>NC_134542.1:7808496-8408496 GCF_050624435.1 Tenrec ecaudatus | reverse complement strand
TTTCTGCTTTCTTTTCCATTGCAGTTTTTTGGTTTTATTTTGCTCTTGATGTTAGTTGGTTTAAAAAAATGTTTTTCTGTATACAAAACCCAGGAGAGATAAATGGATAGTGACAGTGTCTTGGAAGTATGGCAGGAGAGCTTGAGGGGAAATGGGAAACTAATAACGACGAGTATAAGAATGAAAAAAATGTTATAAAATTGAGTGTGGTGATGATTGTACTACTCTTCTTAATATGGTTCAACTATCGAATTATATGATTTATGAATTTTATGCCAATAAAGTTGTTTTAAGAAACCTATCAGAAAAGGATAAGAAGGACATGAATGTGTCTGAGAAAGTTGATAAAGAACCATAGCTAAGGATTCAAGAGAGAGGAGATGGAACCACCCAATTAAGACAAGGAGAAATGCCTGGAGACACCTTGAAACCAGAGAGGGAAAAAAATGTAGAAGCCAAAGGAAAGGGGAGAAGATCCTGAGGTGTACGGGGAAGGAAGGATTTGGAGAGATGTCCAGAGTCCCTGCTGTTACTAACAGGAGCCATGTTGATCTGCAGCTGGGGTGAACTCAACGGGCAGAACAGAGTGGCTTGGAACCGGGACAGACCGCCTTGAAGGTACCTAAGCTTCCACATGCCTTCATTATGGGTTTTCCTAACACGGTTTCTCCTTGGTCTTAAGCTAAGACTGCTGGGGCATTTCATTTTTCTACAGAGACAGAAATTTTGAGTTGGGAAATATGTGGCAGTCAAGAATTCTCAGAGGCCTCCTCATCAAGCAATGGGCCAGGTAAGAAGTGTAGGTTTTCCACCTTGTCCTCAAAGGTGTGTTGAAGGAGGTTGAATCCAGAACTACTTTGTTGTTGGTTTTTGTTTTCCTGTTGAATTTTTTTCTGAACATCCTTCACAGTGGAAGATTGCAGGCTTCTTTCCCACCCACATTTTCTAGACATAGACCTCTGGGGGGAAATGCAAGGAGGAATCTTTACAAAAATCTAATTTTAAAAGAATTCGCTTATTGTTTGGGTATTCACATAGTAGAAATAACTCTCCATGGCTATGAATATGAAGATTTGATTTCTATTCACACTTACTCTTTCTGTCCCACGCGATCGGCATGGTCGGCAGTTCCAAACACCAGGAGCAGCTGTACAGGAGGAAGACTTGGGCTTCCCACTCCCGCGAATTCAGGGGACAGGGAGGGAGACTGTCATGTTCCTGGGAGACTAGAAATCAAGTGGCATTACATTGGTTAATACAGTTATTATTTGGCCCAAGGTCTTAGAAGCCTTACTATTTATGTAAAGAAATGCAATATTTTAAAAAGGGGGTGGAAGGCTAGAAACACGAAGAAGAGAAGTCGGGGAGAATGGTGCCCACCAGAACAAGCGCACGGGGAGACTTTTCCTGAGGCGGAGGCAGCAGTTTCCTGGAGGGTCTAAAGTTATTAATCAGACAAGCAGGGAGCAGAGGGAATCGACAAGCAGGGAAACAGGGAATCGACAAGCAGGGAGAGGAGGAGATAGACAAGCAGGAAGAGGAGGAGATAGACCAGCAGGGAAAAAGGGAATCGACATGCAGGAAGAGAAGGAAATAGACAAGCAGGGAAAGAGGGAATCGACAAGCAGGGAAACAGGGAATCGACACGCAGGGCCGGAGGACGGACGTGAACAGACGGAGGGCGGGAAAAGAGCAGGCCTGCGTGGATCTGGGGCGTGGCTCCGCCCCAGCGCGCCCGAGTTCCGGTTCCGGGTCACGCTGCCAGGCCTGACACCTGGATTGTCCCTGCAGCGTGGTGTTATCCGGAAGCGCCCCAGATGGCTAAGGAGGTGCCCGAGGAAGCGGCGGGTCTGCCCCCCGCCGAGGGAGAAGGTAATTGTGCTTTCAATTCTCAGCCCCCCCTAAACTGGGTCTTTGGGGTTTTTCCGCCTTCGGGGCAGGTTCACCTCCCCCCACCCCTCGTCCGCGCATCCACACGGTCGGGCCGGGAAGGGATGGTGTGGAGGGGGCGCGAGGAGGGCTTGCGGAGCCCCAGGACGTCTGGGGGTACACCCCGTGAGGAGGGGCCCGGGGCGACCCCTCAGCCTCACCCGTGTCTGCTCGGTGCACTGGGTTGGACCAGGGGTCACCTCCACGAGGGCCGGACAAGGACACAAACAAGGCGCCCACGTGGGGACGGCGAAGGCCGGGCCGAGGATGGCGAAGGGGTTGTTGTGTTGGGCGAAGGTGACTCAACAATGGTTGGGGCGAAACCGAGCCCTCGGCCCCTCTGCAGGAAGGACGAAGTCTCTCAGGGTCAGCGACTGTCCGCTCCTGCCCGACCCGAAATGCTGCTCGGTCCTGGCACAGTGGAAGCGCAGTGCACGACTGTGAAGCCGGTGCCAAGCAGTTCGAGGGAGCTGGCGCGGGCGCCGGCCGTCCCAACTTTGCACACCAACAAATACTATTGCGCGAATTTTCTCATTTCCTGGGGGAATCGTAAAGTTAGCATCCTCCCTTGGTTCGTGATTTTCTTATTTTGTCAGACATTTGACAAAGATTGAAAAAAAAAATCATGTCCAACCGAAATCATGGAATTATTTAAAATCCAAATGTTAGGTTGTTTGGTGTTGGTTTTTTGTTGGTTGGTTTTTACTGTTTCAGAGGTTATTATTCCTCAACACTTTTATTGGCACACCATTTACATATCAATTCAATGGTTCAATCATTCAGTCATTTAAATCTTAAGAGCATCACACACACACCATGGTTAAATGGCTTTTCAAATGAGTTGTGCGATCACAATCAGTTCTAGTGCCCCCGCCCCCTCCCGTCTTCATCATGTACTCTCGAAATCCCTTTACCTCCCTATTGCCCCCCGACCCCCACCCCGGCATTCCCTATACCCCCTTGTATCAGTTATTCTCATTGTGCATCCACTCTTCCTGTGCTTCACAACTGGGAAAACCAACAGAAAACAGTAAAAAACAAAACCGCACTAAGGTGGTCAGACTAAAATCAGAAGAGTATAAAGAAAAAAATACCAGTAATGTGTTGGAAGGAAAAGACCCCATCAACATTCAAAAAGCCAGCGAGGAAATTTCTGTCATTGAGCAAGTAAGAGATATTTGCCGCCAGTGCAGATTCAGGTTGTGTCTGCAGGGGGGTCAACCAACCTAAGTATGAAGTTCAATCAGCATCAAGATTATCATGGTCTCTGCCTGATAGTAAGGCTGTTTGAGACGCTTGCCTTTGGCCCCAGTGGTTCTACCAGCTGCTCTGTCTGACTAGATGCTCTGCAGAAGGGTCTGGGGCTCCCACTGGCCTCCACAGCCTTCTACAAATCGGGTGTTCATAAGGTTTGCTCTGATACCTTTCTTCGCCATATTCAACTTGTGTCCTTGTCGTCTTTGGATCACACAAGCTGGTGTGCTTCTTCTGTGTGCACTTAGTTGATTCCTCCCTTGGATAGTTGCTTATTTGAAGACAAGCTTTTAAGACCCCAGACACTATTTTATTTGATAGCTGGCACCATCTAAATTCTTAACCACATTTTGCTTTAGCACCTATATCTTCTTTGCTTCCTTCCTGAGGGAGAATACCGAGCAGGGCCATGATGTAAGAATTAATTGTTCTCAAGTTGGAGCTCAGATTGGGTGCTAGCCCCAAACCCATTCCTGGATCGATGCTTTTTTTAAAATTTGCTGTAACTTGGGAGTTAATACAGATGTCATGTCATTCCATAGTTCAATCATATCAAACATGATTATATATCACTTCCATCATCAGTCTCCAAACATACTTTTCCTTCTTGGACTTCTTGACATCATCTCCTCCTTATCTCCAACTCCTCTAGATCGCCCCTCTCCCCAAAGCTTTGTGGTATTTTACTTCCTATAGGCTCAACGTCCCTGGGTTTCATTTACCCCCTGCCCCCCCCCCCAGAAACCAGTAACACAGCTTCAAGCAGGCAACCCCCCAAAGGCGGCCCACCTCTGAAACACACCCTCATATAAACTTGCACAAGTATGATATAAAAGAGTGACTGTCACAGGCTTTCCAGAATAATACGTATCCTAAGACCACACATGGCATTGGTGTAACAAGACCTTGTTTGTCCGCCAACCGACAGAACACCGCTCTTGGCTCCTGGTACCACTGTCTTCTGCTGCCTCAGACACAGGTGTTTTCCACTTTAAGTCCTCAGCTTACAAGTATGTCTGAGGTAGAGTCCAGTTCACCCAGTGGGGTTCCTGAATGGGATTTTACGGATGCAGCCTCCGGAGCCTGCCATGTGCCCTGAAGATCCAGGATTCAGTGTCCCAGTGACTGATGGCACCCAGCCTGGGCTCCCAGGACATCCCTAGACACCCTAGTCAATTCTGCCCATTGGGTGCGTACCACTAAAGACTCTCCTCCGGTCTTTGCCTTTCTATGCCCCCCTTTCATTCAGCATACTATTTTCAAAATTTATATCCTTGAATGTATAAACCCATGGCCATTGAGTTGATTCTGACTCATAATGACCCTGTGTAGGTTTTCCAAAAATCCAAACTTCAAGGGCACAGCAGCCTCATCTTTGTCCTGTGGGGTGACTAGTATATACTGACTATTTAAAGTTCTGATCTCTCACGGTATAAATCATTGATCAATTGAGACAAGTTTAAAATAGGTTCTGGCAGTTAACCTTTTTTTTATTAAAAGATTTTATTGGTTTTTTTTTACAGGTCTTATAACAATCCATACATCGATTGTATCAAGCATATTTGTACATATGTTGCCATCATTTTCTAAATATTTACGTTATTTTTGAGTCCTTGGTATCAGCTCCTCTGCCCCCCCTCAGGGCCCCTTGATAAATTGTAAATTATCATTATTTTCCTATCTTACACCTACCGCTGTCGCCCTTCCCCCATGGTTTCTGTTGTTTGTGCTCCTGGAGGTAGGGGGAGGGTGTGGTTATGTGTCGATCATTGTGATCAGTTCCCCCTTCAGGTAGTTAACATTTTACTGTTTTCTGAGAACAATGAGATTTTGTTGTTCTCGTCCCATCTGGACAAGAACTTTGATTTCTTCTTAGGACTATAAGTAGAAAAAAATGAAAAGTATAGAAAAAAAGCAAAGGAGGTGCAGAAGATATAAAAGCATGGCTGTTTGGTTTCTGATACACTTATTGAACGTGTGTGTGTGTGTGTGTGTGTGTGTGTGTGTGTGTGTGTGTTCCACCCCGAGCTGTTGACTTAGCTCAGACAGTGCTCACCCTGAGAGTCCTGGGGGCTCCTCCCCACTCACTGTCCGGTTTGCAGACAGTAATTGATTGTCCCCTGCAGTCTCCTGTGGACGAGGGACTTTGCAAAAGAATAACGAAGGAGAGTGGGAGAGCTTACTCCTCCCCGACCACCCGATAATGGTCAAGGTAATAATGACTTGAAACATGATAAGCACAGAAACAGTTTTGATAAAGAGAAGAAAAAGACTGGGTTGGCAGGCAGAGAGGCTTCGAGCTGGACAGGGAGGAAGAGTGAAAGATTTCAGAGGTACCTGTAAAAAATGGGGGCCAGGTAGGGTACAAAAAAGAAGTTTGCTGGTGACATCCATGGCAGGTTGCCTTAAATTGCGATTTTGGCCTAGGCGCAGAGTCACTGGAAGCTGAGGTGGAGAAGTGTCCCTGTGTCATGTGTTTCTCCAGAAGTGCTCCAGGGACCCAGGACGCAAGAACTGGAAGTAAGCATCTGAGGAGGCGGGTAAAGGCTGCCCTGCAGCCACGGGGTGAGGAGGGCTGAGCAGCTGGCAGCCCATTGCAGACTCCTGGGGTCTGCACTTGTTTGACCGAACGCTTTTGGGAACGGAGGGAGGAAAACAGTCATTATGAATTCTAGTTTCACAGGGTGGGCCGTATTCCATATCTGAGGTGGCTTCCAGAAGTTCACGGGGAAATTCCATGGTTTTTAATTCCATTTGTCCACAACTTCTTGTTCTCTACAGAGAACATAGTAGAAATATACTCCTCAAAATGGTGGCATCTTGTGTACAATATTGGCGTATTGATAATAAGGCCCGGGATTTCCATCCCTGCCACACCAAACTCTGTAAAGCCCAAGGAAACCCCAGTGTGCTTCTGCTGGTGGGTAATGATGCATCTCTGCTGCACCTTGAGGAAGGCTCCAAGTAACCACTGGTCCTGCTGCTGAATTGTCAGGAGGAACGCCTTCAGAGCAGACATTCTTACATGTTCTTGATGCCTTCCACCATGTCACTGGTTTATATAGTAATTTTCTACACACATGTGTATGAGACCATGTTTAGTCTTCTTAAAAAACTTAATATCTACAGGATAGTTGTTCCACCCCCTGAGAAACTGGAATCTTTAAGAGTCTCTTTTCAAAGTCTCATTGGAAAATAAAGGAAGAGCCAAGCTCCATCCACATAGACCCTTAGATCTTAATGTAGCATGTATGACCTTTAGAAAAATGAGACGGACAATAGTCCAAAGCTCTTATAAACTCAAGCTGCCCGCAACATTAATTATTCTATTAGATGTTTGTAAATTGTAAGTCAGTCACCACCTCCTTTTATTTTATAGATCCCAGCACTACTGGAAACAATTCTACTTTGAGAAAACCAAAGAGAAAAAGAAGTAAGAATGAATACAAATTTATTTTTATGTTACAAGTTACTTATTAAAACTATGTTTAAAATACATTTCTTGTACTAAAATACGCTTGTTCTTTTGAGTCTTAATTTCACTCAATATAATGTCTTCAAAGTTCATTCATGTCATGTGTATCAAAATTCCATTTCTCTTTACGGCTAAATAATACCCCATTGTTTGTATCGAGCTTGCTTGTGTTTATCTGTTCACCTGCTGGCCTTCACTTGGGGTTTTTCCATTTGGCGACTGTGACTAATGCTACAAAGGACATCTGTATACAAGTATCTGCTTGCGTCTCCGCTTTCAAGTATTTTGAGTATTTACCTAGAAATTTAATTTCTGGGTCCCACGGTAATTCTGTGTGTAACTGTCTGAAGAATGGGCTACACCATTTTATAGCTTCCACCAGCAAGGCGCGAAGGTCCAATTTCTCCACATCCCGCCAACACTTGCTGTGCTGTTTCTCTGGCAAGAAACAGTCACATCAGTGACTGCATGTGAGTGGTATCTCATTATGGGTTTTAGTTTTCATTTCACTAATCACTAATGACATTGCTCATCTTTCCATTTGCATCTTTAAAGCACTTGGCCCATTTTTAAAAACGTTAGTTTGTCTTTCATTGTTGAGTTGAAATAGTTCTTGATATACTCTGCTTATTAGCACCTCGTCAGAGAAGTGGATCCCAGATATTCCCACCCCCTTTCTGTCTACTGTCATTTTCGTTTTCTTGGTGCACAAAATGTTTAATCCGGTCCATATATGTTTCTTTAGTTGTTCATGCTTTCATGTCATATCTAAGACATCGTTGCCAAAAATAAGGTCTTGAAGTTTTACCCTTACTGTAGTCTAAGAATTTTATGCTGTTTTATATTTCACCATACAGTTTCATCTCACCATTTATTGTGCTATGGTGGCTTGCGTGTTTCTGGGTTGTGGAAAGATGACACCAGTATTTAAACTACCAGCAAGGTCACCCATGGGAGACAGGTTTTTAGCACAGCTTCCAGACGTAAGACAGGCCAGAAAGAAGGAAAGGCAGTGCATGCCTGTACAATTGGCCACTGAAAACTTTCCAAATACAGCAGAACCTTGTCTATTGTCGTGCCAAAAATGAGCATCATCAATTGGAAGGTGCTCAAACTGCAATTGGGGAAGCACAGCCTCTTGAAAGCCGAGTCAACCTACTGATGTTAGTGGAGCGTTTCCAGGATCTGCATTTCAGGATTTGCCCTGACTCAAAGTGAGAAGCAGCAGCTGGAATTATCTGTTAATCACTTTCGGAATGTGCAATGTACAAAGTATGGACATAAAAAATCGGAAGTCACCAGAAACAAAATGGAATGCGGCAGCATCCTGGCTCTTATCGAGCTGACGTGGACCAGTGGAGGCCATGTGGAATCTGGCAAGCATCTGGTCCATTCCAAGAGGGACAGCTCGATGAAGAGTGGCCCCCAAGTCACTGTCACGAGAACATTTCAAGGTGTCTCTTGACGTGCAGTGCTTCCTTCCCGTGATGGGAGTCAGGCAGTACTTCCACTATTTGTCTCATTTATGCGCCAACCACTAAGACTACAGATGAGAAAACCGAAAGTTGTCACTCACTTCTGCACTCTCAAGCGGCTTAAGCAGCCATCAAGGTTCATTGACATGACTGAGGGTTGGGATGTGAGAGCTGGGAACAAAGGACTGGCAGGGTAAACATGGCCTTGCTGATAGAAACATCATTGGAGGCCACATGGTAGACCAGAATATTGTAAGATTTAACGGCTTAATGCAAATATCTTATTTTCAACAACATAAACTAACTACACACGGGGACCTGGCCAGATGGAAGAGGAGGAGTCAAATTGACTCTGTCTGTGGAAAGAGACATCAGTCAGAACAAGGCCAAGGGCCCCTGTGAAACCATCTGTCATCTAGTTCAGTTCTGTCGTCCCACCTGCGACTGTTATGAACCGATCCACCGCCAGTAGGCTCTTGGGATGAATTTCTTTTGTTTTCCACCCTCTATAACGGACCACAAGGATCCCTGTAGTGCAGTGGGTGCCAGGTTGGACCCTAAACCGCAAGGTCAGCAGTTGGAAACCACCAGCCGCGCCAAGGGAGAAAGTGGAACTTTCTACTCCTGTACAGAGTTACATACAGCCTCAGACACTTACGAGCTTTTCCCTTACCAGCCCAGAACTTAACACTTGTTGGTTTTTAAAATGTATGTATCCTTTTGACTAATGATACAGAACACTGTTTCAAGTGCTCATTGGCCAGTAATATATCTTCCTTTGTGAAACACCTGTATTGCCACAGTTCAGGGCAGGGGGGGTGGGGAATAACCAAACTTGAAACTACTCAGTATGACAGAGGAATTGTCTCTATAGCTCTGAATAGCTAATGGATTAACTGCATTTTCTTGTTGTTTGAAGGAAAAAAGAAAGGACATTGTTGGACAAGAATAAAGAACAAAGGGAAAAGAGGTAAGCAGGCAAACTGGAGTCGTCCCCTGAGCTTGTGGTGGGGTTGGATTCGTGGAGGCCCCCAGTCCCTTGCGGGGTGCAATAGCCTTGCCGCCACTGGATCGGTGAGCATGTAGACTAAGATGCTGTCACAAAGGGCCCGCACAATAGCAGTCCCTGACTCAACAGCTTTCCTTTCCTGACAACATAGCCAGCTAAAATCAAATGCCTCGATTGATTGATTTAGTTTTCATTATTGTTGCCATTGCCTCGCTTGTTTGTTTTTTTAATCATTTTATTGGGGCTCGTACAACTCTTGCCACAATCCATACCTCCATCCATTGTGTGTCAAGGACATTTGCACATTTGTTGCCATCATTATTCTCAAAACATTTGCTTTCCACTTGAGCCCTTGGTATCAGCTCCTCATTTTTCCCCTCCCTCCTGCTCCCCCACTCCCTCATGAACCCTTGATAACTTATAAATTATTATCATTTAGTCATATCTTACACTGTCCAACAACTCCTTTCACCCACTTTTCTGTTGTCCGTCCCCCAGGGGGAAGATTATATGTAGATCCCTGTAATCGTTACCTCATTTCTACCCCACCTTACCTCTGTCCTCCAGGTATCGCCACTCTCACCACTGGTTCTGAAGGGTTCATCTGTCTTGGATTCCCTGTGTTTCCAGTTCCTATCTGTACAAGTGTACATCCTCTGGTTTAGCCAGATTTGTAAGGTAGAATTGGGATCATGATAGTGGGTGGGGAAGACGCATTTAGGAACTAGAGGAAAGTTGTATGTTTCATCGTTGCTACTCTGCACCCTCACTGGCTCGTCTCCTCCCTGAGATCCTTCTATAAGGGGATGTCCAGCTGCCTAAAAATGGGCTTTGGGTCCCCAATCTGCACTCCCCCTCATTCACAGTGATTTTATTTTATTTTATTTTTTGTTCTTTGATGCCTGATACCTGAGCCCTTCGATACCTCGTGATCACACAGGCTGGTGTGCTTCCTCCATGTGGGTTTTGTTGCTGCTGAGCTAGATGGCTGCTTGTTTACCTTCAAGCCTTTAAAACTCCAGATTTTTATCTTTTGATAGCCAGGCACCATCAGTTTTCTTCAACACATTTGTTCATGCACCCTTTTATCTTCAGCGATCATTTGGGAAGGTGAGCAAACAATGATATGATTTCTCTTTGATGCCTGATACCTGATCCCTTCGACACCTCGTGATCACACAGGCTGGTGTGCTTCCTCCATGTGGCCTTTGTTGCTTCTGAGCTAAAAGGCCACTTGTTTACCTTCAAGCCTTTAAGAGCCTAGACACTATATATTTTGATAGCCGGGCGCCATCAGCTTTCTTCACCGCATTTGCTTATGTACCAGCTCTGTCTTCAGTGATCATGTCGGGAAGGTGAGCATCATGGAATGCCAGTTTAATAGAAGAAAGTATTCTTGCATTGAGGGAGTACTTGAGTGGTGGCCCAATGTCCATCTGCTACCTTAATACTAAACCTATAAATATATATACAAAGATCTATTTCCCCATTCTCATATGTAAATATATTTACATATGTACATGCCTTTATTTAGACCTCTATAAATGCCCTTTGCCTCCTAGCTCTTTCCTCTATTTCCTTTGACTTTCCTCTTGTCCTACTATCATGGTCAGCTTTCATTTGGGTTTCAGTAATTCCTCTTGGTTACATTACCCTTGATCACACCCTACCAGGCCTCCTCACCACTGATTTGGATCATTTGTTGTTCCCTTGTCCCTGGGTTTGTTAAAACCACTTCCTTTCCCCCAACCTACCCCTCTCCATGTCTCCCCAGAACCATCGGTCCCACTGTTTTCTCCTCCACATTGTTCATCCAGCCTATCTTATTTAGATAGACCTGCAGAGATAATAACATGCACAAAAACAAGACAGAGCAAAACAAAGCAACAAAAGTAAGCCACAAAAAACCAATGACAAAAAAAGGAAAAGCCTATAGTTAGTTCAAGGACGGTTTTTTGGTCTTTAGGAGTGTTTTCTGGTCAAGTCTGATGGGGTGCCACGCCCTGACCCCATAGTCTATTTTTTATATTCCCTGGGAACTTCCTTGCTCTGCATCCCTTGTTCTGTTGCGCGTCCTTAGTGTTTTGCCTCAGAGTGGTGGGGTCAGATCGGGTGCGATGCCCACACTGTGTCTCCAGTGTTGTCCCCTGTAGGGCTATGGGTCAGTGAGGGATGCTATGTCTCATAGTGGGGTCGGCCACATGGTCTTCTGTGTGGATTGGCTGCTCTGAGTAGGGATGCCATTGCCACTTATACAGCAGTGTCTAGTTTTGTTTGCTACTCTCCTTCCATACCCCCCATAATTATAGGTGCTTCTGAGGGAAATTTAATAGGTTTCCACAAGTCAGGATCAGTAGACAGGAGGGATGCAGTCAATGGTCCCAGCAGCACCTGTCTTTGGCCAGTAGCCAAGTCTCTCAATTCCTCAAACTGTCAGCCACATGATTGTTTCCCTCTGCCTCCACGGGCCGGGAAGCCAGCCCATTGCTCTGCTCCATGGTCTCCTTCTTGCCTCAGCCTCTGGTGCCTCCCCCACTTCCGACAGCTGGAATGTGCCGCACAGATGGCTATTCTTCCAGTGCTCCTGGGATGCCTCTTCCTGCTGAGGTGGCTCATCGTGATAGCCAGGGAAGTGGCAACTAGAACTCACCATCTGTTAATGTCCCTTCTGTTAATGTCCCACACATACACGGCAGTATCTTAAACAGGAAATCGTGACATTGAATGGCTGTGACAGGCTGCAGCATTGCTAATAATATGAGATACCAACAATTTTTAAAGGACAGGGTTGTGGTTAGTTATGAATGCAGTTCATGCATAATTCAAATATGTAAATCTAATCCAGGGACTTAAGATAACTAATAGCTCCTACAGACTTCATTTTCTAAATTTCCTGTAATGTATATGAATTGGCTATCATCAGACCCTGAAATATTAGTGAAGCTAGTTAGTAAGGGTCTAAGACTTCCTGTCTCCTGGACAAAAGCCCTATCCTTTCTTTTCGAAGTTGTTGCCAATAGATCTATATCAAGAGAGTCCAGGCGTTGCTCAGCTGGCCCTCCTGTTGCTAGGCCAAGAGACCCCGATCTCACCATAAAGGTGGTTCAAAGTGGCGGTCACGGATCTGCCCTAAATTTTCCCTTCCCTTTGCCTTTGTCCTGGCAGTTAATGTATTTCCCCCTCAGTTTCTCCATCTGTAAAGCCAAAGGGTGAATGACACCCAGTTCTGATCATCTGAAGAAGTGCAACTACCGTGGCGTCAATTCCCACTGTCTGCCTCGCTCAGGACAAGTCACCTTCCTCCCTGTGTCATCGCACATCATTCCAGAGCTCCTTGCCCTCCCCTTCCAGACAGAGAGCAAGTGGAGGTTAAGGAAAACACACAAAGCAAAACAAAAATAGAAGGGAGACACTCTGGGTTTACTGCCCCGGTGTGGTCTCGCTGTCTCTGCGTCCACTCAGCACTCAGGGGGAGTGAAAGTACAACCTGTGGTTCTCTCAAAGGAGCCCTTCAGGTAAGCATTGAACTAGCTGGTGGTTCACGTCCTCAAGGCTGTCTGCTCCTCCTGTAGGATCACTGTGAGTCAGAATGGACTCAATGGCAGTGGGTTTGCATGGCTGCCCCTACCTGTCTCCTACAGCACAGCAGCCTAGCCAGGCAGCTCCACTCAGAACCGCGACAGCAGCTGTGTGCTTCATTGTCATTGAGAGAACCCATGGGTCTAGTTTTATGAGAGATGATTGCTTGGCACGGCACTCCTCTTTGTGTGTGAGGTTTGGGAGGTTGCGTCCAGGAATGTGTTCTGTAGTCCGGTATCAAAAACGCCACTGGGAAGAAAGGCTTGGAAACTAGAGATTAGTGGAACGAAGCTCCCAGAGACCTCTCTGAGCTTGATAGGTATGACTTCAACCACGGAGTGGGTGGAGGGTGCGCTTGTAAAATGAAAAAACACAAATCTTCTCTTTTAGGTTCAAGAAAGCGCACGTATGAAACTCTCGATTTTCTCTCCCCTTCACTTCCTGTGACCTGTGGTCAGGTGAAAGGGACTTTATACAAGAAGAAACTAGAGCAAGGTGTGTTTCATTATTTTCTTTCGTTTGTAACTTCTCTCAGAACCACTATGTGAATTACACATTATTGTCGTTTGAGTTGAGCAAAGGAGCGGGGCAGCCTTGCCACTAGAAGGGTGGGCCATCCTGTCGGCTCTACGTTATGTCTACCAGAGCACAGTGATGCCCAGGCCTGCGCCGTCCTCACAGCAGCAGGCGTGCTTGAGTCCACAGCCACTGTGCCAATACAGCTTGACGGTCTCCCCTTTTTAATTTTGATGGCCTTCTGCATTGCTAAGCAGTCCTTCCCCAGAGAGGGGCCAATCCCGATAAAGTGGCCTGAGTGCATGAGATACAGCATTGGCCCTTCTCGAGTCTGAGAGATGTTGGTCTGGAAGTCCATGGTTCATTCCGTATTTTTCACCAACACCGACATGCCAGAGCCCTTTCTTCTTCAGGCTTCCCCTTGCGGAGTCTGGAAAACCAGAAAGCAATTCTAGTCTCTCCAACAGGGCCTCTAAGATTTGGGATGATGAATGGACTTGTTTTGCATTGGTTAATGCTTCCTTTCTTCTTGTCAAATAATACAAGGTTCCGCTGTATTGATAATATCACGTTTGTCTCATCAGCTGGTGGACATTGGACTAGTTTGAATAATGCCACTGTGAATACCCACATAGAAGTTTCTGTGTGGATAGAGTAGAGCTTCAAAAAGAATATGGAAAAAATTACATTTTCTCTTACTCCATTTATCGATGCACTTAAGAATTTTTTCTTTGTACTTTTAAAAGTCAGTTTGGGTGTCTTACTGTCTCTCGGGTTTTTAGTTGGGTGTATAATTGCTGGATTATATGGTAACTTTATGTCAAATTTCCTAAAGAACTGCCAAACTGATTTCCCAGCAGCTGTGTCATTGTACACGCTGACCAGTGGTGGACCAGGGTTCCAACCTCTGTCCATCTTTGCCAGCACTTTCTGTTGGTCTTTCTAATTATGGCCATCCTGATGGGTGTGAGATGGCTTCTCATTGGGGTTCTGATGAACACCTCCTTAAAGACTAACAAAAGATGACTCGCTCTTACAAATACCCTGGATGATGGTAGCTCTTATAAAAAAACCCACAATTCCCACTGGGCAGCATTGTCTCATTGTTTTTAATATCAGCCACCATGATAACAGGGGCTTGGTGGCGTAGTGGCTATATATTGAGCTGCTAACCTCAGGGTCAGCAGTTCTTAACCACTAGCTGCTCTGCAGGTGAAGGATGAGGCCATCTACTCCCGTGAAGAGTTACAGTCTTAGACCCACAGGAGCCGTTTTCCTCCATTCTGTAGGATCATGAGGGCTTGATGGCAGTGATTTGAGGTTGACCATGAGTCTAGGGAAAGGACCATCTCTGCCCCATAATGCCATCAAACTGGATGAAAATGTGGTAGTAACCAGGCAGAAATACAGGTGGCAATAATCTGAGCTTCAGGGATCTGAGCTACCTGGGATCTCAGCCCCATCTCCTGCCTCTGAAAGCCAGATCCAGAACTCTGCCTCCACGTTGGCCTCCGGGTTCAGTAGTAAACTGAAATCTACTCTTTTGTCTTTGGAATCACTTGCTTCCCTTCATAGGTAGTTTTGGGATATTTTAAAAGTCTACTTGGGTGGTAATTGTCACCATTTCCGTGCATGAAGGTGAAAATGGGACAGCAGGGATTTCTTCTGAGAGGACTCTCAAGTTGAGTTTGAATGCCTAAGTCTGAGGGACAATAGGCTCGCCTGTGACCCCAGATCCAGTATGTTAGGAAGCCACAGTCTGGACCTGGGATCAGAATCCTCCAGTTCACCTCACCCTGGTCTTACAGGAATCTCGGAGAAGTGTATAGAGAGTGAGGATGGTCGCTGGTTCACCCCTAGAGAATTTGAAATCAAAGGAGGCTATGGAAGATCTAAGAACTGGAAGCTGACTCTGCTCTGTGGTGGACGGCACCTCCAGTGGCTGCTAAAGGTATCCCTGTAACAAGGGCCGGGGTGGGACGGACCCTGCCATGTTGTGTATAGTAGCAAAGTCACTGCTTACACACCACACACTTGTTGTAGTTCGAGTTCTCATGCCCCGCTTGCTCCTCTTCCATGGACAGAAGAACCTCCCATTCCTAACCGTAGTACCACCAGCGTTCTAAGAGGAGCCCTTCAGGAACAGATGCGCGGGCTCAGTGGAGGGAGAGGTTGTTCACACAGAGGTGCATGTAGACAACTTTACTCACTGAGACAAAGGAGGTTGATAGTCAAACAACTGGAAAGAAAATATTCCCACAAATGAAGGGCATGCAAACCAGAGTCAAGATTGAGGTGGCTCTGTGGGCATATAGATAACGGGCAATGCGACCTGGTCCATCAGTGGGACTCTTGAGTTTAAACTCATCACCTTGACATGCAAACATCGCGTCCACATCTCACTCACTCACGCGTTCCAAAGGCCTGGTCATTCTATGAAAATCAGCATCCTGCAAAGCCGGAGGATGGTCACATCACAGAACGCAGGATAACTCCATCATCACGTAACTGCCAAACCACAGAGAATCATGACCTGCCCGAGTGGACACATAATTGAATCCTCGCAGTCTATTTTACTCTCGCTAGATGCGCTCCATTGATATGCAAAATAGCTGGGAGTAGATTTCCTTGCTCTTGTCCTGCGTGCAAAATGGGAGATGACAAGATCGTGAGTGAGGAGTAGGTGTACGCTAGACAGCCACAGGGCCTTCCACCGACATCGCTGTCTTTTTGCCTGAACCCCCCCCCCCCCATATTCGACACAGTGCTCAGCCCCAGTGACAACCTCTGACCATTCCGAAACTGATCTCACTGACCCTGGCTTTCCCCTTCCTGGGCTCTCTGAAGTTCCTACTAGAGCCTCAGTTCTATAATTATGCTTCCACAGATACTGTTTGTCTCTCTAATATTGTCTGTCTCCTGCCTCACACCTGGTGCCCTTGCAACAAGCATGTGTTGATTGGATAGTCCTGGTAGAAAGAGTCCGTGGCACCGATGGAATGGGATAGGAGGTAGTGGGGGGATAGATACTGTGACAGAAAACCTTTCAGGGATTGGTCGTGAAGCACAAGGGAAAGGAAAAATGTGCTCATGGTGATTTTCTGTCGGCCACTGATTGACATCTAATAGTGGTACAGGCAGGAAGGGTATGTGGTTTCTCATGTAGACCCCTCTGGTGGGAGCTGCCAGTGGGACACCCAGGTCGAATATTTAGGAAGAGACTGGAAATGCCAGACTCCCAGAATAGAAGTACAGACTAACCACATTCTGACATCATTTTGTCTTCCAGAAAGGGTTTCTACCATATCCTCCAAGAATATACCAAAAGAGGAAAAAGGTGAATATGACATAATGTTCCACAGGGATTAATAGAGGGTATCAAAGTGGGAAAAGCCATCCTGATTATAGAGCACATAAAAGTTTCCATCATTACGTGATGGGATTATTTTTCATTTGAGCCAAGGGGTTTTTTGTTGTGTGTTCTTTCATTGATTTTACAGTGTTCTTGCTATAATGAAATCAGATGGAGCAAATGTTTCTCACAGTTATTAAATTGGAACAATAGGAAACCATTTGTCATTTCACCAGACGGACTACCAAAATCTGAATTATTTTCAGTTCAGTAAATGTACACATGGACGCACAGTTTGTTCTCAAAGCCAAGTGGTACGCTCTTCCTGAGGCTGCTGCTGTTGGAGAAGACGATATTGGGATGTGCGCGTTGCTTGTAGGAGGGCGGGGCCTGGCCTGGCGCAGGTTTCCCTTTGCATTTGCCTTCACCACTGGAACTGAGCAGACTGCGCTTCTATCGGTGTGAGTGATTTCTCAGTGAACGGAGCCTAAGGAGGCTCGAGGGAGCGAACAAAGATTTAGGACACAATGATCACTGTGTCTTCTACAGTTTTTTCCAAAATGAATTATGAACGTTGAGAGAGATGACTAGAGAAATGTCATTCTTATAATTTAGTCAGAAATGGCATCCAAGAGATTCACAGAATTCTAAGGTTCTTACATGCATAGCTGACTTGTGGGGCCTCATATTCTACTGGACTTTTACATTCCTTGGTGTTTATACTGGTGTGAACTCATTCAGACAGTGGGGCATTTCATTCACTAGTCTTTTTCAAGGAGAATGTAATCAGTGAATACATGAAAAAACAACAAGAACACAAAAATAACTCAGCCCCTCTGCCTTTCCCTAGATCAGGGGACCTCAAACTAAGGCCCACGGGCCTCATGCGGCCCACCAAGGACATTTATCCAGCCTGCCAAGTGTTTTTGCCCTGTTTGCTTTTTTACTTCACAATAAGCTATGTGCAGTGTGCACAGGAATTTGTTCATAGTTTGTTTTTTTTTATAACTATAGTCCGGCCCTCCAACAGGTCTGAGGGACAGAGGACCCCTGCCCTAGATGGGAAGATGGTTGGTGGTGGTGCGTAATCACTTCCTACCCATAGCAATGCAGGGCCCAGCAGAGCCAAACCCTACCTGGCCCTGCACTGTCCCCACAATTGTCGTTATCTCTGAGCCCATTGTCAATCCATCTCCCTGAGGATCTTCCTCCTCGCTGACTCTTAACCAAACATCATGTCCTTTCCCGCGGTCTCTTCTCGCCTGATGACGTGTTCGAAGTCCATGAGATGAAGTCTTGCCACGATGTGCTGTTCCAAGACAGAGTTGTTTGTTCTGGAAGGCCATGGTGTGCCTGATTCGTCCCTGACACCACAGTTCAGAGGCAGCAGTTCTTCATTGCTCTTCCTTGTCCCCTGCCCAACGTTCACGTGCATATTGTAAGAACCGTGACTTGGATGGGGGCATCTCGCTCCGAAGGGGATGTCTTCGCTCTTCTGCATTTTAAAGGGACTTTTTGCATCCGGCTTTCCCAGTGCTGTTTGATCTCCTCACTGCTGTTTTCAGGAGTATCCGGTGAAATCCTGACACCCATGTTTCCTCTGCTAATCATCATGTTGTCTGGTGGTCCCGTTGAAGAGTTCTAGTTTACTTTAGTTGCCATCAGGACTGAAGGCTGTCGGCTTTGATCTTCATCCGTAAATGCTTCAGGTCCCGTGCACCACAGGTTGCTAAGGACACTTCCTCCAGTCCTGCTGCCTACTCTTCACCCTGCCCAGCATCTCAGATGATTTGCTCAGCATATAGCGCAGCGGCTCTCAACCTGTGGGTCACGGCCCCTATGGGGGTCAAGTGACCTTTCACAGGGGTCACCAGATTCATTGCAGTAGCAAAGTGACAGTGATGAAGTAGCAGTAGAAATAGTTTTATGGTTGGAGGTTACCACAACCTGAGGAACTGTATAAAGGGTCACAGCATGAGGAAGGTTGAGAACCGCTGATGTAGAGTGAACAAGTAGGGTATAAAAGAGCAACCCTAATGCGCTCCGTTCCTGCCTGAAGCTGCGGTGTCCCTTGGTTGTGTTGGAATGATTCCGTTGGTCTGTGTCTAGGTGCTTCATGAGCACAGGGAGTGTGGATGAGCTCCCTCTCTTCACCAGGCTGTCCGTCCTTTGCTATGATCCACACAGTCAAATGCTCTGGCATCGTGGAAAGCACAGTGAATATCTTTCTGGTCTTCTCTGCCTCCAGCCAGTATCCATCTGACATCAGTGACAGTCCTTGTTCCACGTCCTCTTCTGGTTCCAGCTTGAATTTCTGACCCTCATTGTCAGTCTCCCGCAGCAACCATGTTCCAGTTATCTTCAACGTTTTACTTCCATGTGATGTTAGGGTTTTGTTTTTTTAACTGATTTCTGCATTCTCTTGGGTCACCTGCCTCAGGAATGGGTATAAATCAGGATCTCCTGCAGTTGGTTCGCCAGGGAGCTCTTTTCCCAGTTCCTGGGCGTCGATGAGTGGGTGCTGCCAACATTGCATCAGCTGGTTGAGACAGTTCAGCTTTGACCCCGTCCATTCCTGGAGCCTGGGGTTGGAGCGCGCCTTGGGGCAGCGTGGACTTCCTTCTGCCTTGACGCCATCAGCTCACGGTCGTAGGCGGCCCTGCAAAGGCTGACCACCTTCAGGCAGTTGCGTATGGAGGCGACTGGGTATTTCTCCCATCGTCTTCTGATGCCTCCTTCTCCGCTTGACATTTGCCCATGGACTCTTTTGACGTTACGACTTGAGGCTTCAGTTTTCCCTTCTGTTCTTTCCGTTTGAGAAATGCTGACTGTGTTACTTCCCGTCACGTATTCAGTACATTTACAACCGGAAATCCGCACATCTACCTTTCCCCAACTTCTGAGGATAACATAGTCAAGATTGGGCAAATGTGCCGGCGCTTTCCAGTAAACAGTCTATCCTCCTTTGTAGGTATGACTCTCATTACCTGTTGTTGCTTCCATAATTGATGTATTTTCCTGGTCCAAAACAGAAGCACCCCAAAGTGACAGTTTGTGGGTCATTTCTGCCTCTAAGGATCTTCTTGCTGACAGAGCACTTTGGCTTCTGGAAACATCACTGTTATTTTCGGCACCACGTGAAAGTTAATTTGGCCATGACAAGCCTCTCTTACATCTTTTGGTGACAGCTCCCATGCTTGAATAATCGGATCTGTTAATCTAGAAGAGTCCATTTATTGTCACTATCAAAATTCTCCTCAGAAGCAAGAATGGTGAAACTTCATTCACACTTTGAACTTGGTATCAGGAAGGGCCCTCCTTGAGGAAGTCATCCTGCTGGGCGTAGACTATCAGGAGCAGAGGAAGGCACTCGATGAGAAAGGCTCACACGGTGGCTCAAACGCAGGGACAACGTGAGGATGACACGAGAGCTGGCAGTATTTCCTCATCTGTGTGGTGTCACTGTGAGTTGTACAGCAGAGGGTCTCCAGGAGTAATAAGAGGCAGATCGGACTCCCATGAAGGATGGCTGTTGAGATACTGAGGGATACGGCTGTGATACTCAGTGTTGTCACTGTCTTTCTCTCTTCAACAGAGAAGGCTGCAGCATAACAGCAGGGCTGTAGTTGACCCTCATGTAAGTACTCCCTAACCAAAAGGAGGATGTGTTAAATTCTTACAGGTTGAGATTAAGGTGTGAGTTTGAAAAGCCCCAGAGGAGATGTTGGTGGGCACCAGGATGTATCCAAGTGCAGAAAAGAGGTGGAAAAGCTCTGGGATCTGTAGAGATGTAACTGCCCCAATGGGAGTGACTCTGGTGGCCTCAGGGAGACAGCGGCAGACACCTCAGGCATTCTGTCCTTTCCAGTTGGCAAATCCCCCTCCGTAAGTCGATATGGTCAGTATAATGCAGCCCGATGGGTTTAATAATGAACACTTCAGGTTCTGAAACCCTTGTTTAGTCTAAAGGGAGTCCTAGACATTACTCATTTCATTGTGTTGCTAGTTTTCCAGTGTTACAAGGTACGGTTTTATAAAGAAAACGGGTTTTGGGTGGACAAACAGCCCTCTTTCTGAAGGTCACTGCAATCAGCACTCAGTGTGGTCCGTGGAAGTGTCAGACAGAATCGTGCACGTGCCCAAGCTGTGTGAGAAGGCAGTGCCACGTTCTCGGTCCCCACGGTGCTAGCCTTGAGGCCTCGGCGTTCCTGGTAACGTGGGCCTCATTGTGCCTTCCAGCCTGACAACTCGGATGACTGTGAGGTGTGCAGGACTGGAGGCGAGCTCTTCTGCTGCGACACTTGTTCGAGGTCTTTCCATAAGGAATGCCACATCCCACCTGTGGAAGTCGACAGGTTGGTGACATGCAGCGCCAGGCCCCTCCTTTCTTAGAAGGGATCCTTCCCGTTGCTGTACACACTCACCCTTCAGAGTTCCTCCTTACAGACGACAGGTAAGGCTGTGTACAGATAGGCAGGCAAGGAGCAGTGTCCTTGAGTACCAGGATAGAGACAATGTAACCCAGAGCTGGTCAACAAGACTGGAGGTAGCAGTTTACTGCTCTTTGGCTATCAAAGACCTTTCTTCTGAGGACAGTAATTGGGCCCCTTAGCCTACATCCTATGACTGCCCTCTTCTAGAAGTTCCACAGCATGGACTTCCGGTCAGAAGGGATGGGCCAGAATGTTCCAGTTGTTGGTGTTCTGTGCTTATTCAGAAAAATCAGGTGTCATCACCTAGCTCCTATATTTCACACTGGTCCCTTCACACCGATGAAGATCCAAGTCCTCCGTGAACGAAGGCCCATGCCCTGATGCCTGGAAGGCAGGACTTGTGTTCAAACAGAGAAAAAAACCCACCACTCACCATGACACCACTTTCTGTGGACTGACACCCCTGGTAATACCATCAATATGGGAAGTTTTGGCTTGAGATCCCACATGAGGGTTAGGAAATTGTGAGAGGGGCCCCCCATTCTTGAGAGGAGCCCATGGTGATGGTAACTGCCCCAGAGCCTTGCACACAGCCCACTTTCTGCCCAACCTCTCAGAAACCCCTGGAGCTGCATCTTCTGCAGGATGAAGGATGCTCCGGGCAGCCCGCCGTGTCAGCAGGAGTCTGAGGTTCTGGAGAGGCAGATGCTGCCTGAGGAACAGTTGGTGAGTAGACTGCACACCAGCCCCAGCCTTGTCCTTTGTCGTCACCCAAGAGAAGCAGAGCCGCACAAAGCACCCCAAAGGAGTGCGCTCTTCCAGTCAGGCCGAGTCACGTGGCTTCGACACCACAGCTTGTCTTCACGCCGCTCAGGACCTGTTTCTGAGAGCTCCCCATGCTTGGGGGCCCTTCCGGATGACCTGCCTGAGTCGTGGGTTCTGTCTGAGCGCGGGCTGGGCTTGTGCCTCTAAGCTGCTGTTCATTGACAGCCTCCTTCTTTTGCAGAGATGTGAGTTCCTCCTCTTGATGGTCTATAGCTATTCAGAGAGCTCCTTCTTTGCCAAAATTCCATATTACTATTATGTAAGTAACAACAAGCCATGACTGCAGTTTGCCCAGATGTTCTGTGTGCCTGAAACTGTCGGTGGTATGATGTGTGAGCCGAATCGGGCAGGGGGTGATGGTGTGGGCTGTATTTCCACTGAATTTGAGGGTGGGCATTGAGCCATGCAAATAGTATGACCAGGGGAGGCTCTGATGGTATAGTGGCTTATGTGGTTCAAACCCACCAGTCCCTCTGCTGGAGATAGACGAGGCTTTCTGCTCCTGTAAAGATTTACAGCCTCAAAAACCCAGAAGGGAAGGTCTCCCTGTCCTTAGGGCCGCTATGAGTGGCAGGGAACTAGATATCTGGATTTGGTTTGGGGGGTCTGATCATTGGCATTTCCCCCCAGAATAGAGAGCAGGTCCTCAAGGAACCCATGTGGCTGAACAGAATCAAGAAGAGGTTGAATCAGAAGGATTACCACCGAGTGGAGGAGTTTGTGAGGGACATGCGCCTCATCTTTCAGAACCACAGAGCATCCTTCAAGGTGGGTGCTTTCCCCGCTCTGCCTCCTTGTCTTTCTTCTGAGCCCCTCTGCGCCTTGTTCAGGGGCCTCAGCGACTGCACAGGATTCCAGAAGTAAATGACTTTATTAGTTCAGAGCCAGAGCCCTCGGGGGCAAAGTTCAGTGAGCCAACTGGTTTCCCTGCACCCAGAATTCCTCTCCTATGCAGAGGACAGCGGAGCCGAGGGGACAGTAGAGGATGCACTGCTTCAGTTCTTAAGATGAAGAAGATCCCATTGACAAGTTACATGGGACTTGACTTCTCTCCCAAATGCACTGCATCAGACTTCTCAGAAGTCCCAAAGCCCAGGTTCTTTTGCCATAAGACATTCCCTAAGGATGGTCCTGCAGTTAATGGGGCCTCTCAGACAGAAGGAAATGACCATTGGGGAAGGAGGCGGCCATGCTTGTCCCTTAGATTGTTCTGTGCTTCAGCGAACACTGACGACTTTGAGAACTGTATCTAAAATACTCGAGTAGCAGGCCCAGGTGTCGTCTAGTTAATACATACCCTTGGTCTCCCGGACAGAAGTGACCTGTGGCCTGAAGGGCCTTTGGTACGTGAAGCCTGGTGTAACTCTGGCTTTACCCCTTGGCTGTTTACCGCAAGAGCCCTGCTCACTCTGGTCTGCAGGTGTCCACCAATGGGCGCAATATACGTGATTTTTCTTGCCATTTCTTTCAGGACAAGGACTTTGGTCAAATGGGTCTTAGACTGGAGGCTGAATTTGAGAAGACTTTCAAGCAAGTGTTTACTATTCAGTAAACAAGTGAGGACAGTTCTCTTCAGTGTCAATGCTGTAGGTTCCCTGAACAAATACCCTTTTCTGCCCAACCCCACAGCAGCTCCTGGGACCAGATGGGCACAGCTCCGTCTGGAGGATGGGCTTCCCGGTCTCGTGACGAAGCCAGCCTCGGTTGTGCTTCCCATGGGATCCGTCAGACGCATGCTTGCTTAGCTTTTCTACGCTCCCTAGTGTTTACTCCCTGCCCTAGAGAACAATAATAAATCACTTACCTAAGAGCCTTTGTCTCATTCTGTTTTTTCAAAACCCCGACCTAAGAGAGCAGGTCCTCAAGGCAGCACTAGGAAGCAGGCCTTTAGGATGTCGAGCCAGAAGGTGACGGGGAGTGGCGTGTTGATGGTCCTCGGAGAGCTGTAGCAGGGCCATTGTTAGAATTTGACGTGTGGTCACTGGGTGATCCACTCACAGGTACAAGCATCTGGCATTTAAAAAGTAAGGGAGAAGTCCTTGTGTGGCTTTGATAACCAATAATCTATTGGGAAGGGTAGATGTCAGGCAGGGGGCTGTTCATAGCGCACACCCACGGCCGTCTGGGGCAGCACTTCCAGAGATGCCCACACCTCCATCTGGGAGGTGGACAAAGCCATCAAGAGGGCCTAGCACAGGTCCTAGTTTGGGTTTTCTTTTTTTTTAATCATTTTCTTGGAGGCTCTTACTGCTCTTATAACATTCCACACATCAATTGTGTCAAGCATATTTGTACTTCTGTTGCCATCATCATTTCATCTTGAGCCCTTGGTGGTTGTCTCCCTTCACCCACATTTCTAAGCTGTTAGGGAGCAACCGTGGACAGACACTCCCCACCTGTTTGAACACCTTAGGACATGTCACTCGGGGATCAAGCTCCCCACAGAGTTGGCTCAGCCTGGCTCACAAAAGGACAGCATGTCAACAGTCCTGACACGATGGGGAATACAAAGGCAGTTCACGCACAGAAACATCGTGCCCTTAGGCTACAGGGGCGGAGACGACTGGACAGTGGAGGAAAGCAAGGCTGACCCCAGCTGGGACCAGGACTCTCACAGGAAGAAGGGGTAGAGCCTGGGGCCATGTCCTTATCAAGTGGGCCAGGATCCCCGGGTGCCCACCGCCATCTCCTGTGGAGGCAAAGGCCGTGCTGGAGCCTTGGAGAAGAGAAGGGGTCACTTAAGCCACGAGACTGCCAAGGGCAAAGGGAGGGGACTCAAATGCCAGTGTAGTTTACTTGGGCTCGGGAAGGTTGACTCTGCTGTGATGCCGGCTGCCTGGCTTTATTCTGACCTGAGAAGGGAGCCTGAGTCCCAGAAGCTGCAGGAGGACCTGGACCCAATGGCTACCTCCTCACTGCAAGGTCTCAGGCTCTTTGTAAGGATTCCTGGGCTGGAATCTCCCCTTGGTGCCTCCTCTGGGGCACAGCACCTGTTCCCTGAATTGGAGAGAGGCGTCCTCTGGAGGGAAGTTGGAAAAGGGCTCCCTCAAGGTCACCTGGGTAGGTGACATTTCTGGGTGACATTCATTAAGGTGAGTCATTTGAAACTACCAGTGGCTCAGAGGAAGAAACACGGGGCTTTCTGCTCCTTTGAAGTTACAGACTCTGAAACTCACGTGGGCAGTTCCGCCCTGGCTGCAGGGCTGAGTGGACATTGACCGAAGGCAGTGAGTTTGGTGTGGGTTTTCTCAAGACCTCAGCATCAGCGTCCAGGATGTGAACTTGTCTCAGCTGCCACCTACCAGGCCATGCCCTCACTGGTACACAGCTGGGTGCTATTGTTGTTCCAGATGATGCAGAGCAGGATGGGGGCAGAGGAAAGGCTGGGACCTGAATTCCTTGCCCAGAGATAGTATTCCTGAATCACCTCCTTTGGCTCAGGTAGAAAGCAAATGTTTTGAGAATGAGGACAACGAATGTACAAATGTGCTTGACACAAAGGATTGTGATAAGAGTTGTATGAGCCCCAATAAAATAAAAAAATAAAAATAGAAACAAACAAAAATAACCTTTGACAAAGAAAACCATTCCTGGGCTTCTCAGTGGCAAATTACATGTCTTATCAGTATAAGTCAGTGGTTCTCAACCTTCCTAATGCAGAGACCCTTTCATACAGTTCCTTATGCTGTGGTGACTCCCAACCATAAAATTATTTTTGTTGCTATTTCATAACTGTAATTTTGCTGCTGCTATGAATCACAATGTAAATATCTGACATGTAGGATGTATTTTCATTGTTACAAATTGAACATAATTAAATGTTAAATTCCCGTGGTACAGAATTTTTTGCAGTAGTTGATTTTACAGTACATAATTTTATATTTACCCAGTAATTATAATACATGAAGTGTCGTTTTACCTCTAATATTGCTGCTTTCAACACAACAGCTGCTCTCTACACATGAGTGACCGATCTCCATAAGTACATTATGGTACCAACCCTGTCACATACACCTGTATTTCTATGGTGATGACGTCATTATGCTGGGTACTTGTATGTGGGCGTAGCTGCATGTGGGCAGACCCACCTGGAGACAGAGGATATAGTTGGGCAGGCGGAAGGTAAAAGGAAACAGAGGAAGGACCTAGGAAGCAAAGCAATGAACAGCGGTATAATCATAGGTTGGTAGATATGTAAATACATTAATCCACAAAAATAGAGGTATGTTAATCTGGGCAGACTGGAGAAACAAATCCACAGAAACTCAATGTATATAAGAGATTTTTATATAAAGGGTAAGTGTACATTAAGAAAGCGTCCCAACCCAGTGCTGCCCAAGCCCATAAGTCCAACATTAGCCCATATGTCTGACACCAATCTACAAAGTCCTCCTCAACCTCACAAAACACGCTTTGACACCGACCGTAGGAGGAAAGTCAAATCAGTGAGCATGTAAGCATCTCAGCACTGGCAGGGGTCTCCATGCGGCTATTCCAGCACCCAGGTCTGCATCCGGATAGGTCCATGTGGCTTCTCCTCGGGGATGTCTTGCAGGAAGTGAGCCTTGACAGCTGAAGCAGGGAACTGGCTAAGGCAGCTGCACCCTGGTCTGACCATCAGAAAGCAAGAGACCCAAGAACTAGAAAGGCAAGGCTCAGTGAGCCATTTATCTCTCTGCCCTTCAATTAATCCCACATGTGTTTATCGGCCAGGTTGGCACAGTAAACCTTAAGGTATTGGCCTATGTATACATATTTATATGGCAATACACAGAGGTAGTGGACACTGGACATTGCTTAAAGCTGTCTCTCTGCCCCAAACAAGTCTCTCTGAAGTTTTAGGTCTTCTCTTTAACATACATCCTACCCTATTGACTAGGACCTGTTTTAGTATTTTTAAATGCTTTAAACTCCTTGGCTGCAGCCTTTGGCTGCAGGCTGGGAGCAATCTCCCTCTTTGTCTAACTGTTTTCCAGACATGATCCCCTTCCCAGGTGGTCACGCACGCCTCTTGGCTCCCTCCAGGCCTACACCAAATGCCACTACCTTGTTCTCTCAAGGGTTCACCAGATGCAGGCTATGCCAGGAGCAGAAAAACAGGGCTTGTTCCATCCTGCCCTCTTGCCCCCTTGGTCATCTTGGCCAGAAGGAAGGGAGTTACAGTGTCAGGACCCTACCTCCTCCCCCAAATCAACCAGCCACCCCTCCGAAGATAGAGGCAGCTGAAACATAAGCTTTGCCGGTCTTTGCACACCCAGGTGGGCTTGGAGCTGGCCCGCTCCCCAAAGGGGTGGCCCCTGTCCTGGTCCTGGAGCCTGGCTGTGAAATCTTCCCCTGACTCCCAGCTGACTCGTTGCTTCTGGGCCCAAAGCCGCCCTGGAGTGGCTTTCACTTCTCTTTCACTTCTCTTTCACTTCTCATTTCCCATTGGGGCGGGGCTATGGGGTGAGTCACAGACTTCCTGCTCAGGCCAGGCTCCCCCACTGGAAACGGCCCTGGAGGAGAGCTGCTCCCAGGCCCAGCAGGCGGTTCTCAATCCAGAGCCCAGGATGGCAGGGGCAGCCAGTCAGCACAGCACCAGGTGAGTCTGTCTCCTCCCCATCAGCCTTCTCTGGGGCAATGTGACTGCTCAGGAGTGAGAGGCAGGCCCTGGGCCAGCAGGGTCATGAGGCTGTAGAACAGGAGCTGAAATCACAAAAGACAAGTGGTGGGGATGCCGGGCCAGGCACACCCACAGGAGTCCTCAGTGTTTAGAAATGACCTTGAAGCTGCCACATGTGGGTCAGCTGCCCCTCAAAGGCAGGGCTGGGGACCAGTGCTTCCTTGTGATCTGAGAGCCCGCCCCTGCAGTGCGACCTCCTTAGTTTCCCGTTGTCACCTCCCAGAAGGAAGTTCAGAGTCTTCAGGGCTCAGAAGGGCTGGCTGAACACCGGGTGCCGAGTCTGTGCCTGTCAGAGGCCTCCAGGGCAGCTCCAGGACTGTCCCCACATCTCTGGCTCAGGGGTCTGACCTCTTGGACCCCTGCTCTTGATGAAGAGAGGTTCAAAGGAAGGCAAAGGACCAAAGATGGCCAAAGGATTGTGCAGATTTATATTTGTACACCAACTTTCTGTTCTGAGTTGGGTTAGAGCTCTGCCGGGAGAGGTGGGGCTTTCTACTCCCCTAAGCCTCCACCTGGCACAGAAGCTAACGCAGGTTAAAAAAAAAAAGACTTTATGTGGAGAACTTACTTTTCATTTAAGCTTTATGTGGTTGCTTGATGGGAACAAGGTTAGAGAGGATGTGTAGATTAGGTGTATGGAAAAGTAAAGGTTTAATAGAGTTAAGACAGCTGTAGGAAGAGGTAAGATAATGTTAGAATTTTTAATTAACTCATGGATAATGAGTCCTTAGGGTATAGCGCCTGATAGTGGGGGTAAGCCTCCTATAAACAGAAGAATAATCAAGAGAGTCATTATTGTTAATGGTGAATTATGTCATGCTGTTGATAAGTGTTGTGGTTGATGGAGAGAGGCAATTAATTAATAAGATAAATGTTGATGTAAAAATAATATAGAATGCTAAATTTAGCACTAAGGGAGGATTATGGATTATGATAGCTGATACTCAGCCTATTTGGGCAATAGATGCGTAAGCTATCATTTTACAAAGCTGAGTTTGGTTGAGTCCTCCTCAGCTCTGAGTCAGCTAGATAGTATGGCTAAGTTGAGATAATGTCAGTGTTGATGGATGGTGAAATCTGATAAAGAATAGATAGAGGGGCGGGATTTTGCCAGGCTAAAAGAATCAGGCTCATTGATAGTAGGGTTCCTGTGGCTACCTCTGGGACTCCAAAGTGAAAGGGAGCTATGCCTAGCTTTATTATAGCAATAAAGTAAAATTATTGAAGCCGTTGGGTAGTTCATCTCCATGAAATAAAGCTGCTGTAAGTAGAAGCATTGAGGTAGAAGCTTGAATAAGAGAATATTTTGTTGTAGCTTCAATTGCTCGTGGGGAGTGAGAAGTTATAAAAAGAGGGAGAACAGCAAATGTTTGTCCAAAGGCCTATTCGTGTCCGTCGTCAATGGGAACGGATCATAGTAATAAGGCTGCCTGAGATTGAGGTTATACAAATGATAATGATGAGGGGATTTATTAGAATGGGAAGGAATAAATCAACATTTTAGAGGTATGGGCCCGACAGCTTAATTAGCTGACCTTACTTAGAAAACGGTGTGATGGTAGCACAGAGATTTTTGAATTCTCTAGTTTAGGTTCATCTCCTAGAAGTCTAGAAACAGGAGGATTTTAACCTCTATTATTTACTCTACCAAAGTAATTCTTTTACCAGACATGGTTCTATATTTGAGGGGGGGGGGAATACTTGCTAACATAATGGGAATAGAGATATGTCATGCATAGAGCTAATGTACGAGGGAGGAAATTTTTTCATAAATGATTAATAATTGGTCATAACACAACTGTGGATATGATGCTCATGCTCATAATAAACATGAGCATCATATCCACAGTTGTGTTATGACCAATTATTAATCATTTATGAAAAAATTTCCTCCCTCGTATCACAAAGGTGGTTTTCCCAGGGCGAGGCTTATCCATTGCACTCCGGATGTGCTGACCCCTGTGATTTCCCCAAATGTGGGAAACTCGACTGCATAATTCGTGGTAGTGGGGGACTGCATTCGCGCTCTCCCCTGAAAAAAAAAAAAGATAAAAAAAGAAACAGACAGATGGTTGTGAAGTTTTCGTTTTAACATTTAATGTAAAAATTTCTGAAACTAAGATATCGTGAAAAGCACCTAAAACTACACCTGCGGTAAATGCACTGATTGCGATGATGTTGGCGTGAGCCTGAAACTAATTCGGATTTGCCTTCAGTTACGTCAGATGGTGCTCAGTTAGTTTCCGCTAATGTTGAGATGATGCATATTATGGCTAGGGGTCATGAAGGGATTCAGAGTCATCAATGTGCTTGGATAAATGGTGAGTGATGTTCATGAGAATGATCCATTGATGAATATTCCTGATAGCTAGTGGAGCTTCATCAGAAATTGTTTGAGCTAAGGCCCATAAGGTCCCAATGAGGGTGTCATTAGATGTTGATGCTCGACCTGATCAGAAGATGGAATAGACGGCTAGACTAGCTATGGCTAGGATGAAGAGTAGGCCCAGGTTAAGGTTAACAAGGGGGTAAGGAAGGGGAAGTGGAATTCCTGAGGTTAAGGCTAGAGCTAGGGCAAGAATGGAAACTAAGGTAAATATTATTATTGCGGAAGCTAGTGGGCGGAGGGGTCCTTTAGTGAAGTTTTACTGGCATTGGCGATTGGTTGGTGGAGGCTGCATGGACCAACAATATTGGGTCCCTTTCAGAGTTGTATATAGCCTAAAACTTTTTGTTCAAGGAGGGTAAGAAAAGCTATGGCTAAGAGAATTTGGACAATGAGAGAAATCAAGTTAATCAAAAACATTGTAAAGAAGAGGAATTGAACCTCTGACAGCAAGGGTTGAAGTCTTGTACAGTTACCGGGCTCTACCATCTTAACAAACCCTCTCTAGGGAGGTTGTCAGTAAGAAATTAGGATAGCATCATCATTTAGGTTAAGGTGCTTTGGCAAAGTTGGCCTTGTTTCTCTGGTCCTTTCGTACTGGGAGAAATATTGGCATAGACAGAAACGGACCTGGATTACTCCGGTCTGAACTCAGATCATTTAGGACTTTACTCGTTGAACAACGAACCATTAATAGGTGCTGTACCATCTGCATGTCCTGATCCAACATCAAGGTCATGACCCTATCGTCAATATGAACTCTATGATAGGATTGCGCTGCTGTCCCTAGGGTAACTTGGTCCCGTGATCCAATAATTGGGTGAATAAATGATTTAAACTTCGACTGGTTGATCTAGGTAAAATATCATTCGGAGGTTAATTTATACTCTGAGGACACCCCAACCAAAATGTTTATGCATCAAGTTTTATTTATACCTTTCAGTGATCAAGTAGAGGAAGTGGATTAAGAATCAAGCCCCACAGGGTCTTCTCGTCTTACAATGAAAGCCCCTCCTCTTCACGGGGAGGTCAACTTCGCTGATGAAAACTAAGAGACGTTCATCCTCGTGTGGCCATTCCTTCGGGGCTTTCTTTAGAGAACAAATGGCCATGCTACCTCTGAACGGGCAGAGTACCGCGGCCATTAACCATGCACCGCTGGGCAGGCAGTCTCTAATACTAGCGATGCTAGAGGTGATGTTTTTGGTAAACAGGTGGGATTTGAGTAGCTACTTCTCAACCTGTGGGTCACGACCCTTTTCGGGGGTCGCACGACCCTTTCACAGGGGTCGTCCGATTCATCACAGTAGCAAAATAGCAGTGATGAAGTAGCAACAAAAATAATTTCATGGTTGGGGGGTCACCACCACATGAGGAACTGTATGAAAGGGTGGTGGCATGAGGAAGGTGAGAACCGCTGCCCTCACCAGTTACAGTCTCCAGGGAAAGGGTGTGGACCGCGTACCCCCAGGACCGCTCTACCCTGTCTTTAAGACTTGCTATGAGTCAGCCTTGACTCAGTGGCAGTGAGTTTGGGGCAAAGCGGACAGCTTTTCCTCTACAAAGCGTACCCAGAAATACCATCATTCTGATTTCTTCATTCCAATTTTAAATGTAAAATAAATACATTTCTTATTCTTATTTCTAAAATTTCAAATACCAAAGTACAAACATGAAAATAGCCCCTTCACCATCAATCACACCGTCACCATCAGCACCACCCCAAACACCAACACCCATAACCCAACCCTGCCAACGCGTGATGGCTGTGGCCTTCCATGGATGTCTTTATATTGAAAAAACAGGACTACAAAGACAGGGGACCGCTCTCTCCAATTGCAAGCTGGTTCCTGGAGTTCTCTCTGGACACACCTTTTAATGTGGAGAACGCCAGCAAGTCCTCTGAGCTCTTCAACGGTTTCGTTTTATATTTTTAGCCTCTGTACTTCACACTGCATTAGAAACGAGAAAAGCTCTTAAAAGGAGGGCAGTTAGGTTTTTTCAGTTCCCTCAAGTTATTTTTCTAACTGTGTGCTCTCACCCACATGGCCCCTCCCAAATCTCTGACCTCTGACGAGAGGACTCACTCAGGGCTCGAGCCCCCAAGTCCTACCTGTGTCCACTTTAGTTCACCTTCGCCTCATGAGCTTTAGACGTCATGAGGAGGGATGAGTCCCTTGAGAAGGACATCGTGCTGGGTGAAGTGGAGGGTCATTGGAAACGCAGAAGGTCCTCAATGGGATGGACTGACACAGTGGCTACAGCACTGACCTCACACATGACCATCGTGAGGATGACATAGGACTGGGCAGTGTTGTGTTCCATTGTCCATGGAATCACAGTGATCTGGAACCCCCTCAGTGACACCCAATAACATGCTATCTCCAGAAGTGGGACGTGCTACCAGGGGACAATGACTGTAGATCCTATAGCTTTTACCTCTCCCCTACAGGTAGTCCCCAACTTAGGAAGTATTCAAGAGTCCATGACTACGCTTAAAACCATCCACATTTTGAGTGGTTGGCTTTTTGTCTTTGTTTTGCTGGTTTGGGTTTTTAACATTAACTATATTACAGCACATAATGTTCTGATGTCATCACTCTTAGATGTTCACTCTCTAGATTTTCAACTTTATAGTTAGTTGTTCAAAACGCTGCTGTGTAGATTTAGTTTCCAAAACTAAATCAGAGGCTTCACTTCAGGTAGACCCAAGCATTGATTACTTTACTAAAGTCAATTGGCAGATCCAAGAAGCAATGAGCTGTTACTGAGAAATACATGAAGAAAAATGAAAAGGACCATACGGGCAACTCTTACTGGTTTTTCTGACCAGAAATGTCAGCCCCATTCCCAGGGATAATCCGAATAATTCCAGACCTTGCACCTGTGAGATGAGTAGCACAATCAACAAAATGCCAACGCCATCCAGCACTGCATCATCAGTACACACGTGTTTTTATGACTTGTGTATTTTATACAATCGCCGTGACTCAATGGCAGTGAGTTGGCTGTACTTTTTACATATGTATGCATTCAAAGATATCTGTGAGTTTATGGTGGAACTGTGGTAGGCATTGGGCAATGAATTGCAAAGTTGGTGGTTGAAACCCATGACTAGGACAAGGTAGACCTGCTCCTGTGAATTTCCAAGACTGTCACTCTTTACAGGAGATGAAAGCCTCATCGTCTCCTGTGGAGTGGCTGGTGGTTTCAAACTGTTGACTTTGAGATTGCCAGCCCAATGCATAAGCCATCCCGATTGAAACTTTATCTTACCATTATCATTATTGAACCTCTCTGAATCATTCATGAACTGGTTTTATGATGTTGAATAGTATATCTCCTTTGGGAGCTGAAAATCATTGAGGGGCATCCTGGTTTAATTCTGTAATATTTATTTTCTCTTAGTTCATAATTAAAGCTTCCATTATCAAGGCTGTGTTGTTGTTGTATACAACTGAGTTAATTATATTATATTTATTCTTCTGTGGATGACCTATTTATCTCGGGTCAATTTTACAGGAGTTAGAATTTTCCAAAGTAAAAAAAAAAAAAAAAGCCCAGCAATGGATGTACGTATTGTTATAAGTGCTGTAAGATCCCCCAGTAAAATGATATTTTTAATGCCCAGATATGTTAAGTGAAGATGCCTTCACAGTAGTTTGGATTGGAACAGACTGGACTTTTTCAGCCTTGTTATCAGTCTTTCACACCTCCTTGCTTTCTATTGTGATATTTTTATCTTCGATAGTTTCTTCAGTCACTCAGTCTCTTCTCGTGTCAGAACCACTTATTGTATATGTATGTTGGCTCTTCACAGCCTAGCACACACAAAGACAAGCCTTCAGTCTCCAAAAGCATCCTGAAACCCTGATGACCATTTTCACGTGTTCTCTTTTTTCCTAGGATGCCCACGGAAGAACAGGAGATGCTTATCCATAACATTGTACTCGATCACTACAGAAAAATTAAGGTGGAAATTTCAAGTGCCATAAACAAGACATTTCCTTTCCTGGAGGGCATGCGAGACCGTGGCTTCATCACCGCGAAATTGTTTACAGTGAGTGACGTTTACAGATCCAAAGCAGTCCCGAGCTGCATCATGCTCTTATGCTCTACAATAGTCCTGTAGGTAGAGAGTGAGGAGAAAACCAGCCCCACCCCCACCCCAAAGACCTCCCAGAATCTCACGGAAGTAACTGTCTTCCATGATGCCCATGGGGGTAGCGGGGAGGGGACGGAATGATCCTAGAAACAGGCTGCCTGGAGAAAGCACGCAAATGCTCCATAACTCACGGTCACCAAGTCGATGGTGACGCATCGTGACCCTGTAGAACTGCCCTGTGACTGTCCAGACTGCAACTGCTCATGGGAGTAGAAAGTTCGGTCTTTCTCCTGTGGAATGGCTGGTGGCTTCACACTGCCGACCCAGCAGATGGCAGCCCAACACACGCCCCTATGCTAGCAGGGTTCCTGTATGCTCCAGAGATGTATAATCTTATTATCTTGTAGGAAGTCAATCAATAAAGTATAAGCTAAAATTTTAAAACGTCAGAGAATTGACCGAGTATTTCATTTCAAGGAACATCTACTTAAATTACTGAGATCTGAGCGCATGAAAACCAAGGAAATTGTGCCTTCATTTGCAGATACTTGCTATTCTCCAAACATTTTCCCTTTTCTTCCCTTTGATCTCCTTCCTTCTTTGGAGATAAAGAGGATGAAGTCTTCTCTTCATCCTATTAATATGCTTTCCCTGTCACCAAGTTCATAGTACAGAGCGACTTCCTGGAGCCCTCCGGATTTAATTACCGCAAGGGGAAGGGGTGGGACTGTCCAGTCCATTGATTGACCACTCTTCCTCTGGTAAGGCAATTCATAAAACATCTTGGCCAGGCTCTTAAAGGACTAGAAATCATTTAATTTTTTAAAAAGTTTTAAATATCATGAAAGTATAAAAAGTTTAACATATCATTCACATATCATACCATTTAATAGTTCAATCACATTAGGGAGAGTTGTACAATAATTACATCATTTAATTTTGAATGTACTTTTACTCCTCAAAATTGTTCCTTCTTATCTTGAATGCAATGGGACTGAGAAAACCAGATTCACAACTGAATAGTGTTTAGGAAGAATGTACATGTTTCATTTAGTTTAAAAAAAAACCACCTCACTGCCCACCTGTTGATTCCGACTCAGTGACCTTACACAACAACATGCAACTGCCTTCTGTGAATTTCCACAGTTGTAATTCTTGACATGAGCAAAAAAATCAATCTTTCTCCCAGGGATCAACTAGTGGGTTCACACTGCTGACCTTGCAGTTAGCAGCCCAATACATAACCCTCTACACTTCCAGGCCTCAAATATGTAGAAATTCCCAAGATTTCCATAAGGAAATACCAACCTCAGGAGATGAGAATGAATTATTCATAAAATTATTTTCTTGGGCTGTTCTCTACCTTGGGATTTGCAATATGTTGCTGGGATTCCTATTTTCTCCATTTACTTCAAAGGATGCTGAAGAGTCTTGTAGAAACCTGATTCCTGTACAAAGAGTGGTGTACAATGTTCTCAGTGAACTGGAGAACTCATTTAGCCAGTCCCTTCTGAGAGCATTGTTCAGCGATGTCAACATGAATGTATACCCTGCCTTAATCCGGATTTGTAGAAGCTTCGAAGAAGGTACTGAGTTTTTCACTTCCTTTTGAAGTCCAGGGGTGATTTTTGTGTTTGTTTGTTGCTGCTTTCCCATTCTTCATTGAGCTCTTGCTTTTGCCCATGTGTTGTGCTGGATAATGGGACAAAGTACCTAACAAAATAGTAGGTTATGAGGTCTCTGGAAACCTCATATGCTATATTGGCTTGTGGTTGAATACCTAGTAGGTTGCTTACCTGGAAACTTAGTTAGACTCAGGAGACAACCAGAGCCACACTGGCATCAGCTTTACTTAGAAGGACCTAGGACAAGAAACAGCTCACCAGTAGGCCACCATCGCTGTTCCTCTCCACAGTCTTTGCAGTGGCCCCCATAACAGTCCACCAAGTCCAGCATCAAGTGACAGCGTAGCTATCGGTACTGGACCCATCTTGGCTGATAATACTCCTTCCTCACCCACTCTTCTGCCTGGAAGCTGACTACCAGAAGGGGTGGCATGAACCCCTGTGGTCTGCCCACCCTTTCCTGTGGTCTCTTACTCACCTTTCTCTCAGGTGAGAAACCCCTCATCGCAATGCCCACACAGGTGGTCTTCTTTGGGTCACTGACCGATGAGCCACATATCTGTTTTTGCTTCAATCCCCTCCACCTCCACTACCCTCCAGCCCTTTGCCTAGGCTGGGTTCCAGGAGATGAACTCCCAGTCAGCCCTCCTTACAGACCCAGATCGTTCCTGCCCATGATCTATACTCTGATTCCTACGCGGTCTTCTCGCTCGACCTTGTGAGCATCGCTTCCCTACCTGTGTTTACTGGGTCGCCTTGAAAACAGACGTGTTAGGGCTGGTTTCCTGCTTTTCTGTTTGTACCATCTCTTTGGTCACGGATTCCCCTGCCAACTATTCACTTCCTGTTTTGTACCTTTCAGAAAGGTCTTTTGTTTGCTTCCACACATGCCCCCACCCTCAGCCCACCTCCGGGGAAGTCCTAATTCTACACTCTTGATGACATGGTTGTCTTGCCTAACTCAATGCAACCAAAAATTTTCTCTTCCTTACTCGCTAGCCCTAAGAACTTCTAGGACTTTCTCTTTGAAAAACGAAGCTCAACTAAAACTCACAGCCATCAGTCAATTTCAACTCATAGTGTGGTGATTACATAATCTCATGTCAACTTGAAGATACTAAGAGTGAAGGGGTGGAATCTAGAGAGCCCTCACAACTGCCAGCGCGATGCCAAAGGGGCCTAGGCAGCAGCCGCCGGAGCCCGAGTGGATCGGGGATGGAGAGAGCTCGCCACCTGCCGAGAAAGTGGTGAAGAAAGGGAAGAAAGACAAAAAGACCAAAGAGACGTTCTTTGAAGAGCTGGCGGTAGAAGATAAACAGGCTGAGGAAGAAGAGAAAGCTCTTAAGGAGCAGCAGCAGCAGCAACAAAAAAAGAAGCGAGACACCCGAAAAGGCAGGCGGAAGAAGGGTGCGGACGATGATGGCGAGGAGAAAGAGCCCATGGAGTGACTTAAGAAGCTCTCGGTGCCGGCCAGCGATGAGGAGGATGAGACACCTGTGCCCAAACCTCGCGGAGGGAAGAAAGCCAAGGGCAGCAATGCTTTCGCAGCACTGACTCAAGATCAGAGTGAGGAAGAGGAGGAGGAGGAAGAGGGAAAATGTCCTCCTAAACACCTGATGATGTCTCCTTGTGGGCATGGCCTTCTCATAAGGAATCTGGGAACTTCTTCTCATTCTCCCTGGAGGCGGGACACACTCTCTGCTTCACCTCCCTGGTAAGAAGCCACTTTGCACCATGCTGATGGCGGCCAGAGCTCTGAGATGCTTCCACGGCCACTAGATTCACAAGATTTTTCACCCACCGGCCTATTATCTTCCTATATTCGGCATCATTCCATGTGCTGTGTGAGTCTGAAGAGGAATTTATAGACTAGTATTGAACATAAGGACTTAATCTGGTCTGGGCTGGGATGTTTTCTCAATATACAATTGCTCTTTGATATAAAGCTCTCTCTTACACACATGTGAGTGTCTCTAGATGTGTCTCTCTCGTCAACCCTGACTCACACACATAGCAATCCTATAAGACAAAGTAAATCTGCTCCTTTGGGTTTATGAGACTTCAAATCTTTACAGGAGCAGATAGTTTTGTCTCTCCCCACCTCTCCATGGGGTGACTGGTGGGTTGTAACTGGCACCTTTGTGGTTCAATTCACAGCCTGCTACACCACTATCTCCTTTGTACACGGGTCTAATTATCCATGGACGATCCCTGGCCGTGCCATAGTTAAGTTGCTGAATGAAAGCTCAGCAGCATGTCAAGGTCCTCAGAGAAAGGTTCCAAAAGAACCCCAGTCCACTGTTGTTGAGTCAATTCCTCATAGTAACCCTAAGAACAGAGTAGAACTACGTCATAGGGTTTCTGCTTCATAGTGTTTCTGAGACGGTGAATCTTTGAAAGCAGACAGCCCCATCGTTCTCTCTTGGAGTAGCTCATAGGTTTGAACCATCAACTTTGCTGTCAGCAGTCTAACACATAGCCCACAGCATCGCCAAGTCTCCTTCCACAGCATCCTTGTAGATTGTATGGGCCACCAGTTCTCTGTCAGTTTGTCATACTGCGGTGGCTTGTGTGTTGCTGTGATGCTATGTCACCAGTGTTTCAACTACGAGGAGAGTCACGCATGGTGAACAGGTTTCAGTAAAGCTTTCAGACAAGAAGAGTCTATGAAGAAGGAACCGGCTTGTACCCTCCTGAGGAATTAACCACCAAAAACCTTATGAAAACCTGAAGGGCATTTTCAGACACTGAAAACCTCATGAGTAGCAGTGGGACACGATCTGTTGGTTGCTAGATGAACCCTTCAGGTTGTAAGATACCCAAAGTATGACGGAGGAAGAGCTGGCTGCTCACATTAGAGTGGCCATGTTGACATGGATGGAGTAAGGTTTGGGACCTCCATTTGTCGATGGGGCACAGCTCAAAATGAACATGTATTAATAATGAAAATTTAAGATGTAATGTAATCAAAGATTAAATGGAATGCATAAAGATCAGTGTCCTAGGCATTACTGAGCTGATATAGACTAGTACTGGCCATTTTGAATCAGACAATCGTGCAGTGTACTATGCTTGGCAGGACAAATGCAAGAAGAGTGACAGCACAATCATAGTCAAAAGGGACACTGTCAGACGTATCTTGAAGTAAATGCTGTCTGTAGCAGGATAATATCTATCTGTATGGAAAGAAATCCAGTTAAGACAGCTATTACTCAAGTTTACATAGCAGCCACTAAAGCTAGTGATGGAGAAACTGAAGCACTCTGCCAACTACTTCAGTCTGAAATTGATCGCACATGCAATCAAGCTGGATTGATAATTATTGGCTATTGGGATGTGAAAGTTGGACACAAAGAAGGAACATTAGTTGGAAGACCTGGCCTTGATGATAGAAACAAAGCTGGAGCTCACATAATAGAATTTTGTAAGACCAATGACTTCATCAAAAAACTACCTTTTCTCAACAACGTCCATATGACTATACACCTGGACTTCTCCAGATGCAAGGCACTGGAATCATATTGACTACATCTGTAGGAAGAGCCAATGAAGAAGCTCAGCATCCGCAGCTAAAACCAGGCCAGGGGCTGACTGTGGAACAGACCATCAATTGCTTATATGTGAGTTCAAAGTAAAACTGAAGGAAATAAAAACAAATCTATGAAAGTCAAAATATGACCTTAAGTATATCCCACTTGAATTTTGAGAAAATCTCAAGAATAGATTTGATCATTGAATGCATATGACAGAAGACCAGATGAAATGTAGGATGGTATCAAAAACATCATCCATCCCCTCTTCAACCTGAACATCTGGTGGTTCCTTGTCAACTTACTGTTGTAACCAGGGTTATGTAATTTACAGCAAAACTTTACTTCCATATGATATTCATGATATTGTTCAATTCATGATATTGTTCAGCATCGAGCATTCTATTGGGTCTTCTTTCTTTGGAATGGGTACAAATATAGATTTCTTCCAGTTTGTTGGTCAGTTAGCTGTCTTCCAAATTTCTTGGCATAGATGAGTGAGTGCTTCCTGTTCTTCATCAACTTGTTGAAATATTTAAATAGGTATTGTGTAGTCTTGGTAGACTAGAGAAACAAATCCAGGGAGACTCATGTGTACAAGAAAGAGTTTTATATCAAAGAGCAATTGTGTATTAAGAAAACATCCCACCTCAGTTCAAATCAAATTCACAAGTCAGATATTAGCCCATATGTTCAATACCACTCTGTAAATTCCTCTTCAAAATTCTGCAACACATGCAATGATGCTGAGTGCAGGAAGCTCACAGTCCAGTGGGTGGGAAGTCTTGGGGATTCTGTGGCGGTGGAAGCATCTTGGTGCTGGCTTGGGTCTCCATGTGGCTCCTACAGCTCCAAGGCTCTGGTTCCAGCAACGTGTGTCTTGTCATCAGGAACATCGAAGCAAAGAGTGAGTGTGTCCTGCCTCAAATGAGCTGTTTTTCTCTGCCGTGCCTCCAAAGGAGGTCATCAAGCTGTGACCTGATTGACGGGCCAGGTTCCACCCCTTCCTCAAGTTGAGATTATGTAACTGCCACTGATATTTTGGCAATTCCTGGATCCTTGTTTTTGGTTAGTGTTTTCAGGGCAGGTTGGATTCCTTCTTCAGTGCTATCAGTTCTTGATCATATACTACCTCTTCCAAGACTTAAATAAACCGGTTCTTTTTGGTACAGAGACTGCGTATTGTTTATATCTTCTTGGGTCAGGTGCTCCCTACTCCGCAAACTAATGTCTTTGCTTGTCAACATTGTAAAGAGGTGTTGTGCATCAGACATTCCAGTGCAAAGCATCATTTGATTTCTTGGTGGCTGCCTACACGAGCATTGATTGTGGATCCACATAAGGTGGAATCGTTGACGACCTTCTCTCTATTTAGCGTGATGTTATCTGTTGGCCAGTTGTGAGGATTCTGATTTTCTTTCCACTGAGCTGTCATCCATACCAAAGGCTGCGATCCTTGATCTTCATTAGCACATACTTGAAGTCCTCCTCACTTTCAGAAATGAAATTCAGACTGTTAATAAATCTTCCTCCAATCCCGATGCTGCCTTCTTCTTCATATAACCCAGCTTCTCTGATTATTTTCTCAGCATATAGATTGAACAAGTACGTTGAGATTATACGACCCTCATGCACACCTTTCCTGACTTTAAGCCATGCAGTATTCTCTTGTTCTGGTCACACAACTGCTTCTTGCTACCTGTACAGGTTCCTCATGAGCGCAATGAACTGTTCTGGAATTCTCATTCTTCTCAAAGTTATCCATGGTTTGTTATGATCCACACAGATGAATGCTTTTGCATGGTCAATAAAACATGGGTAAATCTCTCTGGCATTCTCTGCTTTCAGTTCGAATCCATCTGACAATAGCGCAGGGTTGAATTTGGAATCATTTGCAATTGTAACTATTCTCCTGAAGACATCCCTCTTCCTTCACTGTTCCCAGCATGTCTTACTGGCCAGAAGTCCAAAGTGCTTCTAGATGGGTGATTATGCAATGTGGTCCCTGTACTGCTTGAGAGCTCTGATTGCCTTTTCTCCTCTTTTCAGTGATTTGTAACATTCAAATAGGTGATGAAGAAGAGACCCAGTTCGCCCACGAACAAGGTAATTTCGACTTTGTCAAAAACTTATTTTCTAAAAGGAAAGGAGATGATAATTCGGGAACGTGAACACCCGGTGAATATTGTGGTTTTGAAGAAAGGAAGGATGCCGACGAAAACAGGGATTCTAGGGCAGTGGTGTTTCGCATGGGTTCTTAATTAACTAATGAGGCTTGGAACCCAAGAGTGCCAGGCAGGTATGACAGCCAAGAGGACGGAACATGAATTCAAGAGCGAAAACCTCAGTGTGACTGTGAGCCAGAACTAAGGAGAACAGTTGGCTGTGATAATTCTGTGGTAGAAATAAATAGATGGGAAGAAGTAAGGGTTATGTGAAAGTTCTAATCAGGAGACCTTTGAAGAAAGAACCATTGTACATGTGTGAGACTTTGCTTTAAGCACTGGGGTGCTAGGCAAAAGGTCAATGGTCCAAACCCATCAGGCACTCCAAGGGATAAAGATGAGGTAGTCTGATGCCATAAAGATTGACAACATTGGGAACCCTATGGAGCAGTTCTAGTCTGTCCTGTAGAGAAGGTGTAAGTCAGAATTCACTTGACAGCAGTGAATTGTGGTTTGGAGAATGATCGTACAGAAGGAAAGGCACTTATTTATAAGAAAAAGAGTGCATGCAATTATCTGTGATAGAAAGTGTGGGAGGTGTAATGCTTTGCAGAATGAGAAGAAGAAAGAAAATAAGTTAAGGACAGAGATGGGGAGAATATCGTTGTTGTTGGGTGCAGTCAAGTTGATTCCAATTCACTGGGATCCGATACACAGCAGAAGGGAGCACTGCCTGCTCTTGCACCATCCCCACTAGCACCTGACTTTGCATGGATTGACTCTTTGAGATGCTCACATGTGGATTATAAGGTTTGCAACCAATAAGTACTATTTCTAGATTTTTAAATCATCCTTGCATTTCTATTATTGCTAATAACTTGAATAAAAACACTTAAGACAATGGCATGCTGTTTTTGCTAAGTTACTAGAACATAAATAGCTCTTTACGTGAAATGCCTCATTTAAACCCCTTAACATCCCATGAGAAAGTTTTTGTTACCTACATTTTCCTGTAGAAGAAACTGAGACACGGGATTGTGTTCGTCTGGGTACTTTAGAGAAACAAATCCACAGAAACTCATGTCTAAGAGAGAGTTTTATATAAAGGTTAAGAGCACATCAAGGAAACATCCCAACCCAGTGCTGCCCAAGTCCACAAGTCCAACATTAGCCCATATGTCTAACGCCCATCCACAAAGTCCTCCTCCATCTCACAAAACACACACAATGATGCCGACCACAAGAGGAAAGCCAAATCAGTGAATGTGTAAGCATCTCAGTGCTGGCAGGGGTCTCCACATGGCTGCTCCAGCACCCAGGACTGCATCTGAGTAGGTCCATGTGGCTTCTCCTCAGGGATGTCTTGCAGAAGGTGAGCCTTGCCAGTTGAAGTAGGGAACTGGCTAAGGCAGCTGCACTCTGGTCCGACCATCAGAAAGCAAGAAACCCGAGAACTAGAAAGGTGAGGCTCATTGAGCCATTTATCCCTCCGCCCTTCAACTAACCCCACACATGTTTATCGACCATGTTGGCATAATAATTGTTAACTATCTCAGGGATATTCAGTGATGTTTGCAAGGCCACACAACTAGGAATTGTCTGGCCTCAGACCCAAACCTTCTCATCCACACTGCACTGAGAGCATGACTTCTGAAACCTGGCTACCTGGGCACCAAGTTTAGCTCTACTGCACAATTGAGTCAAAACTAAGAAAGCAAATCCATTGCCATCAAGTCCGCTTCCGACACATACCATCTGTACCGAACAGAGTAGAACTTCCCCCTTTAAGGTCCCCAAGGCTGTCAACGTTACAGAAACAGATCCACATTTTTCTCCTCTGGAGTAGCTGTTTCATTCACAGTGCTGATAAGCAGACCACCAAATTAACCATGTCACCACCAGAACTGCTACTTACTTTGATAAGTTATTTCATTTCTCTGTGCCTGACTTTTAGCGATAGGGCTGTTGGGAGAATAAACTAATTTAATTTATGTAAAGAACTTGGAATAGTTTGTGGCACAAAATAACTTATAAACTTGTTTACTCTGATGATGATCATGATCATGATGTATTTGACTCCAAAGGCAAGACATTTAATCACTACTTTCAATTTTAAGATATTTTTCACCTCAGATACACACTAAAGAGAAAATTATTTCCCAGACCACAGTAGCAGTAACATAAAACAAACAAAAAAAACCCTCAAACCCAAGAGAAGTTATCCACCCTTAAACCAAATAGTCTATAATATATTTTAATTATTTGTGAAACGCTTAGTCATTTCTCCTTGGAAATGACCAGAATAAAAAAATCACAATAATAGTCAGCCTTGGGGAATACCATTCATATGTTTTCTTGAATGAGAATTACAGCTAAGAAGTCATATATTTTAAATTTAATACCATTATGTAAAATTTGAATCCATTTTAATAATCACAGTTAGCGGTTTGAATAGCGATTAGTTGTTGGAAGTATAAAATATCCAGTAAAAAGGACAGAGAATCTAAAAATGCACTGATTCATCTATGATTAAGGGTAGGAGTAATGGAGGATTTGTAATATTTACTAATAACATTTAAAAGTTCATCATGATGGGAAGGAAGAAATAAATTATTTGTAATTCCTTTGTGGTCTAGGGAAAACCTTGCTGGAGACTAGAATCCCAGAGCTTCTCAGGGAGGACGAGCAGATGAGCACAAGAGCAAGCACGTCACTGAGTGACCAAAACAATGCACTCAAAACAGAGGAGACAGCAGTGGGATGTGTTGTAGAGCCTGAGCAAGCAGGTACAGCTGTCTCACAGTCCGTGGCTTGCTGGGTGACTGCCTGCCACACTGTACCAATGCAGAGCAGGGTAAGGGCTGGGCCATGAGTCCGGGCTTCAATGAAAAAGAAGCATGGCAGGTCACTTTGGGATCTCGAATGTGGTCCTTGCAGCTCTGAACATCAGAGTGGAACTTGATGATACTGAGGCCTGTCACTGGTCACTGTCTCAAAGGTGTCCTTCGTTGTCTTCTTACCATCTCTTGTTGCCAGCGAACCCTCAATTTCCCTCAACTAAGTAAGATGACAAGGTTAGAAGACCCACCAGCTGACAGCCATACAATACACAAGTAACGGTCATGTGATCTTGTAATCAACTCATGAATTTTTTGTTTTGTTGTCTTCAGGGAGGTAAAGTCTACATTTTGCCTTTGTCATTGTGGTTGCCAGTTCCCATTGAGTCGGTTCCTGTGCCCAACAACCTGGTGTCCAGTAGAACACTCTCCTCTATGTTCGAGCCCATTGCTACACCCCCGGTGTCAATCCATCTTGTTGAGAGCCTTCCTCTTTTTCACTGCCCCGCTACTTTACCTAGTAGGATGTCCTTTCCCAGGTACTCTCTTGATAACAAGTCCAAGGTCTTGCCATCCTTACTTCTAAGAAAATCTTCTATAGAAGGACGTTGCAAACTCCCCCCTAGTTTTCTCCCATCACATGGCCTTACCTGGCCACAAGTAACACAGAGACAGCAAGAGAAGGTTATTTGAGCCTCTTCATAGATTGTCCCCGGATACAGATGTAAGAAAAGAAAGCCTAGGAGCAAAGAAATGACAAATTACATGAACAAATCCAATTTTCCTAAATGAATATAAAAGACTGCTCTTCTAGTTTGGATACGGGTGTTGATTTTAACTAGTTTAACATAATAACAAAGGGAAACTTGCAAATAACCTGCTATGTCAAGTTCACGGGAGAGACCTTCATTATGGAGCTGGCCAGTTGAATGCCCTTGGGGCTGTGGTCAAAGTCCCAGAACAGCATTTTGAAGATGGTGATAGAAGGGACCCTGAAGGACAATAATGGACAAATGGGAATGTAAAAAGGAGGGAGAAATAGAAGCTCCAGGTCAAATGAGTGAATCAGAGAAGAAAGGGAGGAAATATAAGTCACCATGGGAAAAAGAAATGTGATTAAAAAAATCTGCCCAAGATCACTGATAAAAACATAGACAAAAAGATACAGAAAGGAAAAAAAATGGAAAGGGAAATAAAGAAAAGAGGAAAATGGAGAAGATATGTAAAGTCAATTATGTAGAGAAAGTTGAAAACTGATTGGCAATCAGTTGAGTGCGGAAAGATGATAAAAAGGAGAGGAAACAGACAGGGATGCTATGGTTTTGAGGAAAGAGTGCTGGGTAGAAGCCTCAAGGATTAGTTCCCAAGAAGTGCTCACTTGGTAACTGACTTGTGTCACTGTTCCTAATGATCAGAAGGAGATATGAGAAAGACTCTCCCTGGACATGCTAGCTCCTCTCATGAATCTCCGCCCCACATCCATCTCCCAGCACCTTCATCCAGAGGCCTCTGGCCTTTATCCAGAGACCCAATAGACATCGACTCTTAGGTTCTCTCAAGAACTTAAACTTGGAACTACAGATTTTAGAAAAATAATAGGGAAGAGGGAATCACTGATGGAGTAAAGGAGTCTTCATAAATTGTGATTTTGGCCAAGGAGCTGAGCTCCCAGCATATGGAAATAAGAATTTTGTGTTAGTCCAGGTAGACTAGAGGAACAAATTCATTGACACTCATATATGTGGAAGAAAGACGTCTATATCAAAGAGCAAGGGCATATAGTGAAAACATCCCAGCCCAGTCTAGATCAGGTCCATAAGTCTGATATTAGCCCCCGGTGTCTGATACTAGCCTAGAAATTCCTCCTCAGACTCACATTGCACATGCAATGATACTGGATGCAGAAAGCTCACAGGCCGGTGGGTGAAAAGTCTTGTGGATGCTTGCAATAGAAGCATCTCCATGCTGGTGCACATCTTCACACAACTCCTCCAGCTCTCTGAGTGTGGCTCCTCAACACGGTTCTACGTGGCTTGTCAACAGGAGGGTGAAAACAGTGAGGAGAGAGAGAGAGTGAGGGAGAGAGAGAGATGACGGCCCCTTCTGATGGCAGAATGAAGAGAGAGGAAGTTCCCAGAATCCTCATGAGAAGATCACTCCCACAAGAAGGCATCATCAAGCTAGGACTTGATTGACAGGCTATACTTATTTATCAAGGTGACATGAAATTATGTAACTATCACACCTTCCCATGTCATGTGTTTCTCAAAAGCTGTACTAGGAACTCAGGAAGCAAGGATGAAAAGTAATCAAACATCTCACATGAGATGTAAAGACTGCTCAAATGTCTGATTGCAGGTAGTTCACAAGTCCCCCTGAAGTGTTGGCGAATGGTTTAATCCTTCCCAGAATCCCATTCTCTCAATTTGCTTGACTTTGGGGAATGGCAGGGAGACAAAGAGTCTTCATAAAACCCTGTTCAACAGGATGATCCTTGTTGCTTATGCGTGGATGGTGTAATAAAAATAGTAGCATCTCTTTGGTATAGTAATTGCAAACAATAAACTCACTGCCATCGAGATGGTTGTGACTTATCGTGACCACCCTACAGGACATAATAAGAATGTCTCTGTGGGTTTCCAAGATTGTAAATCTTTAAGAGAGTAGAGAGTCTCAACACAAACCGGTGGTTTTAAACTGCTGATCTTGTGTGAAGCAGCCCATCATGTAACCCACTACACCACCTGGTATCCCTTTTCACTAATTAGTATCTTAATAATAAAGCCTTGGCTTTATACAATGATTTCTACCCCTGTCACAATCTTACACAGAACTCAAAAAAAGCAGAGTGTACTTTACAGGGAGGTAATCGTGTCACTGCCTCGCAATCTGAGGAAGACTTGAAGACTTCACATTGCAGCTGGTCTGGAGGAAAGACTCTTTAATCAATGCCCTTCACATAGCCATTGGTTTATATCATGACCCCCTACTAACGTATGTATGTGAGATCTTATTCTATTGTCACAGCAGTTCTAAGACCTAAGCAGGATAACTCTTCCAGTTCCTAAGGAAACTGGAGCACATAAGTCCTTAAGAGTCTGTTTTGAGAGTCCCACTGAGAAATAAAGGAAGACCTCGAGTCTTCTATCTTTTTTTTTAAAGGGATGATGGTGAGTATTATAAGTTTTATTTTATTTTTGTTGTTGTTTTTTTTAAACATTTTATTAGGGGCTCATACAACTTCTATCACAATCCATACATATATATATACATCAATTGTATAAAGAACATCTGTACATTCTTTGCCCTAATCATTTTCTTTTTTTACATTCTATTAGGGGCTCACACAACTCTTATCACAATCCATACATATACATACATCAATTGTATAAAGCACATCCGCACATTCTCTGCCCCAATCATTCTCAAAGCATTTGCTCTCCACTTAAGCCCTTTGCATCAGGTTCTCTTTTTTTTTCCCCCTCCCTCCCCGCTCCCCACTCCCTCATGTGCCCTTGGTAATTTATATTGTTATTTTGTCATATCTTGCCCTATCTGGAGTCTCCCTTCCCCCCCTTCTCTGCCGTCCATCTCCCAGGGAGGAGATCACATGTGGATCCTTATAATCAGTTGCCCCTTTCCAACCCACTCACCCTCCACTCTCCCAGCACCGCCCCTCACACCCTTGGTCCTAAAGGTATTATCCACCTTGGATTCCCTGTGCCTCCAGCCCCCATATGCACCAGTGTACAACCTCTGCCCTATCCAGTCCTGCAAGGTAGAATTCAGATCATGGAAGTAGGGGGGAGGAAGCATCCAGGATCTGGGGGAAAGCTGTGTTCTTCATCGGTACTACCTCGCACCCTGACTGACCCATCTCCTCTCCTAAACCCCTCTATGAGGGGATCTCCAGTGGTCGACACTTGGGCCTTGGGTCTCCACTCTGCACTTCCCCCTTCATTCAATATGGTATATATACACACACACACATACACACATACACACATACATATATACATACATACACACATATATATACATATATATCCTTTTTTTTTTTTGCATGATGCCTTATACCTGGTCCCTTTGGTACCTCGTGATCACACTGGCTGGTGTGCTTCTTCCATGTGGGCTTTTTTGCTTCTGAGCTAGATGGCCGCTTGTTTATCTTCAAGCCTTTAAGACCCCAGACACTATCTCTTTTAATAGCCGGGCACTATCAGCTTTCTTCACCACATTTGCTTATGCACCCATTTGTCTTCAGCGATCCTATCATGGAGGTGTACAGCCAATGATATGATTTTTTGTTCTTTGATGCCTGATAACTGATCCCTTCGGGACCACTCAATCACACAGGCTGGTGTGTTCTTCCATGTGGGCTTTGTTGCTTCTGAGCTAGATGGCCGCTTGTTTATCTTCAAGCCTTTAAGACCCCAGTCACTATCTCTTTTGATAGCCGGGCACCATCAGCTTTCCTCACCACATTTACTTGTTCGAGTCTTCTATCTTAATGGAATCTATTTTCATTTCTTTAAAAGGAAGACAGGTGTGATCATCCAGATGACTTTATCAACTCGATCTGCAGTAATATGAATTGCCCTAAGATTTTTTTAATTATGAATTACAGTTCCCTCAACATCAACTCCTATTCTCCTAGATGTTGTGGACACTGGAGACTACCCTGTTCTGGGAAAACAGAAGAGGAAAAGAAGTAAGCGAGAATATGAATGTACTTGATTTTGATGTTAAAAGGGGGGTTTTCTTAATGCTAATGTTTCATTGCCATTGTTTATGGTCAGCAGTTCATTTGGACTGTGGGTGAAAAGACCAGGACAGCAACAGCTTCCCTAAGAGAAACCCCTATGGGGCAGTTCTACTCTGTCATATGGCATCAGTATGAGTCAGAATCAACCTGACAGCACACAACAAAAACCACAAACTGATGGGCAGAGATATGACCTAGCCAAAGATGACGCCATCCATCTTGATTTCCTAGGAATACTTTCGCAAGTTGCCACAAAATGGGTGCCTTAAAGCCCTCGATTATTTATTCTTTAGTGGTTCTGGAAGCTGGGGAGCCAAAATCAAGGGGTCAACAGACCCTGAAGCCTTCAGGGAAGATCCCTTCCTCGCCCCATCTACCTTCTAGTATTCGTTGGCCCCTGTAACTCCATTGTCTGTCTCTATCCTCATGTGGTTGGATGTGTTTATTCGCATGTCCCCCTTCTCATAAGGACACCCGACATTGGATTAGGGCCCACCACAATCCAGAATGACCTCTTTTCAACTTGATCATATCTACAAAGTGTCAATTACCAAATAAGATAACATTCTGATGTTTGGCCTGGACATGAATTTTGGAAGAAGCATTATTCAACCCAACAAAGCATCCCATCCCTGAAACCTATCATCTATTCCTTTACCTGTGGCCAAGGAGACTCTGAACATGGAATTTAGTTCAAGACTTTATCACAAAGAGTTTATCCTGGATTATCTGGATGTGCCAAATCTAATCGCATAGACCTTGACCATGGAGATCCTTTTCCCCCTTGTGGAGAGAAAGATTTTGAATTTAGAATAAAGTAGAAGAATGGCCGAAGAGATGTCATGTTACTGGCTTTGAAGATGGAGAAAGAAGTCCATGCCCACCCAGAGGCATCATTGGCTATAACCTGATTGACAGGCCAGACTCCACCCTTTCACTCAGAATGTCCTCAAGTTGACACGTGAGTATGTGACTACCCCAAGGCTGGTTTCTTTTTGCAACTTCTATGAAAATGCAGGGAAGGTGCCCTGGTGGTGCAGCAGTCAGAGCTCGGCTGCCAACTGGAAAGTGGGCCCTTGGAACCACCAGCCACTCTGTGAGAGAAAGACACGGCGCTGCTTCTGTGATGAGGATAGGCCTGGGCAGGACCCCGTCTGAGTTGGAATCAACTAGACAGCAAGAGTGGTTTTCGTGGGAATTGAAAGAGAGAGAGAGAGAATGGATAAAGTGGGGGAAGACTTGCTTAACTAAAAGGAAATAAGACTTGATGGTTTAGAAAGTTCTCAGTCTATCCAGATTATGGAAGATGCTAAAACTAGGGGTTTTCTGTCAGGAAAGCACGTTCCAGAGGAAAGACACACACAGAGAGAGATAGAGAGAGAAAGAGAGAGAGAGAGAGAGAGAGAGAGAGAGAGAGAGAGAGAGAGAGAGAGAGAGAGAGAGAGAGAGAGATAGGTCGGTCTTGGAAGAAATGTTAGTGGAAGTATTCAGAGTATTTAGTCACAGAAAGGGGTCATTGAGGAGATTACAGGTAGGACTCCAAGATCCCGCAGTCATTTCAGCAGATGCTAACGACATAATTATCGAAAGATCTGAGGAGGAGTCTCTCGTCTCATAGAATAAATAAATCCCTGACATCGATTTGGGCTTTGATTGGAAACACATTAAACCAGCACATTACTTTAGAAAGACTAGGGACTTATATAGGGAGGATCTAGTACCCATTTATTCATGTCTCTTTTATGTTCTTCAACCAAGCTTTAGAGATTTCTTTCTGTGTCTTCCACATGTTAATTTTATTGTCCAATTGATGGAGCTATCTTTCCATGCAACCAATGCACTGCTTCTAAGGGTATCACTGGATGAGTTTTGCCCAACGTGTTCAGTCATGTAAATACCACCACCGTGGTGACAGGGCATTTCCATCCACTTCCATCATTTTGTTTTCCTTAATTCAGGCAGTGGACTGCAAATGTACTTGCTCCTGGGCTAGGTGACAGCCCTGTCACAGTTCTGCCCTTTTAGCCTTCGCTGATGAGCTTCACGACTGTCCCACACACGTGAATCAAGAAGACCATCAAGGTTCTCCCCTAATGGTTCACTCCTTCTTGAGATTTTACTGTTCTCTGGTAATTGATCCCCAATTCCTTCAAATCAGTAAGACTGCTCTTTTTCCACTGGAGTTGTATAGGGCCGATTGGTGCCCTTAGACTGGAAGGCAGGAAAGTGGGACAGTCACCCCTTCCACTTCCCTCTCCCAAGTGCAGATCCCTCTCCAGATGTGCTCCCTCCCCGTTGCCTTCAGATCATGGGGGGCAGGGGGGTCTGGGGGGAAGACAGCAACCTGGCCAACTTTCTGATCGAGAAGCGTGCTTCCATCAGCTTGTTGACAAGGACACTCAATAAAGTGGATGAACACAGTGACTACATCAGCGGGCTCAGGCAGAGGAACTATTGTGGGGAATCACGGCACAGGACCGTGACAGTCTCATTCTGGTGTGTGTAGGGTCTCTGTGGATCAGAGCCCACTCGAAGGCCCGTAACAACCACCACATCTGAGCCGCAGCACAAGGTGCATGCCGAGCAAAATACAACAAACTAAAACTGTAGTCAGCTTCTGCACTGGCCGCTGGTAGGTAGCTATTTCGTGCTCTTCAGGGGCCGAAGCCTGGGAAAAATACTTAAAAACCACTGACCTATAAAGCTTTAGAACTCTATTTGTAGCTCTATTTGTACTCCTTTTTGCTTGAGCGACCCAAGAAGAGGAAGAGAACACAGAAGAAAGTACCAAAGCACACACTTCAAAGAGGTCAGAAGGGATGGACGTCACAAGCTCAGTCCACTGCACCCGTGGAGGCCGGCAGTCCCCTGAGGGCTGCGGTCATTACTTCCATGCTGAACACTTAGGATCTAAACTAAGCTGCTCTAATAAAGAGGCTCCAAAATCCAACGACTTAAGCAAACGACGTCTTTCTCTGACACGTTACAGGGTAGCAGAACAGTATCAAGGTAACATAGGGACACTCTGCTATCTTCCGGAGGCACCCTGGTGGCATACTAGTTATGCGTCAGGCTGCTAAGTACAAGGTTGGCAGTTCTAAACCAGCAGCTGCTCTGTGGCAGAAAGACAGGGCACTCTGCTCCCAGAAACAGTGACAGTCTCAGAAATCCACAGGGGTAGTTCTACCCATCCTCTCGGCTCTCTGTGGCGCTGCATGGGCTCGATGGCAGGGAGTTTGGTTTCGGTCCCCGTGCAAGGTGTCTGGATGGCACCAATCATTTGTGCTCGGAGTCTCACCTCAAGTTGGGCAGTTCCCACCCACCCCGCAGCACCGTCAAATACGCGTGAATGATGGCAAATCTGACTTGCAGGAACACAATCACCCGGCAAATGAAAGAGCACTCTCTATTAGGACACCTGCCAGCATTCCTTCATTACGACTTGAAGTTTTGGAGGACTGAATTTCTACCATTCCTCTTGCTCAACCCTAGATCTTCACTTCCTTTTCCAAACCCAGGTGGGCATCGCCCAGGCTGTACTCCCTATCACTTTCAGCATAAATGTATAAATGATCCCTATCATTTTCAGCATAAATGTGTAAATGATCTTCATTCCAGGAGAGCCGAGTAGCCTGGATCTCACCTGTGAAACCGATGAAGGCTCTCCCTTAACGCACAGAGCTCCCCTGCATTTCCTTCCCTACTAAAGGATGAGCCCTGCGGCGTAGTGGGTACATGCTGGACTGCCTGTCTCAAGCTCAACGGTTGGAAACCACCAGCTGCTCCATGGGAGAAAAATGAGGCTTTCTGCTTCTCTAAAGTGTTTTCGACTCAGAATCCCACAGGGGAAGGTCTACCCTGTCCTATAGGGTCGCTCTGCATCAGACCTCACTCAAAGGGGTTTGGTTTTCTATTAAAGGAAACCTGCAAGGACTTGCGTGGATTTCGTGATTTTGGACTGTATGCGTGACTTTCTGGAACAGGAGTGGTCGTTATTCCTATCTCCTGGGTTTGCTATCAAGATTTTGAAAGACGTATATTCACAAGTATCAGGCACGTAACTTTCTGTTGTTTGGGATATGGGTGGAATTCTGAATTCAATTGTTCACTTTTTTCCTTTGAAACCTTTATGAAGAGATGGAAAGTGAAATATGGGGTGATCCTAAAGTATGCTAACAATGTCCCAGTAGCTTAAAAGAAGGGGCTATGAATTTGTCCTTTGTTAATTTGACAAGTACGTGTTAGTGGAAAAGTGTGTGTTAGTGGGAATTTTTGAAAGCACCAGTATTTGCCTTGCTCATCTGGGCCGAGGATGATTTCTTTTTTTCTTCCATTTTCTCAGGGATAAAGAGAGGCCAACCTAGGATCCATTTATCAACTCAAGGAACCAAAGTCCCAAGGAAAAGAGGCCGTCCGAAAGGTAAGAAAGATGAGAACACTTCTGATCATTAGAAACATTGAAATGATCATGTGCCATCCCATTTTATTAATGAACTCACTTCTGCAATTGCTTAGCTAGCTATACTCATTCTTGACAAGTCTGTAAGATCGACTCAATTGCCACAGCATGTTAACACCATAGACAAGTAACTGGGTGATGGATCTGTAACTAGACCCCGGTGGCCAGGGTCCACGGCAGAGCTGTCCCCCACTGAGTGGATTCCTTCTGAGTCGAGGCATTGGCATACAAAGGGCTTCAAGGGAAATTCCCATTATCCTCCCATTCCATTTTTTCACAAACATTTTTTAAGCCTGCTCATATGAAAGAAAACCAACCACCCGCAAATTGTTTAACTGGCCCTCCTCCTGCTACACAGAGCACAGGTGGCATGGCCAAGCTGGCTGGGCGTCCGTCAGCGTCAGCCTTTGACCCTGTGGGCGTGGGCCTGTCACTGGACTCTTGGCATTCACTTTCTCAACCGTCAAGCCCAAGAGTGGATAAAACCAGCGATCAAGCTCTGCGTAGCCCCGCGCTGGGACGCAGAGCATCGCAGGACCATGGACTCGCGCTCCGCAGTCTGGAGGAGACAGCCTCCCTCAGGGGCGCTGAAGCAGCAGAGGCAGGGCCGCTGGCTGGAACGGGGAGGCTGGCGTTAACGGCCGCGAGAGCTTAGCGTCCAGGGGCTGGCCTCCCTGCGCCGGACCGCTGCTGCTGGCCACGGCGTGGGGAGCAGCCGGCGGGGCTGGGACCCGGGGAGGGTGGTGGGCCGCGAGGCCGGGGTACCCATGGCAGTGTGGGCGTGGACTTGGCAGCAGGCGCCCCTCTGGCCAAGGTGAACTACTGGAGAAGGGGGCTGACATGGACTGGCACTGCCCGTACCTGCGCGCGCTGCAGGGCCCTCTCCCTCCCTGCCTCTGCCAGGGCATGCTGGACCTGATCGCCTCTGCTGACCACCCTCCACATGAATAAGGATCCGCCCTTGATCTCTACAAAGAGCTGCTTCCAGCTGGGCCTGGGACACAGACGCAGCTGATAGAAGGAAGGTTTTCCGAAGTGGCGTTCCTTCAGGCGGTTCCAAAGAGTTGCCCCCTACCTGCTCTGTGAAGCTGTGCCAGGCTGGATCAGCAGCTCAGGTGCTCTGGAGAACCCGGAACTGAACGGGCGGGGAGAGAGAAAGACAGACAGACAGACATTGAACTATTCTAACAAAGAGAGTGAATAAACAGGTATCTGTGGTTCATTGGTCAAAGGTATAAAGAAGCCTGTAGTCCTGAAGACTGAACTTCTCAGGGTGTCATCTGACATGGCAAGGAGTGGATCACCTGGCCAAGATCTTAAAAGTCTCAGACCACGAGACAGCTTGAAGAAACCCTTAGATTGGGAGTCTTGCCTGCAGGAGGCCCGATCTCACCTGGATGTCCGGCTTCTGGCATGTCTCTTTCAACCGCAACACACTCGTTGGTGATCTGGGCGCAAATGTCTTTGCTGAATCTCTTAGTGAGGATTTGTGGCTGAGGGCACTCGACCTGCTGCCGTGCGGCCTCACGAGTGAAGGAGCCGAATGCCTCCCCGCAGGTCCTGGACACCTGCAACCCTGGGGTCATGCTGCATTTCCAAAGAAACCCACTCATGGGAGTGGCTACAGAGAAGCACACTCTTGACAAAGAATAATACTAGGCTGTGCCGCCTGGCAGGTCTGGCTTCCTGCCTTGGTGTGCTGCAGAACATGCAGAAAGGAACGGGGGTTTTCCCGTGCATCAGCACTCGTGATGTCTGTAATCCTTCACAGCAATCTGATCTTCCTGTGACTGTAACAGTAGAAAGGCCCTTCATCCTCTGAAATGGAAGAGGACAGTGCTCCCTCAGCTGCTCTAGGGGCTGTCCAGAACCACCAAGTGACCCTCCAGCAGGCTCTCGGTCTCAAAAAGTAAGTGATACAGGTTGTCCCGGAGCCACTGGTCATGAAATGCCTGAGAAATGCAAGTGTAAAGCAAGAAGCTCTCCAGCTGGATTAGGCGAATGCTGAGTCAAGAAATACTCGCGTCTCTTTGAAGCCCTTCCTGCACAGTCTTTGACAAGCAGGATCCTGGATGAGGAAGGCGTCGTGGGCGGCATTGAGAAGTCTTTCCAGAAGCTCAATGCTTCTTTGGATCTCCTGAAAGATGCTGGCTTGGTTCATTTCTCTCCATGCATCCTTCCCTTTAATGCAGGCTGGGGGACTTGAGAGTGGGTTTTGCCTCTTCCGTGAGCCACGGTGAGTGTGTAACCATAAACATTACACTCGCGCTGTATGGGAAATTACAGGAGAAGGCAATTTTAGCTGTGTTGTGCAGCACTTGATAGGACTTGGGAGACTGGTCCAAAGCACCTGGATCCTTCAGTCATGGGGCGTCCTCATCCTGGACAGCTTGAGGGGCAAGAGCCACTGGCTGAATCCTGCCGGATGGGACTGGTTTGTGCTGCTTCGGACCGTTTCTCAGGACTCTGCTCAGATTACAGTGGGAAGCCTCCTGCCTTGGCTATCCTCCACAGGGGCAGCATGAAGGAGCTTCACGGGGTGGGGACAGGCACGAGGCTATGGCTCCTCACTGAGTCATGTCTCAAAGACAGAGGCACGAGAAGAGAGAGAGGAGTTGCAGAGAAATCTCGAGGGGAGGGCTCAAGCTGTCCCGGGGGCAAAGGTGCTCCCCCAGGGGTGAAGTGCAAGAGGTCAAGGGCTTCTAATGAAAAAACCAAAGAAGAACTCAATGAATTATCATCTGAAAGCTATAAAACTAAGGTAAATACTACCAACAAATACTCCCTGAAACAAGGGATTGAAAGGCACTGGGCTGTGGGGTGCCTGTCCCTGGTGGGGATGAGGAGCTTTCTATAGGAAAGGTGTCTGCGGACTGCCTCTAAGCTGCCCAGACAGGGCTGGCACTCAATGAACAGGGCCTGCCCTGAGCCCCACAGCAGTTGGAGGAGCACCACGGGCATAACTTGATGCTCTTGAACATTCCTGATGAGGTCTTGCAGGTATGAATCCCAGCCACCCAGCTGGTTTGCAACCTGGTCCCCGTGTTGGGACTGGGGATTGAGGATGAGGAGCCCCGAGGTTCTACCGGAGCATGGTCCACTGCAGTCAATGCTACTTGAGCCAGTCCTGAAGGTGGCACAGAAACAGGGTCCAGGTTTCCAGCCCTCTCAGGGTCAGCTTTTCCCGACTCGTTTTGCTATAAACCCTCCAGGTGCTGGAGGACACGCCAATGTTGTAGGGACATTAGAGAGGTTGCTCTGGGTGGAAGCCCAGACCACGAAGTGGTCCTCCAGCAGGCTCTCGGTCTCCAAACAAAAGTGATACAGGTTGTCCCGGAGCACCTGGAGCTCCAGGGAGATCCTTTGTGGCTCAGCTGCAGAAAAATGATTTGACAAAGCAGTGGCCCGTCCGCTTTTGCACGAGACACTGTGAAAATCTGGCGCTCTAGCACCCGCTCATCAGGTGGGATGGATGGGGCTCTGCAAGGAGGACCAGGTGCTCAGTGCATCTCCGTGGTTGCCGCGGGGCCTGGGGAAACAGCCAGTGAGCCAGGAGGCAGTGCTGGAGGTGGCCTCAGAGAGAGATCTGGCCCTGCAGCTGGCGCTCCAGTTCCTTCCACGCAGAGCACCATGGCAGAAGCTGACTCTCTAAGACTTTCCCAGTGCTGGTGCAGCTTGCAGACGGAAATTAGCTGCAGGTTTTCAGGTGTCCCAGAAATACCATCTGAGCCTCACTAGTATGCTTATTCCATGTCATGTATCGAGCTGCTAATAACAGGCACGGAGCCCTGTAGACCGGCTGCGTCATCATGAGGGCCTGAGGGGCACCAGTCAGACATTTAGGAGCTCCTTCTGCAGGTGGCTCACAGGAAACACCCTGCCTTCTGACAGGACCTGTGCTTTGAGCAGGTGAGGGAATAAACAGGAAGCTCACTGTGGACGGCTCCTCCACCGTGGGGTGTTGGCCGTGGCTCCAGGGATGTGTCTACTCCACTTGCCAGATGCTCAGGTCTTTTCTCAGCAGGCCCGGACCTGGTTCTGGTGCTGCGAGAGGAGAGTTCCCCATGTGACTGTCTTTTCTCTTGCCTTACAAACCCAGCAAATGAACATTTCACTACCACGGAGCTCATTTCCAAGATTTCTCCTCCAGAACCTGGCTAGAGACTAATCTCCTAGCTGAGACAGGACACACCTCCAGACATGGGGGGAGGGCGGATTGTGCTAGATTAAAAGTTGAATGACAGTGCATGACAGGCTGTGCCTCACTACATGAGGACGATGAAGAAGACGGGGCTGGGAGAGTGTGTGGCACTACAGGGTAGGTTTGGCTTGTATACAGATCAACAGGTATGTTGGTTGTCCCTATCGTTCCCCACTCAGCCCACACGAAGCAGTTTCTCCCCTTCAAGCTTAGGCGTGATGGTCAACCTAAGGACAGACTCATCCACATCTTGGTTGAAGCCACAGGTACACTAGTAGGGGACAGAGGAGAGATATTGTGTCAGAACCTTGACCATGAACCACCAGAGTGTAGGGTCCAAGACGTCTGCAACCTGTGGCCGAGATGACCCACAAGAGACTTTAACCCTAAAAGGTTGAGCTTTCAAAGTAGAATTTGAGGTGGGGGTGATCCAACCGACATAGATGTGCACTGACACAGAGTCCACTCTGATTCATTGGTACCCTGCAGGACAGAGTGGAACTGCACCCTTGAGCTTCCTAGATGTGATAGGTTTATTGTACCAACCTGGCGGATAGGAATATGTGGGGTTAATCAGGTCAGATTTTGATTGGAGCCCCACCCCTGTCCTTGCTCCTCTCTGGTGATCAGAGCTTATGTGCTGCTGCTGTAGCTACTTCTCTGCCTCAACCTGTGAGCTACACTACCTGTGGGTCAGGTCAACCTGTGGATCGTGTCGGTAGAATTTGAGGCTCCTTCAAGACCTGCTTCACCATGCTGCTGGTCCGTAGGTCACTTGAGCCTGAGGCTGGGAAATTCTGTCGCCTTGCATTGCCGGCATAGGATATCCCATCAGGCCTGCTTTGATAAGCTCCTGAGCTACTGACTGTTGGTGGCCCACCCTGCAGCTTGTTGCCTGTGGGCAGACTCTGTTTACCTTGCCCCAGGGAGGACTCTGCTGTTCGCTTGCTTGACCTTGGATCCAGCAGCCCATCTGAGTTGAAGGACTTCCAGTATATTAGCTGTCCATGGAAACGAATTGGACTGAGCCCTCTGTGCTGTTGTGTGGACGAATTAGCTGTTACAATCCTTCTCGCTGTATAAACCTCTCCATATGTACATAAAATCATTAGTGTCCTGGTTTCATTTCTCTAGAGAACCCTGCCTAACATACTAGATTTAATATCTCTAAGATAGCAGACTGCCTCACATTTCTCCCAATTACTGGTGTTGGCTTTAGAACTGCTGCCCTTGAGATCAGCACCTCAATACATAATACACTCTTCCATAAGGGCTTCTTGATTCAATTATTTGGAACCCAATTTTATTTACAACTTACTAAACATCTTTGTACCCTGTAATAATGGTCCTTTCCTTGTGAGACCACACATAACTCCTCAGTCTACAGTGGAGCAAACAAAGGCTCAGAAAAACAAGGATTTGTGGAGGGACACAGACACAGTACGAGACTGTTGGTGTCATGTGACCGCTAATGTTATTTGGGAAGGAGCCTGGCTCTGGCTTCCTTGATGCCCTCTTGTCCCACACCTCACTCTTGGGATTCTGTACTAGATCGGTCAGTGTATGAGGACACAGGTCAGATCTTCAGCAATTCTGAAAGAGTAGCGGCGACTGTCAGCCCAGGGCCAGGAGTAGTGAAAATCTCAGAGACTGTGAGAACAAGCCCTCCTCTGTAGCTTTCTGCAGCTGAGATTCCACACACGGATGGTTCTCAGAGGTAGCTTCTACTTGATTACAAGTTGCATGAAAACGTGCAGCCAGGCCTGCGCCTCGCGGTATGAGGGTGAAGAAGCTTGCGAAGCATGAAGAGGTGTGGGCCTGGGCTATGGGTTAGCATCCAGCGCAGCCTCTACTGCTGCAAGCTCAGAGTTCTGGAGGGAAAAGAAGCAAGCTGTAGGGACTCCTGGTTGATGGGACACGAAAACAGTATGAAAGACACAGTCTTGATATTCCTGCAAATCTGGTTTTAAAAAAAAAGTCCAACTTGCTACGGTGGCCGCATAGGTACAAATGTGCTTGATGCAAGTGATGCATGGATGGGTACAGAGCTGTAAGAGCCCCAGTGAAACACTTTATATTAAAAAAAGAAAGAGCAAGGAGAGCTGGTCATTCTGCTGCCGTGAGACCTTTAACCTTCCTGTCTATGAAACCAGGTCCCTGTGCAGTTTTATGACTATGCCAGCGCTCTCCATGCTCCTTTTAAGCCATAACAAAGCAGAGGAGAAAGGAAAATGAGGCCAAGCAGAGAATGGCAATAGAAGTTAGGCGCTAGGAACCATCTCCACTGGGCTGCCCAGTCAGTCGTTTTCCTGCTCCAGCAGGGAATCCAGTCAGAACTCCAGTGGGGAGCGCCGAGAGCAGCTTCTGACAAGGTGGCCCAGCTGCAGCGCGACCTTCCTTGTCCTAAGAATCGATGGGGATCCATATGGTTTTACTAAAGTATATGGCTTCTCTGCTAGAGCACTCTGTTTTGTATAAGTTATTGAGGGGTCAGATGGTGATCAATCTTCTGTGGTTCCACTTCAAAAATTGCACCAGGCAGAAAGACTTTGCAGCTCTAGAGATTTTTATTTAGTGTTTTGGACTAAAGCTTCCTAAGAGCCTCTGTCTTTTGAGGAAGGACCTTGGCCAAAGAGGAGACAGGTGTGCCCCTGGCAACAAGGATGACGAGTTCTTCTTTTTCAGGTTTAAGAAAGTGCATCAATGAAACAGTTGACTTTCACTCCCCTTTACTTCCGGTGAGCTGTGGTGAGGTGACAGGGACGCTACATAAGGAGAAACTGGGACAAGGTGGGTGTCATGGTGTTTTGCGAGTCGCATCTTCCACTGAAGGAGCCGCAGAAGTGAAGGAATGACCCGGGTGAATGTCACGTTGTTAAAGGAATCGAAGGGAGCCCACACTTGGTTTCAGTAAAGGAGAAAGGGAGGAAGAAAGACCAAGCGGAAGGGATCCCAAAGATTCCTGTGTGTGGATAATACCGTTCATCAATTGAAGGACGTTTGGATTATGACCCCCCCTTTGGCTGTTATGAAGAATGTTATGATGAATGTAGGTGTACAAAACTCATGTAGAACTTAAGTTTCCATTCTCCTGGGTCTATACCTAGGAGTGGAATTGCTAGATCCTCTGGTTCCTTATTGCTTAAAAAAAAAAAATTAAGAACTTCCTGTTTTCCACAGTGGTGACGCCACTTTACATTCCCACTGGCAATAATAGGAGGTCCAGTTTCTCCACATCATCACCAACACTTGTCAATGTCTATATTATTCTGACCCTCTGTCTGGGTGAAGAAGGGCCCGGGTGGCATAGTGGGTCACACGTTGAGTCGCTATGCATGAGGTCATCTATTCGAAGCCACCAGATGCTCCGAGAGATTAGGGTGAGGCTTTCTGTTCCCATCAAGATCGACAGCCTTGGAAACTCACAAGGACAGTTGCACTCTGTCCACGGGGTTATTTGGGAATCAGAATGGACTCGGTGGCAGTGGACTTTTGGTTTTGAGTGAAGCTTTTGAGTGAGCTTTTGGGTGAAGTGGTATCTCATTGTGGAGTTGATTTTAATTTCCCAAATGATTAATGATATTGAGCAGGTGACTAACTTTTACATCTGTTAATGTTTCCAATGCATAACATTTCCTAATTATTTATTACTGACGATCCATGAAATCAGGGGTAGAAAAATCTCGACTCCATCATGACTCTAAAAGTAGTGTAAGAGAGGATGCTGATGTGTCTGTGGTGACATTCTGAACTTCAGGGCACCCAAATAAGTGTTCAGCCATATAACCCAAAAGCTCAGTCCTGGGTTTTGTTGTCAAGTTGGTCCCCATGGCTACCTGGAGATGGTGCCCTGTTTTCCACTCCCCGGACTCAGTAGCAAATTGAAATCTCATCCTTTGAAATCACCGCATATAATTTGGAAGTATTTCTGAAAGATTGGATCAGGTAGTTATTTTCACCCTTTCAAGCATGAAAATAGAACAATGTGCAGATGCAGCAGGCACCTGTTTTGTGGGTGATTTTGGAATAGCTCTGAGTTCCCGTAAGAAGAGAGGGCAGAACCTCCTGCTCTTGCTCCCACGGCCTAATTGGTTGACTCCCAGCCCACTGCGGCGCGAGCCCCATTCTGACCTCTGGGGCAGTCATGTCAGCATCAACTCATCTTGGTCTTACAGCCGTCTCAAACAAGTGTATACTGCTCAAGGACGGAAACTGGCTCACCCCAAGGGAATTTGAAGTCAGAGGAGGTTACAAAAAGTCAAAAAATTGGAAGATGAGTATACGCTGTGATGGACGTCCTCTGCAATGGCTGATAAAGGTATTCCAGGGATGAGGGGCAGGGGTTATGCCTGCTCTGCTCCAACCCGATAAGGTCACTGTTTACTCACCAAATATTTGTTCAGTTACAGCGAAACCCTGAAGCGCTCAGTTTCTCCTCTCCCTTGGGGCAGAGGCGCCTCACACTCACGACCATACACATTGATGTTGTAGGACAGGGATCCTCAAACTTTTCAAACAGAAGGCCAGTTCACTGTCCCTCAGACCGTTGGATGGCCGGACTACAGTTTAAAAAAAAAAATCTACGAACAAATTCCTATGCACACTGCACATATCTTATTTTGAAGTAAAAAATAAAATGGACAAAAACACCCGGCAGGCTGGGTAAATGTCCTCGGCGGGCCGCATGTGGCCCGCAGGCAGTAGTTTGGGGACCCCTGTTGTAGGAGGAGCCCCTCAAGAAAAGATGTGGGAGTGCAAAGAACAAACCAGCCCTTCTAACCTGGGTGAATGCACACAGCTTCATGCCCCGAGAGAAGAATCGACAGCATACAAATCAGAGCCCGGATTAGGCTGGGTCTGTGGACTGAAGTAGATACGCACAAGAAGGCGTTAACTATCAGTGGGGTTATGAGTTCAAACTCATAATCTAGACAGCGAAGAACAAGAAAAGTCTTCCGAGGAGTGAGCTGGTGTACTGAAAGCATTGCTTGAGACGGCCATGGAGCCTTGAAACTACGGCACGTCTCTCTGCCAACAAATCCCATACGCCATCTGTAGTCCTTAGCTTCAGCATCACCCTCTCTGAATATCCCCCGACTGGCCTGGCCCCGGTCATCTCATCCCACGATTCCTTGAGCTCACTAGCAGCGCTCTCTTCTCAACACTGCTTTATGGTTATCCTACTATACATTCATTTTTCCCTCTAGAAAGCTTGACTACCTTTGTACATCCAAGGGTAATCATATTGCCCGGAGCCTGATAGTCAGGCAACAAATGTGGATGATTTAAATGACCCTTTTATAAAGACTCAAGCCACACCGGAGCCGGTGGGGAATAGACAGGAAGCGATGGGTATAAAATACACTGATGGAAAACCATTCGGGACAAAGGACACTATTCTAGCTTATTTTTTCCAGCTTCCGTCAGTTGCAAGTCAAGTGCGGGGAGGGAGATGGTTTCTCCTTCAGCAACCTCACGTTTGAAGGGACAGGGGTGGGGGGGGGGGGACATCCAGGCAGAGATAACTGGGGGGAGATTGGGAGAGCCCGATTCACAAAACAGAAGCACAGGCTAACTGCACACTGGGATCTTTTTTATTGACCAGGAAGGATTTCTAAATCATCCTCCAAGAACATCTCACGGGAGACGAAAGGTAATTGTGTAACTTTCTCATCATCATCTAAGTGATTTTATATGCACAGTTTATTTTATGATTTCTAATCCTGGCCATTATTGCGCTTCTTTTTCTTCTATTTCTTTTTTTTTGTGATATGTTCCTTCTGAGTTGCTACTTTGAGCCACGTTAGAGAGACGGCTGGGTCTTCTTTGGGTATTAAACCATTAAAGATGGAGATGGTGATACATCATCAAAATAAACATTATGGATGTGTTTTAACAAGAGAAGCAGATGTCTTAAGGGCTTCAGAGTTGGGAATGCAAGCATGATTGTGGCAATAATGTGATAGGATCATCTTGAACCCTGATGTGCCCATTAATGTCACTGTTTTCTAACTATAATCGTATGTGCTACTGGGAAAGTATCCTCGCAGTCATTCAGATTACCCAAATCCAGCAGGCAGTTCGACGTGGGATAGTATGTAACCATACAAAGGAAGGAAGGGAACTTGCACGGGGCTAAATGGGGTACTTTGATACTTTCTGTTCTCCAAGTAGACACGTGGGTGTGCATAAATAGATATGGAATATAGGCTAGACTGGCTTCCATCCCATGAAGAGATGCCTGTTCAAATGCGTGATAGCTGCAACCATCAAATTAGAGATTGTCCTTCAATCTTCCTTGTTTTCAACAGAAAGAACTGGAGCCGCCCACGAATGACATAGTCGACCTTGCTGTAAGTACTAACCCCCTCGCCAATGGGAGGATAGGTTAGAGAAACCAGAGGTGTACTTCCGGAACCGAAGAGATGACACTGGGTGGGCATGGGGATGTGCGTCAGTGTAGGAGAGAGACTGACCCTCTTGGAGCTGAAGACATAAAGATGTCACCGGAGCAATGAGCGTGACTCTGCTCATCTGGTGGGGGCAAGGTGTAAGAGCAGAACCCTGAGGAGTTTTGTCCTTTGAAAGATAGGAAACAACCCCTCCCCCCGACATACACACACACACACCACCAGAGAGTGACGACCCAGAACCAGATGTGTCTGGACAAGAATGGTCCCTGGTGACAAGTGGTGGGCACTGTCACCCCTGCCACCTCCAATTCCTCAACTTTCCACTTTCCTTCTACCCACTGCTCATCGGCAAGGTGGGCCTCTCGCACCCTGAGCTCCCAAGGCAGTCCTGAGAGGGTAGGAAAAACACCTCATAGTTCTACCTTAGCCCAGAGTTTCCCACCAGTGTTTGTAAGCTGTCTCAGAAGGTGGAACCAGGAAAACAGAACCCATGCACGCGCACCACAGATGTCTGCTGAGTCACTTGTTAATACGAATTATCACGAACAAAACCACTGGGGCTGACTTTCCTTTCACCCAAAGGCATGGTCACTAAGCAATTTGGGGACATGACTACCCAGTTGTGTTAGTTGGCATCTACTTGGCTCAGACCCCAGGAGCTCTGTCTGTGTACAACCAAACAAAACACTGTCTGGGACCTGGGCCATCCTCACCACCATTGTTCTGTTTGAACCCATTGTGCAGCACTGTGTCCACTCACGTCACGAGAGGTCTATAAACTCGCATCAGAGGTCTATGGTACTTTTATAGTAGCAAACAGAATGTAGTGCTTTCTAAAAAGTGTAATCCATCATATTAAATTCTCAGTAAATCACCCTTCCATGAGTCAATGTAGTCACTAGAAAAAATGGCCAATGGATTTGATGGGTCATTTGGGAAACTCGTTTGGGTCTGCAGGATGATAACATTATTCAGAGTCCTCTGTATTGTCATCTTCCGTTGCCATTCATCTCTCAGTGTTGGTACCTCTGCTTTTACAGGGAGATCATGTTAGTCTGGTAGACTAGAGGAACAAATTCACAGACACACTCATGCATAGAAGAAAGAGCTTTAGATACAAGAGCAATTGGAAAACATTCCAACACAGTCCAGATCAAGCCCGTAAGTCTAATATTAGCCCATATGCCCGATACCAATCTATAAAGTCCTCTTCAGACTCACAAAACACATGTAATGATGCTGAATGCAGGAAGATCACAGGCCAGTGGGTTGGGGTCTTATGGATCCAATGGCGTTGTAAGCATCTCAGTGCTGGCAGGGGCCTCCATGTGGTTCCTTCTGCTCCAAAACTACCACAGGGTAGCTTCAGTGACTTCTCAGAAATGTCTCGCAGGGAGTGAGCCTTGTCCATAGAGAATCTCCAACGGAGGAAATACCAGAGTTCCCAGAATCCTCAGGAGAAAGCCACACCCACACAGAGGCCTCACTGGCTATGACCCGATTGACAAACTAGACTCCACCCCATTCACTCTTAATCCACCAAGTCCCCAAATTAACACTAGATTATGTAACTACCACAGAGATCTTTTCTGGTCTGATACCCAGCCACCTTCTCCTAGACTTTACTGCAGCCCAGAATGCCTTGTCTGCAAGTCCCACATGGTGTGGATTCTTCATTTCACTGGGAGCAGCCTGTAGATCCCCATGAAGAACATCTACAGGCAGTGTGTTCTAGGTCCTCGCTGTGTGGGTTCTGGGGGCCTCGCTGACCCCAGTGTTGTGGACATTATTTAACCTTTCAGCTTCAAAACGCCGACGACTGCGAGGTGTGTCGGAAAAGGGGGACGCTGTTCTGCTGTGACACTTGCTCCAGATCCTTTCATAAGAAATGTCACATCCCACCTGTGGAAGTCCAGAGGTTTGTGAGACACTGCCCCTGTTTCCTCCCCTCATACTACAAACCCCTCCTCCTGCCTGTCCCACGGACATAATCCACGGTTCTTAAACAGGGCTGTGTCTATCAAAGACACGTGGCTCTATGACAATGGGGTCCAGTGAGTGGGCCCCATGACCTTCACCTTGTTACTCAGTCTTTTCTGAGACATTGTGAAGCTTGGACTTCTTCCTATCCGTAACAATTGGGGACAGAAAATGCCAGTTGTTTGTGCTAATTCAGAAGTCAGGAAACCTCACCCAACCCTGTATTTCACCCTAGTACAATTAGGCTGGCAAAAGCATGAGTCCTCCAGGGATTAAGAATGACCCTCCACAGGCATTTTTGTAAATATATTAATATATAATGATAAGGATATAAATATATGTACATGTATTTATATGTTAAGTATCAAGGTAGCAGATGGACATCGGGCCCCTACTCAAGTCCTCCCTCAACACAAGAATGCTTTGTTCTAATAACCTGGCATTCTGTGACGCTCTCCTTCCCGACATAAAGGTGCATGGATGCATAAGCAAATCTGGTGAAGAGCTGATGGTGCCCAGCTATTAGAAGATATAGTATCTGAAACAAGTGGCCATCTAGCAGGGAAGCAACAAATCCCACATGAAGAAGCACACTAGCCTGTGTGATCACAAGATGTTGACGGGATCGGGTATCAGGCATCAGAAGACCCAAAGAAAACAATCATATCAATGCAAACGAGGGAGGTCCAAGTGGAGACCGAAAGCCCATCTGTAGACAATTGGACATCCCCTCACAGAAGGATCACAATAAAGGGACGAGGCTAGCCAGGGTGCAGTATAGCACCAACAAAACACATAGCATTCCTCTAGTTCTTTAATGCTTCCTCTACTCCACTATCATGACCCCAGTTCTACATTATAAATCTGGCTAGACCAGAGCATGTACACTGGTACAGATAAGAGCTCTCCACACAAAGAATCCAAGACAGATAAACCCGTCAGGAACGATAATGGAAGGAGCAGTGCCCTGAGAGTAGGGGGAAGGTGGGAGGATAGGGGGAGAAAAGGGGAACCAATCACAATATTCGATGTATAACCCCAGCCCCCACCCCAAGGAAATAAACAGAAAAGTGAGTCAAGGAGAAAGCAGATGGAGGAGCTGATACCAAGGGCTCAAGTAGAAAGAAAATGTTTCGAATATTATGGCAACAGATGTACAAATGTGCTTGATAATATTGATGTATGGATTTTTATAAGATCTGTAAGAACCCCAATAAAATGATTTGTTTTTAAACTGACCTGCTATTGGTCAGATGCCATTGGCAGGGCTTCTTGTGCTCCCAGAAGCTCATATGGGGGGTGAAGAACCTTTCATTCATCTTAGATGCCATGTTTTGTGGTTGCCCTGGTGAACCCACGAATGGAGAGGGTCACTGGCTTGAGTCCCCATGTAGGAGTCTGAGTAGGAAACTTTGAGGCCTATCCTTCACCCCCATTCCTGAGAGGACATAGGGGTCTGCCATGCCTCCAGAGCCTTGCACACAGCCCACTTTCTGCCCAACCTCTCAGAAACCCCTGGAGCTGCATCTTCTGCAGGATGAAGGATGCTCCGGGCAGCCCGCCGTGTCAGCAGGAGTCTGAGGTCCTGGAGAGGCAGATGCTGCCTGAGGAACAGTTGGTGAGTAGACTGCACACCAGCCCCAGCCTTGTCCTTTGTCGTCACCCAAGAGAAGCAGAGCCGCACAAAGCACCCCAAAGGAGTGCGCTTTTCCAGTCAGGCCGAGTCACGTGGCTTCGACACCACAGCTTGTCTTCATGCCGCTCAGGACCTGTTTCTGAGAGCTCCCCATGCTTGGGGCCCTTCCGGATGACCTGCCTGAGTCGTGGGTTCTGTCTGAGCACGGGCTGGGCTTGTGCCTCTAAGCTGCTGTTCATTGACAGCCTCCTTCTTTTGCAGAGATGTGAGTTCCTGCTCTTGAAGGTCTATTGCTGTTCAGAGAGCTCCTTTTTTGCCAAAATTCCATATTACTATTACGTAAGTAACAACAAGCCGTGACTGCAGTTTGCCCAGATGTTCCGTGTGCCTGAAACTGTCGGTGGGGTGGTGTGTGAGCCGAATCCCGGGGTGCGTGGGGTGGTGAGGAGCAATAGTGTTGGCAGCTTTCCCATGTAGTATTTCGACTGGATTTGGTGGGAATCCATAGAGGATAGGCAGTGAACCATGCTAATGGCGCTTCCTTTGGCCATGTTGCTCCCAGAATAGAGAGAATGCTCCGCTCAAGGAACCCATGTGGCTGAACAGAATCAAGAAGAGGCTGGATCAGAAGGGTTACCACCGAGTGGAGGAGTTTGTGAGGGACATGCGCCTCATCTTTCAGAACCACAGAGCATCCTTCAAGGTGGGCGCTTGCCCCGCTCTGCCTCCTTGTCTTTCTTCTGAGCCCCTCTGCGCCTTGTTCAGGGGCCTCGGCGACTGCACGGCTTCTCTCATGCCGTACGTGTAGCAAACATGCATGAGTGCGGCTTCCAGAAGGTGGGGGAGAATGCCCCACAGAGAGTCACATGTTCAAGTCCCATTAGGCTTCTGCTTTCCCCCAAATACACTGAATCAAACTTCTCCCAAAACCCAGATGCTGTTAGATGTGCGGTTCTCAGTGACGGCCCTGATAGTTCACGGGCACATCTGAGCAACGGAGGTGACCGTGGGCAAAGGAGGAGACCGCGATTTTACCGCAGATGGTGCCGGACTGCGCTGTCGTGACAGCACCGATGGCTTCTCTACTGATTAGGTGGGGTGGGGGGGAGGAATCGAAAGCTGTAACTGGAGCCAGCTCTCTGAAATAAGTAAATAGTAAGCTCCAAGGGCAACCAAGTTAATAAGAAATATTTATGGTCTCAGAAAATAGAAGTTACTGTTGTCTTTACCAGGGTTTTTCCTTTCGTTTGTTAGTTTGTTTTGGTTTGGTTTGGCTTTTAGCGTAGCCGTACCACTACTGCTCTCTGGTATCTCAGGGCCTTAACAATGGTTCTTTTGTCCTCTTTCTTCCAGTACAAGAACTTTGGACAAATGGGACTGAGGCTGGAGGCTGAGTTTGAGAAGACTTTCAAAGAAGTGTTCCCTTTGCAGAATATGACTGAGAAGAGCTCACTGGCCTAGGTGCCCTGCCAAGTGGCCTTTTTTGGGAAGGCCTACCCATCCGCTCTTCTCTCTGCGTGTGGACTGCTAAGGCTGCCCCTTCCCAGAATCACCCTGGGCCAAATGGAACCAACTTCACTCGGAGGTCACAGCACCGTCCTTCCTGGTGGAGCCCAGGCGGTGAGAGTCCTGCCACCGTGGACCCCGTGGGTCAGACTGGTCCTGTTCCCCGACGTGGCATCCCTCTTGAGATTCCTCCGCCCCTCACCCAATCAAATTTCCCTCCCTCCTTTGCTGAGAGAACCCTCATAATAAAGTACTCGCTTGTGGCATTTTATCACGCTTTCTACTCCTGGGGACCCCAGCCAGAAACGAGGCTGGAATGCCGACTCTTAGGCTGCAATTCCGGAATAAAGTCACCATCTGACCAGATGGCGATGGGGGAGTGCCCACAGTCCCTGGGGAGCCGTAACAGTGTCACTGCCGCGAGTCTCCCATGTGGTGACTGAATGGGTGCAGGTGACAGGAAGGCACCTTTAAGAAGGGAGACATCGTAAGTGTAAGAACTGTGGATTTATGTGGCTTTGATCAGGGGCCATTGATACGTTTCGGAAAGAGTAGGTGACAGGCTCAGAGCTATCACTAGAATCCATCAAGGTTTCTGGGCAGCACCTACAGAGGCCCAGACCCACATCCGGAAGACTGGACCCGGGGTCCTCCTTGGAAGGAGGGCAGCCCTTCAGAGAAGGTTGAGTTCTAAGGTTAGGGTGGTCTCATGCCAAAGCCAGATCATGAAGGAGCAAGGACACGAAGCTCAGAACAAGGCTCTCTGGGTAGATTTCCGTGAGACCCTTGACCTCCAGATCCCCCTCCCTCTACAGGTGCTACAAGAAGGTCCTTCTGCCCCTCGTGGGAAGATGGAGTGGCTTCTTGTCTTCTTGCTTGGACAGTCTGCCATGTATTTTTCGAGTACAGTGATGGCTGTCTGTTGATTGCCCGGCTGCTGACCAAAATGGTCACCGTTGGAACCTGCCCACACACTCCCAGGAAGAAAGACTTTCAGGCAGACTGCTGTCAACCTTAAAGCCCAGAAAAGCATGAGGGGCTGTTGGGCTCCGACGCAGGGAGTTGCTGTGGGTGGAAGTAGATGCAAAGGCAGAGAGCAACAACGCAGGCTAATTAGCCCCAAAGGCCAAACACTGACTGTGCTGAATCACATGCGCTCCAGAGGGTGGGAAATGAATCTTACGATCTTGCCATTGGGCGACGGTTTAAGGAGTCCAGTGACCCGAGGCACGTCAAGGGCATTCCTCCAAAGTACAGGCTGAGCTGGGCCACCTTCATCTGCTACCACCAAGAAAGAAGTATACTGCCTGGTAGGCCTCTCCAGATAAGGAGAACGCTGGCTGACAGGCTGAAGAAAATATTCTACTCTCTGTAGTGTGTGTGTGTGTGTGTGTGTGTGTGTGTGTGTGTGTGTGTGTCCTGTCTTGGACATTGCTCTATGCCACACCCTTTTCATATAGTTCCTCATGTTGTGGTAACTCCCCCCGCCAACCATAAAATTATTTTCGTTGCTGCTTCATCGCTGTCATTTTGCTACTGTTATGAATCGGGCAACCCCCAAAGGGGTCGCAACCCACAGGTTGAGAACCGCTGCTCTATATGATCCTTAATATAGCTTTCATTTTTCCACCAAGCTTCAATCACAGTTTCCTCTCCTTTGAGTTGTTTTTGGTGTCATGAGGAGTCCCGACCTGAACTGAGCAGGTAGCATGGCCTCATGCTCCCGGATGAGCATGTAGCTATACTCCCCGTTCCCTCCTCTGACTGCACAAGCTACCCACCTACCCTCGTAGTCGCCGTTTCAGCTGCAGAATGGAGCTACTGGGAGTACACAGCTCCTGGATGCTCACGAAGATGAATGAGCTCATATGTGGGCACCTAAAAGTGGCTGACCCTGCGAGCAATACATTAAAAAGCAAAACTGGAAAAGCAGCACACACACATACTTGCATCAATTGGAGCTCTTTCCAAGCAGACCATCTCCGTCTGCTTACACAAGACAGCACTCAGTGGCAAGATGGGGTGACAAGCGGGCTGGCACACCCAGCCTGGACCCAGCCCACGAACCAGAACAGCAGCCAGAGCCACTCCAGGAGCGGAGCCCGGGGGACAGCTCAGCCAAGCTGTTAGGGAGCAGGCCCGGACAGACACGGCCCACCTGGTTTAACACCTGAGGACACGTCTCTTGGGAATCACGCTCCCCACAGAGAGCCGAACTAGCCCTGCTCACAAAAGGGCCAGCATCACAACGGTCCCTCAGGGAGAGAGGCAGTTCACGCACAGAAACGTCGTGCCCTTAGGATACAGGGACGGAGACGACTGGACAGTGGAGGAAAGCAAGGCTGACCCCAGCTGGGACCAGGGCTCTCACAGAAAGAAGGGGCAGAGCCTGGGGCCTTGTCCTTATCAAGTGGGCCAGGATCCCCGGGTGCCCACTGCCATCTCCTGTGGAGGCAAAGGCCATGCTGGAGCCTTGGAGAAGAGAAGGGGTCACTTAAGCCATGAGACTGCCAAGGGCAAAGGGAGGGGACTCAGATCTGTCAGTCCAGGTGACCTGGTCTCTCAGAGAGGTGGGGTGTGTGCTGGATCTCTGGCTGTATTCTAAGGCCTTGTCCCTGAGAGCTGCAGGAGGACCTGGGCCTCTTATCATCCATTAAACAAAATTACTAAGCTGATTCTGACTCATAGCCAGACTACAGAGCAGAAGAGGACTGCCCCCTTTAGATTCCCAAGACTAAATCCTTATGGGAGCCAACGGCCTCAACTTTTTTCCTCGAAGCAACTGATAAATGTGAACTGCTGACCTTGGAGTGAGCAACTCGAAGGGTAACCCACTATGCCACCAGGGCCCGCTTATCCCACCACCGATAGCAGCCCCGCCAAGCTCTTTGTAAGAACTGCTCAGCCTAAACCTCCCTTCGGGCTTCGCTGGCCCACAGCACCTGCTCTGCTCTGCTGGAGAGATGCGCCCTCTGAAGGCGAGATGGGGAAGGGCAGGTTCTCTAGCTGGCTCACAGTCAGAGGAGGGGTGCGGGGTGGGGGTGGGGGCCAGGAAGTGGGTGCTGCCCTTGACAGGCCTCTCAGGAACTCGGAGTCTGAGTCCAGGAGCTCGACTTGTCTTCATTGTCCCCCACCAGGCACAGCCGGGTGCTGTTGACGTGCTAGCTCCGTGCGCAGGAAGGGAGAGCAGGGTGCGGGGTGGGGGCAGGGGGAGGTCGTGACTTAAATTCCTTGTCAAGGGAAAAACCCTCAGTGAGTTCACACTGCTAGTAGAAAGTTCCGCAGCCGATCGCTTCACCCCTGCGCCACCAGGGCTTCTCCTATAGATGGTTTGAAGGTATTAACTCGCGCTCAGGTCCTGGCAACACCCTGTCTTCTCTCCAGATGCAGCGGCATCGCTCCTCTGCTTCCTGAAGCCAGTCTGCTCTAAGCGGATGTGTATGTGTGTTCCCGCGGGGATGCAAGCACAAAGCATGCACACTTTGTTGAGCCTGGGGAAATTGTACTTGAATATTATGGAGGGTTAGCGGATCTCCCTCCGATGTCCAGGGAGTCAGGAATCTGGGGCTACTGGTGCGTCCTGAGTCAGGACTGGGCGTGGGAGGCACCATGGCCGGTCTGCTGACTAGGATGGAGGTCCAGAGAAAGTGGCTTCTGGCAGGGAGGCATGAGCTCCTTCCCAACTACCTTCTCACACAGATAGCTTGGCGCTCTGGCTTCTACTGCGAACACAGCTGCCCACGGCCTAACTCGGGCACAGGCGGGTGACGCTAAGTGACCCCACGTCCTTGTAGCATCAGATGGCAGAGGGAGGTGAAGACCACACCCAGGAAATGCTGGGCTTCCTGGCATCTACTGCAGAGCTCACACAGTTCCTTCTCTGAAACAGGCTTCCCGGCCATCAAATGCATGGCTGGTGGACGATTTTAGACACTTCCAATGGCTTGTAATGGAGTCGAGTCGCTGTCCCTGGCGCAGCCCCCGAGATTGTCTGCAGCTGGGGCCCTCCAACCCAGGAGGTCAGGTGAGAGAGGCTCAGCCTGGAGGTGGGCGCAGAAGATCCCTAATGTTCAGGGAGCGGGAGGCGGGGCGGGGGGGCCGCCCGCTCTGAGAGGGACAGAAAGGAGCCCCTCTACAGCCAAATAAGAACTATCTCCAAAGTCAATCCTTCCGTGGGCGTCCTGTGACAGAGAAAGATGAGTGGCACCGGGATGGGCAGTGTTCCGTTCTGATGTGCACAGGGTGCCTGCGAGTCGGAACCGACCACAAGTGCCCATTTTGAGCTGTTTGGGGTGTGTGCCGGCCTGTCTCTAAGCAGGGCAGGAAGCGATCTGTTTCGATTTCCCCAACCCGACTGCGCAGGTCTAAGGAGAATGGGATACCGGCCCTGACCACTAGAGGGAGGACTAGACAGCAGGAATGGATGGGGAAAGGCATTCTGAGCTGGTGAGGGGTCTAAAAGCTCCTCTGGCTTCATCCCTGAGAAAGCCCTTGTCAATGACTGGGGGGGCGGGGGGGGGGGGGGCTTCCTTGTTGAGTGTCCGCCAGGGTGTGTCGTGGCTGGCCTCACTAGCTGGGGAAGATGCTCGGGGTGCGATCAGGGGATCTCTCCAGGAGTGGGGTGCTAACCACTTAACCAGGGCTCAGGAAGTGTCTGTCCTCTGGTCAACTCTGGGTGGTAGGTCTCCCATACTCCCTGAGGCCCCACCCCAGGTATTGGTGCCGAGTCGGGTCAGGGAGGAAGGGGTGAAGGCAGCCTCCTTCTCCCATGAGCAGTGCAAGAAATGTGGGTGTTCTTGGAGTTCCTTTCTTGGAAGGCCCCCAGACTTACAAGGGGGGTAGCCACGGACTTCTTGTGTCCCCAACGTCCTCTCTCTTCCTTCACCCCTCACACTTCCACGTTTCCACCTCCACTTGCTTCCCCTACCTGGTCGTAGGCCCAGGACTCCACCGCCTCCTTGTCTTGGCTACGCAGGGTGGGCCAGAGCTGTCGTCCCCATCCTCTCTTAGACCCATGGAGTCATGGTTCGGGGCAGGGGGCAGGGGGAAACAGAGCAGCTTAAGCAAATGTTTAGAAAATGATGATGGCAACCTATTACAAATATACTTGATACAATTGATGTATGGATTGTTATAACGGCGGTAAGAGCCCCCAATAAAATGATTTTTAACTAAAAAAAAGAGATTAAAAGATGCATTGCACTGGGTAAATCTGCAGCACAAGACCTCTTTAATGTGTTGAAAATCAAGGACGTTACCTCGAGAACTAAGAGGTGCCTGATCCAAGCCATGGTATTTTCCATTGCCTCATATGCATGTGAAAGTTGGACATTGAATAAGGAAGACTTGAAGGAGAATCTTTACATTTGTATTATGATGTTGGCAAAGAATATCAAAAGTACCTGGACCACCCAAGAACAAATAGATCTCTCCCAAACTCACACTTCAACCCGGGAGTGGGGGGGGGGGGAGGGCTCTCAGGTACAGAGGAGTCCATTTTCACTCACTGAACAATCTCTCTGCCAGGGCCCCACCCACCCACCCAGTGGCCCCTGCCGCACCTTCCGTCTGTACTGTGATGGAGTAAGTCCTCCAGGTCTCTCTGCGTCTCTTTGTGGAAAGTTGGCCCCAACATGGATGAAAACGCTGGGCACAGTTAACCTTCCTCTTCCCGGGTCTAGAACTGTCCTCTCTCTGAACCTAGCTGTTTTTCAAGCCTCCAACTCCCTCCAGCTCTGAGTCTGAAGAGCAACCCAGGGGCCAGAGAAGGGCCGATGTATCTGGACTCCCTTCTTTCTCACACGGCCATCTGGGCAAGGGGAGGGGGCAGCAGAGACAGCCCGGAGACCCTCGTATACACTATCCACCCCTCAGAAAGCAGAAGTCACTGGCACATTGTGTTCACACAGATGATTTTGCTTCTGTTTTTGCACGCGTGCGCACACACGATTAGGCTGCTAACCTCAGGTCAGCAGTTCAAAACCACCAGCCACTCCTCTCCTGTAATAAATGACAACCTCAGAAACCCACAGGGCCAGTTCTACTCTGTCCACTAAGGTCACTATGGATCAGAGTAGGCTTGGTGGCAGTGAGTTTGATTTTTGAGTTTGGCTCTCTGGCGGTGGCTGGGCTGGTTCCCTTCAGGGACAGCCCCTTTTCCGGTCCTCAGGATCTGGACATGTGTCCCTCCCAGGGATCCCTGCTGTCACATTTCGTTGTGGCCCAGAGCCACACTGGAGTTGGAGCGGGAAGAGCCGACCTGTGTAGCCAGTCTCTCATTGGAGTAAATACTTTCACTTTTCTTTTCCCCATTCGGCTGGATCCTGCAGACTTCCTGCTCAGGCCCGACTCCCCCACTGAAAACGGCCCTGGAGGAGAGCTGCTCCCAGACCCAGCAGGGCCAGAGCCCAGGATGGCAAGTGCATCTAGCCAGCTCAGCACCAGGTGAGTCTGTCTCCTCCGCCATCAGCCTTCCCTGGGGCAATGTGACTGCTCAGGGGTGAGAGGCAGGCCCTGGGCCAGCAAGGTCATGAGGCTGTAAAACCGAGACTGAAATAATAAATGACAGGTGGTGGGGATGCCGGGCCAGGCACACCCACAGGAGTCCTCGGTGTTTAGAAATGACCTTGAAGCTGCCACATGTGGGCCAGCTGTCCCTCGCAGGCCGGGCTGCCGACCAGTGCTTCCTTGTGATCTGAGAGCCCGCCCCTGCAATGCGACCTCCTTAGTTTCCCGGTGTCACCTCCCAGAAGGAAGTTCAGAGTCTTCAGGGCTCAGAAGGGCTGGCTGAACACCGGGCGCCGAGTCTGTGCCTGTCAGAGGCCTCCAGGGCAGCTCCAGGACTGTCCCCCCATCTCGCTCGGGGGTCTAGCCTCTTGGACCCCTGCTCTTGATTCAATGAAGTACAAAGAGAGGCCAAGACCCAAGGATGGGAAGCGGCCGACATGTGTGTGTTGTGTTGTGGAAGAGGTTACAGAGGAGCCGGGGCAGTAGTTAAGCATTTGGCTGCTAGTCGAAAACAATCTAGCCTCTCTGCTGGGAGGACCAATCTGGCCATCTGTTCCATACAGATGGCCACCGTGGACACCCACAGGAGGAGTGCTCCCCTGTCCTAGAGGGTCCCTGTGAGTCAGAATCAACCGGACGTCAGGGGCTTTGTTTAGTGGGTAGGAAGTGTTCCAGAACAATGAAAACAAAACAAAACTCAGTGCCATCGAGTCCATGCCGACTCCTAGTGACCCTGTAGGACAGGGGTGCACTTGCCCCTTGAGTGTCTAAAGAGTGTAACTGTCTATGGAAGGACCGACCCGTCCTCTGAAAATGGGAATTCAACACCCTTCTTCTCCAGGATTACATTACACATTCTTGATGGTGAAATCTCCAGCACGTGTGAAGTCCACAGAGGAAATGTTCTTTACCAGCCTGGCAGACCATGCTCCCCTGCCCCCCAACTGGCAACCCCACAAGAACCCTGGGCATAGCCTCGCACATCTTTTCTTCGGCGTTTCCCTAAGTGCAGGATGTAAAACCCTTGAGATGTAGCCTTGCTTTTCAACATAGGATGGTACCATGCATCCTGCTCTGCGTGTTACATTTCTACTTGTTTTACTAGTAAAACTCTTAGAGATCATGCCAGGCTAATACACATCTCTGGCCATTTTTCTTTTTTGAATGTTGTTTGAAGGCAACTTGTCTCTCACGAAAGGACCCAAGTCCCCTTCAGTTTGACTCTTGCTCCTTGTACAGCCCCTCCGGCCAGTGTTGAGATGGGGGTGGGGGGGGGGACTGGGGGTGAAAGGGAAGACGGTGACCCTGCTCTTTCTTTTTAAAAAACAAAGTTAACCTCTGTATCTATGTGGCTATGGTTGGATCTGATTGTTTTTATCCATTTGTTTTCTGGTTTTCCCTTTCACTTGAGGAGCATGATACTGACAAAGAAGACCATCTTCCATCTGTCACTGCCCATTTCATCAGCTCAAACCAGTAACAGTCTCCCTTTCAAACTCCTGTATATGTGGCTCCTGTTGTTCTCTCTTGTTCTTCCTCTTTCCCCTCCCTCCCTCCCTCCGCGTTTTCCTGTCCTTTCCCTCCCCACCCCACCACCCACCACCACCCACCTGCCACCCACCCTGGCCTCTTCAGAGTCCTAAAAGTCTTATCTTTTGAATAGAAAACCACTTTTCGTTTTCTTTCTTTTCTTTATAATAATGGTGTCATAACTACAACATCTTTTATGATAAAAATTGCTGCGATAAACATGGACGTGCACATGTCTTTGGGTGCTTAGCTCTTTAGGGTATATGCCACGCAAGAGATGGCAAGATCATAAGAGCGTTGTATTCGTTTAAGGACGCACCATACTGATTTCCACAGGGGCTGTACAATTCTACGGTCCTATCAGCAATGTACATTCCAACTGTCCACATCCTCTCCAATATTTATGACTTTCTCTCCTTTTCAATGATGCTGAGAGTGTCCGTGTGAGGAGGTATCTTGTGGTTGTTAGCATTTGTATCTCTTGTATCACTAATAAATTCGAACATTTCCTTCCATGGCTGTTGGTCACCTGGATGTCGTCTTTTGTATATTATCTATTCATGGCTTGTGCCCATTTTTTTTGTTTTGTTTTTAAACATTTTATTAGGGGCTCATACAACTCTTATCATAATCCATGTATATACATACATCAATTGTATAAAGCACATCTGTACATTCTTTGCCCTAATCATTTTCTTTTTTTTTCTTTTCTTTTTTTACATTTTATTAGGGGCTCATACAACTCTTATCTCAATCCACACATATACATCCATCAATTGTATAAAGCACATCCGTACATTCTCTGCCCTAATCACTCTCAAAGCATTTGCTCTCCACTTAAGTCCTCTGCATCAGGTGGCTTGTGCCCATTTTTAATTGGGTTATTTGTATTTTTCTCAGTAAGATGTTGTGCATGGGAGAGAGGAAGTTAGAAAATCAAAGGCATAAATCTGACCCAAACAGTTCAAACTTTGTCAGTAGATTCCCTGCTCAGATGCAGGCTGGCCCTGATCTGTTTTCCAAAGTTTCCTGTATTTTTGGTTTGTATTGTTCTGTTCAGCTCCTGTTTGTTCGTGGCCGAGTGTATCTCCGAGATGTTATGTCAATGGAGAGCACCCTCTGGAGGCTGTGTTAGATGCTTCTCTGTGTTTCAGTTTATGAAACTCAGGACTGGTGTACCGATAGGAACAGCAAGTAGATTAAGGTGGTCCTGTGGTAGTGGTGAGGGCAAAGGGAGTCTATGTTGAAATGTCAAGTAGTCCGTGTTGAAAAAGACTGGAACCCTGTGGTAGCAGGTGTACAATTCTACTTGACGGGATTGAAGTGTGGCAGGATGTCATATCGGTATTCCATCCCAAATAATACTTTTTTTAAGTTGTCATTTTCTATCAATTTTTTTAATTAGCCCCTTTATCTGACATACCATTTTTAAACATGTTCCCCAATCTGTGGGTCCTCTTTTAACTCTTTTGGTGAATCTTTTGATGTGCATACATTTCATATTTGTAGAAGGTCCCACTCCTCAAGTTTGTGTTCTAGTACGTGGGTATTTTTCATTATGTTTATTATGTATTTGTGCCTTGTATCAGGCCCTTAGTTTGTCCCTGGTTTCCCACTGCTGGCCTTTATGGTTCCAGAACTTATATTTAAGTCTTTAATCCAGCTTGGACTTGGTTTTGTACAGGGCGTGAGGTAGGGGTCCTGTTTCATTCTTTGTTGGTGGAGATCCAATTTTTCCACCGCCATTTATTAAAAGTGTCATCTCTTCCCCTACGTCTCCAGCAATTTTAAGAGTTTAATTGGCATATAGTTCATCTATCATACAACTCAATCATCCAATCACATTAAGAAGAGTTGTAACATCGCCATCACAATCAACCTTAGGACATTGCTTCCTTCTTGTACTCATTGTCAGCAGCTCCTCACCCACCCCACCTTTCCGACCATACCCCCCCCCAAGACACATCAATGTCCAGCAGCATTTTAACAGCCACATAGGAGTCCACTGACTCCATGTACCACAATTTTTCGGCCATTCTCTTCTTGATGGGCAAATAAGTTGCTTTCAGTTGTCCGCTTTTAGCAACAAGCTATCATGACAAGCATTTATATATTGCTCTTATTTTTTCTGCATATATACAAACCAGTCCCTGTGTCATGAAAAACTAGTGGAGTTGCTGAGGCAAAGGACACTAAGTATTTACTTGTTTGTAGATTCTGTCCAATTGTCTTCCAAAGGGTCTGAAGTAAGGAGTAAGTCCACTGTCACTGAGTTGATTCTGACTCACAGTAATCCTGTAAGACAGGGTAGAGCGTCCTCAGAGGGTTTCCAAGGTTGTCGACTTTATGAACACCCGCTGACACATCTTTCTCCCATGAAGCATCAGGCTGGCTAGTAGCTGAATGCTTAACCACTGCGCCTCTTGGGTCTTCCTTATCCAATGTTGCAGGAGATGCGCAGTCTCCCCACAACCAGCCCAAGTGGGCCAAGTTGATGACTGAAAAGGTGAGCTTCTCTCAGGTGTGCCTGAGAGAGGGAGGGAGGGCATGTTTCCCTATTTATCCATCACTTACAGTAACTTTTGTATGAATGACTGCTGTATTCTTTGCCCATGAGAGTCTTAGGTTGAGGTGTTTGCCCTCTAATGAACAAGAGGGCTTGTTCAAGATTCTGAGACTTGTGAACGTATCCTCCTCGTCATCGATTGTATTTAGGGTGTATTTCACCTGATTAAGCCTTAAGATTTACGTGACAGACCCTTGTTGTTGTTGTGGGGTGCTGTTGAGCTGGGTCCATCTCTCAGCAACCCTGTGCATGTAACAGAAGGACGCACTGCCCGACCCTGCGCCACCCTCGCCATTGGCATGCTTGAGCGCATTGTTGCAGCCATGGTGACATTCTTCCTCTTCTCTATTGACCTCATGGTACCAACATGATGTCATCCACTAGAAGTTGGCCCCTCCTGATAACATGTCCAAGGAAAATGACACCAAGTCTCAGCATCTTTGCTTCTAAAGAGCATCTTGGCTGTACTTCCTCCAAGATGGGTAGATTCACTTGTCTGACAGTCAGTATGCTTAGCAAACGTGCAGCTCAAGTGCATCCCTCAGCTCCGTGGATCCTAACAGAGAGGGTGGCACTGAGAAGAATGGGGATTCCAGAACGCTGCAAAGTTTGAAACCAGGAACGGTGTGCATCAGGCAGGGCTTTATGCTTTATCATCCTCATTCAATCTGAAAAGCTAGACTGTGTGCAGAAGAATGGGGCACCGGGATGGGAGGGAGACTGATGACACAGCCTTGTTTGCTGACAATGAAAACGGCCTGAAACACTTGCTGACGAAACCAGGGACTGCAGGCTCCTATCTGGACTAGAGCTCAATGTAAAGAATACTAACGTGGGGGGTGGGGAAGTGGGGGAAGGGAGCACTGATAGCCATGATGGCTGTATAATCCACTCCACGGGCATGAATGACAGAATTGTAGGTGAACGAGTACATTAGGTGTTGTAACTCCACTCAAGGGAGATGAATAACAGAACATATACATATATAAAATAAGGGCTCCTAGGGGGGAGGGGAGGGAGGGGATACAGGGGAGCTGATATCAAAGAGTTCAAGAGGAGAGAAAATGTATTAAAACTGATCTGATGGTGGCAGCAATTGTGCAATTACACTTGATCCAATTGAATTATGGATTGCTATAATCGCTGTAGCAGATCCCAATAAAATGATTAATCAAAAAAAGTTTTAAATTAATACTTCATTAAAATAAAAAATAAAGAAACCCAAATCCCCCACTTGGACCAATAGATCACATCATGGTCAATGGAGGAAGTAACGGAGTTGTCAAAGCTCTTGTCCTGCTTGAGTGTGCAATCAATCGGTGCTCAAGAGATCAAGCACAGTGGCTTGACACACAGGGCAGGAAGAATGTGCTGCCCTGCAGTGCTTGGGGGGAAGGAGGAGCAGCAGGAAGTGTTTCCTGCTGCTGGAGATGGGGGAGCAATGAGTGGAACTAACTCATTGCTAACAGCAACAACCTGAAAAATTGCCTCTGCTGTCTGTCAGTTTGTCCTATTGTGGTGGCTGGTGCACTGCTGCGTTGCTGGAAGTTACGGAAGTTGTGTCACCAGCCTTTCAAACACCCGCTGCGTGGAATTCGTGGTGATCAGGTTTCGACAGAGCTTCCTCACTGAGACTAGAAAGAAAGGCCTGGTCACCTCTTTCTAGAAAGTAGATCTTGAAAACCCTTCTGATCACAGCAGAATATGGTCTGATTCGGTGCTGGATGATCATGCCCCAGGTCGGAAGGCATTCCGAAGGACTGTGAGAAATCCCATCTCGATCGTTTTTATTTACTCTTGCTGTCTGGAAATTTTCAAAACTTTCTTTGGCCCTGATGTTCACTGTATGTAGGATTTGAGAGTGTTTTCAGCATGGGATGAGCCTTTTTTCATGTGAGTGTCTAACTGTAGTTCTAAGGAACGTTTTCCTCATTTCATTTGATTGTCTTGTTCCCGGTCTTCCTTTCTGTCTCCGTGGGTTCCTGCTGGAGAAGGCTGAAATGCCTGAATATGCTAAGTACACATCTCAGTTTTATCACATCTTCCATGCTCCTTGCCCCGCCCCTCTGCATTCTGGGAAAAAACTTTGGTTCATTGGTTGACTCTTCAGTTGAGTCTTCTCTGCTATTTGATCTATCTATATATTTTTAATTAGATACTTTTATTGGGGGCTCTTCCAGCTCTTATCACAATCCATACATCCAGCCATTGTGTCAAGCACATTTGTACATATGTTGCCATCATCACTTTCCAATTTTTTTGTATATATTCTGCCGAAGCAAGCACGGCCATCATCATTTTCAAAGTATTTTTTTCTACTTGAGCCCTTGCTATCAGCCCCTCTCTTTTTTGTTTTTGCTTTCACGGATAAAATTTGCATATGGTAAAATCCACTTATCTTAAGTGTACAAATCCATTGTCTTTAGTAAATTCTTAAAGCTGTACCATCGTCACCTCAGTCCTATTTGAGGACACTCCATCACTGCAAGCAGTCCCCTCATGCGTATGGCCAGTCAGTCTCTCTTCCCAGCCACTATCCCCATGCCACCATTACTTTATCCATTAAAAAACAAAAGAAGAACAAGGCTCCTGCCATTGAGTTGGTTCTGACTCACAGCGACACTGTCCATGGTTCCCAAGATTAAATCGTTCCAGGAGCAGACAGCTGCATCTTTCATCTTTCTCCCACAGAGCCGCTGGTGCCCTGGAGCTGCCAACCTTCCTGTGAGAAGCCCAACACCTACACAACAGCACCACCACCATGTCCACTTTATGCAAAAAATTTGTGGGAAAATTCCATTTTCCAAAAATGATTTGTACACTTTTGTTGTGAATTAAATGAAAGTTTACAGAACACATCAAGTTTTACATCCAACAGTTCATACACATTTTGTTTCAGCTCTTCCATTAGGATCCCCTCAACGCAGCCTCATTTATCCCACATCCCCCCTGGGTTTCCCGTTTCCATTCCCAACGACTTTCCTAACTGTGCTAAATGCTGACCTTTTGAACTTACATGATTGATTATTCTAACATGGGGGCAGGACGCGGGAGTTCATTTCCAGACACGAAGGATTTGACCAAAGGTCATAATCTTGGGGTTTCCACCAATCTCTAGCTGACCAGTAAGCCTGGTCTCTTTTGTGATTTGAGGCTTTGTTACACATTGGTCTCCTGCTCCCTCCAGGACTTTCTAATGTGCTCATTTTTGGAGCAGTGGGTGGTGGTAGCCGGGCACCATCTAGTTCTGGTCTCCGGCTGTGGAGACTGATGTTGGTATAGCCCATTAGTAAGCTGGACCAATTGTTTCCATATGGCTTTGGATTCTCATGACTCTTCTTCCTCTGGGTGGGGAGAAACCAGTAGCTGCATCTTAAGTGGCTGCTCATGAACTTTTAAGACCATAGTTGCTACTCCCCCAAGCAGGATGTGGAGCATGGTCTTTTATGAACTATGTTGTGCCAATTGACATGGTGCCCCTGAGACAATGGTCCTGATCCCCCAAGTCCAGTATCTCATACCCAGAAGATGTTTGCTTATGTCTGATAACCTTTCTGTGTGCTTCACCCCATTCATGGGTATGTGCAGCAAAGGTAAATGCGCACATGCAACGTTCACATGTCGGTACAGACACATAGGCACACTCCACCTCTCCCTCCACATCTGCCAGCCAGCACATCGATCCAAGCACCTATTCATAGAGCATCAATCTTGCAGGAACATATATAAAACAATATCGGTCTCTGTTGCATTTAACTCTTGCAAAACTTCCTAGTGTTTTACCCTAGCTTCCTCATTTTTGGCCAACTTCCCCTCACTCATTAGTTTTACTTATCTACATTTTAGTCAGTGCCTTTCCCATCCTCCCCTCCCACCCCTGGAAGCCCAAAAGAGTGTTTCTTGTAGTGTGAGAACCTTTTCTTGGCTTTTTACAGCGGTTCTTATCCTCTTTGTGGCTCACTAATGTCACTCAATATAACGTCATGTTATGCGGTGTTTTGAAGACTCATTGTCATTCTTGAATATTTGTAGCTACTAAAGTTTATTTCGCTATTTTTTTCACTGATATAGACCACTTCCATCATTGTGCTTCTGTGAATAATGCTTCAGTGAACATTCTGCTGTGGTTATTGTTTCCGCCATCGAGTTGGTATCAACTCATAGCAACCCTGTGAACCACAGAATGAAACCCCATCTGGTGCTGCCCCATCGTCGCCATTGTTCCTATGACTCTTGTTTATCTAAGACAGATACCAAATAGAAAGATGGCTGGGTGATATGACAGTCCCAACATTTCGAGGAAGGGCTCTATGCATTTTCCCAGCAGTTGTATTATTTTGTAGGCCCACCAGCAGTGTATGAATGTTCTAAACTATCTAGACCTTTGCCAGCATTCTTTGTTTTTGTTTTGTTCCTATTAATGATGGTGTGAGGTGATATCTCCTTGTTTTGATTTCCATCCCTCGAATAGCTAATAATCTTGAGCATGTCTTCATGTTGGTTGGCTGACCGAAGGTATACTTTGCTGAAGTCTGTTCATGTCTTCCTCCCATATTTTAATGGGATTATTAGTCTTTTTCTTGTGAAGGTGTTAATTTTAAAATAATCTTTAGTCTCATGTCAGCTATATTATTTCTAAAAATATTTTCCCAGTCTGTGGGTTCTCTTTTTACTCTTTTGGTGAAATCTTTTTTTAAAAACTTTTTATTGTGAATTAGGTGAAGGTTTACAGAGCAGATCATAGTTTTCCACCCAACAACTCATACGTATCCTGATTCAACTCATCCACTACAATCCCCTTGACATATTGATTTTATTCCCATTTCTTTTCTGTGTTTCCTATTTGGTGACATGCTTCAATGCACACAAGTGTTGGATTTTTAGGAATTCCCAGTCGTTCCGATGGTCTTCTCCTGTTTGTGTGTCTTTCTGTGTGTTTTATAGGGTATTTATGTCCATTTGTTAGGGTCCCCAAGTTGTCACAATTTTTTCATTCATGATCTTTATAGTTCTAGGTTTTACATTTAGCTTTCAATTCACCTTGAGTTCATTTCTGCATGTGGTGCAAGATATGGGTCCTGTTTGGTTGTTGTGCAAATGTATATCCAATTTTGCAAGCATTGTTTGTTAAAGTTGTTATCTCTTTCCCTTTTAACGTGCACTGGCCTGTTGTAAAAGATCGCCTCTCTGTGGTTAGATTTACTTCTGTGTTCTTAATTACGTTCCAATGGTCTGTGTGTCTATTCTTATACCAATGCCAGGCTGTTTTGACACCCATGACCGTGCAGTAGGTTTTGAGATCAGGAAGTGAGATATCTACTTGGTTCCTCATCTTTAGTAGTGCTTTGCTTATCTGGGGTCTCTTTCCTTTCCATATAAAATTAGCAATTAGTCTTCTCATCTCATTAAAGAATAATGTTGGAATCTGGATGAGGATTTCATTATATCTGTAGATCATTTGGGGTATTATTGATTTTCACATTTCCTGTCTATGAACATGGTATATATTTTCCACTTATATAAATATCTTTTAGTTTCTTATAATGGTGTTTTATAGTTTTCTTTGGACAGATATCTTGTTTGTTTGGCTATATTTATCCCTAAGAATTAAATCTTTTGGTTGTCAATTATAAATGATATTTTCCTGGTTAATTTTCAGATATTTCTCTGTAGTTATAAAATAATCCAACTGATGTTTCTATGCTAATCTTGTACCTGACTCTTTGCTGACAATTAGTTCCAACAATTTTCTTGCCTGCTTGGGATTTTTTTATTTTGATAGGATCATAACATCTCCAAATAGAGAGGATATTACTTCTTCACTGCCAATTTGGGTGCCTCAATTTTTCTTTGTTGTTGCCTGCCAGCTCTAGCTAAAATGCCCAGCAGAATATTGACTTGAAATGGGGACAAAGGGCATGCTTGCCTGGTTCTCGTTCCCAAGGAGAGCTCTTTCAGTCCCTCTCCACGGAGAGTTGACCGTTGCTTTTGTATATATGCCCTTTGATATGCTGACAAATTTCTCTCTATTCCAAATTTGTTGCGGGTTTTTATCAGGTATGAATTTCTGTGTTAATTGATATGATCATGTGATTCTTTTGTTTGATTTATGTCAGGGGTGTCAAACTCAATTAGAAGGAGCAACTTCGATGTTGTGATTTTACTCGTCTTCAGTAGTCAAAGGGTTAAAAAGGGAATTGTGTGCACGGTATTGCCTCAATCTCCCCTAAGCACTATTTTCTTCATAACAATTTTTCTATTTTCATTTTATTTCAGAGCATCGTGGGCCACAAAAAAATTACCTCTACGGGCCACCATTTTGACACCCCTGATTTATGTGATGGATAACAGGGATGGTTTTCCTAATGTTGATCTGCCCTTACAGACCTGTCCTGAATCCCACTTGGTCACGGTGTATTTATAGAGAGAGAGCTGGATTCAACTGGATAGGATTTTGTTGGAAATCTTTGCATCTGTCCCGTGTCTCTCAATATGAGTCAGAACAGTCTGAAAGGCAGTGGGTTTGTTTTTGTTTTCTGAAGTTCATGAGGGAAATTGGTGTATCATTTCCTATTTTAGAGACATCTCTGCCTGGCTTGGGTATTGGGGTAAGTTTTCATCGTTTTAGATATTTTAGAATAGTTTGAGTAGAACTGATGTCAGCTCTTCTCTGAGTGTTTGGTAGAATTCACAGTGAAATCATCTGGCCCCAATGTTTTTTGTTTTTGGAATAGGGAGTTTTTAAATGACGAGTGGGTAGTGGCCCTCACCTAGTAGGTGCAGCAGTAGATGTGGTTATCATTGACTTGGGTGGGCATGGCTGCAGTCTCCCATTAGGTGAAGAGAGAGAGGTAGAGATGGGAGGGGGGAGAGAGAGAGAAACAACAGCCAAAATGGAAAAAGAAAGTTTTTCAATTGAAAACAAGCAGGGAAAGTAGGCAACCAATTGCAAGGAAAATAAAGAAACTGCTCATCAAAAAGGACAAGGGAGGAAAAATAAAAGTAGAGAAAAAAGAAAGAACTCAATAAATTAAACTAGAGAGGTAAAAACAGCAAAGATGAACTAGAAAAGAGAATGGGGGGGGGGGAGAAACTAGGGGAAAGGGAAATTTAAGGAAAAAAGTAAAGCAGAGAAATAAAGGGTAAAAACAAGAGAAGGGGAAAAAAAACAACAAATAAATGAGAAAGCTGGGCCAAGGGCAGGACCCAGAGAGGAAAATCACTGTGGCATGCTGGTGAATTCAGTACGGTTTGGTCCCCTCTACCAGCAAGGAAGCTCATGGGGTAGTAGAGAGGGGAGCTTGTCTTAGATGAATTTCCTGCACCCCAGCTGTTATCAGGGTTGAGGAACCTGATTTTGAAGCCATTCAGGCAGGCTTACATGGTGGCTGAGGTCAGGGTCCTTGTTCCCAGAAAGGAACTCTTCCAGACCCAAGGGGCAACTGCCATTTTTCTTGAAAGAATTCCTGCCCACCTAGGGTGGCAGGTGCCAGGTGGCAGGTGCCAGATGGCACCTTTGTGCTGTTCTATTGATGTAAAACTTCTGTGCCTCCAGATGGAGAGATGGAGTCCGACATGGCTTTGACCTCAAACAGGGGATAAGGTGTTACCAGTTGCTGGGTGGATGGGGTTGGGGGCTGGCCACTCCTCTTACTAAGAGAGCATGAGAGAATCTGGTAGGGTTCAACATTTCTCGTCATCAGACATCCCTGTGGGCATGTGTTCTGGTCCTGAGTGAGCAGAACGGATTATGGCTAACCCACATCAAGCCCGTTTAAAATTCACGTGTGTTTCCTTTCTGCCCGCTTTTAGGGCTGGGGTCCATTTTTAGTTGATATTTGCATAGAATGTAAAGTACAGGTGTAACTTCATCTCTTTGCATCTAAATTCCTAGTAACGCTTGTAGAAAAGACCATCTTCTGCAGATGGCTGGAGCCTCCTAAAAATGAGGCATGTGTGGGCATCAAGTGACTTCATCGAAGAGGAAAAAGAGAACCCACAGATTGCGATTTTTTTCTTTTTTTTTGGCAATGACATAATGTACAAGGGACTCATCTCTATGTTTTATAGAAAATTTCAACACTTCAATAAGATTTTAAGAAACATGCATCCAATATAAAAATGGACAGAGGACATGAACAGACACTTCATCAAAGAAATGACTCAGGTGACCCAAATGCTCAAGATCATTAGCCATTCAAGAGATGCAAATCAAAACAACCCTAAGATACCACCTCGCACCAACATTAATTGTAAAGTTAAAACAACAGCAACAGAAAGCAGCAACTGCTGGCAAGACCGGAACCTTCAGACCCTGCTGATGGGGCTTTGAGCCCCAACAATCGCTCCTGAAGTCAGGCACTGCCTCCAAACACTGGAGTAGAAATACCATCTGACCCAGCAATGCATGGACCTGACACACACCCTAAAGAAGGAAGAGAAGGAACTCTCGTTTCGTCTCCCCAGGTCCACTCCTCCCTGTGAGCCCGCGTCCTGAGGGGATGACACAATGCTAAGGCATTGGTATTCCTCTGGCCTTCTGCTTAGCTTTTCGTGTAATTACCACTGATAATTATATTTCTATACCATTTTTTCTGGTTGGTAGAGTTCTTTTGATCTGACAACGTTCTATGTCAGTTGTGGGCTACGTCTGCGGACATGAGACTCTTTTTCCTGCTTCTTTACCATTCCGTAGCCATCCCAGGGAAGGTTTGTGAAGCTGCCTGGTGCTCAGTCTACCCACCATCACTGCACTAGGAGCCAGTCTCGCTGTGTGGTTTTGTCTCTCTCCTTCTCTGTCCTCCTCCCGTGGCATTTTTTTTAAAACAATCTGTAGGAACATATTTAATCAGGCACTTGATCGACCTTGTCCCATATTTTTCACTTTACATTTGGTTCTAATGCTTTAGATCAATTCGGGAAATTTTCTATTTTCACATGTCTATGTTCTCCCACCCAGGGACGTGTGATGCTGAATATTAATTCAAGACCTCCGTTCTAGCTCCCTGCCCAACATGTATTCCTAGCTTACTATGAAATGTGCACATTACTTCTTAAGTGTATTCTTCAGGAGTTTATATTTTTGTAAATGGCATCATTTTCACTGGTTTTGAATGCTTATTTCTGATATAAGCAATTAAGGCTGTTTACAATTCTCTGCGACTGTGAACTGTACAGCAGTGAATATCAGCATACATACAGATGTCTGGCTGTGGCCTGCTTCTTGTTTCTTCTGGGTATATGCCCAGGAGTGGAATTGCTGGGTTGTACGGTAACTCAATTTCCATCCATTTTAAGTATCGCCAAATCACTTTCCACGGTGGCTGTACATACCTACAAGACCCCAGCAGTGAATGAGAGTTCCTGTCTCACCACACCCCCCTCCAACATTTGTTCCTTTCTGTTCCCTTAAATTGGCTATCCTTGGTGTTAGATGGTACCTTGTGGTTGTTTTGATTTGTATTTCCCGCACAGCTAATGACCAGGAACACTTTCTCATGCTTATTGGCCATTCAGTTTCCTCCTTTCCGAATCTTCTCTTCAAGTCTTTTGCCCACATCCTCATTTTTTTCTTACTGTAAAGTGGCAGGGTTCTGTAGATTTTAGAAATAAGGTCTTTGTCTGATATGGCATGACTAAATATTTTTCACAGGCTGTGGGCTCTCTCATTACTCTCTTGAAGTCTCTTGATGCGCATGAATGTTTTATGTTTAGAATGTCCTCATGCCTGTGTTCCCGTCCTCTGGGTGAGTAACTTTCACTATTGTGGATAGTCCCTGCGTTACACTTCTTAACTTTGCCCCTTCCCCACCCCAATTGAGGACTCTGATAGTTTGGGGTTTTACCTCGAGGCCTGTGATCCAGTTTAAATTTGTCCTGTGTATGGGGTAAGGTAAAGGTCTTGGTTCATTCTTCTGCAGCTTGACATCCAGCTTTTCCAGCACCATTTTTTTTAAAGGGCATCTGATTCTCATCTGATTTACTTTTTTTGGGGGGGGGAGGGTCCTTGTTAAAGATCAATTGTCTTTGTATCTTTTATTATACCAGTACCGTGCTGTTTTGACAACTGTGACTGTATAATACGTTTTAAAGTCCGGTGATGCAATCCTCCACTCCCACACCACCTAACACACACACACACACACACACACACACACACACTTTATTCTTCTTCTTGGGGAGTTCTTTGCCAATTCTGAGCTTCTTCCCTTTCCATATGAAGTTGGTAGTCAGTTTTTCCATTTCTTGGAAAAATGATGCTGGTATTTGCATCAGGATTGCATTGAATTTATATAGTGCCTTAGGTAGGATTGCCATCTTTACAATATTGAGTATACCGATTTGTGATGGTCCCTTTTGGTTTCTTGTACTAATGCGCTGTAGTTTTCCTCGTGCAGATCTTTTGTTATTTTGGGTTAGGAAGAGCCATAGATAGTTCAATTTATGCTTGGCTATTATGAATGGTACTAACTTCTTGAGCTCTTTTTCTGTACTCCCATCAGTTGTATATAGCAATCCAATTGACTTCTGCTTGTTGATCTTGTATCCTGCCGCTCTATCATATTCCTCTATCATTTCCAGCACTCCTATTGTGGAGTATTTGGGGTTCTCAATATAAACAATGATCTTTAAATAACAATAATTTCACTTCTTCTTTCCCCAGACACACACCTTCTATATACTTCCGTTGCCTTATATTATTAGCTAAGACCTCCAGGACTATGTTGAATAAAAGTGGGGACAAGGAGCATCTTTGTCTGGTTCCCATTTATAGTGGGAATGTTCTCATCATTTCTTCATTGATTGTAATACTGGCTCTTGGATTTTCATATATAGCTTTAATTACATTGAGGTGACTTCCTTCCAGTCCTATCTTCTAGAATGTTCATTAGGAAAGGGTGTTGAATGTTGTCGAATTCCTTTTCTGCGTCGATTGATATTATCATGTGGTTCTTGTCCTTTTTCTCCTCAATGTGGTGGATACTGTTGGTGGATTTTTGAACTTGAAACAACCCTGCATCCCTAGTATGAATCCCACTGGGTCGTGAGGGATTATTCTTTTTACAGTGGAACCCTGCTACTCCGCATCAGTACTCAACATAATCGGATTTCAACTCGAAATGTCGAGAGAGTCTTGCATCGGAGATCAAACAAAATATTGGAATCTGACCCGAGGCATGTGATTTTTGTAAACAGAAGCAGTTCGTGTTTCAGTCACTCGGTGTTAGTTGGCATTGTTAGTACTTGTTGTTTAAAACGTTTGGGCTGTGTTCCAAGCATTTTACGATACTATTCTTAGTTTTGTGGGGTTTTGTACTGCTTTTAGATTAAAAAATGTGGATCCTCAGAAAGAGTTTTTTGAAAAGAATCATCATGATAATAAACTGTTTACCCATGTTATCAATATTGTTGATGATAATTTAATAATCCCTTTTAGAAAATATTTAAGGAAATGCCAATAACAGACCACATTAAACAGATATTTTTTTAAGAGAAAGCCAGTCAGGTCCTAGTGAAAAAAGGCAGAGAAGGGGGTGGGGGACGGGAAACACCTGAAAAGCAGCTACCAGTTGATTTTAGGGAAGGGGATTCCCCTTCCAAACAATGACTCTCTCTCCATCCTTCCTCTCTTCATCCGTGTCCACAGATCCAGATCCTCATCAATTTCAAGGTATGGGTCACACTGTAGGTGTGAAAAAACTTTTTAATGTTGTTTCTTATTTAAATTGTATTATTTAACTCTGAACTTATTTACTTTGAAATTTCTGTGTAATGCTTTATATAAAAAGGCAAGGTTAGGATAACAACTTGGTGGTCGAAAACAGATTAATCCATTTTCAGTTATTTTTTATGGGAAAAATTGATTTGGAACTCGACTGCTTCACATATTAACCCTCCTTCTAGAATGGATTAGTGTTGAGGTCCGGGTTTCTACTGTATATACCTCTGTATTGTACTGGCCAAAATTTTGTTTAGGATTTTTCTATCTATGTTCATTAGAGATATCAGCCTATAGCTCTCTATTCTCGAATCCTTACCTGGTTTGGGGATCAGTGTTACACTAGCTTCGCAGAATGTGTTTGGGAGTTTTCTGTCCTTCTCTGTGTTCTGGAAGAGCTTGTGTGGCATTTGTTTCAGCTCCTGAATGCTTGGTAGAATGCTCCAGTGAAGCCAGGTTCTTGCCGTCTAGATGGGATAATCTGAGGAGAGTTTATTTTTCCAGGTACTTCTCTGTTGTATTCCTTGGTGTGCAGTCCTTCATAGTACTGTGTGATTAGTCTTTTAATTTCATTAGGGTCTCTTGTAATTTCTCAATGTTTCATCTCTCAACTTGGATATTGATGTCGGCTCCTTCACTGATACAATTCTCTGCCTCTTCTAGTATGGCAGTAAGGTCTGTTGCTGTTTGCTCTGCTTCTGCTGCATTTTCCCTTAACTCTTATATTTCCCTTCAGTAAGCAGACTCTATCCTCTTATTTTTTCATGCTTTTTTCTGTATTGATTCTCTCATATCCTGTATGAGTCTGAGCAGCATGATGAAGATTTCTTTTTGTGACAATTCAAAGTCTGCCCCTTCTATGTACATCGTTAGGTTCATATCCCCCTCAGAAATTGCATTTTGTTTCTCTTTCTTTCTTGTAGTGGCTGCTGGTTTGGGTTGTTGTCTGTGTGGTGGTTTGGAGGAGCTGGGCTCCATTTTCCTGGGAGTACAGGATCAGTGTGATTTCTTTCTCAAAGGCTAGTAGGGATGATTCTAAGGATGACCTGGGGCCAACTCCACTGCGGGCTCAAGCTTCAACTTTGTCTCACTGGGATTGACCCTGACCTTAGACAGCCAAAACTATTTGGAGGGCAGCGTTGGTGGATCTCTAAGGCAGGGTGGGCAGGTGATCGTATGCAACAAGGGTTGTGCATGGCCGGCCAATCCCAAGCAGCACAGGCCGATGCTTACGGCCTTAGTAAGGGCGGGAACTATTCAAGGGACCTGTGCACAGAATGGCTGCAGGTTGCTATCGCTAACATTTGTGTCAGGTCTTTCGTGAGCAGCGAGGGTGCCACTGGGCAGGCTGATAATGCCCAGGTGGACTGGCCTTCAAGGGGACCTGGGTGCAAGGGTGTGGGACATATGTATTTAGTTGGTACAATGATGGAGAATAGCTATTCTCAAGGTGTAGGAGGCAGTACTAGATGTGGTGGTTGTGGTGTGTGATGGGTATGTTAAAATTACCACGTTCCCTGTCAACCCTGTAAATTGTGAAAGGGAGAGTGCGGATTTTTAATTATTTGTGTTTATAATGGAAGACCCTTTTATAGTATGTTGTTGCAGAACTTTGAGGTCTCCTCTCCTTACGTACAATCCCAGGGTAGATATAGGCTATGATAGTGGGTGCCCCTGGGAGATGGGACTTCTGTTCAGTAGATGGTCAGTGTAAGGAGACCCTGTATTCGCTGGCACCTTTCCAGAAATGGTGCAGTTGGCCAAGTACACCTGAAGTGATAAGTCCCTGTTCCTTAGAAGCTAATGCAATTAAATCTAACAACTATCTTGTGATCTTGCTATGCCACAAGTTTAAGCTGCATCTCTGTCTCCCTGCAATCCAGCTCTCTCCCTAGAAAGCTGCAATTTTACTTTGTGAGTTTAAAGGAGGTTGTGTGTAGTGGATGTGAAGGGAACAGGTTCCTGGGGTTATTGTCATTGAGGTAAAGGAGGCGTATAGTGAATCCACCAGAGTCCCTTGTCGACCTTGTGTATTATGTCGGGACAGTGTTTGGTGGTATGATATTTTACTGCCGAGTGGTATTCTTATGATTCAGTGAGTTATATTGAGAAAATGTACCTCTGTGTTGTCTTTAAAATTGTCTTTCAAAAACTTTATCAAGCCAAAGCTGGTAGAACCAGTTTTGGGCCTGGCCTGCAGTTTTCAGCTCCTGCTGGCGTTTCCTGGTTTGTTATGTTAAAGTTATGGTAATTAACCAGGTTTGTGCTGGCTTACATTCGAATTACAGCAAAGGAACTCAGAATGAAAGCATTTCTTAAGTTGTTGGGGAGGGGGAGAGTTTGAAAGAGTTTATAGGGTGCCCTGGTATTGAGGTTGTATTTCTCTGTCCCCATGGAAGAGGAATCAGATTGGTTGAGTGGGGTTGGGGCCCAGTGGATCTGAATCCTCCCAGATGCCCTCTGATGTCGCTCCCAGCTCTCTCCTGCACAGCTCTGTAGGCATTCTGCCTTGGGTAAATATCCTAGGGGCTCTCCAATTGCAGCAAATTAGTATCCAATTAGCTATCTATCTGCTAGGCAGTTGGTCAGACAGAGCTGGGGAGAGGAGGAAAGGGTGTGGCCAATGTGGTCATTCTCCTCTTGGCCAGGGAGGGGAAATGCAACTCCCTTGAATGCAGGAGTGCAGAAAGCAGCAGAAAGGGAAACTCTGATGTGAGCTCTTGCGGCTAATTCTCGGAGGCTCTCCCTGAGCCTGGGATTATGACACCTTTAGAGAGCAGTCTGGGCAAATTACTGCACTCTGTGGGTCAGATCTCAGGCACAGGAAGGGGTGGCAGATGCTGTCCTACTGGACCTGGTGGAAGATTAGCAGAGCCCAGAGACAGACACAGTGAACTTAAAGCGTCTCAGGGAGCCCTCCAATTGCTCTGTGGGTGAAAATCGCAGGGGGAGGTCTGAACCACAGACCCTATTACATTTGGAATTTATTTCTAGCACCCTGCCTCCCAATATTAGCCTCCTGTGCCTCTTAATTTTCCAAACTAACAACAGAAGCACCAGGTGGGTAATTCTACCTGAATGCCACCTTGACTCCTCTTCTACCTATTTTTAAATTGGAGTAATTATACTCTTCTTGTAGAAGTGTTGACATTTTCTACAGTTCTTATAGATTACTTCCATTTTCTAATTTATCATTGTCAAAATTGTCCCCAGTCTTTTCCCTCTATTGTTCTTTTTACTGTTTTGGTGAAGTCTTTGGATGCACACACGTCTTGTTTCATGAGGTCCCCGTATCGAACTTGTCTTCTGATGAATGTCTGTTTTTCACTATGCTCCATAGGGTGTTTATGCCATCTACTGAGTCCCTTAAGTTTTCCCCTGATTTTTCACTGATAATCATTATGGTTCTACGGTTTGCATTAAGGTCTTCTATAAATGGAAATCCAATTTTGAAAGCAGTATTTTTTGAAAAGACTATTGCTTCCTCATTTAGCCTATTGGGGCCCTTTGTCAAAAATCAATTGTCTGTAGGTGAATGGTAGTTAGCACGCCATAGTTACTAATTGAGCAACTAACTGCAAGGCCAGCAGTTCTAAATCACCATCCGCTCCTAAAAGAAAGACGGAGCTTTCTACTCACATAAAGAGTTACAGTCTTAGAAACTCACAGAGGCATTTCTGTCCTGCCCCATAGTGTTGCTATGACTCAGCACAGACTTGGTGGCAGTGAGCAGGTGGATGGATTCATTTCTGAGTATTTATCACCTGTACCAACACCAGGCTGTTTGACGACTGTGACTGTGTAGTAGGTTTTGAAGTTAGGGAGTGAGAGGCCTCCTACTTCTCTGCTGCAGTAGTGCTTTGTTTTTCCTTGATCTTTTTTCTTTCCATATCAAGTTGGTGATTTATTTCTCCATTTCTTGAAAGAATAATTCTGGAATCTGAATCTGAATAGCATTGTATTTATTTATTACTTGGGTTTGTATTGACATTTCCACAATGTTAGGTCTTCCAATTTAGGAACATAGAACGTCCTTCCATTTTTGTTGGTCTCTTGGTTTCTTGTAGTAGTATTTTGTAGTTCTTTGGCTTGTATTGTTTCCTTGTTTTCTTCTTCAGACCTCGCTTACTTACTATTCAGAATCTGGTTGAGTTTTGTATGTTGAAGTTGTACAGTGCCATGTTGCTGAATCTTTTGATTACTTTCAACAATGTTCTTGCTGATTTGGGGACTGTTCTATAGGTAGCATCTATATCCACAAATAAATAGATTTTATTTATTTATTTTTTTTTTTTTACTGTTTTTCAAATTTCTCTTTATTTTTGACTCTGGGACTTTTATTTTCTTACAAGCTCAACTGCGCAAGAATACTTGTTAAATTTTATCTATCTTTTGAATGGCTTTATGGTAGGGTTTTCAGATCATCTTTTGTTTAACATTTTATTAGGGGCTCATACAACTCTTATCACAGTCCATACATACACATACATCAGTTGTACAAAGCACATCTGTACACTCTTTGCCCTCATCATTTTCTTTTTTTTTTCTCTTCTTTTCTTTTTTTTACATTTTATTAGGGGAGATTTTATTTCTTCTTGACTGATTTGAATGCCTTTGAGTTTTGGGTTGTTGCTGTCTAATAGCTCTGGCTAAGATTTCAAGCCTAATGTTAATTAAGAGTGGTGATAGAAGGTATCCTTGTGTGTGTTCAATTAGCAAGGAAAATGCTTTCTTTGTCCACATTGAGTGAGATATGGCCATCGGTTTTGTGCTGTTCTTGTTGTTCAGTGCCTTAGAGGTGGAGTCAATGTATATCAACACTATGACAACAGAATGAAACATGGTCTACTGCTGTGCCATCCTCATAATCATTCCCATGTTTGAGCCCATGTTGCAGCCACTTTGTCAATCATCTTGTCAATGGCCCTCCTCTTTTGCGAAGCCCCTCTACTTTACCAAACATCATGTTTTCTTCCAGGGAATGGTCGTTCCTGACATGTCTCTCCCTCTCTGCCCCTAGGGAGCATTCTGACAGTACTTCTTCCAAGACTTATTTATTTGTTCTTTTGGCAGTCCATTCAAAACACTTCACCAGCATCATAATTCAAATGCATCTATTCTTCTTTGGTCATCCTTATTCGATGTCCAACATTCACATGCATGCAGCGATTTGAAAATAAGATGACTTAGGTGAGGTTTGGGTCAGGCACACATTCGTCCCAAGTAATACCCTTGCTTGACAACCCTTTAAAAAGGTCTTGTGAAGCATTTTTATCGAATGTAATGCATCATTTGATATCTTGACTGCTACTTCCATGAGCATTGATTGTGGATCCAAACAAGATGAAGCACTGACAAATTCAATCTCTACTCCATTTATGTTACTGTTGGTCCAATTGTGTGGATTTTGGTTTTCTTTACATTGAACCATAATCCATACCAAAGGCCGCAGTCCTTGATCTTGATCAGCAAGTGTTTCAAGTTCTCTTATTTTGCAAGCAAGGTGGTATCATCTACTTATTGCAGGTCACTAATAAGCCTTCCTCCTATCCTGATGCCACATAATTCTTCACATAAGCCAGATTCTCTGATGATTTGCTCAGCATGAAGATTAAATAAGTATGGTGAGAGGCTACAACAATGACTCACACCTTTCCTAATTTAAACCATGCATTATCCTATTTTTCTTTTTGCATAATTGCCTCTCGATCCATATACAGCTAGCTGCCCAGGAGTACAATGAAGTGTTATGGAACTCCCATTCTTCCAAAGGCTCTCCATAGTTTGTTAAGATCCACAAATTCTAATGACTTTGCATAGTCAATAAAATGGAAATAAAAATTTTTTTCTGGCATTCTCTGCGTTTTGCCAAGACCCATCTGATAACTTCAATGGCACCCCTCATTCCACATCTTCTTTTAAGTCCAGCTTGGATTTTTGGCAGCTCCCTGTCCTGTTTATATACTGCTGCAACCATTGTTGAATCATCTTTAGCAAAGTCTTGCTTCAGTGTGATATTAGTCATGCTGGTCAATAATTTCTGCATTTTATTGCATCATTTTTCTGTGGAAAACATGTATTTCTTCAAGTCATTGACTAGATAGCTGTCTTCCGTATTTGCTGGCATAGAATATTGGACAAAAGGATGCTTCCAGTGCCTTCTTCACTGGCTTGTTGAAACATTTCAGTTGGTTCAATTCCTGTAGCTTTGTGCTTTTCTAATGTCTCTAGTGGCCCTTGAACTTCTCCCTCCACTGTCGTCAGTTGCTGGTCATGTGCTGCTTCTTAGAGTGGTTCAATGCTGACTTATTCTTTTGTATATTTTTCCATCTTCTCTTGATGCTTCCTTTATCATTCAATATGTTGCCCATTCTTTATCTCAAACTGACTCGTGACCCTTGTTCTTAGTCTGAAACTCCGAGTGTTTCAGAGCCAGATGGCTGCTATTCCATGATTATAGAATTGGCAATCACTGGACTTTGTTGCAGGACTCTTGCCTTGAGGGAGTCCAATGAGCAGTGGCCTGAAGCTATCATATACTTATTTTAATGCTCCCCCGTGCTTTATGATGACATGTATTAAACTGGTGGGCAAGGTTCCACAACTGTAAATGAATGTTCTTGGATTTTCTGCTCCATCACCAACTCCCGTTGTTTGTGTAAATAGTGTCCAGTCACATAGAGTTTAATCTGTACAAGTCAAAGATTCGTGCATTGAAGTTCATAGCCAGCGACAGTTATATAATGTCATTTTCTCAATAGTGATGTAAGTTCTACACCGTTGGCTAAAGTAATGACACTATCAATATAACTGCCTTATCCCATAGGAGGGGGATCAGTGATTTTCTCTGACATAAAATGATAGCAATGGCTCTAAAGTGAACCAGAGATATATGTAAACTGTAGATACATGAATGGCTTTTGGACTCAGACTTAATTCTAGCCCCAGTCTGAGAACAGTTCGTTATTATTACCTGACCCTGATTGATGCTTGCCCTCATGAATAGATCTTGGGTTCTGTAGCAAAGTGCTGCGAAGAAAGTAGAGATTGCCAGTTGTTAGCCCCCCCTCCTCCCAAAAAAAAATGTCTGGGGGCCTTAAACGCTTGTCATTGAGCAAGCAGCCATCTGAGTGAGAAGTCAACTGAGCCCACACAGAAAAAGTATATCAGCCTATGTGATCCAAGGATTATAGATGGTAAAATCCAAACCCAAATGAGGGAATGATAGCAGATCTTAAATTTTGAACACCTGGTTTCAGAAGGGTACATACAACAGTGAGAGCCAAAAATCTATTCGCAGGGTCCACACTTGGATTAAGTCTCCAGTAAAGGAGTCCTGGGGATGCAATGATAACAAGTTGGGCTGTGATCTGTATGGTCAGCAGTTCAAAACCACTGGGAGTGCCACAAGAGAAAGATTGGGCTTTCTACTCCCATAGAGTGACTGTCTCAGCAACCCACAGGAGGTCTCTGTGCGTCACCATTGACTCAATGGCAGCGAGTTGAGTTTGGAGTCCCCTCTGACCACAGCCTGGGGTTGTGAATAGACTTGCTTTCATGCGGTGCTCAGTGTTTCCGTTTTGTTTTTCTAATTTCACTTTCTGTGTTTTTCTGTGTCTGAAATCCAGAAGCTAGAGAGAAAGTGGCTGTATTGATGGTTTCTTGAGGGGGTTGGCAGGGAAGGTTGGGTAAAGGTGGAAAGCAGATGACAAGAGGGAAGTGATTTTTCTAAGGTTGATTGTGGAGATGATTGTGGCATTCGCTATGACACGGCATTTTCATGTACAAGAAGCCTAGAGACTCATTGCAGGAGATGTGCATAAAGTGCTCACAGCTCTGCTTAGAATAAAGGGGAACTGCAAAGAATGTAACTTCTAAAGCTAAGATATGGATAAAAATGTAGGATCTTCAGACCATGAAGCCCTACAATGAATTAAAATCAGTATTATATGGACATAGTTTCTACATACACATTGACCATATCCTATATATTATACAACATTATTAACCCCAAATATCTTGAACTAGCCTTGTTAAAATCATAGTTGCATCTCTGAGCCATGTATTTCAGTGATATCTAATGTGTTAGTCTGGTAGACTAGATTAACAAATTCATAGACACTCATAAGTGTATAAGAAAGACACTCATATGTGTGTGTATAATAATAATATATACAGGAGCAATGGAATATTGAGAAAACATCCCAACCAAGTCTAGATCAAGTCCATAATCCAATATTAGCCCATCTATCCAGTACCAATGAATAAATTGCTCTTCATACTCACGAAACACATGAAATGATGCTGAATACAGGAAGATCACAGGCCAGTGAATAGGAAGCCTTGTGGATTCAGTGGCATTGTAAGTATCTCAGTCTGGCAGGGGTCTCCACATGGCATTTCCAGCTCAGGGCACTAGCATGGTTTCGTGTGTCTTGTCAATAGTCTCTCAGGGAGTAAACCAAGAGAGAGTGTCTCCCGCCTCCAAGGAGGAATACAGGAGTTCCCAGAATATTCAGGAGAAGGTCTTGCCCACACAGAGGCCTCATTGTTGTGTGACTTGATTGACAGGCTAAATTCCACCCCTTCATTCTTAATTCTTAAATTGACAACAGATTATAAAACTACCACATTTAATAAGAAACTTTAATAATGTTAATTGACTTAAGTGCATTTGACAATCCAAAACACTTAGTTACTTATTATTTTATTGAGATTAGAAATATAATACAGAAAGTTGGAGAATGTTTACATACCTGTTAGCACAAATTTTATTTTGTCTCCACACAATTGTCTCTTTACTCAAAAGAACAGAGAATATTCCTGTAGCACTCAGAAGTTCATCTTAATAGTTATTGTTCAAAGACTTCAATTGTAACAATGTATCTTGTGTTAGAAAAACGGCATCTGTTCAACTATTTGTAATAGAGAAAAAAAATGTTTCAGTGAATTATCTAGGTCTTTTTGAAACACCAAGCTCTCTTCTATTATATCTTTAATTATTCCGTTTATCCTAGTCTCTAATCAAGACCATTTGTTTTATAGGTGAGTTCTTCATGTATAAACTTTTACGGCCTTTACAAGTGTCTTGGAAGCTAATGGCTGTTTTCATGTGGCATTGTTTTCCCCTAGGATGTCCATTCAAGATCAAAATTTAAATGACAGAGGGGTTTATGAAGCTATATTCAATCACTACCGGATGCACAAGGTGGAGATTTCACACGCAATCGACAGGACATTTCCTTTCCTCGAGACGCTCCGAGACCGTGGCCTCATCAGCAATAAATTGTTTACAGTGAGTGATGTTTCTAAACCCAGCCCAGCCTAAGCGACATCACGCTCTCCTAGTCCAGATCCAAACAACAGGACACACTAGCTGAGTGAGGGGCCACCAATGAGCGGGAGGAACGTGTTAAGTATTCCTGTAAATATCCCATAAGGAAAAGTGAGTGGGAAAAACGGGCATCACCAGACTTGCTCCTGCTTCCCGCTGAAGGTGGGGCATGCCTGTTGGAGGGGAGTGACTTGCGCAGGACATCGGCTGGGTCAGAAGCAAGTATGTTCCCTACATGGGTAATGTTGTGTAAGAATTCATGCAATGAAGGTGAAACTAAAATTAAAAATATAAATAAGAGAATTGGTCCAGAATTTCAGTCAGTGAGCATCCATTTAAAATGCTTAGATCTGAGAACCTTAAAACCCTCAGGAAATTGGTGTCTTGTAATTTGGGGAGCAGAGTCTTAGTATTTTTCTCGGCAGATTCCTCCTCCTGTGGTTTTTGGTTTCTTCTATCTTCTCTATCTCTCTCGCCCCCAATCATTTTTTTTTTCTATTCTCAGTCTGTAAATTTTAGCAGGAGTCCTGGAAGAAACAGAAAAGCATGTCTTCTCTTTGTTCTATGAGTATGCTTTCCCTTCGGTGAAGTTCATAATGGGAAGAGGCTGGCATCTGACTTCCCTGGGACCTTCTGCACCAATCAGTCCTAAGGGAAAGCTAGTGGTTGTCCAGACAACAGAAGGGCCACCCATCCCCTGCTAAGGCTCGTCCTAAACCATCGTGGCCAGGATCGTAAGCTACCCATCTTTTAACTTCGAACACACTTTTATGCTTCCAACTAGCTCCCTATCCCTAAGGTAAATCAGCGTGAGGAAATCAGATTCACAAACAAGTATTGTTTTAAGGAGGAAGGACTTATTTGTTGCATTTGTATACAGAAATTCTAAAACTTTCCACGAGAGTATGCCTTATCTTACAGAATACAATATCCATAAAGTTACTTCCTAGGGTTCATCTGTAATTTGAAAGTTCTGTATTTATATTTCCTTCATCCATTTTTTTTTAAGGATTGTCAAGAGTCTTGTAGAAACCTAGTCCCTGTAAAATCGGTGGTGTACAAGGTCCTTGAAAAACTGGAGAAGACATTTGACCTGCCACTTCTGGAAGCATTGTTCAGCGAGGTCAACTTGATGGAATACCCTGGCCTAAAAAATGTTTGCGAAGACTTCCGCAATGGTAATTAGTCACTCCTCTTTTAAGGTCCTGGTACATTTATTCATCTGTTTCCATTCATTGAGTTCCTACCATGTGCCAGCACTGAGCTGGACAGCAGGGACAAAATACTCAACAAGACATCTGTCATGAGGTTCCTTGTGGCTTGATCGCACACTGACAGCAGCTTTACTTAGAAGGACGTAGGACAGGAAGCAGCTCACCAGCAGGCCACCATCGCTGTTCCTCTCCACTAGGAGTCCTTGTGGACAACATCCCGGCTTCATTTGTGATGGTTTCGTTGTGGGTGCGGGATTCCCCTTGGCTGATGCTGCTCCTGCCTCAACCACCTGCTTCCCAGAAGCTGTTCAGCAGCTGGAGGTCATGGTCCACCCTGTCCATCAGTCCCTCACACCCATCGCCTCCTTGCAGAGAAGGTCCTTGACCTTTGTTGAAAAACCTACACACATGGCCTCCCTTCCCCTTTCTGTCCACTTCTTAGCTTCCACCTGGTCTGACCTGGATTTGCGCTCTCAACCTGGGCGTGACAAAGCACCTATGGCTCCCATGGTCTTTTCATCTTCATCTGCCCCAGGAGGTGCTCGGCCATCCTGCACTAGACTCCCTCCATCTTGCTCCCTGCTTTGGAGGGTTTTCTCCGCCTCCTTCCCGACAGCACCCTCCCTCTCCCCTGCCTTCCTTGAGTCCCCTCAGAGCTGAGGAAGTCTCACTCCCTTCCCACATTCTCTGGTTCACCATAAATGCAGGTATCCCGGACTGGGATTCTGGCTTCCTCTCATGGAAAGCCTCCCAGGACCTAGTCCTGGTATATCATGGGGCGCTTTCCAGCCTCAGAATGGTCACTTGCTATTGTAGTTTTCAGAGAATATCTTTCTTGTTGCGTGAAGAATGTCTTTTAGAAGGATCAGCATGAGTAGTCCCTATTGGTACGTTCAAGATGCCCCAAACATCCAACTCTTCCCCAATGCTGCACCACCACTTCATCTCTGCTATCAACTACCACTCCTCTCAGGATTCTGCCCCACATCTCAGGTTTGACATTCACTCCAATGTCTCAGAGAATACACAAGCCATCGAGGAAATGGCTCCGATATTTGTGGATGCTGGAAAGTCCAAACTCAGTAGTTTAGATGCCGGTCAAATGGAATCTATTCACTCCTTTGGTTGTAGGGGCTGATGAATCAGCAAGTCAAACGACAGGCTCTTGATTCACAAGCCTGAGAGACTGGCAGATTAGGCCCGATGACAGGCTCAAGTCCTGAGAACGTGAGTTCGTTTGGAGACAGATGCAGGATCCAAACCCAAAGAACAAAATTTGCCAAAGTGTAATTGCAGTTTCTAAGGTCTCACTTGGCACATCTACAGAGATGCAAAATGGCCAAAAGCCAAATAAGCAGCTTTTACTTAGCAGGTTGAGCAGAGGAGCACAGCAGAACTCACATGGCCAAGACGGCTCTCCAAGTCCAAGACCGAGGCTCTTCTAGTTACAGCGGGTCTCAACCTGTGGGTCACGACCCCTTTGGGGGTCAAACAACCCTTTTGCAGGAGTCACCCAGTTCATAGCAGTAGCAAAATGACAGTTATGAAGTAGCAACAAAAATAATTTTATAGTTGGGAGGTCATCACAACATGAGGAACTGTACAAAAGGATAGTGGCATTTTAGGAAGGTTGAGAACCACTGTTCTAGTAGGTTCTTCTAGGGTGTCTCATTGGTGTTTGTCAGGATTATTCAGCATAAGAATTAGACTTCTGCACATGCTCAGAAAGAGGAAGGTCACCAAAATGGTATTTACCTACATCTAGGGTCTTGATGGAGGCATAATTTTAGCTTCATGGTGTCAAAAAATTGAGGACACATTAGTGCTGGAAATCACATGATAGAATTTTGCAAAACCAATGACTTGTTCATAGCAAAACTGTTGTTCCAACCACACAATAAGCAAATATACACACAGACGTCTCCAGATGGAATACCAAGACCAAATTGGCTACATCTGTGGGAAGGGACACTGGAGAAGCTCAGTGTCAGCAGCTAAAACCAGACCAGGGGCCGACGATGGAACAGACCCCCAGTGGCTCATATGTAAGTTCAGTTTGAAGCTGAAGAAAATTCAAACAAGCCCACAAGAGCCAAAATAAGAATAGATTTGACTCTTCAAACGCTAATGACAGATGTATTGGACAGGGTTCTCTAGAGAGACAAACCAGATTGCTAGTAATTATATATAAATATATTTATAAAGATAGATGTATAATTCAAGAAACGAACCGTTAAATAATATACAGATAGATAATACAAGAAATTAACAGTTAAATTATAAAGCAGTGAGACACTAGCAGTCCTTCAAGACTTGAGAGCTGCCAGTTGCCAGTCCCCTTCTCTAGAGAGAGCTGGGCTATATATATCCAGGCAGCAAACAGCAAAGCAGGTCCCCAACTGTCATCAACTGTCAGTCCCCAGCTCCAGAGATGAACATTCCAATCGTGTGGGCTTAAAGGGACCTCAACTTACAGTGACACAGACCACAGGCTAGGCATCCCACAGGTAGTGTACCCCTTTAAACTGAGGCACAGAACAACCAAGGTGAGGCTCACCGAGCCATTTATCCCTCTGCCCTTCAGTCAGTCCTACTTGTGTTTATCGGCCAGGCTGGCACAATAAATTATAGCAACAGAAGACTTAATGAACTGTGGGAGGACATCAAAAACATCATTCATGAAGAAAGCAAAGAGTCACTAGAAATACAGGAAGAAAATAAAGATCAAAGTGTATGTCAAAAGAGACTTTGGAAACTTGCTTTTAGTTTGCCATGGAGTGGAAAATTAAAGAACTGATGAAGTCAAAGAGCTGAATAGAACCTCTCAAAGGGCAGCTAGAAAAGACAAAGCCAAATATTATAACGAGATGTGCAAGGACCTAGAATTAGAAAACCAGAAGGTACTATTTGAACTCTAGGATACCTGAAACTGCAAGAACTCAAGAAAAAAATTCAAGCCTAAATTGGAATCTTGAAAGATTCTAACGCAAAATATTGAGTGATGCAGGAAACATCAAAAGTAGATGGAAAGACTACACAGAAGCACTTTACCAAAATGAAGTGGTTGACATCCCACTGTTTGAAGAGCTAGCAATGGTGCTGAAGGAAGAAGTTCAAGCGGCACTGAATGCATTAACCAAAAACGAGGCTCCGGGAATTGATAGAATGACCAGTGAAATATTTCAACAAGCTGAGGAAACACTGAAGGCGCTTGTCTATGCCAGGAAATTTGGAAGACTTGGCCAACTGACTGGAGGAAGGTCTATATTTGTAACTCTTCCAAAGAAAAGTGACCCAACAGAATTCTCTAATTGTATAACAATACCATTGCTATCACATGAAAATAAAATGTTGTTGAAGATCATCCAAAAATGTTTGAAGCAGTATATTGATAGGGAGCTTCCAGAGGTTCAAACAGGATTCAGAAGAGGGGAAGGAGCAAGGGGTATTATTGCTGATGGCAGATGAATCTTGGCTGAAAGCAGAGAGTACCAGAAAGAAGTTTACTTGTGTTGCATTGACTGTGCAAAGACATGTGACTGTGTGTATCATAACAAACTATGGACATCCTTAAGAAGAATGGGGGTCCCAGAACACCTCATTATGCTCATTCAGAACTTGTACATGGATCAAGAGACAGTTATGCAAACAGCACAAAGGAAGACTGGTTTAAAATTAGGAAAGGTGTGTGTCGGGGTTGTATCCTCTCACCATACTTATTCAGGTGGATGCTGAGCAAATCACTGGAGAAGATGGTTTATATGAAGAATTATGTGACAACAAGATTGGAGGAAGGCTAATTAACAACCTATCATATGCAGATAACACAACCTTGCTTGCTGAAAGTGAGGAGGACTTGAAGCACTGGCTGATGAAGGTCAAGGATTGCAGCCTTCAGCATGGACTACAACTCACTGTAAAGAAAATCAGAATCCTCACAACTGGCCCAATAACTAACATCATGATCAATGGGAAAAGGTTGAAGTTGTCAAGGATTTTAACTTGCTTGGATGCATAATCAGTGCTCATGGAAGCAACAGTCAAGAGATCAAATGACACGTTGCATTAGGTAAATCTGCTGCACAGACCTCTTTAGAGAAGTGAAAAGCAAGGCTATTTCTTTGAGGGCTATGGAGAGCATGACCCAAGCCACAGCCTTTCAGTGGCTTCATATGTATGTCAGAGTTGGACACTGAATAGAGAAGACGAAGAAAAATGGATGCCATTGAAGTGTGGTGCCGGAGAAGAATATTGAAAGTACCATGGACTGCCAGAAGGACACACAAATCTGCCTGGGAAGTGCGGCCAGAGTGCTCCTTAGAGGCCAGGATGACGAGATGTCATGTCACAAACTTTGGACATATTGTCAAAAGAGATCAGTCCCTGGAGAAGGACACGATGTTTGGTGAAGTAGAAGGCAATGAAAAATAGGAAGGCCTTCAAGGAGATGGACTGGTACCGTGGCTGCAGGAATGGGCTCAAATATAAGCACAGGTGTGAGGATGGCACGGGACCAGGCAGTGATCCGTTCAATTATGCATAAGGTCACTAAGGATTGGAACCGACTGTAGGGCACCTAACAACCACAACTTGAGCCACACCCGCTACTAAAGTGGGAATTCAAGATACGCCCTATATTAATCCTACCTCATAAGCATAGCAGACTACTCACTCCAAAAATCCCATAACCATAAGCCGAGAGACTAATATTTCTGATACATCACATACTGGAGGATGATGGCTAGAAGGGCAAGTAAAGCACTCCCTACACGGAGCCTTCACTCCTTGAATTTCTGCCACTCCTACGTAAGGTTTGGCGGCTGTTGTGGTGGTTTTTAAAATCCGTATCAAAGTCATTTCAAACTGGCTACCAGTTAGATAATCAGAAACCTTTGATATAACAGTCCGTGAAAACAGCATGCAACCGAGAAAAAACACAGATAACTCTGGGAAAGCAGTGGTTGAAAACGTCCATGTTTCTAGAAAAAAGTGGGGTGTGTGTGTGTGTGTGTGTGTGTGTGTGTGTGTGTGTGTGTGTGTTTCAAGCAAATGATACATACGCCCTAGTACAATTAAGCCCACATCCCCCTCTTTTCTAGACTCATTTTTCCCCAACAGTCTTATTGGCACGTAGTTTACATATCTTACAATTCAATAGTTCAGTCATTCAGTCACATCGAGGAGAATTGTACAATCGTTACCACATCACTTTTTGAGCATCCCCACCCATCCCCATGGTTAAATCGCCTTTAAAATGGGTTATGCATTCACATCCATTCTAGTGCTTCCTCCTCCCTCCCATCTTCGTTATTTACTCCCAAAATCCCCTTTCCCTCCCTATCACCCACCCAGCATTCCCTATATCCCCTTGAATCTGTTATTAGCAGTATGCATCCACACCTCCGGTTCTTCACAGCTGGGAGACCAAACAGAAAACAATAAACAAGAAATCGCGCTAAGATGTTAAGGATAAAATCTTAATAATACAAAGGCAAAAATACAAATAATACACAAGAAGGAAAAGACCCCCATCAAAATTCAAAAATCCAGGGAAGAGATGTCTGTCATAGAATACGGAAGCGATACATACACCCAGAACAAATTCAGGTCGCATCCATAAGGTAGTCAACTGGCCAAGTATCAAGTTTGATCCAGCATGATCAAAATTACGATGGTCTAGAATAATTTTAAATGTATGTTTTATGGATTCATTGCTACACAATTTAAGCCCTGTACCTGGGCAATCCTTATTTTTTGTTTCTTAAAACACATGGTACGTCTATTATTTAATTTTATGTATTTCCCTGCTATCTAATAATTTTTAATGTGAACCAATAATGAATGCAATAGTCCCAGTACTCTTTTATTCTTAAATCCTGGGGCAGGTTTCTGTGTAGAAAGCCAAAGAATCCCTGTTGGGATATCCTCCTGGATATCACAGTGGATGAGGAGAGAGGCTTAGGTCACATGAAACACTGTAAGTTCTGAGTGGCCCAAAGACTGGAAGATCCAAGACTTGTGATTAGGAGATGCTGTCTCTTCTGGAGATCTCTAAATTCCCTTTTCTTCCTCTTGTTAGTTGTTCGGGGCTTTTTTAATTGCCAAGAAAGTGAGGAATCTGGAAGCCAACCAAGGCTGGAGCAAGGTAATTCTAACTGGATAAAAGATGCTTTCTTGTCTATTATGAGAGAAAGAATGCAAGAGACCTGGGGACCTAGTTGTGGAGTGGAGATGCTGACCCAGGAATGAGATGCTGAAGGACATGGAGAAGGCAGGGAGTTCTGGGGTTCCTAACCAGATGTGGAGCCCCTGAGCTGTTGGCCCAACAACCGAGATGAAGGAAGAGGAACCCAAATGCCACAATCAACCCAGATTTAATGTGAATATTTGGAATACATTATGATTTAGAAAGAACAGTAGATAGCTGCGAAATGTCAACAATTATGACTCATGGTCACCATCCAGGAGGGGATCCTTGGTGATAGCAGAAAGGGCACCATTTAAATGTGGGGGTGCTGCTTTCAGAGCAGGAAAGGTCCAGAGGAAAGACAATCATGTAGACAATGAAGGAAGTGGCCGAGCTATGTGCAGAGGGATGTGGCCACTTTGAGAAAGAGAAAGAATGGAGGAGAGGTGAAATGGGGTAAAGAGCAATAATCAAGAAGCCAAACAGCCAGCAACTCACCTTTGTTGAATATTTACTCTTTGTTGATTGTGGATTCAGCGTTCATCGCTGCACTTCAAGGTTAGATAAAGAAACTGAAATCTAGAGAGACTGTGTATGTGATTTATCAATAAAACCTATTGTCTTCAAGTCTATTTCAGCTCATGGTGACCCTGTGAGACAGAGTGGGCTGCTTCATCGTTTCTAAGGCTATAAATCTTTATAGAAGCAGATTTCCATATGTTTCTCCCACATAGCAGCCGGTGGGTTCAAACCACTGACCTCTCAGTTAGGATCAAAGAACTTAACCACTACACTACCAGGGTCCCTTCTGTATATGATTGTCCTGAGGTGAAGAGAACAAGGACTAATCCAGTCATTCTAAACCTAGAGCTTGCATTCCTAACACTACACTGCTACTTCACTCACTCATGCAACCACTGCCATGGAGTTGATGCCAACTCATAGCCACCCTATGGGACAGGGTGAATTTCTGAGACTGGAATTTCTGTGAATTTCTGAGACTGTGAATTTCTGAGACTGGAACTCTTTACAGGAGTAGAAAGTCCTGTCTTTCTCCCAAGGAGCAGGTGGTGGTTTTGAACTACTGACCTTGTAATTAGCAGCTAAACTCACAGCCACTATGCCACCAGGGCTCCTGGATGCACTACTATTTAGTCTAGTGGAAAAGACAGATATATAAAACAAAAATGGGGAAATTTTTGTAAGGCGATAAAGATACACGAAAAACGATACAGTAAGAGCAGGAGAAGGCAGAGGAGGACCAGACACTGATATCCTGATGGCAAGTCCGAGGAAAGAGAGGGTGTGGGAGGGCGCTGGGAAAGGCAACAGAACGTTGTAGGAACTAAGAAGGTTAGGTCACTAGGTAGGGGAAGCTCTTGGGGCAGAGTCAGGTCCACTGTAGCAAGGGTGTCAGGATAAGACAATATCCCAAGGAGGACATTTGGGGAAGCTGACCTGGCAAAGCCCTCAGCCTGTGTTCATTGGACTCAGTCTCCCCATTCAAGGGGCTGGATTCTGATAGCAAGGGTCAGGTAGGAACCACCAGGTCCAATGGGATTTGTATTGGCTAAAGTAGGGGACTTTGAACTCCTGTTCTTTAAAGACAAAGAAAAAAAATGGATTGAGTTAGAATGATGAAATTCTTATGTCAACATCTGAAATTAACTGCTGCTTCTGCCCTTCCACCCCTCCCCCCATGCCCCCAGGAAATGGCGAAAACGTTCATGAAAGCCTACCCTGGTTGTATGCAGATTCCGCACCTGATGTTGGTCTGTTCCTCTGGACTATTCTGCAGTTCTTGGTTGTACCTGTCCCATTGTGGAATGCTCTAGGAGTTGTCTCTTTCGCTACTGATTGCCCTGATTTTTCTTTGCATCTGCAAATTCTCCAAGTTCTGGAGAAGCAGTGTTTATCCTTATGTTGCTATGGGAGATGACTGCTTCCCTAACTTCTCAAACATGCCTGCTGTGAATCTCGATGGCTTGGGGGGATCTGAGCTTTCTCCAGGTGCAATTTACTAGCTGCAAACTTTGCTGTCTCTGTCTTGCTTGAGTCTGACAACAACTTTGATGCTTTGACATTCTATCCCTGGGGGCCAGTGCTGGAGTCATGGAGCTGGTGAGCAAGGAACTGATGTGAGAGTCCTTTGAAAACTCACTTTTATTTAAAGAAGAAATGAACGCTCAAAAAGTATTTTCAAATGCCAAGTACATGAATCCTCTTCTCAGCTGCTCAATGACTAGAGCAGACAGTGGGCACAGGAAGGGTGAATGGATAGGATGGTCATTAATAATGAACAGAGGAAGCGGGGTGAAGTGTGTGAGGGTGGGGGACAGGAGATTCTACATAACTCGCAGTGTGTTCAAGGGGCAACCTCACTTGGAATCTGGGAGCATCCTCGTGATGGACAGAGGGTGCTCAACTTTCACCTGAGACCCAAATAATGCATCAATAGGATAATAAACCACCAACCAAGTGTCCAAAAGCCAAATCCATCAAGGAAAGCTTACTGCGACATGCGAAGGTGGACTAAGAGCTGTGTCTCAGACTCAGGACCCCAAACATGAGAACCCTCAAGAGCTAAGATGGTGGCGGAAAAGAATGCACTAGGGCCCACCTTCTATATTGAAACTTTTCTAATTATTTTAAGTCATACTTTAAATAAATTATTTTATTTAGAACAATCTCATTAAATGAAAAGAAACACTAAACTGTATTGGAAAAATATATCTAACCATTGAAATATTATTGAGATGAGTGGGAACAGTTAGGGTGGGAAGACAAAATTGATCATGAGCAGAAGAGAGAGTGTGTACTGGTCCCGGACTTGTATGTCTTTGTATTTATTCCTTGGTTATCTCTTACCTTGACCTTGACCCCAACAGGCCACCTTCCCTTGCTATCTGGCTTCCTGTTTTGCTCCTGCAATGGGAGACACTAGCTCTAGATAGGAGTATTGGAGGAAAGAAGAAATCAGGATATTTCCCCCGTCACTTCCTGCCACAAACAGCTGTTCTTGCAGGAGCTGCATCTCCTCCATGGCTCTACCTCCTACCACGCACACCAGCCATGGTTCCAGTTTCCACCTACCTGGTGACCACCTGGCCTCTGGGGTCCTTGCTGCAGCTTTCTGTTGACCCTTCTCTAACCTGCTGCCCTCTCTCATGTGGACTTCTCAGCTTGGCCTTCCCCTGGGTTTCCAACGCCCTGTATTAAATGATTTCTGCTCTAAGTGTTTAGATTTTTTTATGCTTTCCTGTTGGGCCCCATTTAACACGGGGAGCAAATAACTTATGACCCAAAATGTACTTTAAATACAACTCCACCTGACTACAAACTCTCAGACTCTGTTTCTGAAGCAGAGCAGATCAATGAAGAGAGAAGAGATCCCACCAGTGGTGTAAACGATGCAACAGGAAGTCAGCAAGACAACAGCGCATGTACCGAAGAATCTGATCCTGTAGGTAAGACTGTGGCTGTGTTTTCATGGGTGTGAGGCCAGGATGCAATCATGTACGTGCAAGGAGACAACTACCGTATATACTCGAATATAAGCTGGCCCGAGTATAAGCTAAGGTTCCTAATTATTACTTGGGAAACCAGAAAAACTGATTGACTCTAGTATAAGCCTAGGGTGGTAAGTACAGAAGCTATTGGTGAGTTTCAATAATCAAAACAAATGAAAATAAAATTACTAAAAATTGAGACATCAGTGGGGCAATGTATTTAAATATTTATTTTAAATAAAAAAGAACAATAAGTCATTTAACATTAGTAAAGCAGCACAGTAAGTGGAAAATAGGTTCAACAAAAGCAATAAGGTATCAACCATGATACCTTAAGAGTACCATTCCCTGAGCTCAATCAGCAACCAAGCTAAAATGTAAAGAGTTAAAATCCTTCAAAACTGGATTCGTCATCATCATCCATATCCCAATGCAGAGCTTCAGCTGGTGTGAGGTCATCATAGACGCTGTCCTCACTGAGATCACCTTCATCACCATCACTGCTGTCATTTTCATACAAAGCGCAGTCTTCACTGCCATCCATGGCATTACTAATGCTACGTTTCTGGAAGGCACGTCGCCCCATGTCTTCTGGAATGTCTTCCCATGCATCTTCAACCCACTTTGCTATTAATTCTATGTCAGGCTTCATGAGATTTCCTCCTTTTGTTAGACGGGCTTGACCAGAGGACATCCATTCATGCCACATCCTTCATACATGGTCTTTAAAAGACTTATTCAAAGATACATCCAGAGGCTGTGGTACAGATGTAAGCCCATCTGGAATGGCTAAAGTAACTTTACTATATTTTGCCAATTTTTTTTATGTCATCTGATAGGTGGGCTCTGACGATATACCAAATAAGTAACGGTGGCTTTTTCTTTAAGGCTGCTCCTGGTCGTTGGTTCCAAATTTCTTCCAGCCATTTTTTTGTTCCGTCTTCATCCACCCAGCCTTTAACATGTGCACACACAGTAACCCTTGGTGAGAAATTGATCTTTTTAGGGCAAGGTCTTTATTTTTAAAATAATGACAGGATACAGCTTAGTTCCATTAGCCAAACATGATAGAACAACTGTAAAGTGTTCGTTTTGTTTTTCCATTTCCTGTGGTTTTGAAAAAAATGCTTTTTTCTCCTAAACTTGCCACAGTTCTGTTGCTTGGAAGATCAAAAGCCATGGCAGTTTCATCCATATTTCCAATATCTACCAGGTCATAATTATAAATCCTTCTTTGTTTTATAATAAATGACTGGAATGACATAATTTTTTCTTCAAGGTCTTGTGGCAATTTTTGGGAAATCTTTGTTCTTTGTCTCAAACATAGTAGGCGAAACCTATTCAGGAAGCGGGTACACCATCCTGCTGATGCCGCAAATTTTTCAATGCCTGGTGTTTTATATTTGTCATCCTTAGCCATTTGTAGAGCATGTATGCAGATTCCCACGCGTGTTACTCTAACCATTTTGATGACCCTCCATAACCCATTTATGCAATTCACTCTCTAGAGCCCCATGAGAAAACGTTAAACCACGACAAGCATTTTTAGCTTTTGGAATCTGTTCCAAGTCAGCCTTCATTTTCCGCCACTCCCTCACTTGCTTTTCGTCAACACAGAATTCCCTGCTTGCAATACTGTTATTGCTCTTTTCTGCTCTTGACCCAACCTTCATTTCGAAACCAGCCTCATGACCAGCGTTTTTGTTTTGGTTCAAGTGTATCTATTTCTAATAGGAAAAAAAAAACAAGACTTTGAAAAAGGACTTTCATGGTAATGCCCCACCCCACCCCCGCAACGTGTTAGCAGGGAGGAGGGGCGCGAGTCCGTGCACGTGGGGGATGCAGGATGTGAATTAGCACAGAGACCAAAGGGGAAAGATGGAGCGCAGCCACAGACACATCCTTACCAGTTCAGTTCTGGCGTAAGTGAATCACTACGGGTGTTTCTGAGAATTGGAGCCATCCACGTCATAGGACGGCTCTGATTGGTTAGATGTGAGTAAACAAACATTCAAAGCCCTGCAGTGTCAGCAGGGCTTTGAATGAACAGCGGAGAAATGGCAATCACCCGCGAGATAACGGGCGCTTGTCCCATTACCTCGGGGCGGGGGGTGGGGGAGCAGTGAGATGTTACACCTCACTGGGGTACCGCTGACCCGTGTATAAGCCAAACCCGTTTTTCAGCACACGTTTTTGTGCTGAAAAACTCGGCTTATGCACAAGTATATACGGTATTTAACCAAGAAAAGAGATGATGCAGACACTCTCATACACAGGGGTAGGAATGGAAATGGATATGTGGGCTAGGGAAGACCCAAAGATAGAAAGTTGGAAGGAAAGGCCTAAAGGCAACAGGGGAGAAGTATAGAGTATCATTACGGAAGAAGGACAGAAACACAGGGCGAATGGAGGAGGTTGAGAAGAGACACTGCAGAGTGAAAGACAGGATGTAGAGTTAGAGCTATAAGTAGAAACCTGAGAAGGAGAGAAGTCAGAAAGGAGGGCCAGGTGTAAAGATATGGAAAGAGAGGAAGAGCAAGGCTTGTTTATCTTCTGCGTCTTCTGAACAAGTAGTTTTCTGAATGCACAATAAAGATGCAAGGCAGGACATGCTCAGCCCATTGTCCTGGTGTCAAGAAAGCAATCATTGCTTGTGCTGCCAATTTGCTAATGATATCTTTGCTTCATTGTGGGAAAAAAAGCTTTCCTTTGTTTTCTCCTACTAACTGCCTTTGCCCTGCCCTGTTGTCATTGGTATCCTTAGTCACTGCCAGTCAATGATGACTCAGTGGGAGGAGGGGGCATCCCTGGGTGGTGAAATGGTTGACTACTAATTACTTGCTGGGCTAGTTACCAAAATGTTGGCAGTTTAAATCCACCCAGAAGAGCAGGTAGAGACTTTTAATTTTTTAAAGAGTTGAGAAAAAAATAAATAAAATGAAGAGTTGAGAGACACAAAGGAAGGTACAGGGTTGAATATCCGGTAAAAGATAGGGGAGGATGTGTGCATGAAACATGGCCCCCAAATAGCAAGTAAAGGGGGGTTTTCAATGGCGGTGAAGGGTTCACGTGAAGCGGCAGAAAGATTATTCACTAACTGCAGTTGTTCCAGGGGCAGATCTATCCACACATGGATCCCAAATCCAACCGTGTAGTGTGTGCCTCGTGGATATAAAGAAGGAAAAACCTTATGCCCCAAGAGCCCAAGCACGGACTAACTGTCACCAGGAATCAGACGTAATAGGTAAGACTGACTGGGAGAATCTGTAAGCATGAAATCACATGCACTGAGGAAGGGCTGAGGCACATCATAGGGGGCCATTGAGTGGTCCAGGAAGCATTGGATGAAGGCAGGAGGGGCAAGGGACCGATCATGATGCAGTGAATTTCAGCAAAGAGATGCCCTCACAGAAACAGACGGGAGCAGGGGGAATGGGTAGAGCCAAAAAGAGAAGGTTAAGACGTAGAAAGAGGGAAGGACAGAGTAGTATAATGGAGGTGGGGTAGGAAGCCAAGTGAAGGGAGGCGAGAAGAGTGTCAGATGGGCCGAGCTGCCCTCCATGCGTGGATTTCATCAGCTTTAGGGTTAGGACCTGCAGCAATGCACAGGTCACACACATTCGGCGAACACACAAGGTGCCTTGAGTTACCCTGGCTTGCCAGGACTTCCTGGCATTCTCACAGTGGCGCTTCCTGCTGGGTGTGCGCCTTGGCCACACATTCTGAGACCCTGACGGAGCCTTGTTTTTTGGTCCAGTGATCGACAGTGAGGACAATGATGAAGAAGAGCCCCCAGAAGCCTCCACCTGGGCAATGCAAAGTTGGCCCCGTAACAAAGGTGGGCTGCAGGAATCTGAATTAAATGCTGCATCTAATTGGAGCCCGTTCTGGGCAATGGCGCCAGATTATCGTGGGACCCGGTTCCCTCTATTTATTTTACTTGATCCTTTGAGGGATCATTACGTACTTGTTTTGAGGATGATGCTGTTAATGGATGGGGCTTATAAAGCTTTCTGGCTCTGGTGGCATCCTGATTACGCATTGAGCTGTTAACCACGTCAGCAGTTCAAAGCCATTAGCTGCTCCACACGAGAAAGATGAGGCTTTCTACTCCCAGAGTTCCAGTCTCGGGAATTCACAGGGGCAGTTCTACCCTTCCTTCTAGGGTCTCTAGGAGACATCTGCTCAAGTGTGTGGGCTTGGGAGTTAAGAGACTTTCTATTCCCCTCAAACTTTGCTCTGAGAACCCCCCGGGGGCAGATCTACTCTGTCTTGTGGAGTGGCGTTGAGTCGGAATGCACTCAGTGACGCTGAGGTCTTGGTTCTGTTTTGAATTAAGCCAATGTAAGGAGCCCTCGTGGTGCTGTGACAGGCGTGGCTTCCCATGGTTTGTGCATCAACGTAAGGCAGACTTGATGGTGCAGAGGTGAAAGCTCTCAGCAGCTGACCAAAATGTCAGCGGTTTGAATCCACCAGCACTCCAAGGGCGAAAGATGAATCAGTCTACTTCCAAAGAGATTCACAGTCTTGGAAATCTAGTGGAGCGGTTCTATTTTTTCCTATGGGATCACTGAGTCAGCATTAATTCAACAAGCATGGGCCTTGTTCATTGGTTTTAATCAACATATGTGCTTGCAGGTTGGTTTTATAGGCAAAATAGGAGCCCCTGGGTGGTACAAATGACAAAAGTGTTCAACTGCTAGCCAAACGGTTGGAGGTTCAAATCTACCCAGAGGCACACTAGAAGAAAGGCCCGGGAATCAGGGGTGCCAGCCATTCCATAGAGCACATACAAGAGCTGCATCGTAATCGCCTCCGTGACACCTGGCTTTGTGGATATAGTAGAAATATATGGTTAAAGTCATGGATTTTTATATCCATTTCTATGTCTGTTAATACTATATTCACAGCCATTGAGTCAGTGCTGACTCATAGCACCCCTACAGGACAGAGTAGAACTGTCCCCTGGGAGTTTCTGAGACTATAACTTTTTATGGGAGTCCAAAGCCCCATCTTTCTCCTGTGCAGTGACTGGTGGTTTTGAACTGCTGACCCTGAGGTTAGCAGCCCAACTTGTGACCACCATGCAAGCAGACCTTCTATTAATACTTTATTCGCTGCCATCAAGTCAATGCTGAGTCATAGAGACCTCCTGTGGCTTCCAGAGACTGTAGCTCTTTACAGAAGTAGAAAGTCCCGTCTTTCTCCCACAGAGCTGCTGGAGGTTTTGAACTGCCAGCCATGCAGGTCACAGCCCAATGCATAACCATTATACCACCAGAGGTTAATACTTAGTACTTGAATTTTTAGTATTCATTCTCCTTTCTCGTGTCTAAATAACAGAGAGCTTCCTCTACTGGAAATTCATATTACCATTTGATCCCCAATACTGAAAAATACTACCCACTCCACCCCACTCCCCTCACTAGTCCTACTACTGCAAATGAGCAATGTATTTTTAAAACTCATTTTATTGATGTCTTACAGCTCTTACAACATCTGTATCAATTTGTATCAATTGTATCAAGCATATTTGTACATACATTGCCATTACCATTTCCAAAACATTTTCTACTTGAGCCCTTGGTATAAACTCTTTTGTCCCCTCCCTCCCTCACCCTCCCACTGGCAATAATCCTTGATCAATTATATATTGTTATTATTGTTTTGTATCTTACATTATCTGTTGTCTCCCTTCATAAACAATATTTTTAAAAATTAATTAATACTAATTGCTCACTCTATGTTTCTAATTAAAATATGCATTTGTATCTTCTCAGCCTTACACATTGTTCAAAAAGGTACTGGTCTTGTTTGGATAGAGGAATATATATAAATTTTATTAGGGTTCTTACAGCTTTTATAACAATCCACACATCAATTGTATCAAGCACATTTGTACATATGTTGCCATCATCATTTTCAAAACATTTTCTTTCTACTTGAGCCCTTGGTATCAGCTCCTCTTTTTTCCCTCCCTCCCCTGCTCTCCCACCCTTGTGACCCCTTGATAAATTATTATTTTCATATCTTACACCGTCTACTTCACCCACATTTCTCTTGTTTGTCCCCCTCAGGTGTGTGAGTGGGGGGGGGCAGTTATACGTTGATCATTGTGATTGGTTCCCCCTATCTCCCTCCTTCTCCCTCATGTTGTCCCCCTACCCTCATGGTATCACTACTCCCATTACTGTTCCTGGGGGGTTCATCTGTCCTGGAATCCATGTGTTGAGAGCTCTTATCTGTACCAGTGTACATGCTCCAGTTTAGCTGGATTTATAAGGTAGAACTGGGGTCATGATAGTGGTGGGAAGGAAGCATTAAAGAACTAGAGGAATGTGGTGTGGCTGATCCTTTGTGAGGGGTTGTCCAATTGTCTACAGATGGGCTTTGGGTCTCCACTCTGACCCACCTCGTTCACATGGATATGATTGTTTGTTTGGGGTGGCTAGAGGACTCTTGAGGCAATCCAGGTTGTGGAACTCTGTCATTTTCAACACAGTGCTTCAAGGTCTGTCTGCATGAGAAAAGGAGGTAAAATGAAAGAGACAACAAGTAGTAAAGGCAAGGAGTGAAAGAGAAATGCCACACTGCCCTTATGGGTGAGTCGTCTGGTTTCAGAGACAGAAAATGAAGCATAGTTAGCTTACAAGACAGGTACACTTGGAAGGGTGGTGTGATAACTTGTGGGGTTAATCAGGTCACAGTTTGATTGGAGGGCACAGAGAAAAATGGCTCAACAAGGCCCTCCCTCTCGCTCTCTTGCTCTCTGATCGGATCAACATGCAGCTGCTGTAGCTAGTTTGTTGCCTGGACTTGTGAGCTACACTGCCTGTCGGACAAGTCAACCTGTGGATCGTGTTGCTAGGGCTTGAGGTTCCTTCAAGACCTGTTTCACCACCCTGCTGATGTGTACATGGCTTGAACTTGAGGCTGGCGGAGCCTGTCATCGAGCATTGCTTGACTTGCATTTGTTATCCCATCCGAGCCTGCTTCACTAAGCATCTGAGTTGCTGACTGTTGGTGAGTTGTGGGCTGTTGGTGCTGTTTGCGGCCTGTGGGCACACTCTGCCTCCATTGCCCAAGCAGGGATCCTCAAACTTTTAAAACAGGGGGCCAGTTCACTGTCCCTCAGACCGTTGGAGGCCCGGACTATAGTTTTAAAAAAAAAAACTATGAACAAAATCCTATGCACACTGGATGAGTCGACTGCTCAGCAGGACAGGCAGTGGCGGCAAAAACACCCGGCAGGCCAGATAAAAGTCCTCGGCGGGCCACATGTGGCCCGCGGGTCTTAGTCTGAGGACCCCTGGCCCAAGGGAAGACTCGGCTGTCTGTTTCCTTGACCTTGAACCCAACAGCCCACTTGAGTTGAAGGACCTCCAGAAGTGAGTTGAACAGAGCCCTCTGTATTGCTGTCTGGACTAATTAGCTATTATACTCCTTCGTACGATATAAACCTATATATATGTATATATATACATATCTATTCATACGTGTCCTGATTTTGTTTTTCTAGAAAACCCCGACTAACCCAGATGGGTTGGTTGTAAGCCATCGGTTTTCAAGGTTTCTTACTAGAACATTTCCCGCTGAATTCCTTCCTGAACCACAAGCTGTGATCCCTAAAGAGACCTCTACTTTTGTGCATGATCAATAACTTTGGCTCCTGAGAATCAAGTGATGAAGAAGCCACCTGCTCACAATGCCAGATGACACCAAATCAGAATATTAGGCTCCAAGCACTGGATTGCCACACATCCAGAGTCTAAATTCAGAGCTCCGTTTGCCTGATGAATTTTATTCCAAAACTTTTTCCGTGTACCTTGATTCTGCAACCTCTAGGAGCGCTCTTTCTGCATTTAACTTTAGCCTCGCTGGTAACCGGAGAGATGCAAGAGAGCTGTATAAACTGCTGCTTAACAAGATGAGTCCAATTGATTGAGCTATTAAGGTTTTTGTAAAAACACACCCATAAAATCTACACACTGCCATATCTATTTCACCGCCCGTCTGTTGGTCGGCTGTTCTGGGGTGGCTTGGGTATTGCTATGATGCTGGAGACTGTGCCACCTGTGTGTCAGATGCTGGCAGGTTACCACCACGGTGGACAGACTCCAGCAAGTCTTCCAGGTTGCTGAAATTAGTAGGAAAACCCTGGTGATCTACTTCTGAAAATTAGCTAATGAAATGCTATGTGTCACAACAGAATATTGTCTGATAGAGTGCTAGCAGATGAGCCCCCTAGGTTGAAAATCCCTGAAAAGAACTCCCATCCACCCCCTCATCTCCCACTGCCATCAAGTAGATGCTGACTCATAGCGACCCCATGGAACCTATAGGATGGAGCAGAACTGCGTCCTAGGGTTTCCCAGTCACACATCTTTATGAGAGCAGACAGCCGTATCTTTCTCCTGTGAGCAGTTGGAGGATTTGAACCCACCACTTAAGCCACAGTGCCATGAGAGCTCCTCTTGAAATACACAGTGACAGCAAAAGTGGACTTCAATATATCAATAATCATGAAGAGAGCATCGGACTAAGCACTGTGTTAATCTGTTGAACATGGAGTGTCCCCGAGTCAGTGATGTACTGATTCCCCACCACCACCCTTCACATTCTATAGAGCACAGTAAGCAGAGATTGCCTCTCTTAGTCCATAGTAGTGTCTTTAGTCACAAATTTAGAAATTCTTCAAGGAATAATTTGCACTGAATTTTAATTATCAATGGCAGAAAAAATTCTTTGTACTCTCAAGTCCAAATAATGTTACATTATTGCCTTATAGTGTGAATTTTCTTAGGGTATTTGTAAATAAACCTTCATTTCACACTTCAAAAAACCAAGTGACTAGTTCTTCCTGATCTATCAGTGAGAAACCTAGAGCTATTGATGCTTAAGAGTTATTTGTGAATAACTCATATGGCAAATAACATAAAAGAAAGAACTTGGCGGGATTTTCACTGTGACCCTGTGTGTTGGTTTGCGTTGACTAGAGAAACAAATTCATTGACACTCATATATGTATAAGAAAGAACTTTATATCAAGAAGTAATTCTATTAAGAAAAAAACCCAGCCCAGTCCAGATCAAATACACAAGTCTGATATTAGCCCATATGTCTAATACTGGTCCATAAATTCCTCTTCAGACTCACATAGCCACACGCAATTATGCTGAATGCAGGAAGATCACAGGCCAGTGGATAAAAAGTCTTGTGGATCCAATGCCGATGGAAGCATCTCAGCACTGGCTCAGGTCTCCACGTGGCTCCTCCATCTCTCTCTGTGTGCCTCCACAAAGCTTGTCAACAGGGAAACTAAGGCCGAGAGAGGGAGGAAGTTCCCAGAATCCTCGTGAGAAGGTCATGAGAAAGCTCTTGGTGCCCAGCAGTCCACAGGCATCCAGCAAGTGACCTCCCCATAGCCAAGATGCCCAGTCAAAGGGGGTGGTGAAGGAGGCGCCTAAGAGGAGATCAACAAGGTTGTCGGTGAAACTGGTGCCTCCAAAGTGGAGCTGGAGCCAGAAATGCAGCAGTAAAGGATCGATCTTCAGACAGAAAAGTGCAAGCCAAAGGGGCAAGGGGAGCAGAGAGAAAACAGGCTGAAGTACAGAACCAAGAAACTAAAGAAGACTTACTTGTTGAAAATGGAGACATGAAAAATGAGGCAAGTCCAGCCTCTGATGAAGCAGGAGAAAGAGAAGCCAAGTCTTTTCATGTTGATCTACCAGGTCTTATCAGTGGGCCCTGTTGTCTCCCTTCCTGTACAATCCGGAGGAATATTTTTATCAGCTATATTGTAAAGGCAAGCTTTTAGTAGCTCAAGAAACATATTTCAAGAGGAAATCCCACTCCATTCCATTGTTTTTTTTAAGTGCAAATGTTTTTTGTTTTTTTAAGATGTGAAATCATTTACTGGTTGTTTATTTTTGGTAAAACCAGAAACAGTGGGATGCGGAATTGTGGGAAGATTTGACTGTCTTGGGTATCAGCATAACATTCCATTTGAATGTGTAGTGTGTGTGCGTGTCATTAAATTGTGCATTAGTGGGACTTAAGATGTAACAACTTATCAACATTTGAAGATAATGGGTACTTAATAATCTCTTTTCTTTTTAATTTGCCTCCAAATTTAAAGCCAGAAAACCACTGGAATTTATAAACAAATTTTATCTACATGCCATTTTAGGATTTTTGGTACATGCATTAAAAATTGTGTACACATCCTGGCTCACCAAGCCTTGTGGGGTATACTCCAGCTCAGAGCAGCCAATGCACAGAGAGGACCATAGGCTGGCCCCAGCAGGAGACAGGTCATCCCTCACTAACCCATAGTGATACAAGGGACGACACAGGAAGCACAGTGCAGGGATTGTGCTGGATCTGACCCTACCACACTGGGGTGCGAGGCTTAGGGCATGCAGCAGACCAGCAAGGGGAGCAGAGCAATAAAGTTCCTGGAGAGTACCAGAAATAGACTTTGGGGCCAGGGCGTGGCGCCCCATCAGACTCCACTGGAAAACACTCCTAAAGGCCAACAAACAGACCTGAAACTATTTATAAGTGCTTTTTTATGTCATCAGTTCTTGTTGTTGTTTGGCTTTTTTGTTTGTGTGCTCTGACTTGTTTGTGTGCTTATTATTGTCTTTGCATGTCTATCAGGATAAGATAGGTCAGATAAACAATCTGGAGGAGAAACCAATGGGACCTACTGTTGTGGGGGGGCGGGGACACGTGAAAGGGGGAGGCAGGAAATGGAAGTGGGTGTTAACAAACCCAGGGACAAGGGAATAACACGTGATCTAAAATTGATGGCAAGGAGGGTGTAGGATGCCTGGTAGGCCTTGACCAAGGGCAATGTAACTGAGAGGAATTACTGACACCTGAATGAAGGCTGAACATGATAGTGGGAGAAAAGGAAAGAACGAGGAGGCAAAGGGCATTTATAGAGGTCTAAATATGGGCATGGGCATATGTAAACATATTTATATATAATGATAGGGAAATAGATCTATATACTTATAATTATGTGTTAACTATTAGGGTAGCAGATAAACATTGGTCCTCTACTCAAGTACTCCCTCAATGCAAGAGCACTTTGTTCTAATAACCCGGCATTCTCTGATGCTCACCTCCCTGACACGATCACTGAAGACAAAGTGGGTGCATAAGCAAAAGTGGTGAAGAAAGCTAATGGTGCCCAGCTATCAAAAGATATGGCATTTAGGGTCTTAAAGGCTTGAAGATAAACAAGCAGCCATCTAGCTGAGAAGCAACAAAGTCCACATGGAAGAAGCACACCAGCCTGTGTGATCATGTGGTGTCAATGAGATCAGGTATCAGACATCAAAGAACCAGAACAAAAAAATCATATCAATGTGAATGAGGGGGGGTACAGTGTGGAGACCCAAAGCCCATCTGTATACAATTGGAACATTCCCTTACAGAAGGGTCACCAGGAGGAGACGAGCCTGTCAGGGTGTAGTGTAGCAATGATGAAACATACAATTTTCCTCTAGTTCTTTAATGCTCCCCCACACACAAATATCATGACCCCAATTCTACCTTACAAATCTAGCTAGACCAGAGCATGTACACAGGTACAGATAAAAACTGGAAACACAGGGAATCCAGGACAGATAAACCCCTCAGGACCAATATTGAAAGTAGCAATACCAGGAGGGGAAGGGGAAGGTGGGGGAAGAAAGGGGAACTGATCACAATGACATTATATAACCCCCTCCCAGGGGGACAGACAACAGAAAATGGGTAAAAGGAGCCATTGGTCAGTGTAAGACATGACAAAAATAATAATTTATAAATTATCAGGAGTTCATGAGAGAGGGAGGGTGGGGGAGGGAAGGAATATAAAAAGAGGAGCTGATACCAAGGGCTCAAATAGAAAGAAAGTATTTTGAAAATGATGATGGCAACAAATGTACAAATGTGCTCGACACAATGGAAGGATGGATAGATTGTGATAAGAGTTGTAGAAGCCCCCAATAAAATGATTTTTTAATTGTATACAAATTGTTCATCATGTCTCTGCACTGATATTAAACCAACCAATAAAAGGCCAGCTAAAAAATAAAAATATATATGATTATGATAGAAAGCCCATCTGTGGTATGAATTGTCATAGAATTTTTAAGTCTTTTGTTTATAATAACTCTTTCCTCCCCTTTATTGATAGATCCCACGGATCTCGGAAAATCACCCCTACTCAGAAAAAGTACTGCAAAAAGAGGTAAGAGAAAATAAGAATGCTTAAGATTACAAATCAACATTGTTTTCTACAGAAGTGACATTTGAATTCTTGGTCATCACCTCCAAAACAAAACAGACATTTGTTTTCATTTGAGATGGTTCATGTTTTTAATTTTTGCATTCGGCACGAGTCCCTGTGTGGTGCAAACAGTTCGCCTTCAGTGATTAACCAAAAGTTTGGCATTTGCATCAATCCAGAACAACCTCACAATCAACTTCTGAAAGATCAAAAGCCATTGAATACCCAATGGACATATGTTCGCTCTGAAACACGTGAGATTTCCACGAGGTCGATTTTATTTGACAGCGACTGGGCTGATGAGTTAGGGAGGGTCACGGCTATAGCCTAGAAACCCAAAGAAGTGAATGACTCAAACCTAATACAAGTTTTATTCTTGCTTTCTCAAGTAAACATGCCAAGGATGTGTAGAGTGCAGGGGGATGAGGCTGTTTCAGGAAGTCAGGGTAGCAGCCAGGTGAGGACCTACTGTCTTCAATACCAGACTTCCAAGTTATCCTTTAGAGGAAACAAAGATGTAAATAACTAGATACGGTGCCAGTGATCCAACAAGCACAAAATCTTTCAAGAGACCAGTAAAAGAAGGGACTGAATGAGATCTAAGAGGACTGAGGGCGAAGACAAAGCCAAGAAGCCCATCGCCAGTGAGTTCTCTCAGTCTTACAGAGCAATGTTATCCTTGTTGTTAGTTGTTGAGTCAACTCTGTGTCATGGCCCACTCCTCCCCCATCCCCACAATCTCCAGAAGGTCCAAGTCCATTGTTGCAGATCTTGGTCTCGAGGGTCTCTCTTGCCCTAGTTGGTCCTCTACTTCATCAAACATGGCGTCCTCCTCTTTCACTGGGTCCCACTTGGTAGCCTGTCCCCACTAAGCCAGTTAGTGCTCTGTTATGATCCACAATGTTTTCATTAGCTAATTTTCAGAAATCAATCACCAGCCCTCTTTTCCTAGTCTGTCTTGGTCTGGAAGTTCTTCTGAAACCTGTCCACCATGGGTGGCCCTGCTAGAATTTGAAATACCTGTGATATTGCTTTCAGCACCTTAAAACCGCACAGGCCACCCCAATAGGACAAAGTGACCAGCGGTGGTAGACTCAGGCAATAGTAAGGGGAGCAGTAGAGCTAGGTTGGTGACCAAGTTCGCTCCTCCTCATCATTCCTCTACAACAAGGACCAGAGAAGACAGGAAAACAGATACCACTGGTCTCCCTGGGACTCTGAGCATCACATGAAAGGATAAAGAATTAGATTAAAATGGATGGGAAGGAAAACTGAGCAAAAACAGTGAAAGAGGAAAAATATTCAACAAAGGTACCCTGCCAGCCAGCCCAACACAGTCTTGGAGACCTTGCAACTGAGGGGCCTAAAAAGGCATTTCACAGAATTCTCAGTGAGAGATAGACACAAGGTAGACAAACTGGAGTGAAACAAGGTGAGCGGAACATGATCTCCATCTAAGGAAGCAAGGTGCGAGAAATGGGTATGAACTCCAGACTAAGAGAACAACCAAGCAAGGAGATGGAACCACTCCCCTGCCATGGTCCCCGGTCATTTGGGTGAGGGGCCAACATAAGGGTGTGCGCCTGTGAGCTGAGATGGTAGCTTTCAACACTGACTACTAAGGGCTACACACACACACACACACACACACCAACCCAGCCCCCTTGAATTGAGTTGAGGCAGGAACCATGCATTCCGCAGCAGTCATCCAGAAATGCACTGGACAGTGACCAGTTACCCAAAGTGTGTTTTCCCTACTTCTTCCCACCACCTGGCAGTCAATGGTGGCCCACTGCTGGCGCTCCCCTGTCCTGCCGTCTGCGCAGACCCCCACCATCCGAGGCGGCTGCTGCTCCTCTTCTTCCCCCTTGTCTCTTTTTGACCACATCCTAACTAACCAGCCACACCTGCTGTACCTATCACCCATGCTCTGGTCAAAAAATCTTCCAAAGATTCCTCAACCGCCTCCCATGTAGCAGGTTCTGAGAGGCGAGCTGACGATAGTTCAGGACACAAGACGGTTGGGTGTTGGTGTTCCCCAGTCTTATGACAAACCAAGGCATTCGCATATAAATGAGTGAATAGATTACACCATGAAGATGGTCAGGTCTGGAACGGATGTTCCGGGGTCAGCAGGCAGGAAGAACTAGCTCAATTTGAAATGAGTCACCATCTTCTGGACACACTCCCTGTCCCTGATCTACTGGATCGATGACAGACAACACCTGCCTAACCTGCCCTCACACATTCTGCATGACAGTATGCAGAGACCTGTACCCTTCTGCTACCCCATCCCCACCCAGCGACAGGTGGTGGGTGCCTTAGGGCTTCCAAGCTAATGATCAGAGCAGCATTCACAGCCCACACACCCAGCTATGTAAGACAAAAGAAAACATCACCGTGAAACCAACCAACATACAATCCACAAATAAATACAACAACGCCGCACTGTCGTCAGGATGACAGACAACCTCAGATGGCACTAAGGAACAGGATGAGACGGCTCGAGCAAGGGGCCAAAATACAAGGAAGGTATGGAGCTACCTGATCTTATACGTAGGACCCTTCAACTGATTAAGAAATGATCAAGGAGAACACAGGAAACAAGAACTCACATCGAGTGGATGTTAATGATGGGGGAACCAATTGGAAAAGGATATCAATAATGGTTGTGCAACACGAAGCTTAGATTATCAATGGCATTCAACTATCCGTGTAGAAGTTGTTGAATTTCTGCCCCAATTTTTTAAAAAGATAAGTACACAGATAACAACGAGTACAGGGAAGAAGAGGAAAATGTTCTAAAATTGATTGTGGTCACAATTGTACAACTGTCCTTAATATGAGTGAAGTATTAAGTTGTATGCTACGTGGATGAAGTGTCAATAAAACTGTGACCAAAAAATAAGAAATCAAAGACATAATCAAACAAAATGAAACACAGAAAGACGCTAGAAGAGTTCAGGGAATAATTTTAAATCATATTGACAAATGAAAAGAAAATCAGAAACCATACATAAACAGCAAACAAAAATCCAGAAAATGAACATGGAAAATTCAGCAATAGATTTCTCATTGGAAGGGCAAAGAAACAGAATTAAATCAAATGCAAGACAGAATCACATAAACAGAAAGCAAATCCATATCAAATTAATAGATAAGAATCTGTTTAGAAACAATCCAGGAAAAAAAGAATGAAAAAAGCCTTAAAATGTATATGAGGCACATTAAAGAGTAATAAGTTAACATGTAACTGAGAAAAAATATATATACAGAGAACTTTGTCAATGATTGTTGACAATAAACATTCCTAATATCAAAATCAAGAAGTTATCCAATCAAGAAGTTCAATGAATTCCAAACAAGATAGACCTCCCCCCAAATAAAATCACCCAGACATAAAAAAATCAAACTTCCCATAACCAAACACACCCAAAAAAGAATCCTGAGAGCAGCAGAGAGAAAAACAAAATACTATCTGCAAATTGGAACCAATGAGACATGGCTCTGATCTCTCAGCAGGTAAAAGGGCAATAGGATGACATATATAAAACTCTCAAAGAAAAAAATGTTATATATATATATATCCTGCAAAATTATTCTTCATAGACAATGGCAAACAGAATTTCCAGAGAAGCAGATTTAAGGGAATTGGTTAAACCAGAGCAACCTTACAAGAAAGGCTGGGGTGAGTTCCTCAGAGAGAGGAGAAACAACAGTGTCGGCCTGAGATGAAGACACAGGACACCGTCACCCAGAAGCCATCCCATCTAAAGAATTTTCCAAAATGAAATAAACCTTTAAGGCTGAAAATAAGGAGCTGGCAACATCAATCTGTCAATAAAGCAAAGCCTCTACAGGAAAAAGAGGGACTAGAACACCTAGGGGGAGTTGACAAAGCTACAGCTAGATCTCAACAACCCAATCAATCAATCAATCAGTCAATCAATCAATCAACGTTCACACAGAGCACTCCACCCAACAGCAGCACTGTCTACATTATTCTCCAGTGCACATGGGTCACTCTACAAAATGAATCATCCGTTAGACCATAAAGGAAGCCCCCAGTAACATTTTAAAACGTCAAAATTGTATAAAGTATCTTTACGGATCACAATGCTACAAAATGAGAAATCAATAATAGGAATAGTAACAAGGGGGGGAAATCAAATACATGGAAACTGCTTTTAAACAATCTAGAATCAAATGGGAATGAATGCACAGCATACCAAAATGCTTGGGATACAGAAAGAGCAATGCTCACAGGTCAACTTACAGAGGTAAACACACACATTAAAAATAAAATTAGAGCTGATCCCAAGAGACGTTCTGGAATTTCAGAGGCAATAGGTGCCTGGAGATGATGAGTTTTCTGGATCAGCAGGGAGCCGCCTCCCAGGCGTGACTCATCTCATTCCATGGGGCTGACTGGATTTGTGCTTCCCGGAATCATTTACACATTGGGAATGAGTTTTGTATCCCCACTTCCTTCCTTACCAACTCTCTCCTTAGCCGACAACAGTTCACATCAACGACATCAGTAAAAGCTCTCCTCAAAAAAAAGAAAAAAAAAACCTAACACCCTGATATAACAACTCAAGCAACCAGAAAAAGAATCACCAGGAAATAATAAAGATTACAGCAGAAATCAATGAAATAGGAAAACAAGAAAAAAAAGATTAACAAGACTAGACTTTGAATCTTTGCAAAGATTAATAAAATCAACAAACCACTGGCAAATTTTACAAAAGAAAATAAGATGCAAAGAACATGAAGGAAAAACAAAATGGGCAGTGTTACAACAGAACAAACTGAAATGAAAAGTATCATAAAAGGAGACTTCAAAGAGCTATATTCCAACAAAATTTAAAACCGAAAAGAAATGGACACGTTTCTATAAACATGCCACTTACCTAAACTAACACCAACTGAGCTCATTGGAGCAGATCCATCAGGACAGCAACAGCAATAGAACAAGTCTGGAAAGGATTTTATACCTCCCAACAATAACACAATGGCTCCTAGCCTAGATAGCTTCTCTCGAGAATTCTACCAAACAATCAGAGAAGAGCTGACACCAATTCTACTCAGAGGAAAGTCTAAAATACACCTGAACTCATTCTACGCGACGCAAACAGAACCCTGAGAGCAAAGCCAGGCAGAGACACCACTAAAAAAGGAAAAATGTAGACCAATATCCTTCATGAACATAGATATAAAAATTCCCCACAAAATCCTTGATAATAGGATCCAGCATCATATGGAAAATAAAAATAATACATCATGACCAAGTGGAATTCATATCAGATGCTCAAAGATGTTTGGGCATTAGCAAACCCATCAACATATCCACTACGTAAATAAAACAGGGGGAAAGAATCACGCCTTCTCAATCAATGCAAATAAATTTGATAAAATCCAACAACTATTCCAATAAAGACTTCGAATAGAAGAGAAATGCCTCTGCATAATTAACGACAAAGAAACAAAACCGAAAGGTCTCTATTACTCTCAATAGAGACTATTAGAAAGGATTCCCTTTGCAAATGGGAACCAAAGATGCCTTTTATCCCCACTCTCAATCAGCTTTGTCTTGGAACTCCTTGCCAATGCAATAAGGCAAGAAAGAGAAAGAAACGGCATTCCAAATTGGCACGGGAGAAGCAAACCTACGCTTATTCGGTGCACAGGAAAACCCGGAGACTCATCAGGAAAGCAAATGTGTATACATGTTTACATGGAAAACCTACTTGCTCTGTTAACTTTCTCCGCCACCACAATAAAATGTCCTATGACCAAGAGGGAGAGAGAGAGATAGAGATAGAGATAGAGATAGAGATAGAGATAGAGATAGAGATAGATAGAGATATCTTTCACCCACTTTTCTGCTGTCCGTCCCCCAGGGAGGGGGTTATACGTAGATTTTTTTTCTTCGCAGAATTCCCTTCTGTCTTGGCTCCACTGTCATACACTGAGACCCCCAGGTGACATTTGTTCCTTTCTGCAGTGGCAAGACACAGAAACGCTTCAGGATCCAGCGAGGAGGACCAGCACCCCGGAACCTCGCACGCAGCGCTGGGAAGGTTGCCTGCAAAGGAGGGTAAGTCCTGGCACCAAGATGTGAGGGTCTTCTCCTGAGCACATCCACAGACAGGGAGCCAGTTAACCCTGGAAACCCCTAGTCTGCACCCACCCCTGGTAACCATATCAGCAAAGGCAAAGAAATACCTAATTCTGCAGTCAGGATTCACCCGATGAATGTCGTGTCCGTCACTGCATGGTAGAACTGCAATTGTGAGAATGGCCCAGGACCGGGCCATGTTGCCTTCTGCTGTGCGTAAAGTCGGAACCAATGTATGGCACGCAGTAACAGCAACAATTGTAAAACTACTGAAGGCAGAGTATCGGATTGATGCACCGACTTCCAGCCCTGCCCACAATGTTTTGAAGGGAACAGAGAAAGTGGGGTTCACAGGCTAAAAACTTGCTCAAAAAATAAAATGCCCTGGTCATTACCCTCTGATCATTGAGAGAAAGAAGGGTTCCAGGTTCTCACCCTCCAACTCAATGTATAGCTGAATCCTTGACCGGGAATCCGAGTGTCTACTTTGGGCCCCTTTAACCCACGCACAGCAAAAAAAGGTCTTTTTCAATTCAATGTTTTTCCATTCAATTCAATTGACATGACATTGTGACTCCAGTGCCATTCTGAAATATCTTTATGCGGGCCCCTATCGTCTTGACATTAAAACGTTGGCCCTGTTTCACAAATAAAGAAACTTTAGCCTGTGACCTTCTAAGGGTCATTTCCCACGTCCCACAGGGGACATTCCAGGAAGAGGCGAGACTGACAGTCTGGCCTCTTAGCAAAGATTCACAAGCCTTTATCTGAAGCCTTTGAGGGCAGCTCTGTCCCAGGATTCCAAACGGTTTAATGTGAGTTCTGCCATATGCGTGACAGAGCACTCCGCAGAGTCTGGGTGAGAATCCCGATTTCAGATCTGGAATGCCAGTGAGTGTTTCTGCGGCAACTTATGTGAGTTTTCACACAAAATACAAAAAGCTCACTGCCAAATCCATGAGTAACAAATTGTGTGTGTGTGTGTGTGTGTGTGTGTTGTAAGGAGCCCTGGTGGAACAGTGGTTACAAATTAGACTGCCATCCACAAGGGCAGCAGTTGGAAACCACCAGCTACTCCATGGGAGAAAGACAGGCCTTTCTACTCCTGTAAAGAACTATAGTCTCAGAACTCACTGGCAAAGTTCTCCCTGTCCTATAAGGTTGCTGTGAGTCAGCATTGAATATGTGAAATGAGTTTGATTTGGGTATATGTATTTATACACACATATATATGTGAGTTTTTCAGAAATTCTCTAATTTTGTAATTGGACCTCAGAGATGCTAAGTTTGGGTTCTGTGCTTTCTAGGTTCTGTGCATATTAGAAACGCACCTCCTGCAGGCAAACGCTTAAGAATAAAAGGTAAGAGCAATTAAAAAGTCTTGTAAAAATAAATGCCTTGTTTTGGCTACAAAAGCTCTATTCAAATATTTTATATCCTTTAAAGTAAAAAATCTATGTGTGGCATGTTAGGTGGTTCACATTATAAATATTGAATTAGCGGGGTTAGGCCAAAATGTTGACAGGCAGAGAAGCAGTGTAAGATCACTTCCCATGCACACACACGGGGTGAAGTAGTTCCTGGGGTGAGGAGGGCGGTTGCTCCCCCTGGTCATGAGGGCCCCGCACTGATAGAGGCTCCAATATCTCTACAATGCCGTTCCCACGGTCCATCCCTCTGGGCGAGGAGGAGCAGAAGACGCGTGTGCAAACAAGGAGACAGTGACATGGGTTAGGGAGTCGGGGAGGCTGAAGGGGTGCCCCACCATGGTGCAGTTGGCCGTTGGGTGACTGTCCCAGCCCCAGCCCTGGAGCAACCTCAACCTCCAGGACAGACAAAGCGGAAGGGTGGCCTATTTGTGGGACCCTTCCTACTCCTCTTATTTCCCCCCTTTACTCAGTATTTTCTTTTTGAAGAATTTTCTGCCAGATCGGCTCCTAAAACACAGGTGAAACCAATAAGGAATTTGGTCTCCATCTGCAGGTCTGATCAATGAGGACTGGACAGAATTGAGTGATAGAGAGGAGTCGCCAGAAGCCTCAGGCTCGGTCCCAAGAAATGGGTCAGGTAACGAAGATTAGGATGCCAAGCCCCGGCCAGCGGGATCTCAGGAGTCTGGATTCAAAGCTCCTGCTTCTAAACGCATTCTGTTCTGAGAACGCAGGGCGGTGGTGCACCGTGTCTAGCTAATCCTGGCTGTGCTTCTCCACAGAGACCTTCCTTTGTCCTCTCAGGAAATGGGTGAAGGCAGGAGGGTACTATATACTCATGCTTGGCAGGATGAGTTCTGTTAGTTAAATGCATGCAATTACACAGATGTGTTGCCATTGTGGACATAATAAATAGCAAAAGGTGGTATCTTTCTTAATACCTACCGCCATGTCTATGAGTCCTAAGAACCTATCATTGTTAGCTGCCCTTGATTCAGCCCCTGACTCATGGTGACCCGCTGGGCTACAGAGCAAAACAACTCTATCTGATAGCCATGGCTGTAACTCTGACAGAAGCAGGCCTTTCCTTCCATGGAGCCACTGGATGGGTTTGAACTCACAACCTTTAGGTTGGCAGTCTATGGCAGACTATTTGTGTCACCTTAGATTTCTATAACTATATACTAATTGATGTTAATGGCATGTGATCAAAACATTGTAAAAAAACAAAAGATAACTATTCTTGCTTTGTAAATAGAGACAAATAAAAGCTTTAAAGCAAACCTGAAACTCTAATATACAGTTGACCCTTGGACAACGTGAGTCTGAACTTCCCAGGCTCACTTCTAGAAGGAATTTTTTGTTTTAACAACACAGGATGCTAATCATCTCTGGATGCTAACCACCTCTCCCTGAATGTTGGATTGTTGGGCAAGAAGCGACCTCTCACAGTTAATTGTGTTTGGCGTAATAACCATAAACCTCGAGCGATACCATGGCACCCAGACAGCATGTTTCCAACAAGCATGCCATTACCAAAAAAGTGGGGTGGGGAGCAACATGGACCAAATGGGTCATTGACTACAGCAATGCGTTTTCCTAGTGAAGTACCCCTGCTACTGAAGTAGCCCCTGAACCTTACACAGATTGCAAGTGGCCTCTCTTCAGGAACTTCACCCTCTCCCTTGGCTTCAATCACCATCCACAACCTAAGGATACCCAAACACACTTCTCCAGCCCAACCCTGTTTTCTAAACTCATTATTAATCTGAGGGTCAGAATACATCTTTCCTCCGTCCAAAGTCTTGAAGACCACCTGCACTTGACTGTCTATCAATACCTCCAAACGCCCAACCCCACGTTTCCAAACCCTGAGCACATCCTCTCCTTCAAAACTAGCATTTGCTACTCTATATTCTCCATCTCTGACCATATCGCTGTTGGGTAGTGTTGTTGATTCCAACTCATTGCAAGACAGCTGGGAGTAGAAGTGGTCCCATAGAGTCTACTCGGCTGTGATCCTTAAAGAAGGAGGCTACTACATATTTCTCCTGAGGACCCACTCGGTAGGTGCAAACCCCCATGTTTGGGTTTGCAGCCAACCTCTTAACTGTCGCACCACCAAACCTCCTGATCTCTCAGAATTGTTCCATTTTCTCCAGTTGAAAAAAATTGTAGGTGTGGTATATAAGGCAGCCCTCTCCTCAACCTACATTCCCCATCCCCATCTCTCTCCCAACTCTGTTCATTCTCCCTTTTTTATATCGTTCTCCTTATGTTTTTATATAATATTCCAAACTGTATTTCTCTCCATCTTCAATGGCATCCCTCTAATCCAGATCTCCATCACATCTCGCTTGAACTGGAGCAACAGCTTCCTGTTTGGCCTCCTCATGCTAATCGTGCCTGTGCTGTTCTGTGGCCCCCAGACCACCTTCCCCAGGGTCCCTGTCTCCTTCTCCAGCTTCCACATTGTTCCAACTCACTCGCTCAATGGTCAGATCTACGAAACCTCTCTGAAATCTTACTTAAATCCACTGGATGTAGACCTTACCCCAGTCTTTCCCTTCTATCTGGGCCTCGTGTATTGGCTCTCTTCCTCCCTAATCTTCCTCCCTAACTCTTGCTTCCATGATACTATCTCCGGAAGATGGTGCCTCATTTCCAAATTTGGCTAGTTCTTCCTGCCTGCTGACCCCGAAACATCCATTACAGTCCTGACCATCTTCATAGTGTAATATAGTTGCTCTTTTATATTCTCATATGCCCACTCGTTTATATGCAGATTCCTTGGTTGGCCATTAGACTGACAACCACCAACACCCCAACCATCTGTCAGCACCCTCTCGGAACCTGGTACTGGTCGGGCTTGGTGAATGTTTGGCAGAGTTTCTGAAAGCAGATGACAAGTCCTTTCTTCCAGAGTCCCTCTAGATAAGCTGGAGCTTCTAGCCTTTCAGCCAAATGTGTTAACTGTTTGCACCACCTAGGGACTCCACAGAGTAGACACCTGGCCGCTAATCAACAGATTGGACGTTTGAGTTCAATTACAGGCACTTCTAAGCAAAGAGGTCACTTTAAGGTCTAAGGTGCACCTGGCCCAAGCTATTGTATGTATGAAAAAGCTGGGCAATTAATGAGGAAGATAAAAGAATAATCAATGCCTTTGAGTGACCAAGTTGGTGAGGAAGATTGACCAGTCCATGGACTGCCAGAGAAACAAACAAGTCTTTCTTGAAAGAGGTGCTTCTAGAATGTTCCTTAGAAGCGAGGATGGCAAGACATCGTCCTGTGTACTTTGGGCATGTCATTAGGAAGGGCCAACCCCTGAAGAAGAACTTCAGGCTTGGTGAAGTAGAGGGAATCAACAAGCTGGATTAATATGGGCTCAGGCATGGGAAGGCTTATGAGGACGGTGCGGGACAGTGCGTTTTCTTCTGTGACGCAGAGTTGCTGGGTGGAAAGTGGCTCAACCTGGTCTACTTCCCAAAAATCAGCTATTGAAAAACGTACATGGGACGATTCTACTCTGACACCCCCGGAATCACCATTAGTCAGGATCAACTCCAGGCCCATTTGTTTTCTTCTCTATGCGTATCATTTATGCTATATGTAGGGGCACATCTGTATTACATGTATGTCTGTATGCACATGTGTGGTTATAGCCTTAGATATGAGGAGGCTTCCAAAAGTTCATGAGAAAATTCCATTATCTTTTCATTCCAATTTTTTACATCAGATTTTTAAGCCTCCTCATATGTCATAAATAATAATTCTCTAGCAGCGGTTTTTAGCCTGTGGGTTGCGATCCCTTTGGGGTCAGACGACCCTTTCACAGGGGTCGCCAGTTTCATAACAGTAGCAAAATTATAGTGATGAAGTAGCAACGAAAATAATGTTATGGTTGGGGGGAGTCACCACAACATGAGGAACTGTAAGAAAGGGTGGCGGCGTGAGGAAGGCTGAGAACCAGTGCTCTAAAGGAATAACATCAAATAAAAGGAAATGCCAAATTCAGGGACACCATTCATGCCATCAGTACATGAAGGGGAGAAGCAAATAAGGTAAAAGGATAAAAACCAAGATACACACTTTGGGAAAAGAGACCAGGATAAAAGAGGGAAACGATGGAGATTGCATAGAAGGGCCAGAGAGACTGAGGACAAACAAAAGTGGGAGATTTCGGAAGCAGAGCCATCTCTTGAGGTAGGTGCTGAGGGGGGAGCGGGGGAGAAGGCTTATGGGGAGGGATGAGTGAGTGAAAATTCTTCACAAATTGCAATTTGGGAGCAGAGCTACCAGGACCTGCAATGGAGCGCTCCTGTGTCTTGTGGTCCTCAACAAGTGTGCCTGGACGCGCTGGGTCTCAGAGCAAAGTCCCTGGCAGATTGGATAAGGCTCTCCAGGGGCTGGGGGAAGGGCTGGATCAGAAGGTACCACCAACCCAAGTCGGGCAGTGCCAGTCCAAGGAGAACATTGGTAGACCCTGGCTGATCACAAGGGCCCGGGCGTCGGGGTGCCACAAACCTCAATCAGAGTTCCCATTTCTTGATGCATTTGACTGTAAGGACATGTGATGGGAAATGAGGACCAGCCTGTCCTGGCATCTCGTTTGCTGCATTTGCTTGACCTAACCCTTTAGGGAACTGCAAGTGGTCATGATAGAGCCACGTTAGCAGGATGGGCCCTGTGGGTTTCGTATAGAGGATGCTATGGGAAATGGCAACATCTTGTTTACTAGACTAGCATGTTGACACTAAAGTGTTGGGTTTACATACTTGGGTTTCCACACTCATCCATGGAACAAAGGAAGCTCAAGGTGGCTCTGTTGGAAGATAACGCATCACTTGATCACAACCTTGAAAAATCCTCAGTAACCAAAGGGTCCCGCTGCTCATCAGAGATAAGATGTCAGATCAGCTGTTTTGAAACCAGCGTGTAGTTCTAAAGGACTGTCTCCCTTTGTTACCGACTTATGTAGTGATCGCCACACGCTTCGTCAATAAGCTCTTCATTACTCTTCACACACACACAACCCAAAGTGATCGAACATGGATAGGATGCCTGTTTCATAAATGAGGAGCCCTGAGCTGCCAATTCAGTGCCTGTCTGGTTGCTTGAGAATGAAGAAACAGAAGTGGTTCTCAAGACAGCACCACAAGGTCAAATCTTCTGCTCTGTGAACTAGCGTATGTCTATCAACTTCGGTGTGGAAATGACAGTCCCCTCACGTCCACTTGTTGTTCTTTTCCAGCCACCGTGGAGAGTAGAGCGAGTTCCATAATGGGGAGTCACACAAAGAAGAGAAGTAAGGAGTGATACTTGACTTTTGCTTCCTCTGACATTCCAAATAGACAAATGTGAACACGACAGCTTCGTTATCATTGGTTTCTAGACCTTCGTGAGTCGGGGCGGCGGGGGGAGTGGATACTTTCTAAAGCAGCTGTTTCTTTTCCTCAAAACACTCGTATATTTATGTGACATTTTGCTGCGCTTTGAAATAGATGGTACTTATAAGCACTCATATCTATCTTTCCAGATTTTTCCCTGCATGTACTAGCATATGTAAAAAATACATTTTCATGTGACTACACGCACCTTCCCTTTTCCTATTTTAAAAAAAATTAATAGAACCTGGATCTGAGTCTTGGTGCCGTAGTGCCTATGAGTTGACCTGCTAACCTCAAGGTCAGCAGTTCAAAATCATTAGCCACTCCACCAGAGAAAGACAAGACTTTCTACTCCCATAAAGAGATCGTCTCAGAAACCCACCGAGGCAGTTCTACCCTGTCCTATGGGGTAGAATGGACTTGATGGCAGTGTGTTTGGTTTTGGATTTACCACTAATAAATCATTAACAAGAAAACATTGATGATTTTTCATTGAAAAAGTCTTATTTCCATGCTGTCTCAACGTGTACTGTTCTCATATGTTGTGTGGTCGGGAGCTTTGACGTGTGTGCTTCCGCGCTGTCTCTTAGCCCTGAGCGCGACTTCAGTGTTCTCAGCTGTGCTCACTGTCTTTCTGGCTGTGCCCAGTGTGCATCGATGTGTGTGTTCCATCTTGTCCCACGTGTGCCCTTTATTGTTCCAGATGTGGTTTTCCCTTGGGTCTTTGATGGGCTCTTACATCCTAGAGAACACCTCTCTCAGGTGATGAATCTGCCTTGCCTTTCCGCTCTGCTTCTGGAATTTCATCCTGGATTTACAAAGGGTGCTTCTGCCTGAATAGGCTTTATTAAAAAATATTGTCGCATGTTTGATTCTAGAATGCTTGAGGATCTGATAACAGTTGACGTTTGGGGAAATAGTCCAGGTGGGTCTTTCATTGTTTGGTTTACACCTGAGATGGAGTCACCACTGGAACCACAAAGTCCCTTGCCGTGAACTTAGCAACCGAAGGGGCCATGCAGGAAAGGAAGAAGAATTCAGCAGTCATCAACCACCTGATGACACGGTGGCTTCGGGTTTTAGAATCAGCTCAACAGGACACCCCTCCCCCTCCCGCCAGACCCCTCTCCAACGCCATTGGAACTTTGATTCCAAAGGGCTGAATTTGCTAATTATTTGGGGAAGAATGGATTTTCCCCAGTTTTTCATGTCTTATGTAGTGTTCCTCCACTACATTTTAGAAGTTCTTACACTTTTTGTTATGTTTACTCTTAGACATGGTATATGTCTGCTACTAAGAATGGCATCTTTTCTTCCCTTCAATTCCTAATGGCCGAAGCTGATTTAAATTAGACCAGGTTTTCTCAGAATTCCACCTGGGGAGTGTGCGCAGCAAAGGGCTTGCCCACTCTCGAAGGTTCTGAGAGCCTTTGTTGCCATCTCAAATGTAAACTGTGTGTCGCAGGTGCTATAAATGTGCAAACAGGCTCTGCCTCTAAGGACAAGATCTTAGACTCATTAGGTGTGTCAAAGAAACAAGTGCCGAGAACCTTCTCCTGACCAAAGGCTAGATATTTCGCCTAGTCGTGCCGGTGGCCTTTAGATCAATGTGTCTGATCAAAGCAACTCCACTCAGTCTTTGAATCCAGCCCAGAGGTGACCGAGGTCAAATTGGGATGAATCAGAGCAAAAGTACGTCTAAATTGATGAGAGACACACTTCAAGGTAGGGATGAGCACGCAAAGCCAAGCCAAGCCAAAAGTTTCCTTCTTCCTGGAATGCCCATGAGGGACGCCAGCCCATCCGGACACATGAGGCCAGCTTCTACACAGACTCTGTCCATTTCCTCTTTCTCAGTATTCTATATGGGTAACGTGGGCAGTGAGGGACTGCTGAACCTCCAGGGCAGTGGTTCTCAACCTTCCTAATGCTGCAACCCTTTAATACAGTTCCTCATGTGGTGGTGAGCCCCCAACCATAAAATTATGTTCATTGATACTTCATAACTGTCATTTTGCTACTGTTATGAATCGGGCAACCCCTGTGAAAGGGTCGTGACCCACAGGTTGAGAACCGCTGCTTTCGGGTTTTATGAACTTCTAATACAATCTCAATTGTAATGTGCATCCTAAGTGATATTAACAGATAATCATGTTCTACATGTAAGAGTAAATTCTTAGACATCATTCTGATGGTTCTTACATGTAAGCATGCATTCACCTTTCCTGAAAATGTTGATTATTCAATCTCCCCACGGGCAGACTTAGCCTCTGTGGCACCACCTGCATGTTTATCGAAGCTCTTCTTTCCCAAGAGGACAGGAGAAGCCATTCTCTGTGCCTTGATAACTTTCCCCACAGGTGTGGGTTTGAAAAATTGACGGTACTTGTAGGCAACCTGGAAAAAATCGGCATATCTCAGATTCATCATCACAGCCTCGGGAACCAGACATGGGATCACTCTCCGTTGGAATCAGCTCAACGACTGTGGGCTTCATCACTTTATTACCTGTGTTCATGTCAACAAAGCAAGTACGAAGGATCCTCTTCTGATTTAACCTGGATGCAGCCCCTAGTGATTCTAGTTTTCCCCAATAGGCTAGTCTACCTGATTGCAGGAGCGCTTACTGCCCCTGGTGTCCTCTGTTCACTCACCTGGACCGTGCATGGATTACCTGAGAAAGATGAACGTGAAGCCTTTGGTGTTCCCAAACGTGCATCTGGGGAGCACCAAAGATGGTGGGTGAAAACCAGCATCGCGGCCAGGACTTGGTCATCATCCACCTTTCTCTATCCAGTATCCAGAAGGGCACGTGGCTCGGGTTGTTGTTATTAGTTGGCGTCAAGTCAGTGACCGGAAGTGCAACATGGTGGCCTGGTGGCCCTGTTCCCACGCACGTCCGTTGTTGAGGCCACTGTCGTTTGGGTGCCTTCCAGCCTAGGCCCCTCGTCTTCTAAGTTATATCAGATCATATGCTATTGTGGCCCAGAAAGTTTTCATGGACTACATTTTCAGAAGTAGATGATCAAGCCTTTCGTCCTGTACTGTCTTTGTCTGGAAGCTTTAATGAAATATGTCCAACCTGCTGACCTGGCTGGTATTTGAAATACCTGTGGCATAATGTCCAGCATCACAGCAACACACAAGCTACGACAGCATGGCAAACCGACAGATGTGTGGTAGACCTGGTATTATAGGCATAGGAGACATCTGTTTGCTCAGTGGACAAAGATAGAAATTCAGGGAAAATGTGTAGTTGTGGTTGCTGAAGCCGAGGTATGCAAACAAAAAAAAAATAGAGAAAAATTAACCATCAACAAAGAAATAAGGAAGAGTAGAGAAAGTTTTCATCCATGAAACAATAACAGGTTGCTGCTACATTAAAAGTCACTTTGAAGAGCATCTTGCAAAACCAAAACCAAACACGCAAACATATGCACATATACAAGAGAGAGAGAACATAAGCCACAGGTTGGAGGAACCTTGAAAATGTAATTCTGAGTGAAGCAAGCCAGTTTCAAAAGGGTGAATTTGAAAGGGTTTCAAGAGTTCACGGGAAAATCCATCCCCTGGGGATGAGAAGGTGATGGATTTTTTTCCCCCATAAACTTTTGGAAGTCCCTTGTATTGTTGTATGACCTCACTTTGTTTATACGAGAGCAACAAATGTACAGAAACCTGCATTTATTAATGGGTACCAGGTGTGAGAGAGAGAGGCAGCAGGTTTGGAGGAAGGCAGTGAGTTTGTGTTCATGGTCGTGTAAACTCTTAGAGGTGACAGCAAGCAGGGTAGTGCAACGTGACACGCGCGTGGGCGACATCTTTGCTCATGACCACCTTCAAACCAAAAGCCTTCACAAAAGGTTCAGAGATGCCCGGTATCCTTTATTTTCAGTTCTGAAATATCAAATCTTCTTCTTCTAAGTGACTTTTCGTCTCTTTAAGAGGTTTATTTACTCTCCTTTCTGAAATGCTGGCGGGCATAAACATGGGGTGTCGCTTTAGCTTTTTCAGTGCAAGCCTCTCCACTCCAGGAAATGGAGTTCTAGCAACTTCTGGGGTCTGGTGTTGCTCAGCCCCTTGACATTCCCTTTCCAGGACTGCTTCCCTTCTCCCTCCTTGCAACGTCTGTTTAAATATCCTTTGTTGTCGATGTATGTATGTGAGAACATTCAACACACGACTGCACTGTTTTCCACGTGGTGACAATTAAGATGGGATGTTGGTAACTTGATAGTTAGCCCCATGAATCAAATGCTTGGAGATTGTTGTTGTTGTTGTTGTTGTTGTTGTTGTTGTTGTTTTGTGGCCAACAAATCAATTCCAACTCACAGCGAACCCCTGTGTTCCAGAGAGACGTGCTCCACGGTTTCCGTGGCTGTCCCCTGAGAGAAGTAGATGGCCGGGGCGGCCGCTAGCTGGGTTCAAATTGTCGACCTTCCGGTTAGCAGTTGTGTATTCCATTTTCATGACTCAGGGACCTGGCTTGAGGATGACGGACGAACTAACATAAAATCCGTACGTGACTGTTGCTAGTTCTAAAGGGTTGTTTCCATTCTTTTCTGTTTGAAGCCCAAAAGAGGAACCATTTGGAGGGAGAGCTCAGACTCCACAAAGGTAAGCGAGAAATCTTAGCATTCACTCCTATGGCCCTGACCATCTTGACTGGAGCACCACAATCTCCTATGGGCCATGAAAGCGTCAGAGTCGATGGACTGTTGGGAGGCTGTGCCATTACAACCAGGAGACCCATAAGCACAGCGGCTTATACCAAACGATTTACCTTTCATCTCCCATGCAGAAGTGGTGAGAATCTGCCCTCCTTAAAAATTGGCTTCCATCCCCGGATCCAAAGAGGTAGATCTGATTCTACTAATCTCCCAGCCAATGGGAATGGGCCAAAGGGACAGAGGATTCTCCTATCCATTTATTTTAGCTTAAAGATCCAGGCGGCTTCTTCTCTCATTCCTATTGGCCAGTACCTAAAATTTTACCCAAATCCAGGTAGGCAAGATATCTGATCACTTCCAGTACTTTTGTTCAGTCCCAAAGTCTTTACTGACGACTGATACCCACTCAGTGGCCCAACATCACATCTCCTTGGACAATCCAAGTTCTTGCCTCTAGACCAAATGAAATCTGCAATTCATCACTAAATTTTGTAAATTTTGTCTGAACTGTGCCCATGTGCTTCCGTTTTTCTGTTGGTAATGGGAATAGTCAACGTCCTTATAACATCAATCAATTTGTAGATTCAAAGGTCTTGAAATAAAGTCTTATTGTTATGAGCCATTGAGTAGGTTGTGACTCATAGAAATCTATAGACAACAGGAAAAAATACCGCCCAGCCCTGCACCACCCTCACAAAGATTCTGACGTTTGAGCCCATTGTTGCAGCCACTCTGTCCATCTCTCTGGTCAAAGACCTTCTTCTCTTTCACTGCCCTCTACTTTGCCAAGCATGAAATCCTTCTGCCGAGACTGGTCTCTCCTGATAACACGTCCAAAGTACACGAGACAAAGGAATATTCTGACTGTACTTTGTCCAAGATAGATTTGTTTGTTCTTTTGACAGCCCACAATACAGCAATGTTCTTCATAGCACTATAATTAACATGCATTGATTCTTCTTCAAACTCCCTTATTCAATATCCAACTTTCACATGTATATGAGGCGATTGAAAATACCGTGCCTTGGACCAGGCAGATCTTAGTCCTCTAAGTAACAGCCTTGCTTGTCCTCACTGTAAAGAGGGCTCGTGCAGCAGATTTCCTTAATGCAATGAGTCCTTATATTTTTGACTGCCGCATCCATGAGCATTGATTTCAAACCCAAGCAAGACAAAATCCTTCACCATTTTAACCTTTCCTCCATTTATCATGATGTTACCTATTGATACACTTGTGAGAATTCTGGTTCTCTTTGCATTCTGTTGTACTATATCCTGAAGGCTACAATCCTAGATCTCTATCAGCAAATGCTTCAAGTCCTCCTCACTTTGGGCAAGCGAGGTAGAGTCATTTGCATATCGCTGGTTGTTAATAAGTCTTCCTCTGATCCTGATGCCCCATTCTTCTTCATACAATCCAGCTTCTCTGATTGAACGAGTACAGTAAGAGGCTACAACCCTGATGCACACCTCTCAGTATCCATTCAGTCTGTTCCCACAACTGCCGTTTGGTCTCATATGGGTTCCACATGAGCACAAGTCAACGGTCTGGAATTCCCATTCTTCTCAAGGTTATCCACCGTTTGTTATAACCTACAGAGTCAAATGCATTGGCACAGTCGATAAACCACAACTAAACATCCTCTGGTCTTCTCTGCTTTCAACCAAGATCCGTCTGATGTTACCAAATGATACTTCTTGTTCTAAAGTCTCTTCTGAATTCAGCCTGAACTTCTGGCAGCTCCCTGTTCATATATTTCTACAACCATTGGTGAATGATCTTCAAGCAAAATTTTACTTGCGTGAGGCATCAATGAGATTGTGCTACTTTTTGCACATTCTGTTGGGTCACTTTTCGTTGGAAGGGAGCAAATATGGATTGACAGTGGCTGAACCAAGGGCCTCAAGCAGAAAACCCTTGTGAGGCTGCCACAGAACGGGGCGGCGCTTCCTTCTGTGGTGCATCGGGTCTCTGCGAGTCAAAACGGACTCTCACAGCCGCACCTAGAATATTGATCGCTATGCCTTCCGTTTCATGCTTGACAGCTTCCCATTTTCCTAGATTCGTACTTCGTACCTTCCAACTTCTGATGATTTATCGATGTTTTCAGCTGTGTCTTCTCATTTTGAGTCATGCCCCAGCAGCAAGTGAAGATCCGAGCTTTATTCCAGAAGCCTTTGCTCCATCCACGTCATGATGATGGCTCTAATTTGAGAAGACAGCTCTTCCTCAGTCGTATTCTGAGTGTCTTCTGACCTGAGGACCACATTTTCCGACACGATCTCTGACAATGTTCCGCTTCGACTCAGCAGGTTTTTAGTAACAGGCACTGTTTTGACAGGCTATCTATCTATATTTTTTTCCCCGATGGGCTAATTTCTCAGAATTGGACTGTCTATTCTTTCTTCACAGTCTGTTCTTAGTCTGGGAGCTCTGCTGAAACCTGTTCACTTTTGTTGACCCGGCTGGTATTTGAAAGACCAGTGGCCTAGCTTCCAAGATCACAGCATCACCCAAGCGACCACAGTGCGATAAACTGACAGACAAGTGGTGAAAATAATGCCTAGCATTTAACACGTGCTTAGCAAGTGCTGGCTCTCGTTGTTATTTTGAGTTTCTTGCGATACGAATGGAACTATATTAAATTATTTTAGGGGCTACTGTGACAGTATAAGAAAATGAAATCTAAGATGAACGTAGGTTGACTGTGAAAGGCTAGGTCATTGTAATGCTGTGGATTATAGATTTTTCTTTATGCGGCAGGCTCTTGAAATGGGATTTTGGAAAAGCACTCTAAAGTTAAATGGGATTTGAGAAAAGCACTCTTCTATGAAATACAACTTTTTGGCAGCGTGTGTTTATATGTTTTTTTTATTTTCTCAGGGAGAAAGAGACTCTGGCCTAGAAAGCTTTATGCCCAGAGAAACAAAGGGCTGAAAAGAGGCCGCTCGAAAGGTAAAGCAGAAAAGATGGATGTGCTTTCAATAATGAAACACCTACCTGCTCACGTGTCATTCTGTGCTTTCGGAATAAGCCTATTTCCTTAGTTGCTTTATGTAGCTGTACAAACTTTGGGGGAATGTATTTGATGTCAGTAGTTTCCAAAACACATCAGGGAGAGAAAAGACGGCAGTATCACAGACAAGCAATTTGAGGATGAATATGTGGCAGGTCCAGGGGTCCAGGAGACAGGGCAGGGCTACCGCCACTGTACTCCTAACTCTCCATGCAGGAAATAGCTGCAATCACAGGACGTAACACTCAAGTGGTTTGGCTGTCACTGCTCTTGACCACCCCCAGGAGGATGGCGTGCACTTGGACATCATGGCGCTTCTGTGATTGCTCCACTGGCTCTCAACTCCATCGTTTCAGCCACCACAGGTCTCTCTAGCCATGAGCTTCACCTTTGAATATCTCAGGGGTGAACCTGATAGTCTCTCCTTCCTAAGTATAGAAACCCATCTCCTAAGTAGATCTCCTCAAGCCTTCCCACTTGGCTTGAGGGGGCAGGGAACCCACGGCCATTGAATCAGTTGCCCCTCCTTGTGACCCCATCTAAAGTTTCTAAGTCTGTAGGTCTTTGCAAGATAAGACAGCCTCATCTTTCTCCCTCAGAGTGGCTGGTGGGTTTAAATCACCGACCTTGTGGTCAGTAGTCCGATGCTTAAGAGGCTCACTCACAAAGCCTGGAGGTTGTTGTTGTTAAGTGCCATCAAGTCAGTTATGACTCACAGTGACCCGATGTACAACAGAACGAAATACCACCCCGTCCTGCCCTACCCTTACAATTGTTCTGTGTCCATCTATCTTGTCAAAGGTCTTACTCTTTGTCACTGCTCCTCTACTTTACCAAGCAAGATGTCCTTCACCAGGGACTGGTCTCTCCTGATGACATGTTCAAAGTATGTTCGACAAAGTCTCGTCCTTGCCTCTCAGGAGCATTCTGGCTGTACTTTTTTCAAGACGTGGTTCTTTTGGCAGTCCATGGTACTTTCAATATCCTCATTAGCACCATAATTCAAACGCTGCAGTCCTTGATGTTTATCACCTAGTGCTTCAAGTCCTCCTCACTGTAAGGAAGCAAGGTTTTATCATCTCAATATCAAAGGTGGTTAATAAGCCTTCCTCCACGCCTGATGCTACATTCTTCTTCATATCATATAGCTTCTCTGATGATTTGCTCACTATACAGATTGAATAAGTATGGTGAGAGGATACAACTATGATGTACACCTTTCCTCATTGAAGCCAGATATATTCCTTTTTTCCCTTTTCACCTCTTGATCCATTACAGGTTCCCCATGAGCACAATGAAGTGTTCTGGAATTCCCATTCTTCTCAAGGCTACCCGTAGTTGGTTATCATCCACATGGTCAAATGCCTTTGTAGAGTCAATAAAACAAAAGAAACCATCTCTCTGCTTTGAACCAAGTTCCACTGACATCAGCAATGATCACCCTTATGCTATGTCCTCTTCTGAATCCAGCCTGAACCTCTGGCAGCTCCCTGTCAATGTTGATCATTGGACCCAAATAATGTTGAGAAACTACTTTGTCCAGGGGACCGAGTGGCACCCAAAGAACCCCTTGAAAGGAATGCTCAGCAGCGCTGCTGATAGCTGGGGTTGAGCACAGTGAGTCTGTTGTCTTTCCGTGACGTTTTTGTCCTCAACAGGCTTGTGAAAGGTGAGTCTAACCCACCTGTTAGACCCAGAGGAGTAAAACAGAGAGAGACGGAGAGCAATAAAATGGATGTTTGTCAATAATGGCTATTGCCCAAGTTTGGCCGGGGTTGCCCCTCTGGTTTAGCCCCCTTATGGGAGAAGAGACACAGCAATATGCCAGGGCCCTTGACCCTGTCCAAAGGGAACTGAGAGTCAGAGCTGACTAGGTTTCTGGATACACTGACTGACCTCGTCTTCATGAGGGCCAGGAGAGGACAATCCACCGGACAGCCACACTTGTATGGACGTTTCCTTTACTCCGGGCAGCCACACCCATTGCCAAGCCTAGCGCAATCACATTCTTGGAAATGAATCCATTTAGAACAACTTTCTTCTGCGAGTCAAGCATGGAGTGTGAAGAACCCCTTATTTACGTCCTTAGTATCTGCATTGCCCCCTTCTCACTCCTTTCTCTTAAGCCTGTCCTAGTCCTGTCGTATGTACGCTGAGTGAGCCCTCCTCCCAGTGATAAACTGTCCCCAGGTAGCACCTTGTAGACCACGCTTACTCACAAACTGCTATTCCTCTTACTCATGAATGTCCCACGGGGCCGATTTCATCTTGAAGAGGTTATAAGCCAAAAACCCTCAGAGGAATCATTATGGCAAAGGCTCAGTCCTAGGTGGTGCAGACAGTTAACTGCACACCAGCAGATTGGGGGTCCCGATCCACTCAAAAGAGCCTTACAGGAAAGGCCTGAGGCTCTGCTTCTGAAAAAATGCGCCTCTGAAAACCCCAGGGAGACCGTTTCTGCTCTGACCTACTCAGTCACCACCAGTCAAAGTCAACTCAGTGGCCCTGGTTCACTGAAGGCCTCCTTGGGGTGGGTTGAAGGAATGATCTCTTTCCAGCCTAGTCTGCTGAAAGAAAACACCCCGATGAATGCGTGAGTGAAGGAGTTTTCCTCCTGGCCCCTGCACTGCCCATGCTGGCAGCCCTGATGCCAACCATGGGCACCAAACGGCTGCAAGGAGCTTTAGAAAGGAAGAATGAGCACTCTGTGTGCCCAGTTTCAGCAGTCAAGTGTGTGTGAGTGATGACCGACTTCAACATGTGCAGGGACTGGGTCTTGTTTCTTTTGGACACCCTTAGTGAACACAGAAATCTGCCTGTAACAACCTGGGAGTCAATCCTTTCGTACAGTCTCTAACTCTACAAATATTTGGGGTTTTGTGTGTGTGTGTGTGTTTTGTGCTTATTAGAGGTATCTTTTTCATTGCTTTTAATGTATCATGTGTTGACATGACAAGTGTCCCCCCCGCCCTCGCTCCCTGCTTCCTTCCTCCTTTGCCTTTCTGCCTCCCCCGGGTCTCCCATGGCCTTCAAAGTCAGCTTCTTTGGGTGTAAAGGTCATGTTTTTGTTTTTTTTCTTTAATAATCATGGTCTCGTGCAGCATTGTTCTGTATGAGACTGACTAACTTTGTTAAGTAGAATGTCTTCCAAATTTGCCCACATGATGAGGTGCTTGATGGTTTCAGCATTATTTTCTTAAAGCTGCAGAATAGCCCATTGTTTGTATGTACGTACCGGAGTTTATTAATCCATTCCTCCGCAGATGGGGCATTTTGGTTGTTCGTATCCTTTCACTAGTGGGGGTATCGATGTGATAAACATGGGTGTGCATATATGTGTCCCTGTTTTGTTCTTTACTTCTTTAGGGTGTGTACGCAGTAGAGAGATTGCTGGGTCACATGGTATTTGCATCCTCATGTCTTTAAGGAAGCGCTGTACTGGTTTCCACAATAGCTATGTAATTGTGCAATCCCCACAGCAGGGTATGTGTTTAATCTGTCTACATCCTCTCCAGCATCGGTAACGTTCTGTTTATTTGTTTTTCAGTTTTACGATCAGTGCCAGTGTGAGGTGATAGCTCATTGTTGTTTTAATTTGCATCTGTTTTATAGCTGGTGGTGTCGTGGTTACGAATCGGGCTGCTATTTGACAGTTCAAAAGCACCAGCCCCTCCTTGGGAGTAAAGTGTGACTCACCCTTCCCATAAGCAGTGAGTCTTGGAAACCCGCAGGGGGTCACTCTGAGTCGGTACCCACTCGATGGCAGTGAGTTTGGTTTGGATGAGAAGGATCATGACTGTTTCTTCATAGGATTATTGGCTGAGTTATCTATTCGTGTCTTCTGCCCATTTTTTAATTGAATTATTTGTGTTTTCCTCATTGGGGTGTATATTTTAGAAATTAGCCTCTTGTGCTATATATCATTGCCAAATTACTTTCCCAATCTGTAGGCTGTCTTTTCATTCTTTTGATGAAGTATTTTGAGGTAGGTCAAGGTCTGATGTTTCAGAGGACTGGTTCCTCTGTCTTGCCTTCTTTGGTGTGAGTGTTTTCATTGTGTTTGGTAGTGTGTCTATACCTTGGATTAGGGCACTTCAGTGTGCCCCTGTTTTTTCACGAATGAGTTTCATAGTTCTGGAGTTTATAGTTAAGTCTTTGATCCATCTTGTAACATGACAATGTTTACCCTTTGGTCTCAATTTTTACAAATTCCCCTTACATGGCCTTCTAGTGTTGAAGTCTCTGGTCATTTTCGCCAACGTTTTGGGGAACACAAAAATCTCCTTCGGTCTGTGTTTGTGGCACCTGAGACGTTACACTCCCTCTCTTTGTCACTGTCTTTCCACCCAAAGAAATGCGCACGCCCTTGGTGGGTTTGTGTTTTTAGCTTGGATCACCAGCGTCCTCCTACATAGAAAGACAATAATATTACTGATGGGGGTCTTCCCCTGATGACCAAGTAAGTAAATCAAGATCAAAGGCTAAAAATGCTTCTTGGCACACAGTAAACCCTCCAAAGATATTCAGTTTCATTGTCATTCTCATCATGTTGCTTGGAGACAGGTAAAAACACTTGGGAAACTATTGGGAGTATTGGTGAAAGACATACAGGATATGTCTCAGTTATGAGTCGGCTGTGTAACTAAGTCTAGGCCAGGAGTTGGCAAGCTCTGGCCCACAGGCAGGCGGTGTTGAACTAGAGTTTCACTGGCGCACCACTAGATGCACTCGTACAGAGAAGAAGGCCTGCGGCCGTTTTCCTGCTATGGCAGTAGAGTTGAGGAGTCGAAACCTAGACTATGAACCCCAAAGCCTAAAATATCTGCAGAAAAGGACCAGATTCAACCTGTAGAATCACAACCCCTACAGAAAGCAGTACGGCAATTCCTCCAATAACAGGGATAGAAGCACCCTATGGCCCAGCAATCTCTCTACTCCGTGGATGCTCTGACAACATGAGACACAATGCCCAACTTGAAGATAACCAAACACCCATCTAGCTGAGAAGCAACAAAGCCCACATGGAAGAAGCACACCAGCCTATGTGATCGCGAGGTGTCAGTAGGATCGGGTATCAGGCATCAAAGACCCAGAGCAAAAAAATTATATCGATGTGAATGGGGGAGAGCACAAGTAGAGACCCAAATTGGACATCTCCCTACAGAACGGTAACAAGGAAAAGTTGAGGCAGTCAGGGTGCAGTATAGCCCTGATGAAACATACAACTTTCCTCTAGGTTTTTAATGCTTCCTCATCCCACTATCATGACCCCAATTCTACCTTACAAATCCAGCTAGACCCGAGCGTGAACACAGGTACAGATAAGAGCTGGACTCACAGGGAATCCAGGACAGAAAAACCCCTCAGGACCAATAATGAGAGTAGCGATACCAGGAGGGGAAGGGGAAGGTAGAGAGAGAAAGGGGAAACCAATCACAATGATCAACATATAACCCTTTCCCAGGGGGACAGACAACAGAAAAGAGGGGGAAGGGAGATAGCAGTTGGTGAAAAAATAATAATTTAGAGATTATCAAGGTTCATGGGGGAGGGGGAAAATGAGGAGCTGATATCAAGGCCTCAAGTAGAAAGAAGAAGTTTTGAAAATGATGATGGCAACATAGGTACAAATGTGCTTGACACAATGGTTTCATGTATGGGTTGTGATAAGAGCTATATGAGCCCCCAATAAAATGATTAAAAAACAACAACAACAAGGAACAAAGCCCAAGCAGATATACACACCCCCGTGTTCATCACAGTACTCTTTGCAATAGCAAGGTGGAGGCCCCCTAAATGCCCATCATCAGAAGAATGGATAAAGACTCTCTGGTGCATACATGCAGTGGAATACAACGCATCACTGAAGAATCAGCGATGAGACGGTGATGCGCCTGGTGGCAGGGATGGCTTTGGAAAGCATGGTGAAGGAAGTTGTCCATCACAAACGGGCAAATAACATGTGAGCCCACTGTTATGAAGGCAACCAAACTAAAGGTTTTCATACCAAAAGCCACAGGCTAGATGGCTATGGGGGCGGGGTGGGGAGAAGGGGAACAACTAGGGTGAAGGATAGACGAGTGTTAGCTGGGTGAAGAGGGAGATGGTATCCTCTAATTGGGAGGTGGGCAAAAGAGGGGGGCAGGACAAGTTACTGGGAGGGTGAATAGGTTGTTAAAGTTGTTGAATACAGATGTGATGATCAATCTACAAGCCCCCACCGACTTCACATAAGAAAAGTCACTTTAAAACGAAGAAAGGGGCCAGATGGTAACTATCTAGGCATATGATATGTTTCTTTAAATAATGCACCTGAAAGAAAGAAAGAAATGAAAATAAATACCACACCCGAAAGTTTCCATTTGAATGATATTTTTGTAATATTCTAAACAAGAGAACTTTGTGTCATCTTTTCTGTTTTCTCTGGAGTGAACGGAGTCAACGCTGGACCCTTGAGAAAAAGGAGGAAAAGAGGTATACTTGAGTGACTCGTTTGTTGTATCTGTCAGTTGTCGCACTGCGGTGCTTGTGGGTTGGCGTGACGCTGGAAGCTGCGCTGTTGGGAGCTATGGGCCTGCTTTCCAAAGATCAGCAGAGTTGAAGTGAACAGGGTTCAGCGGAGCTTCCAGACTAAGGACAGACTAGACTAAGGACAGACTAGACTAAGGACAGACTAGACAGACTAAGGACAGCCTGCCCTCTTCAGAGGAATTGGCCACTGAAACGCTCCCAGCCTTTTAGAGCAGTGGTTCGCAACCTGTGGGTCGTGACCCCTTTGGGGCCAAACAACCCTTTCACATGGGGTCGCCAGATTCATAACAGTAGCAAAATTACAGTGATGAAATTGCACTGAAAATAATTTTATGGTTGGGGGACACCGCAGCATGAGGAACTGTATGAAAGGGTCGCGGCCTGAGGAAGGTTGAGAACCACTGTTTCAGAGGCTGGGAATGGCTTAAGACATTACTTGTATGCATCTAATTGACCACAAATGAAAGGTCTTAAGGCGGGACCTTAGTAAATCATCCATACATTTTGACTTGTTAAAGACAGCCCCCCAAAAGCCCGAGGAGTGGTGGGCCATTGTAACAGAGGGAGCTGCAATGGAAATGCGTTCCCTTTCAGGCCCCAGAATTCCCAAAGACAACACGATGGATTTCCAGAGTCCTCAGCTCCCTGTGAAGTGTGGTGAGCTGAGGGGGATTCTCTACAAGGAGATGCTGGCACAAGGTGGGTTTCTTGGTCCTCTGCTCTTCCACCTGGAAAATGCTCGTGTCTGCCCCAGGTTGTCTGGGGAACGGGCAGCTGTGCCGTGGTTTCCCAGGATCCAGCGCTTCTCCAGGAGGGCTCACGGGGCTCAGCATACAGGCCTTCACTTAATCCAGTCAGAGGGCAAAGCAGAATCAGCAAACAGAGAAGGAGCTGGGGAGGGAGTTCACAGGAAAGCTGGCACCAGCTCTGTAGAGCCCTCCCTCAGGGGGCTCACTTTGTGACAGAGCTTGGGATGTGCCAGGGCAAAGGATTGCCCTGAACCCAGAGGCAAAGGATTTCACCCGGGACTAGTCAACAAACACCGGGTATCCTCTACCTACTGGTCTTCTGAGGTGCCCCTGGGCGGATCCTAACTCGGGGCCACCCTCTACCTAGCTGATCCCCGAATTCCACACTCCCAGGGAAGCAGGGGCTCACATATTATTGGTGCCAACAGCTGGGGCGCCGTCAGCATTTCTGTTAGTTCTGACAATGGTTCGACCTTCCTGAAGTTCCCAGATGCCAACCAAGGCCAGCCTTGCAGGTAGACCTTGTGAAGGACAGTTGTCTGCACCTGCTCAGCCGACTCTATGGTGAGCAGCACAAGTGACCTGGAGGAAAGGTAGTATCCCCACACTTTTGCCATTCATGGGACATTAACCAGGTGGCCATGCCCCCCGTCCCCGCTGGCAATGGTCTTTGGGGACACCACCTCATCACCAAGTGTCATCTGAGGCACCCAATACAAGGGCAAGTACTTCCAGGTCTTCCTGGAAGATGCGCACATTTGAGAACTTCGACAACTACCTCCACACACAACCTACCTGGCGTCATGCTGAGTAAAAGCAATGTAGGTTTACAGTCAGAAAATGGGGATTCAAGTTTTAGCTAAATCTGGGGTGTCACCAGGGCCAAGGTCATATGAACCCCCTGATCCCAAACTTCCTCCTCTACCAAAGGGAAGCTGGGAGAAAAGACAGACATGATGGGGGTGAACTGGGTTGTCAATTACAACGCCCTGCGTCATGGTCAAGGCCCTCCATCCCCACTCCCAAAGCTTGCTCTGGCTTCTACAGGCCCTAGAGGCCCTGGGTTACATTCTATATATGGAATTTGGGGGGTTTTCTACTACATCTTATGTCCACGATAACTTTTCATATAAATATCCGCCCCTTCCAATTGTGGAACCCATTGGTTAGAGTTAGCTGGGTGGAACATGGGACCCATAGGATGTGGGGGTGGGTATGGTGACAGCTCCCACACTCTCCTGGGGACATGAGAGCCCACTGGATGGCTAGGAGGCCTCGTCCGCTCCCCTGACCCTCGCCTGCCTGTAGTCTGGGCCTCGGAGAAGGAAGAGGAAAGAGCCTGACCACACCAGCCCTCAGCATCCACTCCCATGGGTGACAGACCGGAGCTGCACCCCACAGGATCTCCTGTGGCTGCGTTTTCAGCAGATCTCCAGAACTTCCCGCTGAGGCAGTCGGGTGGACTAGATCCTCCAGCCTTTGGGATCACGAAGGGTGTGTTCCCCGCTTGCACCATCCCAGAAGGGACCCCCGCTCCTTGTTTAGAAGTGTTTATGTCTTTTCCCCCCTTAATGATCGGAAGCTACTTTGAAAAGCGAGGCGCCCTGGTGACAGTGGGTACGCACACACCTGCTCACCATAAGATTAGCAGTTCAAAGCCACCAGCCACTCTATGGGCGAAAGACCATGCTTTTTTGCCACTCTCTTATATAATGAGTCTCTGAAGCCCAAGGGGGCTGTTCTACCCATCCCAGAGGGCCGCTGGGAGTCGGAATTGACTTGATGGCAGTGAGAGAGAAAAAGAGAGAGACTTTGATATGCTCACTTTGGGTAGTAATCATTCTCTTCCTGGTCCCAGGAAAGTCCAAGAAGTGCTCGCGGAGCAGGGAGGCAAAGTGAGGGGATCCGAAAGTCTGAGGGAGAAGCGCAGTCTCTCCAGCCACCCACCCTGAGCTCAAACAGGGGCGGGGCGGGGGGGCGGCTCCAGTGGTAGAGGGGAGGCCGTGGGGTCCCTCCCTGGGCTCTGAGGGGGCTCAGGTTGTCTCGGCCTTGCAGGCACCTCGGAGAAGTGCATCCAGACTGAGGGCCAGCGCTGGCTGAGCCCCAGGGAGTTTGAAATCGAAGGCGGCCGAGAGAAATCCAAAAACTGGAGGACGAGTCTGCGCTGCGGGGGGTACACCCTGAATGACCTGATAGAGGTACGGGGGTCAGGAAACGGACCGCAAAGCCCTCACTATCAGCCACCACGCACCGGCCGAGGGAGCAGGACTTCTCAGCCTGCAGGAAATGGCCCTGCCCCTCCTGTCTCAGGTCACACCCCGACTGCCCTGCATCCCCTCCAAAGCCTGGTGAGCTCATGTGGGGTGGTGTGCCACTGTGCTCACAGGCTCTAAACCCTGGATTTGATCAAGGAGGTCACCAGTGCCTGGGGCCTGGAACCTCTGACTTCAGGGTCTGCAGCTGAGTGAGGCAAGCATCGGCCTCACTCAGGGATGCCCAGGCCACGGTCCTGATGTGATTACTAGCATCCATCTCCCGGGGGAGGGGAGGAGGGCACTGCTTGAAGCCAGGCAACTGGAAATGGCCTTCCCCATCCTCCTGTCTGATCTGCCCACTCTCCAGCTGCAAGACCTGGCTCAGACCTCACCCTGGCTCTGAACTCCTTGACAATTCACCCACCTCTGGGTCCCCACGCTCTCCGTGAGAGCACAGTTCCCACCCCGGGGTCCTGAGTCACCACGTGGAGGGTGGTTTATCTCACTTGTCTCCCGAGTGTCCCATCGAAGACACCTTAAGTGTGAGGTGGCAGGGGGACCTCCAGGGAGAGAGCTGGAAGGCAGATAGAAATCCCAAGCTTGGTTGAAACAAGGAATCATTAGTGTGTCCATCTCTGTTCTCTTTCAGTATGAATGTATACCAAAACCGCCAAGAAGCAGGAAAGGGGTAACTATCACGGTCCTCCCAGTGTCTCACGCATCAGGGTGGTGCTCCCCCACATCTGCAGCCTGAGGGTGAACTCCCCAGGGATGACCCATCTCCATTTCATCATGTGGTGCTTTCACGGTTACTTGTGGGGGGTGTTGTGCATGTACAAGGCTGGGACTTCTTTGAGCACAGAGTTGGGAACAATTTTTACAAATCAATGTTGAAACAGACTGACCTTGAATGTTGGTCCTAGAAAAAGATCAGGCGTGTACTGCCTCCGGGCATTAAACAGGGCACAGGAGCTGGAAAGGCATGCATGTCTTTGCAATGTGCAAGACCTGTAAAGACTGTTGCCATCCCAACTTCAACTTGACCTCCCGTGTTCAAGCTTTTTAGAGTAAGAATGGCACAAACGTTTCCCCAGGAATGCCCCGTGGTCACATGGGGGATGCCTCATTAGCCGGGTGCCATCCAGTGAAGCAAGCAGCAAAAAGGACATTCTCTGCCTTCCTTTGTCATTTCCTTTCCCCCACACACACACACTCATCCACACACACTCACACACACACACATCCACACACACACTCATACGCACACACACGTACCCACACACACTCATACACACACACACTCACACACACTCATACACACACACTCATACACACACACACTCATACGCACACACACACTCATACGCGCACACACACACTCATACGCACACACACACATACCCACACACACTCATACACACACACACTCATCCACACACACACTCAAACACACTCATCCACACACACACACTCATACACACACACACTCACACACACTCATACACACACACACATCTACACACACACACATGCTGCTTGCTCCCTTTGGAAATGGAGTGATGGGGAGGGGGAAATGGGCTGCTGGTCTGGGAAAACTCTCTTTGGGGGAGAGGCCTTATGCCCCCCCAAAAGGCACATCTTTGGGTGTCTTTTAATCTCCAGACAGATGCCTAGGCCCTCAACACAGGTGTGAAATAAAGAAGCGCATGCCGTGAATACCTTGAATAAAGAAACCTGCTCAAATCAGTAGTTGATGGGAAAATCACATTCACTAATGTCACCCAATCATTCTTGCTTGTCAACAGAGAATACTGGAGTGTTCCGACAAGAACTTCACCAGCTTCTATGTAAGTGCTAACTGCAACCTTAACCGCAGGTACATTATCTGTGACTTGACTGCTTTCTCCCAAAGCATCCTTCTTAATCAAGGAGTGTTCCTCACACCAGGTAGATAGATGGTTCTGACTTGGGTGTCTCTTCCATGGGTCCCAGCCCCAACAGGTTCTGATTTCCTGGATCTAAGTATCAAGGCTTTCCAGGGTTCGCTCCCTGGGTGATACAGCTCTGTTGTGAGACACTGTAGACATGTGAAGGATGCCTGGTGGTGCAGTGGTTAAAGTGCATGCCTGACAACCCAAACCTCGGAAGGGCAAACCCACCAGCCACTCCTTAGGAGAGAGGGTGGTCACCTGTCCCCATTAGGATTTTGTTGTTGGAGTTAGCTGTCATCAGGTCAACTCTGACTCATAAAGCAACACTGCCTGGCCCTGCGCCCTCCTCACCATTGTTGCTATGTCTGAGCCCATTGTTGCGGCCACTGTGTCCGTCCACCTCATCCAGGGTCTTGCCCTTTTTCTGCTGCCTTTCTACTTTACCAAGTATGATGTCCTCCTTCAGGGACTGGTCTTTCCTGAACACAGGTTGAACCGTATTGGAAGCCATGTGGAGCAGCAGACACTGTCCTATAGAGTCACTTAGAGTGAAAATTGGCTTTGCTTTCGGGTAGACCAGTGCGACGACCAACACGATAAATCGCTCTGTCACAGTCATTTGAATCATTTGTTGTACCACCTGTGGCTGGACACCAAACCCCAGGCTTCTGCTTCAGCAAGCATGGGCTAGGGTCCAGGAATCTTCAGTGACAAATTCCTGGAGATGCTGCTGCTACTGGCCTAAGACACTTTGGAGACCCACTACCTTAGACTTCTAACCAAAGGCCACATTTGCATCATCTGGAACTTTTTAAAGTAAAATGTTGTGTTTTCTGTGAAGGTTTACACAGCTGCTTAGGTTTTCATTTAATATATCTATACAATTATTCAGTGACATTGGGGACATTTATTTTTTTCATTCCAAAAGAAAGTAGGGAATACTTTAAAAATTAAAAATGGGTTAGAAGGGGAAATAAATGATACCATGTTAAATTTTAACCTAACTATATCTGCAATAATTTACTTTCTCGTGTACCCTCTCTGTGGACAGGGTTTTCCCATTTCAGGTCAATGATCCATGGGTATTCCATGGAGACTCTTAGTTCTTATGGGGTCTCTGCAAATGGATTGGGGGCTTTCGCGACCATCCATAGGTTTCTGAAAACTAGGCACTCAGAATTTAAGCTCTCCTACATTTCCTCCTCTGATCTTGATTTTTGTTCTTTACCATTCTTGCGCTACACAACTGTGTGGGCTTAACTGTTGCCTCACTTAGATGGCTGCTTGTTTTAAAACAAGCTTTCTAAGACCCCAGGTGCTATTCTTTCTAGTAGCCAGGCACCGTCTACAAATGCTATGTCCCAACCCAAGACCCTGAGTGGCACTAAGGGTTAGCAGTTGCACTCAACCACTGGCCTAAAGGTTGCCTGTTTGAATCTACCTGCCAGTGCTTCTGAAACCAGGCCTAACGATCCACTTGCACAAAGATAACAGCTAAGAAAACCCCACTGAGCAGTTTGATTCTATAACACGTGGGGCTTCCATGAGTTGGAATCGACTCAACAGAAATGAGTTTGTTTGGTATATGCCCCAAACTACCCTCATTAAACAAAAATTCTGGTGATGGCATCCCAGGCATCTGAATATTTTAAAGCCTCCCTAAGCGATTGCACTGTGCAAAGGTGGAAAGCTGCCACTAAGCAAAGGGGCAGATTTCTCGTTTAAAAGATTAGGGAGGCACTCACAAGTTTTCAGGATTACTTAGACAGGGAGTGCTGGACATGGGGTTGTATTCTTCCTTAAATGCTTCAGTATTTGCTCTTCTCAAGTCCCGTTGCGGACTGTATAGAATGCAAGCGAGGAAGAATGGCCTGCATCGCTGAGTCTTTTTGGTTATGTGGAAAATGAAACTGGTTGCATGAGTCAGTCTGTACCAGGACAACCACTCTGCGAGTTTTCCTGTCCAGAGGGATCGCCCGACCAGGCTACATCTTGCACCCTAGAATGTTCTCCTATGTCTGCCTTCTGTTTCTTTTCTTCTTGTGCTAGCTTTGCAGAAAATGAGAATGTATACATTGAGGTGTGTCCCAATTTGCCTCCGCAAACACCAGGCAATGTTGCTATGGCTACGAAGACGGTGTTAGTCACTGTGGACTTTGCAGCCCCGTAGCAGCAGGAATGCCGCACCAGATTTCTCATAAAAGTAGAAGCCTGTGCGGATGTGCTTTATACAATTGATGTATGTATATGTATGGATTGTGATAAGAGTTGTATGAGCCCCTAATAAAATGTAAAAAAAGAAAAAAATTTTAAAAATTTTTAATTAAAAAAAGTAGAAGCCTGTCCTTGAAGTTGAAAAGTTAGGGCCATCCCTGGCGGACCTCAGCTACTGTTACTATGCTCCTTGGCCACCCAGAGATAGATCTTGGTGTCTGCACATCCCCTGAAGACTGTCAGAGCCAAGGACCTCTGCTCTTTGTCACCCAGGGTTCTTCTACCCAAAAGGCAGCCCTGCACGTCCAGGGATGCTGCAGCTTAGGGCCTCCTTGCCAGGCTCTTCCTTCAACTCTAAGGAAGACTCTGGCCAAGAAAATGAAATATAGTGATAGATCAGACACTTGCATCAGTTAATTAAATGCTCAGTGAAATCAAATATCCTCAAATCAATGGAGACACTGAATTGTAGACACCGAGGTAAGACACTACCTGAGAACCCGATTTTTGTCAGGCGAAGAATAAACATCTCAGATTATCCATAAACCTTCCTCCTATTTTATAGCTAGCTTTCCTGAGTTACGGTCTCTATTTTCATAAAGAATACTTTTCTGGCTGGACACGCAGTTCCTCATCCTGACCTTTGTTGGATACCAGAATGTCTTCTTCTGAAATATGCCCTTTCTGTTGTTATCTGTCCTTTCAGGGAGATACATTTCTAAGGGTCTCCGTTGGTCCACACAAAGGCAACAAGTTTCGGGGTTTCATCCTGTAGACCTTCTGGGGTCTCACTGAGCTAAGTGATGTCTATGTTCTCTCTCTTTCTAGCGAGAAAATTCAAATGAGTGTGAGGTGTGCCAGAAGGGAAGAAAGCTGATCTACTGTGACACATGTCCAAAGTCCTTTCACAAGACCTGTCACATCCATCCTGTGGAAACTGAGAGGTTAGTGAGACCCAGCCTCCCCCTCTCTCACCTCCTTCTTAGGAATCCACCCCCTTCCACCATGCATGCCCACGCTACAGAGAGTTTCTGTCTCTAGTTGCATGTCTTGAGGTCAAGGGAACAGGACTCTTAAGTATCAAGCTCCCCAAGTGTAATCCAGAAATAGGAATGCCGCTGGCAACAGAGACTGTACCAAGGGACACTCGATAGCATTGTAAGAGCTGTCACCTTCACTGCCCAAACTTGGTTCCCAGACCCTGGCCTTCTGGTGGGATAATGACCTCATTCGTTGGTGGCTGGTTTAAAGCAAATGCCATCTCCTGAGAACATCTCAAAGCTGACAGATCTCTGTGATGAGCCTTCAGAAAGCCCTATCAAACCAACTGAGTCTGGGTCCAGAATACATGATAAGATTTGTGAATTTTTTGTGGGTGTGAGCCCACTCCTGAACTTCTTTTGCTGTAAAATATATCATTTGTCAGAGGTGAGGGTGCAGAAGGTACCCTAGTGGTTGAGAAAACATTGTGTAAGGGGTGGGGAAGAGTCTGGGTGGACAGAAGTGGAAAGGCTCCAAAGTGGACTCCCAGAGGGGGGGAGAGGTAAAGGGCAGGAAGTGGCTGGCTTACAAACCTAGAAGGAAGGAGGAAGATGTGGAGGACGATGTCGATAGCATTGTGGGATAAAGCTATAGGTGGTCACAAAACTGCAATTGCTAGGCACAGAACTTTTGCTTTGTTCGTTTACACAATATTAGATGTAAATGGGGCTGGTGCACTTTCAGCTATACAAGTTTTCATTCGATACTGTTAGAAATAGACATGATTTCATCACTGTCTTTGTTTAAAGACTGTGTACGGTTAAAGAGTTGTGTGCAGGTGTCGAGTTGACAGGGGTGGTCTGTGGCAGTTAGATTTTAGGTCAACTTGCCTGTTGTAGTGGAGGAGTCCAACCTGTCAATCAATTCATATCCTGATGATGCCTCTTGGGAGGTGTGGCCTTTTTATGAGACACTGGGGCGCTCTCTCTCTCTCTCTCTCTGGCTCTTTGCCCCTGCCTCCAGGGGTGGCCCCATGTGGGCCACTCAACGCTGAGAACTCATCAGACTTTAAGACAAATGAGACGTCCTCATTGATCACAGCCCCTCACTCAATAGACTGACACTCCTGCTGCTACATTTGATGGGAAAGGAGGTCTTGGGGCCACATAGAGGTCTGGTACCAAGAGAGGAATTGGCTACAAGATGAAAGCCCTCAACCACTGTTGGAAAGATGACATTGGCCACTAAATGAATGGTGGCGATTCATAGAAAACCTTCCTTCTGCTCATGATGTGCCTGGCCTCTCAGGAAGCCCTGGAGTTGCATCTTCTGCGAGATAAAGGCGATCCAAGAGCACTGCCAGGAAAGCCAGCCATGCCATCAGGAATCTGAGATCCTGAGCAAGTGGATGCAGCCTGAGGAACAGCTGGTGAGTCCCCATGCAAACCTGAACTCTCCTCGTTTCTCTTTACCCAAGAGGAGCAGCAAGACCATGCCGAAGGCTACAAAAATGGTCCCTTGCCCCAAAGCCCAGATTCCCAAGAACCTCCCCGTGACATGCGTGGTCCCACCTTCTGGACGACCCTGGCTCGTGGTTTCCGTCAGGTCATGGGGACCGTCTCCTTTTCTCCGTGGTGCTTTTCGCTGACTGCTTTTTCCTCCTTTGCAGAAATGTGAGTTCCTCCTCCTGAAGGTCTTCTGTTCCTCAAAGAGCCAATTTTTTGCCAATAAGCCACACTATGTAAGTAGCAACCAGAAACCCTGAAACTGATATTTGTGGCATTTGCCATCTGAATCCCTGGATAGCTGCTATTGTGTTTGCCTGCTTATGGGAGGTAGTTCATAGGAGGTAGATTATGAAGTATGCCATTAGCCCACCCTTTGATGTTTCATCAACAGGTTACACGGAGCTCTTCCTGTGTCCCAAAGAAACCCATGTGGTTGAACAAAATCAAGATGAAACTGATGAAGAAGCGTTACCGCCAAGTGGGGGAGTTTGTGCAGGACATGCGCCTCATCTTTCAGAACCACGACACATATTACAAGGTAAATACCTTCCCCCGCTTCTTGGTCTATCTCTTTCAATTAAGCCACATCACCTCTCGTCTGCTTGTAGAGGGAAAATTACCCGCTTTTCCTCGCCATGAGGCGCGTTCACACAAGTGGAGCTTCGGGGTGTCTTCTAAAAGCCTTCCAATCCACAGAGGGAAAAACAGTGGTAAAACCGGAAGTCACCGTTGCAGCCATTTCTCTGGGAGCTCAGAGATGTTGCTCACTTCCAGATAGTCTATTTCCTCCCACGGAGAAGAAAAACTAGGAAGCCAGATCCCCATCATTGAGTCCATTCCGATTTACAGCAACCCTACTGGACAGGGTAGAATTTTTCCACAGGACTCCACGGCAGTAACGCTCGATGGGAGCAGCCAACCTCATCTTTCTTGGTTAGCAGCACGGTGGCTAACCCAGTACACCAGAGACTAGACGGCAAACCTAGTGCATAGGAAGTAAGAGAGCCCTTTAAAGTACGTCTTTTCTCTAAAAGAAGATAAACTCCCAAAAGCAAACTCTCTGCCATCAAGTCAATACTGACTCATAGCCACCCCCTAGGGGGCTTCGAGATGGTAACTGTTTACAGGAGTAGAAAGCCCAGTCTTTCCCCCTAGCACCCTCAGAGCTGCTGGTGACTTCAAACTGCTGACCATGCAGATCGCAGCCCAACTCGTAACCACTCCGCCACCAGGGGCTCCTGTAAAGATACCAAATTAAATTTCTCAGGTTTCAAAAGCATCTATATCTGACTTTCCTAGTGATGTATAAAGAAGTTAACAAGAAATGGCTGGCAAGGTGTGAGTGCAGGGCAAAGGATATGCCCTTAAAGTCTTGTCTTAAAACAAGCAGCCGTCTAAGAAGCACACAGGCCGGGGTAATCCAGGATTCTAAAAAACAAAATCCAAAATTGGAGGGCAGAATTGCATTAGCGCTTACATTCTAAGTGCTTGGTTTGCAGAAGGTTATGGATGACAGGAGCCCTGGCGTGGAGCAGTGGTTACGTGTTGGGCTGCTAACCACAAGGGCAGCGGTTTGAAACCACCAGCTAATCAAAGGGAGAAAAATGAGGCTTTCTATTCCCATAAAGAGTTATGGTCTCAGAAACCCACAGGGGCAGGTCTTCCCAGCCCTATAGGTCTCAGTGAGTTGAAATTAATTAAGCGGCAATGAGTTTGGTTTGGTTTGGGTACAGATGACAGTGAATGCCCAAAGTCCATTTGCCGAGTCCCCAAGTGCATTAAGCCTCCATTGACTTTTCTCTGACTATTGAGCAGAGATGTGAATAGCCTGGCTATCAGACAGAGCATATTGGAAAGTGGATTCATGCAGATGTAGTTGAGATAAAAGCTAACTTTGATCCGTTTTAAATTTGTTCTAGTTTTCATTGTTTTCTGCTTTCTTTTGGATCAAGAGTTTCCGTTGTTGTGTTTTGAATGACTTTCTGAATGAAATCTAGGAGAGGTAAATCTATAGAAACAGCAACTAGATTAATAATTTCTTAGAGTTATGGTAGGGAAGGTTGTGGAGAAATGGGGTAAAAATAATGATGATGAGGACAAGAGAGAAAAATGTTCAAAAATTGATTGTGGTGATGCTTGTGCAACTCTTTTAACATATTTAAACCATAAGATTGTATGAAATGTGAATTATGTGTCAATAAAACTAGATTTTTAATCAAAATTTTAAAAGGAGACACCAATAATTTGCTTCAGACACTTCTGTACTAACATAATGTTACAAAGAACATGTGTCATAGTTTCTAATCAAATACCAGAATATTTCAGAATTAAATCAAGAAATTAATGTTTGACCAAGAATTAACGGCAATAAATTGCTTCTCAAACTCCCAGATGAAAAGAAATCATCAAGCTACTAGAGAGTAGACGCTACCTTTAGCTGGATTCATTCGCATTAACATTTGCCCCCAAACAACAATCAACCAAAATCCCTGCCATCAAGTCGATTCCGATGATTCAGGATAGAGCTGCTACTTAGGGTTTCGATCTTTATAGGAAGAGACACCCTCAGAGCAGCTACTAGGTTTGAACCACCAACCATGAAATTAGCTGCATCCCCTGGGCTCCCTCACTGATATTTAGGATTGTCTAAAACAGTGGTTCTCAACCTTCCTCATGCTGTGACCCTTTAATACCGTTCCTCATGTTGTGGTGACACCCCCAACTGTCAAATTATTTTTGTTGATATTTCATAACTATAATTTTGCTACTGTTATGAACCGGGCGACCCTTGTGAAAGGGTCGTCTGACCCCCCCCCTCCAGGGGTCGCGACCCACAGGTTGAGAACTGCTGGTCTAAAACGAGGCTTCCGATGATCTGGAATGCGGCAATGACCATTCTGGTTTTCGTTGTTGTTTTGTCTTTGTATTTACAGGATCGGAAGTTTGCCATGTTGGGACATCAACAAGAGGCCAAATTTGAGATGGACTTCAAAGACCAGTTTGGCATTCAAGAAACAATAGTTGAATGCATTACCCCGTCTGGACCCATTATTCTCTTGTAGGAATTGATTTCTATTGCCCGCTTGAGACCCTCTTGCAGTTACCGGATTCCTTGCCTGAGGCCCCGTTAATCACTCTGCCTGTTCCAGTCAAAGATCAGCGTGTTGTTAGGTACCATTGAGTTGGCTCTGACACATGGTGGCCTACACACCACAGACCAAAATGTTCTTTGGTCCTGCAGCATTACCCCAATAACAGAAATGGCCTGAGCCCATGAGTTCAAGAGTCACTCCGTTCGTCTCATTCAAAGCTTTGCACTATTTTGCTGACTCTTTACTTTGTCGACCACGATGTCGTTCTCCAGTGATTGAGTCTTCTTTATGACATGCCCAAGGTTGCCAAGACCAACTCACGCCAGGCTCATTTCTAAGGAGCATCCTGGCTGCGCTTCTTCCCAAACACATTTAATCATTCTTCTGGCACCATCAGCGCTTCTTTTTCAAACGTGTTTTGTCTGTGCGATTCCTGCCCATTTGTTTTTACAATTCCCTTGGGACCAAATGGTCAACAGTTGCTCTCACGCATGGAGAAGGGGTTGGGCAATGAGCGTCAAGTTAATGAGAACGCAACAACCGCCAGGGAGATAACGAGAGCATTAACCAATCTGAGTAAGTTACTCAGTAGAGATTGTTACATGGGAACCTATTTTGCTGTGTATACTTTCACCAAAAATACAATAAAATATATTTTTATTTAGAATTATATTGCCAATTCTTTTCTTTCCAGATATTTTATAGTTTTTACTGCTATTGGGAAAGTGTTCACTTCACCACTGTGTTTTATTACTGAATACTGCCCAGCATGAAAAGCTACTGCTGTTTGCACATGAAGTTTGTCATGTTGGTTGACCTTTTATTCAATGCACCAGGAAGTGTCGAGTGGCTATATAGTTTTTCCACTTTCTCATTCATAGAACGAGTATCAACAGAAATACAAGTAATATTCCATTATTTAACCTCTTTCCTGAAGACTCTGGGCAGGAAGACTTGTGACTCGTTGCTGTTTACCATAGGCTCCCGTTGCTGATATTCATTTCCTCGCTTTCGGTTGCCTAACCATCAACCAGAGGCCCTGTAGTTTAGGTTTTTGTTACTGCATCCTTTTCCAATACATTTTTATGCCATTAGCACACCAAACGGAATCAGTACTGTAAGACCCTAAATGTGTATTGCTTCAAATACATTTAATATTTATCTTTTTATCGTACAATGGGTCTTCAAAACATTCATGGAAAGCGTGGATTATGGAAAAACAATACATGGATTTCCTTGGTTTTTTTGTTATTTTTTTTAAAACATTTTAGTAGGGACTCATACAACTCTTATCATAATCCATACATACATCAATTGTATAAAGCACATCTGTACATTCTTTGCCCTCATCATTTTCAAAGCATTTGCTCTCCACTTAAGCCCTTTGCATCAGATCCTCTTTATTCCCCTCCCTCCCCGCTCCCCCCTCCCTCATGAGCCCTTGATAATTTATAAATTATTATTTTGTCATATCTTGCCCTGTCCCATGTCTCCCTTCACCCCCTTTTCTGTTGTCCGTCCCCCAGGGAGGAGGTCACATGTAGATCCTTGTAATTGATTCCATCTTTCCAACCCACTCACCCTCTACCCTCCCAGTATCGCCCCTCACACCCCTGGTCCTGAAGGTATCATCCGCCCTGGATTGATATGTTTTGGGGTTGTTGTGCACCAAAATTCAGTACATCTAACCTGATAGAGCACGTATGAACAGGATCCTGTTTGAGGCGCCAAGAAGGGTGAGGCATCCGTTTGAAAAATGCCAACATGAATTCTGCTAAACGGAACAGGCATCAAAATCATAATGAAGCTTGGGTGGGAGAATGGTGAAATAATGTATGCTTTATAGGGAAAACACCCCCCATTGGATTGTTGGTTTATGGATGGATAACTTGTTTTAAATAAGGATGAGATGATGTTGAAGATGAAGCTATAAGTTGTAGATCATCCATATAAATTTTTGAGGGAACAATTAACCATGTTCATGCCCTAATTAAAGAGGGCAGATTACTTACAGCAGAAGCAGTAGCCAATACCATGAACATCTCAATCCTGACTGAAAAATTAAAGTGCAACAAATTTCCTGCTCCATGGGGGTCAGATCAGCTGCAGACAAGAGTGAAACCTACCATAAAAATTTTAAATAAGCAGAATCAAGATCCTGAGGCATTTTTTCAAAGACTTGTAACAGGGTGTGAAATGTGGAATTATCAGGATGACCCTAAAGGTGAAGCAGTGGTTACCAAGAGGTGGAGGTGGTCCAGTTAAAGCAAAAGTGAACTGATAGGGAACAAAGGTCACAGCAGCCGTTTGGGGGATGCCCGAGGCATCTTGTTTATGGGCTTTCTGGAGAGGCAGAAAGATGTAACTAAAACACCAAACTCTCTGCCATCGATCGCAACAATGCTAGCTCTCAGGAGCCCGAGAGGACAGGGTAAAACTGCTCCTGTGAGTTTCCAAGAATGTAACTTATCATGAGAGCAGAAAGCCCTGTCTTCTCCCCAGAGAATGACAGCTTCTGCTTATTGTGAGAGTGTTTTGAGAAAGTTGGCCAAAGCTTTAACAGAAAAAAATGCCCCCGAAAGTTGTACCAGAGAGTCTTTCTCCATCATGACATTCCTGCTCCTTCCTCCCATTAAGCAAAGGCAATTTTTAAAGTTGAAAAATCATTAGGCACTCACCATCCAGTCCTCCTGATTGGGTTTCTTCTGCCATCTTTTTGTTTCCAAATCTTCAACCGTCCTTAGTGATTTTTCTTTAGTTAATATATAAAGCTGCATTGATCGGGTTAAATTCCCAGGACCCTCGGTTCTTTAAGAATGGGCTAAATGGTTGGTATCCTTCCTTACGACCTTACCTTGAACTTGATGGAGTTTATGTTGAGAAAGTTTACATTTTTTTATTTATTTCTCTTCATTCCGTTTTTTGTGACTACTTTGAAGACTCTTTCATTGAGTCAGTCCAGGGTGGTTCCTAGTGGTTAGCTCTTTGCTCTACAAAGCTATTTCGAGACCATGGCCGCTGATGCTTCTGCCACCTTCAGCTTATGGTTTCTGAGACTTTATGAGAGGAACAGAGTCAGAGGCACAGTAAACACATAGGAACAAGTGGAGGAAAGGGGGGAAGTGGGACGAAGGTGCAAGACAGGCTACAAACATGTGAAAAGCACCCAGGAGTTAAACTTTTAATATCAAGAGGCATGACAACAGATAAAGAAATACTTTAATGTTGCTAGGATCAGTTCATTAGAACACCAGGATATGAAAGTGTAGAGTCAACCACAGATGACATTTTCTAAAACACGGAGTTTACAATGATGCATAATGCAAATTTTTTTAATTAAGATTGTTAGATGCGAACATGATAGTGGGACAGGAGGAAAGTAAAAGGAAATAAAAGAAAGAATTAGGAGGCAAAAACTATTTATAGAGGTATAAATATAGGCATGTATATATGTAAATATATTAATATATAATGATAGGGATATAGGTCTATGTACATATATTTATATGTTAAGTATTTAAGATAGCAGATGGTCTTTGGGCCTCTACTTAAATACTATCTCAGTACAAGAACGGTTTGTTCTAACAATGTGGCAATCTATGATACTATTCTTCCCTAAATGATCGCTGAAGACCAAATGGGTGCAAATGTGGTAAAGAAAGCTGATGGTGCCTGGCTACTAGAAGATAAAGCATCAGCAACAAAACCCACACAGAAGAAGTACACTAGCCTGTGTAATCACGAGGTGTCAACGGGATCAGGTAGCAGGTCTCAAAAGATCCAAAGCAAACAATTATATCCATGCAAATGAAGGATCGCTATGAGCCAGAATCGACTCCACAGCAATGAGTTTGGTTTGGGGTTTCATGGGGGCTAGAATTGATATAAAACCTCTTCCCACCTCAGTAACCAAATAGCAAGACCAGGTTTTTTTTAAAGAGCTATTCAAATTTTCAATGATAATATTATGCATATACCAATTATGAAATCCAGGACTGGTAAATCTATAGAGGCAGTAGCTGGATTAAGGGCTTATTGGGGATGTGGGAGGGAGGTTGTAGGGAAATGGGGCGTTAATTCAGTGCGTACATGAAGGAATAAAATGCTCTAGAACTGATTGAAGTGATTGTACAACTTTATTTTTCAAAATCATTTTATTGGGAGCTGATACAGCTATCATAATTTTCCATAGTTCAATCACATCAGGCAGTATTGTCCAATTGCTGCCACTATCAGTTTCAAAACATTTTTTCCTCCTAGCACTCTGTAATATAAGCTCCCTTTGACTCACCGCACCCCCAAGGACCCCCCCAGAAACCTTTATTCTACTTGCTGTCACTGTAGGTTCACCAATCCTGGGTTTCATACACTGAAAAATAGAAGAACATATCACAAAAATTCTAGAGGGTGATCCCAAGTGACACAACACATCTGAGACAAACCCCAATAGACAAACAAGCAAACAAACGTACAGGAAATGTGGGAAACCAGATCAGGTCCGACAAGCATCAGAGGGGGTGTTAACTGACAAGGTGTTAACCACTCGTCAGGTTATCATTTTGATTCTCTATACTCATCTCTCCAGTGCATTCTGTTTAGTAACCACTTTCTTCCCATCCCTCTATTATGGAGAGAGGGAGATCACTGGAGGCTTATTTCCTATGTAGTTCCCCCAAATGATATCTTGGGCTCCCACTGTCATCCATAGTCTCCTGCAAACCAGAGTCTCACAATTTAGGCTTTGATACTATTCCCACCTTCTGCTTCAGATGATATGATTTACAATCCTTCAGTCACTGATGTTGGTGTGCTTCTTCCATGTGGACTAGTTGACATCTCACTTAGATGGCTGCTTGTTTGGAAACAAGCCTTTATGACTGCAGATGCTATTTGATCTGATAGCTGGGCACCATCTAATTTCTTCACTACACTTTGCTGTAGCACCCATATCGTCTGTGTACAACTCTTTTTAATAGGCCTGAACTACTGGAGTGTAAGATATGCAAATTATGTCAATAAAAGTATTTTAAAAACTATTCAATGTGTGTGTGTAGGTCATGGAAGTTGGTTGGGGTAGAAATCAAATCATAAATTCAAGACAGAGTATTTGTAGGCATAATCATATGAAATAAAATAAAACAAAAATATACTTACATGTTTCGACTAATAGTAATGCATGATCACACATGTTTTCAATGGACAGGGCTGTAGTTCCCTTGGTTTTCTGAAGTGCCAACTGAGGTGAACACCAAGAATGGGTCCGAGGGTTAAAAGAACCTTGCCTATGGAGGTGTTTAGGGCAAGACACATCCAGAAACATCAGCTCTGGACTCAGCCCTTCCGTCCTGGGATCCAGGGACGCCAGGCCTTGTCCCCTTCCGCAGGCCCACTTCCTACTGCTCAGCGGGGGGTATGAAGGGAGCTCTTTCTCCTCACTGGATTCTGCAAAATGCTCACTGCTAATCGCTCCACAAAGGAACAAAAGTCCCCAACGGTCTCAGTGTGGGATCAAGGAACCCGCACAGCAGGAAACACTAAGAGGGCACCCGGGCACTGCCCTGCTTCCACTCAGCCCTGCCTGCCCATAGATTCCCGATGGTCTGCAGGCCAATGGCCACTGAAGCCAAGGACAGATGACCACCGTGGGCAGCTTTGCTGTCTTGCTTTGCATTGTGTTGCCTCTCTCGTCTTATCCTTCTCCCTCTCTTTACCCACTTCTTCCCGTTTTTGTCTCTTGCAGCTCTTGAGTCGTCATTATCTCAATCTCTGTTTGTTTCTCTCCCCAGTCCTTTTGACCCGACACGCCATTAGTCTCCTCAGCCCTGTCTCTCTTTCTTCTCCTCTGGCTAATTTGCTCTATGGAATCCCTGAGGGGTAGAAATGCTTGACACACTTGGCAGCTAACCAAGAGAGGGGAGGTTCATTTCCACCTGGAGGGGCCTTGGAAGAAGAGTCTAGCAATCTGATTCTCAAGGGGGCACGGGGATGGGGACAGACATTGGAGACCCTATAAGGCAGTTCTACTCTGAGGAATATAGGGTTTCCAAGAGTCAAAGTCACCTTGACAGCCACGGGTTGTCTTCTCCATATGCTTCCTCTTAGCCATTCATTCTCCTCATCTGTGTCTCCCAACCTTTCCATTTCCTACCCTTCCTTGGCTGTCAAGTGGAAGCTCCTACACAGAGCACCAGTGCCTCCCATCTGCCTCTTTCTGCATTCCTCCTGTGTTCCCTGGGCTCTGGGAAGACAGCCCACACAACCCAGCCTCTCATGGCTCCAGTAGTGTACACACTGGTGTCACTCCATTATAGAGCCCTTGGTTAGCTTTATCTCTTCCACCAGATGGATGGTCAAGGGCTGCCCTTGTGTGCTGATCTTGTTTAATTTCTGGGTGACGAGATGTACAACACAGGACCCGTCTGATCACCAACACTCAATAGCTTTGCCCTGACACCACGTAAAGGTGTATGAAGAATGGCCCATGTTTTCCCCAGCTCACCCCTCGCTCCCTCTCTCCCCACTCTCACTTTGAAGGATACCTTTAGTGCTGAACCTCACTTTCTTGCCTACTGCCTCACTCTTTCTTTCTGTCATTGTTTCCCACGTGCTTTTCTCTTTCCTTGAATTCTGTCTCTTGTTTTACATTATTATTGTGCATTCAGTGAAGATTTACAGAGCTATTCATCAACTTTATGTTGAGCAATTCATACCCATTTTCTTTCATCTCATTTACTGCGACCCCCTGCACGTATCCTCACTTACTCTGCTTCTTCCCTGCATCTCCTCTCGCCATTCTGCCTTCTTCCCAAACCCTTCTGAACTTGGTCCTCCGGTAAATGGCACTGCCCTTTTGGTCTACGGTGTGTGCACCTCCCTGGTGTTACTGTTTCTCCTAGGCCTGGTTATTTGGGGGCTGAGAATTGAGTTCATACCTGTAACTGAAGCTTCTGTCTAAGGGCTCCTGGCCCTTCTCTCGAATCCTAATTATCAACATCAAGTGTGGCTCCTCTCTCCCTGTCACACTGACCTCTTTCTCGGCCACTTTCTTACTCATTCTACACTCAACACTTCTCTTCAGGAGCCTTTGGTGTCTCTCCTACACTTTCTCTGTCCTTGATATTTACTTCACCCTTCATGGTTTTTTCTCACCATATAATTTCCATCACTATCCTTTGGCTGAGTTTCCATGTTATCCCCTCTCTACCATATCACCAACTTCCTCTTCTTCTCTCCCTGTTTCTCTATAGCTTACCTCTACCATCTCTACTGCTTGCCTGGAGTCTCCCTGCCAATCCTCTCTTCGTAGGCATTGTTTCTGTCTCAGATATTGTGTCCCTCGTCCACCGCACACAGTCCCCACCTAGGTGAGTGTGATGGGACAGGCAGCTATAGATGGGCCCCTTCCACTGCCACTCTAAGGGCAGGGCCCCTTCCACTGCCACTCTAAGGGCAGAGCAGTCGTGGCATCTAGAGAGCTAGTGGGAGGCTCTCTGCAGACTCTGCATCTGAGTAGTTTGCTGAGCTCTGTTTTGGTCTCTGCTGCCACCAAGGAACCTGTAAAAAAAGCCTGTGGTGAAGGGAGGCAAACAAGAGAGAAGGAAGGAAGAGGAGGAGGAAAAGGAGGAGAGGAGGAGGAGGAGGAGGAGGAGGAGGAGGAGGAGGAGGAGGAGGAGGAGGAGAAGAAGAAGAAGAAGAAGAAGAAGGTGGTTCTGAAGTTCACCCACCCTACAGAAGACAGACTCCTGGATGTTGCCAATTTTGAGCAATTTCTTCCAGAAAGAATCCAAGTGAATAGGAAAGGTGCTCACCTCAGGGAACCAAAGAGAGAGCGCGCCTGTTCACCTTGGGTGACCCTACTGGTGGTTGAAGTAGCAACGACACTGCTTCCAGCATCACAACAATACACAAGCCACCACAATACAGCAAACTGACAGCTAAGTAGAGGGAACCAGTGGGAGACAGATTGGATCTCCAGATCTCAGTGGTTAGCCAAGTGAATCCGACACACCCTGTTCTCTCCGTAGGCTCCTCATCCTCACTGAGGTGCCTGTTCTTCTTCTGACTCCAAGATGACGTTGTGACTTTAAAGGTTTCACTTCCCCCTCCTTCCATAGTAAATCTCTTCTGCTCAAAATTACACAACCCGCCGGTTGTGTGCTCACACCACTAAGCAGCAGTTGAGTGCTTTCTTTGCACACGTATCTTCAAAAGGAAAAAATCTTTATCAAAAGTATAGCAGGGAATTGTAGGTATAACTCCAAATTTTTTATTTAAAAAAACTCCCTACCACACCATGAATCTGAAAAGCATCCTAAGTGAACTAACTCAGATGCAAAACACGGCTACTATACAATTCCATTTACGTATTCAGAAGAGGCTCATCTAAGAGAGAGGAAGTGTTCCAGGTTTCCTAGGTCTAGGGGAGGCAAGAATGGGAAATGACTGCTAATGGGTATGGAGTTTCTTTTGGGGGTAATGAAAATATTTTATTTTTTTAATCATTTTTTCTGGGGCTTATACACCTCTTATCACAATCCATGCATACATCCATTGTGTCAAGCACATTTGTACATTTGTTGCCATCATCATTTTCAGAATATTTTCTTTCTACTTGAGCCCTTGGTATCAACTCCTCATTTTTGCCCTCTCTCCCCCACCCTTCCTCCTTCATGAACCCTTGATAACTTAGAAATTATTATTATTTTGTCATGTCTTACACTGACTGATGGCTCCCTTCACCCACTTTTCTGTTGTCGATCTGCCAGGAAGGGGATTATAGGTAGGTCATTGTGATCATTTTCCCTTTTCTCCCCCCACCTTGCCCTTCCCCTCCTGATATCTACTCTTATTATTGGTCCTGAGGGAGTTATCTGTCCTGGATTCCCTGTGCTTCCAGTTTTGTGCTTTGTTGCTTCTCAGCGAAATGGCTGCTTGTTTATCTCAAACCTTTAAGACCCCAGACACTATATCTTTTGATAGTCAGGCACCATCAGCTTTCTTCACCACATTTGCTCATGTAACTGCTTTGTCTTTAGCGATCATGATGGAAAGGTGAGCATCATGGAATGCCAGGTTAATAAAACAAAATGTTCTTGAGTTGAGGGAGTACTTGAGTAGAGAACTAATGTACATCTGATACCTTAATACTATACCTATAAATATATGTACATAGATCTATTTCCCCATCGTCATACATAAATATATTTACACATGTATGTGCTGTGTTTAAACCTCTATAAAACCCCTTTGCCTTCTAGTTCTTTCCTCTATTTCCTCTTGCTTTCCTCTTGTCCCACCATCATGTTCAGCCTTCATTTGGGTTTCAGTAATTCCTCTTGGTTACATTGCCCTTGATCCAGGCCTACCAGGCCTCCTACACCCTCCTCACTACCGATTTTAGATCATTTGTTGTTCCCTTGTCCCTAGGTTTATTAAAACCCACTTCCTTTCCCCTGCCTCACCCTTTCCCATGTCCCCCACCCCTCGGAACCATTGGTCCTGTTGTTTTCTCTTCCAGATTGTTTATCCCACCTATCTTATCTAGTTAGACATGCATAGATAATAATATGCACAAAAACAAGACAGAACAAAAAAAGCAACAAAAGAAAAGAAAACAACAACAAGCCAATGACAAAGAAGCGAAGAGAAAAGTGTACATAACCAAAATAAATGAAAGAGGAGACATTGCAGCCCACCTAACAGAAATAAATAGGACTATGAACAACTGCATGACAACAAACTGGATAAAAGAGATGAAATGAACAAAATCTTAGACGCACACAACCTACCCAAACTGATTCAAGGAGAAATAAAATGTCTCAGCAGACCTGTAAAAAGTGAAGGTGTCAAATCAATAATCAAAACCCTCTATGATAGTTAGGTTTATTGTGCCAACCTGACCAATGGGAACATGTGATATTAATCAGATTGTAATTTGATTGGATGGCAAGAGTTAAATGACTCTGCAAGACCTGGTCCCTCTCTCTTGCTCTCCGGTGATTGAGCTGCTGCTGTACCTACTAAGTTCTCTGCCTCAACCTGTGAGCTGCACTACCTGTAGGACAGGCCACCCTGTGGATCCTTTTGCTAGAGCTTGAGGCTCCTTTGAGATCTGCTTTGTCACACTGCTCATGTGTACTCGCTTGAGCTTGAGGCTGGTGGATCTTGTCACTTTGCATTGCTTGTGTTCAACATCCCATGCAGGCCTGCTTCGCTAAGCTCCTGAGCACTGACTATTGGTGACCCACCCTGCTGTTTGTTGCCTGTGAGTAGACTCTGCTGGCCTTGCCCCAGGAAGGATTCTGGTATCTGCTTCCTTGACCTTGGACCCAGCAGCCCATGTGAGTTGAAGGACTTCCAGTATATTAACTGTTCCAAGAAGTGAGTTGAACTGAGCCCTCTGTACTGCTGTATTGACTAATTAGCTGCTATATTCCTTCATGCTGTATAAAATCATGTGTCCTGGTCTTGTTTCTCCAGAGAACCCTGCCTAACCAAATAACCAACAAAAGAGTCCTGAAAATATTTTTTTCACTAGGGAATTTAACAAACATTTAGAGAACAATTGGTAGCAATATTTTTTAACTTTCCCAAAAGATAAAAAAAGAAAGAACACTCCCTAATGCTTTCTATGAGACAAACACAACTCTAATACTAACCAAAGACATCACAAAAAAGAAGACAATATAGATATAAAAATATTCAATAAAATATGAGTGAACCAAGTCCAAGAGCATATTAAAAGAGCATCTATCATAACTAAGTGGGATTTGCTTTAGGAATGCAAGGACAGTGTGTGTTAGTCTGGGTTGACTAGAGAAACATTCATAGACACTCATATGTGTATAAGAAATAGCTTTACGTAAAAGAGTAATTGTATATTGAGAAAATATCCCAGTACAGTCTAGATCAAATCCGTAAGTCTGATATTAGTTCATATGTCCGATACCAGTCTATAAATTCCTCTTCAGACTCCCACAACATATACAGTGATGCTGAATGAAAGAAGATGTGATCTGTGGACAAGTGGGTGAAAAGTCTTGTGGAAGCACCTCAGCACTGGCATGGCTCTCCACGTGGCTCCCCAGTACAGATCAAGTCCATAAGTCCGATATTAGGCCATGTGGCTTGTCAACAATAATGTCAAGCAGAGAGAATGTGTGTCCCACCTCCAGGGAGGAATACAGGAGTTCCCAGAATCCTCAAGAGAAGACCATGCCCACACAGAGGTATCATTGGCTATGACCTGATTGACAGGCTAAACTCCACCCCTTCGTAAGTTGACAGGAGATTATGTAACAGCCACACAGTGCAACATTAGAAAATTAATCAAAATAAAATACCACACCAACAGAACAAAGGGAAAAAATACATGATCATCTTTATGAATGTAGAAAATGCATTTGATAAAACCCAACACTTTTCTTGATAAAATTCACTAAAAAGACTGGAAAATAAGGGAATTCCTAAATGTGATCCAAGAGATATGTGAAAGGACAGAGGACAATACTAATTGAGAAGGACAAAGAACTTTCTATTTGAAATCACAAACAAGACAAAGAGGCCTACTCTCACCACTTCTGTTCGATATTCTATTAAGAGTCTTAGCTAAAGTAATAAAACACTAATTGGTGGTATCCATATGAGAAAAAGATGAAAAATTGCCCTTGTATATATTTTTTAAATCCCAATGATTCTGTAGTAAAACTTCTAGAGTTAATAGAGGAAATTAGCAAGGTGTCAGAAAATAAGGTTAAAAAATTTTAACTGGGTCTGCATACACACACGCAAAAATAAAATAAAAACTTCGCTGCCACCAAGTTGATTCCAACTCACAGTGACCATATAGGACAACGTAGAACTGCCCTTGTGGGTGTCCAAGATGATAATTTTACAGGAGTATAAAGCCTCGCCTTCCTCCCTAAGAGTAGTTGGGGGGTTCAAACTGCTGACCTTGTTGGGTTAGCAGCCCAACGTGTATGCCACTACACCTTTTCAACTTAGAAATTTGGAAACTAATAATAATAAGGAAACAATTACATTTACAATAGCATCTAAAATCATAAAATATCTAGGAATAAATCTAACCAGAAACATGAAGAATATATTCAATAAAAACTATGAAATACTGAGGAAAGAAATTAAAGAACCCTTAAATAAATAGAAATATGTTCCATGTCGCCACTTTGCAGACGATGATACCTGAGTTCATAGTCTTGTCTGGTCCTGCTGTGTCCAGCCATGGTCAACCCTACTGTGTTTTTCGACATACTGTCGCCGGCGAGCCCTTCGGCTGTGTCTCTTTCTAGCTGTTTGCAGACAAAGTTCCAAAGACAGCAGAAACCTCCCGCGCTCTGAAAACTGGGGAGAAAGGTGTTGGTTATAAAGGTTCCAGCTTTCACAGAGTCATTCTAGGGTTTATGTGCCAGGGTGGTGACTTCACACGCCATAATGGCACTGGCGGCAAGTCCATCTGTGGACAGAGATTTGAAGATGAGAACTTCATCCTGAAGCACACAGGTCCTGGCATCCTTTCTATGCAAATACTGGGCCCAATACCAACGGTTCCCAGTTTTTGATCAGCACCGCTAGGACTGAATGGTTGCATGGCAAGCAGGTGGTCTTCGGTCTGGTGAAAGAAGGCATGAAAATCGTGGAAGCCATGAGCGTTTTGGCTCCAGGAATGGCAAGACCAGCAAGAAGATCACCATTGCTGACTGTGGACAACTCTAATTAAACTTGATCTGGATTTCCAAGTTTTATCTTAAGCACCAGACCATTCCTTGTGTAGCTTGGGAAATCACCCTTCTATTCCCCATGTGCTTGCAGCATCGGTTAATCTTGTGCTCTCACTCCAGTTCTTCAGGTTTCCTACTTTCCTTATTGCCCCTGAGTCCAGCTGGAAAGCAGAGTTAAGTTTATAATTATGAAATAAAAAATAAACAATAAAAAAGAAATATGTTCTATGTCATGGATTGGAAGATATAATATCATTAAGATGTCAATACTACCCAAAGTAATGTATAGATTCAAATTAATCCCAATAAAAATTCCCAAAGCTTTCTTTGTAAAAATATGAAAAGCAGTACTCTACTGGAGAGGGAATAAAATAGCTAAGATACTGTTAAAGTAAAAGGGATGACATATTCTGATTATAAAGCGTAGTATGTAGTCAGAATACTCCTTAAAAATAATACGGTGAGGCTTTGTCTCAAGTGAGACATGTTAACTTTGGACATGTGATCAGAAGGGCCCAGTCTGTGAGAAAGGACATCATGTTTGGTAAAGTGGAAGGTCAAAAGACCCTCGATGACATGGATTGACACAGTGACTGCACCAATGGGCTCAAACATAGACCCTAACAACAGTACTGCGGCTAATGTACTCAAAATAATCTGGTACTGATTGAACCACAGACAGAGAGGCCACGGAATAGAACTGAGAGTTCAGAAATCAGCCCACATTTGTACAGCCAACTAATCCTTGGCAAGGGCTCATTTGATGGGGAAGAAGGGTGTCTTCAATAAGTAAACGGTGCTAAGGAAACGATTTCCATATGCTGAAAAATGAAGCAGGATCCATGTCCCACACTGTGTACAAAACCATGTTTGAAATGGATTGAGTACCAACTGTGAAAAGCAGACCCAGAAAACTATTAGAAGAAACTGCTGGGGCAATGCTGTTGGGCCCAGCTTCTAACAAGACATTAATATAAGGAACTACAAACAACAAAAAGCAAAATAGATAAATGGGGCTGTTAAAAATTTTAAACATTTTTTTAAATTTACAGTCTCAAAACCTACAGGGTCAGCTCTACTGTCCTTTAGTTTTACTGTGGGCCAGAACTGACTTAATGGCAGTGAGTTTGGGTTTGGGAGCTAACTTTGAACCATATCAAATGCACACTGCTAACTGGGTTTTTATACATAACTCTACCCCTCCAAATATTATTTTTGATACTTTAAATAAATGCAATAACGGAGAAAATTAACCATCTAACATTATCTCTAGAGCAGTATATCAATTTGGTCTTCTTATTATAAGCCATATAAACTAATTTTTCTAGCTTATTTTCAAGATGGGGGATGGGGTGGGGAACAGGCTTGGGGTAAACAGACACCTGGATCTATCATCAAGGCAACCGCAATGGCTAGAGAATAGTCTCCCAGAATGAAATTTAATTGCTACTAGGAAAGGGAAATGCGTGCTGGGAAGGGAGATTTATTGTGTGTGAGTCATTTTTATTTATTTATTTAAAACATTTTATTGGTGCTCGCTTCAGCAGCACATATACTAAAATTGGAACAACACAGAGAAGATTGGCATGGGACCTGCGCAAGGATGACACGCAAACTCGTGAAGTGTTCCATATTTTTTTAAAAAAACATTTTATTGAAGGCTCTTCACAGCTCTGGTAACAATGCATACAGCAATTGTATCAAGCATGTTTGTACATATGTTGGCATCATTATTTTCTAGACATTTATTTTCTATTGAGCCCTTGGTATCAGCTCCTCTTTCCCCCCCCTCTCCCTCCCACCCTCATGTCCCCTTGATAAATTATGGAGTATTATTATTCTCATAGTTTATACAGAGACTGCTGTCTCCCTTCCCCCATAGTTTCTGTTGCTCGGTCCCCCTAGGGGGAATGGGGTGCGGTTATGTGTCGATCATCGTGATTGGTTCCCACTTCCTCCCTTCCTTTGCCCACCTTCTGATGTCGACTGTGAACCATACTTTTCAGCCCTATATGGTCTCGTGTTGATGGAAATGAACAATTCACACTTCCTGGGCCTCAGATACTTCACTGGTTGAAAGGCATGGTGAGGTCTCTGTTGTAGATCCATCTATGTTCTCTCCACCAGGTCATCGGCAGAAAATCTCTCTTCGGTACACATTTCCCCCTGTGCTCTTCCGGCATCTCTTCCTCAGCATGAAGCCTCCTCCCAATCCCACCTCTTTTGTCTCTTTTCCCTCCTCTTAAACCAGAAAAGTTACCTTGTTCATATTTTGGTTGAATGCTGGACATATTTTACGTCTCCACTATAACACTTTGTAAGGGGGGGAATGTTTCTCTTGAAGCACTGAGTGGAGAAGGGGAAATAATAATCAGAGATTGCAGGCACTGAAAAGTAGCCCCATCTCCTATTACACCTCTAAGAGCATCTGTGAATTCACATACTTCAGTAGGAAACTTCTGGACGTTGGGTCACTCTCAATCTAAGTGGCTCTTGCCATGAGACCGCGAGAAGGAAAATGAAAGTCCATAGGTGGTAAGCCTCTCGGGGAGAGGCAGGATGGCAGAAAGGTTCACAAAGTACTTGATCACCTAACAGAATGAGCAGACAGGTGTGGAAGTGCATGAGAGAGAAGCCATTGTGAACTGCACAAACTTCTTGGGAGAGACAGAGGAATTTCCTTGGGCAAGCAGTCAATGCATAGAGAACTCAGCCCCTGTAACAGAGAAAGCACCAGCAGGGCTCCTGTCACTCAGGGTCAGAGTCACTATTATAAGGTAGTCAAGAGGCGCCAGAGACCAAATCAGTCGAATTTGAACTAACAGGCTTTATTGGGGAGAAAAACCCAGCCTGGGCAAAGTCCACGGTCCACAGTGTCTGGGCCGAGGGAGTCGCACCCCAGGCTACAGGGGTGGTGCTTATATGGCCAGGGAACATGTGACTGGGCTGTCTTGAGTCCATATAAGGTAAAGTAGTCAGGGATTGGGAGATACAGATATGTCTGGGTTTCTGGAATGTAAGGTATCTTCCTGGTTCCAGGTGTATTCCTGCCGGGTGCAGAGTGGCGAGTCAAAAATAAAACTTCACATGGTGGAAGAGATTCAAGGTCACTTGCTGCTAGAAGCCAGCCTGGTATTGATCCGGCCATACAACTATGAATTGGCATGGACTGGAGGGTACCCAACAACCACAATACTCACACTGCCTGACCTAGGGCTGGGACATGGTAAGCATTCCATAAATACCTTTTGAAGGAGTGAATGAATGAAGGAAAGGTAGATCTGAGTCTAAAAGGGAAGTGAGGGGATTGATTCTCATTTTTGAAGCTTCTATAAATCTGAATTAAGTCAGGATACTCCTTCAGGTTAAACCTGCTGAACAAGGCTCGAGGAAGTGACCCATCAAAGGTCTCCTCCAGGTGGCTGAGGAAGTGGCACTCCACTTTCCATACAGGCACCAAGTTTCTGTGGTCTTCTTGAGAATCCTTTTTTAAAAGTTCAGTGAACGCATTATAGGAAATCATGGTTCCGGTTAAATAGATCTAGGGAAGTATTTCATGAAATACCCAGGCTATCTCACCCCTCCCCTGGTGTGAATAGACTACTCTTTTTCATGTAGTATTAGAGAACTTATTAAATATTTTATCAACTGCTTAGAAGAACAAATAAACTTTTCTGTTTGTGGTATTCATCATTTCTTCTATTTGCCTTAGCTCTTCGATGGTCAGGGCAAGTTTCAAAGTCTCTTCTGATATCCACTCTGATCTTGTCCTTTGTATGGCTTTATTCTTTCTTCAGGTAAAAGGTTGATGTCATCGGGTCTTCTGTCATTGGTGTCTAACGGGTCAAATCTGGTTTTGAGATGTTCTCGGAATTCAGGTGGGATAGACTCAAGGTCATATTTTGGCTCTCATGGACTTGTTTTGATTTACTTCAACATCAGCCTGAACGTGCATATGAGCAATTGATGGTCTGCTCCACAGTCGGCCCCTGGCCTCAGTTTAGCTACTGATATGGAGCTTCTCCATCATTTCTTCCCAAGACGCAGTCTATTTGATTTCTGTGTATTCCAGCTGAAGAAATTCACAAGAATGACCACGTTTTGTGTTGTTGAAAATGGGCATTTGCAATGAAGCTGTTGGTCTTGAAAAATTCTTATCCTGTGATCTCCAGTTTAGTTTCTAACAGCAAGGCCACATTTTCCAACTATTATTCCTTCCTCTCTGTTTCCAACTTTTGCAATCCAACCCCCAATCATTATCGATGCATCTTGAGCGCACGTTTGACCGCTGCATGATTTCACACTAAAGACATCGATAAAATTCTTTAATTTCTTCAACTTGAGCTTTAATGTGTGTGTGTGTGTGTGTGTGTGTGTGTGTGTGTGTGTGTGTTTTACTACCATTAAAAACTAGTGATGAAGAAATTAATGCATTCTGGTTAGGTGTTGGGCTGCCACAATGTCAGCGGTCCTAAGTCACCAGCCAGCTCCTCAGAAGATAGACAAAGCTTTCTACTCATGCCGAGTGACAGTCTCAGAAATTCACGGACTCCATTCTACCCTGTCCTATAAGGTCGCTGTGAGTCAGAATTGACTCAATGGCAGTGGGGTTTTTTTGGAGCTTTAATTCTTGGTGCATAAATGTGAACAATAGTAGCAGTGACTGGATTTCCTTCGATGTGGGTCAATATTGTTCGACCACAGACAGCACTGTACTTTGAGATAGATCTTGAAACGTCCTTCTGTTTGATGAATGCAATGCCATCCCACTTGATTCTGCCGTTCCTGGTGGAGCAAGTCACATGGTCTTATTCAAATGGCCAGCACCAGGCCATTCCAGCTCACGAATCTCTAGAACATCAATCTTTATATATTCCACTTCATCTTTGTCAATTTAACTTTTTATTTATTTTTATTAAAAGATCATCATATCGGCGGCTCTTACACCTCTTATAAATAATCCATATACCAATTGTATCAAGCATATTTGTACATATGTTGTCATTGTTATTTTCTAAACATTTTCTTTCTATCTGAGCCTTTGGTATCAGCTCCTCTTTTGTCCCTCCCTCCCCCCTCCCACTCTCATGACCCCTTGTGAAATTATAAATTATTATTATTTTCATCTCTTACACCAACTGCGGTCCCCCTTCCCAGTTTCTGTTGTTCATCCCCCTGGGAGTGGGGGCAGGGGGTGGGGTGGCGGGTTAAGTGTCAATCATTGTGATCGGTTCCTCCATTCCATTTCAGAGGACTCCCAATTTCACTCGGTTCATGCTTCACACATTCCAAGTTCCAATTATTAATAGATTTTTGCAGCCATCTTTTCTTGGTTTTGAGTGGGGCTTTCCTCCCACAGGCTCTACAGCAGCCATGTCATTACGGTCAACTCTACTTTGAGAAGGCAGCTCTACCTGGGCCATCATTTGATTGCCTTCTGGCCCGAGAGGTTCATCTCTGGCACTGCCTCCAGTAACGTCCTGAGATTTTCAGCATCCGACCCATGTCAGTTCTACGCACAAGTGTTCCGTGGCTGACTCCTCCGAAGGCGACACAGCCCATTCCTTCTTCGTAGTCTGTTCTTATTCTGGAAGCCCGGCTGGACCCTGTTCACTCTGGGTGCTCCGGCTGGTATTTTAACTGCCAGCGGCATCATTTCCAGTATCACAGCAATGCGCAAGCCCTCACAGAAGGACAAACTGATAGATACGTGATGGAGAAATGGCATACCCTCCAGAAATCCCCCTCTGGTCACAGAAACAAGAGTCAGACCACGGACAGGACATGAGCACTCCCTTGTTCATCGCAGCATGGTTCACAATTGCAAGAAGATAGCACCAACTCACGGCCATCGAGTCCAGCTGACTCATGGAGACCCTATAGGACAGGCAAGAGCTGCCCCTGTGGGTCTCCGAGATGGTCACTCTGTACAGGAGTAGAAAGCCTCCTCTTTCTCCCACAGAGTTTCAAACTGCTGACCTTGAGGTTAGCAGCCCAAAGTTGAACCATTACACTACCAGGCCTCCTAGCAAGAAGATAGAAGCCAGAAACCAAGAGGCACTTGGTGGCCTGAGTGGACCCAGAGAACATCCTGCCAAGTGAAATTATCCGATCACCAAAGGATGAATACCCTATGAGACCACTGTTATCAGAAGGGGGCAGGAACAAAATTAAGATCTTCAAACCAAAGGGGACCTGTGTGGGAGACTGCCATGGATTTCGGGGCCAGGGAAAGGGAGGGAAGACACAGCAGGGGGCTGCACTCTTGCCAGATGCTAACCAGGGCACCATGGAAGACAGTCCATGAGAGGGAGAAGAGAAAGCAAGGAGTGGGTGAAGGATAAAGTAGTGAAGGGGAGGGCGGGTGTTGGACTAGGTGTTTAAACTGTTGGATACAAAGTTGATGGTCTGAAATGTAAACCTCCACCTAATAGACAATTTTAAAAATTGCTACAAAAGAGAAGGTGGTGGGAACATGGAATTAAAAAATAATGAAAATGCAACGATGGACTCAAGCGGGTGAGGGGGACGCGGGACGGCGCCCCATGTCCTTCTGCAAGTCGGGCTCACTGGGCTGCACTGAGCCCCAACCAACATCTGCCTCCGGCTCCCGGCCTGTGAGACCAGTAAAATTGCCCTGAGTCACAGCTACCTTACAGCACGAGCGTTGCCCCACGGCCACCCGACAGCACAGGGGCTGCCCTGTGGCTTCTCGAGATCGTATGTAACTCTTGACAGGAGCAGAGAGCCTCGTCCCTTCCCTCAGAGGGGGCTGGTTTCCACCCCCCTGGGTAACAGCCTTCTCCACCTGGGCCTGGTCCCTGCCTCCACCTGCTGGCTTCTTCCTGCCATCCTCTAGAGGTGGGGGCGCCTGCCGGGAGGGAGATGACTTCCCAGACAGGGTCCAGTACCCAGGGGAGTCTCCAAATCCATCCTCCAGCCCTGCCGCCGCCCCTGCCCCCTACCCTAACCCCAATTTCCAGAGGAACCAATGTGGGTAGTCGTAAAAAGAAATAGTCCCCTTCTTCTCCAGTGCCTTCAGTCAGTCACCTGGGACGAGAGCCCCCCTCCCCTGCTTCTTCCCCACCTTCCCACTCCTAACACCTATCCCTCTGCCCCCAGTGGCCTCCGAAACTGAGCTGGGAGCTCGGAGCAAAGTCTGAATTGACACACCCTGTGAGAGGAAATGGAAACCGAAAGTATTCATTTGTGAAAAGTCAAAAACAAAGCCCAGCATCATTTTTCTGTCTCCTTTCCCAATTGCTGAGACATTTCTCAGCTCTCAGGGGAGACGGCCTGGACCACCGAGGCCTGAAGGAGGTGGTGGGGCCTGCAGCCCTGGAGGCAGGCCCAGGCCCTCCAGCCCCTGGCCAGCGTTACATGCCCCGGACCCCACTGCTTCCAGAGGGAGGCTGGGCAAGGAGGGCTCCCGGCCGGGTTACTGAAAGCTGTGGAGGGGTGGAGTCCCCCTCTGTCCCCCCCTCGGCTCGTTCTCCCCTCAGAGAAGGAAACACGGAGGACAGGCACCGCGGGACAGAGGGCAGGACACCCGGGAGGGCCTGTTTACGCGTGGGAGGACACTGTTGTGGGTCATGCTCACCTGTGGGACCCCCTGGCCCTGACCTGTCCCTAATGTGTCGCACAGCTTCAGCTGGGCCAGCAAATGCTCCCTCTGCGCATGCCTCTCCCTCTAAATGGTATTGTGGAGTCGGAGGCAGATAAACACACAGGAGCAGACAGTGGAACCATTTCAAAGTGTTCGATTCCGTGGCGCCTCGTGCTATTCACGGTCGGATGCAACCACCATCACCCTGGCTTCCGAAACCACCAGACACCCCACCCACGAAGCAGCACTGCCCGCTGCTCCCTCCCCCAGCCCCGGGTCCCCACTGATCTGCTTTCCGCTGCTCCACGCATGCCCACGCAGACAAAACCTGGAAGTGAGGCCACGTAGTCTTTGTCCTTTGGGAGCGATGGCAAGTTCGTCCTCTCGGTAGCAGGGATCAGCATTTCAGGTCCCTTTGCGGCTGAACACTACACATGGCGCCATGTGGCTAGACCACATTCGGTTTATCCACGAGCCCATGTCCCAGAAAGCCTGGGGGAGCAGCCTCTGCGGAGATGGGGAGAGACCTGTGACACCTTATCAGCCCTGCGGGAGTTGGTTACACGGGTGTCTTCAGGCCTTGGTGGATGGGGGGACGTCTCGGACACCGCTTGTATTGCCTCTTAATGCTGCTTGTCACCAGAGGCCACCTAAGGCCTTGGGGTTGCCAGAGAAGCACTCCCCCCACACACACTGATTCTCAGATGTGAGGCAGCTGAAGAAAAGCCAGGGCTGCTGACGACAAATGCCATTCAAGGAGTCCCCCCAGGTGACTGGCAGTCAGAAGGCCCGGTAACCAAATTGTTTCTCCTCCTGACCTGGATGGTTCGCAGATGCCGTCTTGAGAAACAACGAGGCCCTGTTCGGTGGAAGTTCGACATGCAACCCTGGTGGTGGGACGGCTAAGCACTCGGCTGTGAAATGAAAGATCGGACAATGCAAGACATGAAAAATATAATGATAATTTTTAAATGATCAAGGGTTCAGGAGGGAGGGAGGGGGAAAGGAGGAGCTGATACCAAGGGCTCAAGCAGAAAGCAACTGTTTGAGAATGATGATGGCAACAAGTGTACAGATGTGCTTGACACAACGGACGGATGGATTGTAATAAGAGTTGTACGAGCCCCCAATAAAATGATAACAATAAAAACTTAAAAGAAAGGTCAGTAGTTCAAACCCACTACCCACTCAGTGGCAATCTGCTTCTGTAATGCTAGCCTTGAAAACCTGCGGTGGGGACTACTCCTGCTACGGGGTCTCCATCAGGCAGACCTGTGTCAGACTCCACAACAGTGGGTTTGTCCACTCAATTCTATTTGTGCCCGCTTCTATTCACCTTCAGCATCCCTAGAACTTCATGCAGGTTCAGCAGGTTTGTTCCAGAGGACGTCATCTCATCCCCCATTTCCCCTCCTGCTCGGCTGAAGGCATGCCTGCCCCCCCAACGCTGGAGAGACCCAACCTCTCCAAGCTGTGAATTGGCAGAGAACCAGATGGGTGTTGCCGACCCAGCACGATAGCAAATGTGTCATTGTTGTTGTGTATCCTTGGAGTAGATCCCAAACTGTAGAGACCGTCTCAGGTCTTGGGAGCACTGTCCCCTAGGGCTGCAGTCTGTAAGAGAACCGATCCCTCCATCTGTTCTCCTGCAGGGCCACCAGTCAGTCCACATCGACAGCCTTACACTTGGTGGCCAAGTGTTTTCACCATGGCCCCGCCAGGGCTCTCTGGTGACTGTACCACTCGATAATGAGGAACAAAGACCCCTTGCTCTGGTGGAGAACTCCCATTCTCAGCTGGCACAGAGGGAAACTCAAGAGATGGAAGAGAAGTCCAAGTACTACAGTGATTGAAGAACAGGGGTTGGGAGCACTCAGCTCTAAGAAAGAGGCCTTCTGGTTGACCCAGCCAAAACTCCTCCCCCGACGGTCTCTCCCTCTCCTTCATGAAAGCCAGCCTCGGCCTCTGCCTCTCTGACTGGTGGGTCTCACTCACTGCCATTCTGACTCATAGCGACCCTTTCGGACCGGGTAGAGCTGTTCCTGTGGGTTTCCAAGACTGTCACTGTTCGTGAGAGTAGAAAGCCCGTCTTTCTCCTGTGGAAAGGGCTGGTGTTTTGAACTGCTGGCCTTGTAGATAGCAGCCCAATGTATAACCACGAGGCTACTGGGGCTCTTTGGCTCATGGATAGTCAGCACTAAGCCATGTTGGGCCAATGAGTGACCAGAGGAGGTTTTCCAGGAGTTTGTGCAACCGGCCAGTCCTTTCCTCCCAATAGCTCTGAACGAGACGGCATGGCTTCCAGTGGCTGCTGGGAGCCCTGAGAGCACCACAGAGGAAGCAGCCATGGGAGGGAGTCGCAGTCCGCCAGCGTAGCAGAAAGCCAGAAGGTACTTGGGCCTCTTGTGACACCTTTGAGCCCCGAGTCAACCAGTCTGGAAGCCTGTGCCCTGCGGTTGCAGTTGCTGTACCCACCAGTCAGTTCAGACTCGTGGTGACAGGGGCAAAGCCCCACAGGGACAGAGTGGAACTGCCTGAGTTAGTTAACGTTCATTGTGTCAACCTGGCTGATAAACACATGTGGCGTTAATTAAAGGGCAGAGAGAAATGGCTCGGTGAGCCTCGCCTTTTTAGTTCTCAGATCTCTTGCTCTCTGATGGTCAGACCAGGGTGCAGCTGCCTTAGCCAGTTCCCTGCTTCAGCTGGCAAGGCTCACTTCCTGCAAGACATCCCTGAGGAGAAGCCACATGGACCTACCTCGATGCAGCCCTGGGTGCTGGAGCAGCCGTGTGGAGACCCCTGCCAGCTCTGAGATGCTTACACGCTCACTGACTCGGCTTTCCTCCTGCAGTTGGCATCATAGTGTGTATTTTGTGAGATGGAGGAGGACTTTGTGGATTGGTGTCAGACATATGGGCTAATGTTGGACTTGTGGGCTTGGGCAGCACTGGGTTGGGATGTTTCCTTGATGTGCACTTACCCTTTATATAAAACTCTCTCTTATACATATGAGTTTCTGTGGATTTGTTTCTCTAATGTACCCAGACTAACACCCTGCCCTACAGGGGTTTTCTTTGAGGGTGGAGCTGCCCTGTAGGCTTTCTTTGAGAGTAGAACTGCCCTCTGGGGCCTTCTTGCCCTTATTCTTGTCTTTCTTCCGCGCGGAGCTGCCAGTGGAGGGTGGGGTTCTAAAGCCGCCCTTCCCGGCAGCAACCACACACTGAACTGCTGCACCGCAAGGGCTCCTTGTCCGACTGCCAGCCTTTCGTGTGACGAGGAACGAATCATCTTATTTAAGCCGGTCTGAGCCAAGGCGTCGAGTAAATTGTGGTAGGAAAACTACATTCCAAAATAGATGCATACGTGCTGACTTTCAGAATCCTCAGAAACCAGGATGTGCACAGCAAAGGCTTTGGAAGGAATAAAAAGGAGCAGGAAGAAGGATGTGGCCAGATGAGAAGCGGGGGAGGGAGTGGCGGTGGTGAAAATAACCACGCCCATGAGGAACGTGCTCCTCGGAGCACTTGACCCTGTCAGGGCCACGGGGCAGCTTTCTCCCCAAGACAAAAGCCAGAGGCGGGCAGGAAAGACCGGCCTGCAGAAACGAGGGTGCTGGGAGGAGGCCGGCAGAGCGCTGGTCCCCAGAGAGGAGGGCAACCAACGTCAGGAGGCGACATTTGAATTGGCTGTTGAATGCCACACGAAGACCAACGATCACCCACAATGGAACGTTGTTTTCATAATTCAGTCTCGCTACACACACATCCCTGTGCCTATGAGAGTCCCCTCCCTCTGGAATTCTCCTTTACCCACCTCCTCGCCACCTGGCTTCATCTGCAACCCCCATACCCTAGCACCTCAACCCGAAACCATCATCTCCGGCGGCTGCCTCTACCGGAAAGACAGCCGCTGTCCTGACCAAGAGGTCCCCACCCTGTTGGCCACTGTGTCCAGGTCCAGTGGGGAGAAGGGAAAGGCGGTGAGTGAGTCCCAGTGAGGCATTTGGAAACTGCACCCAGATCTATGCCCAAAAGCCTGGGGCGGGGCTGGGAAGAATCGGGGTGTGATCGAGAGGCCAAGGCGTGAGGGATGACCACTGCCACCCACAGCGTTCCAGCAACCTCACGAGCAGGCGTCAGTTCTGATCAGCCGGGACTCACAAGATGGGGTGCGCGGAAGGGCTCCTCCAATTTCAGCGAGTGATCTTTCATTTTCTCTCTGCATTTCGCTGTCCACGCCCTCCCCACCACCCCAGAATTTCTGCGACTCTGGTTTCTCTCTCTAGTCACCAGAAGGTCTCTCCCACCCTCTGGTGGCCTGGTGTGGTATTGCATGGTCCACCCCCACCGCACCCCCCCCCCACAGCACCCCCAATTTAGACACCAAACCCAAGCCCTGCTGCCCTCAGGTCAACCTGACTCAGGATGACACCATAGGACAGAGTCGAGCTCCCCCCACCCATAAGGTTTCCAATGCTGTCATCTGTAGGGGAGCAGTTTGCCACAAGCTCCCCCCGTGGAGGGGATGTTGGGAGAACGCTTTAACCCCTGCGCCACTCCCACATCTTCCTTTAGGAACAAAGGGTACCTACCATTCCTGGTTACAAGTTGGGCTGCTAACCACAAGGCCAGTGGTTCTAAACCACCAGCCACTCCATGGGGCTTTCTACTCCCATGGAGAGTTATGGGATGTGAAACCCACGGGCCCTTCTACACGGTCCTCAGGGTCGTTGTGAGACAGCATCCACTCAGTGGCAGTGAGTTTGGTCTGAGTTTTTCCTCCCTGGATTCATCCTGGTGTCCATCTTGGGCAACTGGGACTCTTCACAAACCTCTAACTCTCCCAACATGCGAAGTGACGTTAGGCTTGAAAACGTCACTGTGGTTACCAGGTGCTGCCAAGCCGACCCCTCTGCCCAGGCGTGATGTCCATTTCCCAGAGCTGGTCTCTCCTGATGCCTCCCTGTGGTAGTTACATAACCTGGTGTCAATTTGGGACTCGGAGGATTAGGAGTGAAGGGGTGGAGTCTAGTCTGTCAATTGGATCATAGCCAATGAGGCCTCTGGGTGGGGGTGGCCTTCTCCAGAGGATTCTGGGAACTCCTGTATGTCCTCTTTGGAGGTGGGAGACACTTCTCAATCTCTGCTCACTCCCTGAGAGACGTTCTGACAAGACACATGGCGCTACACCCCTGGGAGCCAAAGAAGTCACATGGACCTACCCTGATGCAACCAGACCTCTGAAGCCGGAGAAGCCACATAGGGACCCCTACCAGCGCTGAGGTGCTTACAACGTCACAGGATCCAGAAGATTTCCCACCCACAGGCCTGTGATCCTCCTGCATTTGGCATATTTTTCATGAGTGTGAAGAAGTTGTTATGAATTGGTATCAGACATATGAACTAATATCGGACTTAAGGGCTTGATCTGGACTGGGCTGGGAGGTTTTCTCCATTTTCAATTGCTCTTGTACATAGGCCTCTTTCTTATTCACATGTGAGTCTCTGTGAATTTCTCTAGTCTAGTCTCTGGTCTACCTAGATTGGCAAGATGCCCAAAGCACGGGAGATCGAGTCTCTCCTTCCTCCCTTCCAAGTTGCCTCCGACTCATAGCGACCCTTTCCACGGCTGCGCTCTGACCCGCAGGATTTTCATGGGCTGAATTGAGGAAGTCGGTCTCTGGACCTTTCTACCCAGTCTGTCCTCATCTGGGGCCCCCGGCGAAATGTGTCCAGCGTCCTAGCCCTCATGCAAGCCGCTGCTGGGAAATGGACGGCGCCTGCCCATAAGCTGCTTCGGCCAGGACTCAAGGCTCTTCGGCATGAGAGGGGAGAACTCTACCCGTGAGAATGCCTTGATTGGCTGGAATCCCTGCAAGACTTGATGCCTCTGGCCACCCACGTGTTCCTAGACAGGCTCATGGCCCATTGAGCTAAGAGAAGTCTTAGCTCAAACGGAGAGCAAGTGGCATGTCTTTGGCATTTGCCCACCCGTTTTACCAGCTGCCTATTTCCCCACACTCTGAGACCTTCGCTGTGCCGCGGAGCCCGAGACAAGGCATCCTTGGCCCTCTCCCTCCCCACCCCCCCGGTTTCTTCTTAAGCTGAACTGTTCCAGAGAGACCTCCCCTCAGAGGGACCCAGACTTCAAAGGCGTACATACAGCAGACAGAGAGACGGGGAGCTCACACTTCAGAGAAGCAAGACAGCACCCGGACTGTCCCCCAGAGCACAGAGCCAGTTGGCTCCCACCAGCCTGCCCTGCAGATTCTCCAACGCCCTGTGGGAGCTTCCTGCAAACGACCTCTCCTTGGGGTCTGGACGTGAGGCTGCCTCCAGCAGATTCGGTATCTCTCAGCTGGTGGGGAGTCAGGCCGCCTCGGGGAGAGACTCCATCCTGCCAGCATCCTGAGCATTTCCCAGCGTGAGTTCAGGCACGGCATCTGACCACTGGTCAGTGAGGTGGGGCTGGGGGATGGGATCAGGGCAGAGTGGGATGCACACTTTTGCACCTTTGACCCCTCTGTGGTGAGGTGAAGTTTCTTAATACAGCCCTTTATCCATGTCGCTAACTCACACCAAAGGGTCGGATGGGACTGTGCGAATAGGCCGCGTGTACCCCTGCTATAGAGGATCAATTCACTTAGTGGCCACTCGCCTGCCTGGAAGGGTGAGCCATTTGGCAGGAAGAGAGAGAAGGCCCAGGAACATCGGAAGTCAATTAAGATCAGAAGCAGATTCAAGATCGCCTTCGGAAGTGGTGGAGACCGACATCAGAGGCACCGCAGGCCGAGGCAAGGAGGCCATGAGACGGGGCAGAGGAGCAGCCCGGAGACGGTGAGACCATGAGGCAGGTCAGCAGGTGGGCTGCCTGCCCCGTGGAGGCAGAGGTCAAGGGACCACGTGGCTGAGAGGGGGAAGGCAAGAGAGTGACGTGACTCCTGGCTGAGGAGAAGTGCGGCTGTGGACCAGGGACTGTGTCCTTACTCTGTGCTGATCCTGACAACCGTGGACCTGCTAATAGCCCTATACACCCCCTCCATCGTGAGTACTGTCGTGCATTCTGTGTCATCGCTGCAAGGAAGGATGGAACCCAGCGTGGAGGTGGCGTGGTAGGGGACAAACCCTTGGTGTCAGAATAGGATCGAGGAAGCAGGAGGCTGGAGGCCTGTCTGAGCCTGTCTCGTGGCCCTAAGAAAGCTGGAGCAGGTCAGACACGGCCCCTGCCCATGGTGGTTTGCTCAGCCTCTAAGCTGGGCAAGTCAGCATGCATTTCCTGTTTCCCATGAGGTGACACCTGAGCAGCCTGGATGCCAGGCTGTCTCCCTGATCCGAGAAACCCCACCTCTATTCCATGGCCTCCGACTGCTGTGGGATATTTAGCAGCATCTCTGGTTTCTAGCCACTAACTGCCAGTGTCACACACACACACACCAAGTAACAAGCAAAACATGACTCCAGACCTCCTGACCTCAAGTCGATTCAGATGCAAACTCATTTTATAGGACAGAGCAGAGCTGCCTGGGCGCGGGCAGGTTTGAACCACCAGCCTTTCCGCTGGCAGCCCAATGTTTAACTTCGCTCTACCCCCAGAGCTGTTTCACCGATACGTATTTACATACTTACGATTGTAATTACTAACTTGTCATAATTAATTACAATTCATAAACATAATTGTGTGACTAAAACCTTAAGTAGACATATTCTGGGAGGAAAGAGGAGTGAGAAAGGAAGGGAGGAACAGTGGAAAGAATGGAGAGAGAGAGAGAGAGAGGTGTCAATCGAGAGAAAAAGCAAGGGAGGGACGCAAAACAGGCAGCGCCCCTGCACACGAAACCCAAGCATCGAAGGAGACCCCTCCATTAGAACTTGCTTCGGAGCTTTTTCTAGGGTCCTGTAAAGCGGCTGGTGGCGTCGTGATGAGGCGTCGGGCTGCTACCCACACAGTGCGCCTCTGCCAGCAAAAGATGGGGCTTGTACTCCCAGATAGCCTGGGAAACCCATCATGCAGATCCACCCAGTCACACTGTGTGTGTGTGTGTGTGTGTGTGTGTGTGTGTGTGTGTGAATATAGTCGCTGCAACCGTGGGCTCAAACCTGTCCAGGGCTGGAGGGTTGGCGGCGCAGGACCAGCAGTGTCCCTTCTGCTGTGTGTGCAGGCGGCATAGCTGTGAGTCAAGTCAAGGCCACGGCACCGAAGGACGACCTAAGGCCGCCATGAATCAGAGTGGACACGGCGTCAGCCAGTGGGGTTTGGGTATATATTAAAGTAAGCGGCTGCTCACCAAGCTTACCAGAAAGAACTTCTCCAAACGCTGAGCGGCCACGACGCTGCCTTTCCCTGGATCCCAACGAAGCTGCCAAGCTTAAGCAACAACAGCCAAGCCTTTGGGCCTCCTCTTTGGGATTTCTCACGAGAGTGGAGGACAGGTACTTTTAAATAACGTTCTGGCTGTTGGGCCATTGAGTCGGTTCTGACTCACAGCAACCCAGTGGACATCAGAACAGAAAAGCCGCCCGGTCCTGCGCCATCCTCACCATGGCTCTGTCCCTGAGCCCACTGTTGTAGCCACTGTGTCCATCTCATTGGGGGCCTGCCTCTTCTCTTCAGGGACGGTGTCTCCCGGCAACATGTCCCTAAGGACACGAGAAGATGTCTGGCTATCCTCGCCTCCAAGGAGCATTCTGGCTGTACTTCTTCCAAGACAGAGCTGCTTGTTCTTTTGGCCGCCCGTGGTCCTTGCCATCTTCTTCTCCAGCACCATAGCTCCCATGCATCGCTTCTTCATCTGCCTTCCCTACTCATTGTGCAGCGTGCACCTGCATATGAGGCCATTGAAAACACCACGGCGGGGGTCAGGTACGCCCTAGTCCTCAAAGTAATTCCCTTGCTTTTCTAGACCTTAAAGAGATCTTGTGCAGCAGATTTACTGAATGCAATGTGATTGGATAACTTTAAAGTAATTTGATTTTTTTTTTTTCTAAATACAGTCAGCCCTAAGGAAGGAGGGCAGCTTAGACACAGTTGCATGGCCAAATGAAGCCAGTGTGTTGGAGAAGCGTGGTGAGCCCGGGTCTGGTGTCTACCCGGAGTCCATTCCCCTCTTGCCAGCAGAATCTAGACGCACATAGTGAGCTTACTTCTTCTGCACTCTGTCCGTGCACAACGCACCGAGTGACCTAGCCCCAAGGCCAATGATGAGCACTGAGTCACACAGCCAACCAGCCCCTCCCTTCTCACTCAGAATGGCGGGGCGGAAGGAAGTGAACCGCGAGATACGCACACCAACGCAGGAAACCTGGGTTTCAGGCTGTCAGCCCCCTGATGACCCAGAAAGATCCAGCATTCTGGGTGGCCACCAAGATGAGCAACCGGACAGAGAGACAGGAAGAAGCCTGGGTGCTTGCTGTTGCTAGTAGCCACAGAAGCAGCCCTGATGTATGACATCATGAGACGCGGCCTGGTCCTGGACCGCGCGCCTGAGTCGTAGGCACTGAAGACTCCCCGTCTTTGGGTTGACTCTGGCTGATCAACCAGGGCATTCTTTCCAGACGTCGTTCATTCCTGGTGATGTGTCCAAAGGAAGAGGAGATCTCACCTCTCAGGTTGCTCTGTCTCAGGGAAGATGGAACTGGTGGCTTAGAGAGACCGGCCACACAGTCTGAGACTGCTCCCTTCGGGTTTTCACATTCCTTGACACCCTGAGTCAGAATTGACTCGATGGCAGTGGGGTTGGGGGTGGGGTGCCACCCAAAGCTTCCTAGCTAACAAGGTGGCATCACAGGACAGTACCGACCGCCCAGAGGAACCGAGAGCGACAAACAGACAAGAGAGACGCAGGGCTGAAGCCACAGAAGAGCGTCCACATGCTGACGGCGGGGCTGAAACTCACCCCTCTGGCAGCTGTAGCCAAAATGTGGCTCTGCAGAAACGTCCTGTACTTCCAAAGCCTGACGGGATACAGGGAATCAGACCATTCTCACGGACCAGATAGGGGCTTGTCAGATACGGTCTTCTCAATGGCAGCTGGACTGGGCCTTCTCCAAAGGAATTCTGCTCCATTGGATTAGGTGGAAATACAGCAGGCAGAACGTGGTTGGGACTCGGTGGCCAGCAGGGGGAGACATTTCCCACCTCAAAGGAACTGTAGGTACATCTTCAGGGTCCAGAAGACCCAGGTGGGAAATCACAAGGGATGGGTCCCTTCGGCTCCTCCCCTGACAGCACCAGCCCTGCAGAATCCGAAAGAAGCAGGTCGCCAGGGAATACGGGATTGTGGGTGATGCTAACTGTGAACCTGCTGAGCCGTTGACCAGGTCCCTAGGTGTTGCACTCGCTGCTGTGGAGTCAACGCTGGCTCCTAGTGAGGCCCTGTGGGTTTCTGAGAGCCCAGTCTTTCTCCCTTGAAGCTGCCCGTGGCTTTGAACTGTCGACCATGCAGATCGCAGTCAGACGCGTAACCACACGAGCCAGACACTAAGGCGTTCGGCGGCAACTCAAAAGGTGGGAGGCTTTGAGTTATCAAAGAGCTAATTGGAGCTTCTGTGAGAAAAATGAAAGGGTTTACTGAAGGGACAAAGCAGTCCAGGCCCAGGCAGAGCCATGCAAGGATTTACCCAAACAATCCAGTAAAAGAAATGTCTGCAGAGCTTAAACATTGAGGACCAGGAACTTACACGGATTGCTTGGCATTTACAGAGCAGGTCTGAACAGGCACAAGACAAAGGCAAGAAGCCTTCCACGTTGCTTTGCTCATCCTACGGTGTGGGTCCTTTGACGGTTATTCTGTGGCTATTTCTAGGGCCGGCCTGACTGGAAGCGCTTCCTGGGAGCGTGCTGACGAGGAGGGGGGGGGGGTGCCCTGCAGACTTCCTGAGTGTGCTGGCTCAACGTAAGCAGAAAAAAAGGGCAGGGGCTCTAGCCTGCACCTTTAGCAGAAACCTCTCAATATGCCCAGTACCTGGTTCTTTGAAGCTCCCCCAGATCTGCCCAGAGGTGCCCTGGAAGAAAGGTCTGGTGACCACCAGCCATCTAACACATCTCCATACTGACGCATGTGAGGCCACCGTGCGCCGGAGTCAACGTGGTGGCAACTGGTTTTGGTCAAGGACAAAAGAGGTTAAGTCAGAAAGAAAGACCCCTTCCCCCCTCGGCCCCCTTCCCCACTGCTCTGCCTGGAGCCATGAAGGCTCTCAGGGGGATAGAGTATTAAACATAGACCAGATGAGACTTTATCATAAAAAGACGTCTTTTCTTGTAACCAAAAGGCCCTGTTGTCATTGTTAGGTGCCACCGAGTTGGCTCTGTCTCACAGCGACCCTGTGTCAACAGGACAAATCACCGCCCGGCCCTGCACCATCCTCACAATTGCTCTCAGCTTTGAGCCCATTGTTGTAGCCGCTGCGCCAGTCCACCTCGTCGAGGGCCTTCCTCTTTCTGTGTCGCCAGTCCACTTTGCCGGCCGTGATGCCCTTCTCCAGGGCCTGGTCTCTGACCCCAGGTCCAAAGGAACCCTGAAATTATCGCCCAGAGATCATCTTTAAAACCTAAGTGAAAACTATCCCCTGGGGATCCCTGAAGTCTTCTGCACACTAAGCAGTCGTTTAACTTATCGGGGAAAGAATGTCTGCCCTGAGCCTTCAGCCCTCTGAAGAACTATTTCTTGTTGTTGTTGTTGTTGCTGCTGCTGCTGCTGCTGTTGTGTGTCATGGAGTTGGTGCCAACCCACAGCGATCCCACGCACACCAGGATGAAATGCCGCCTGGTCCCGGGCCGTCCTCACCATTGCTCCTGTGCCTGGGTCCACTGGTGCAGCCACTGTGTCCATCTGTCTCACTGAGGGCTACCTCTTTTTCTCTGCCCTCCACGTGGACCAAACATGCTGTCCTTCCAGGGACTGGCCTCTCCCGACAACATGTCCCAAGGACGTAAGAAGAAGTCTTTCCCCCCTTGCCTCTAAGGAGCATGCTGGACCTACTTCTAAGCCAAGGGCAATCTACATGGGTTCAAGAGACACCAGCTACTAGAAAGCATGCACCGGAACCTGGAGGGGCAGTGAGTCTGTGTGACCAGGGAGGAGGAACTCAGGAAAGGAGGCCGAGAGGGACTGGCTCGCGGGATGAAATCCCTGCCCCTGAATGGCGCATGTGGAAGCAGTCCATCTGGTATTTGTTTTCTGCTGTGCAAATTCTCAACAACAATATTTTTTTTCATGTTTAAAGAATACAATTTTTTTAAAACAGCTCAAAAGAACAAGATGCTGCGTTGGGATTTAAATTCCACTTGGTTTGGGAAAGGCTCGGATTTATGTCCTAATTCAACTTCTCGTAAATTCAGCCTCCATTGACTTCTTTCTGACCACTCACTAACCAGTGATGAGAAAAGGCGACTACAACTCCCCTGGGAGGCCTGGTGGCATCGTGGATTACACATCGGGCTGTTGACTGCAAGGTCAGCAGTTCAAACCCATCAACGACCCCCATGAAGATTTACAGCCTCCTCGACCCAGAGGGGCGGCTTTACTCCTTCCTCCAGGCTCTCTGAGCGGTGACGTGGCCAGGGCGGTATTCTGAGGATTAGCCGTGCCCTCGGGGACGTGACTGAGTGTGCTCCTTAATGGACATGTGGGTGCTGTGGTAGTCAGTGTCTGTCCACTTGAAGCTGTGTGGAGTGAGGGGCGGAGTCCAACCTGTCCGTCAGGCCACGGCCTGATGATGCCTCCTGGAGGCGTGGCCTTTTCTACAAGAAGTGTGTGGCTCTCTGACTGGCATTGTCCTGCTTGCTGGGCCTCTCTGTCTGTCCAGGGGCTGCCCCATGTGGGCAGCTGACCCTGAGAGCCCACCATGTTTTCACCCGACCTCGGATCCAGGGGACTCTGCCCCCCGACAGCCTGTGGTCTCCCTGCCTCCCAGCCCACTCATCCTCAGCTTTGGGCTACGTGAGTCTGTAGAGGGGCCCCGGCCAGCACTGGACCCTTGGACTTGAGTTGGACCGGACTGGGACACTTTGTCTAACACAGGCTCGTTCTAAGGCTGCATGGTCCTGAGTAATACCCGGACCAGGACAGTGGTGGGCAGAGGGTCCCATCATGGTCCCTTTCCCACTTCTGAAGCCCCCCTGCCACAGTGAGAGAAGGATTTGTCACCAATCGTGATTTTGTGATAATGTCTGTTTTCCACCTTCTATAATCGACGGCAGGGTCACGTCCTTTGGGCACCGTGAGAGCCTCAGCCTGAAGTCCTCCCTCCTCTGGTGAATTATCTCCATCCTGTTTAAGGCTTAGGAGAGGGGTTTCGACAAGGCTTATTCGATGAGTTCATTTTCATGGTGGCGGAATTTAGAGAGGGACAGCAATAATGACTGTCCAAGACGAGGAGCGTGATCAGTGGCACTGAATCATACGAGCAGAAGTTGTTGACGTGCTGAACGTTGTGCTGTCTCTATTTTGGCCAAAACTGAAGTAAAATTTGAAAAAACATTTCTTTACATGAATAACAGTGAGTACAGGGGGAAAGAAAATGCTCTAAAATTGATGTGGTCAAGACTGTATAACTCTTCTAGATGTGGTTGAACTATTGAATTGTATAGTATGTGGATAAAATGCCAATAAAACCTTTTTTAAAAAAAAACATCTTAACGGGATCTTTCCCCTCCAACGGTGTTTAGCATAAGGGGAAGCTGCTGGCAGAGAGACAAGCCAGGCTCCTTTGTTCACCCTGCTCACTGCTTATTCTGAGCAGACTTTCAAAAACCAGCTCGCCAGGGTCCCTCACGGAGTCTCCTTGCACCCTCCTCCTGTCCTCCCCCTTCCCCTTCCCCGGAGGAAGTGCATGCACTCGGCCTGGCCCTCCGTGTCTGCAGAATAAGGTGCTCAGTCAAGAAGCCCTGGTTATTGCTCAAGTTGGTAGTTCAAATCTCCCAGCTGCTCCACGAGAGAGGGGTGAAGCTGCCTGCTCCCACAAAGGCAGAAGCTTCTATAAAGGTCAACCCATCCCAAGTGCCTTCTTCTAAGTTCCTGGATCGTCTGCATTTTGTTCTATGAAAATACCTTTCACTGGAGTACTTTGGAGAACGCTTGTGAAATGCTGCCCGATTCTGGATCGTTTCACCCTTCAATAAACACCTTCATTTTAACTCCAGTTTACTCTTTAACAAACTAGAGAGAGAGAGAGGGCACCTAGGAAAACCAGGGACCTTCTTGGGGTTCTGTTAAGGTCCAGCGCCAGTCTTGGGTTCCTCTCATTCACAGTCATCAGGCCGGTTCTGATGTATGATCAGAATTGCCCCTTTGGCTTTCCAAGGCTTTAAATCTGTACAGGAAGAGAGTCTCATCTTTCTCCCATGGAGCAGCTGGTGGGGTCGAACTGCTGGTCTTGTGCTTAGCAGCTCAATGCGTAACCCACTGCACCACCAGAGCTCCTATATGCCCCTCTCTGCAGGGGGCGGTCCTTATTGCAAGCCTCTGCAACTCCAACCAAGGACTTTGAGCTGGCTGCGGAGCATGCCCAACAGACAAGGACAAACCCACCGCTCCGGGAGAGTTCAAGTACCAGGAAACTGAGCTCGACCCATGAGAGGCAGGAAGTAGTTGTATAAGCACCGCAGCTTCCTCCCCCCTACCGCTCCCCACCTCAGGAAGAAAGCAGATGTAGCCCTGGTGGTACTGAGCTCCACTTGTGACACCTGACATGAAAATTCACTCCTTTTTTAAAAAATCATTTTATTGGGGACTCATATAGCTCTTATCACAATCCATACATCTCTTCATGGTATCAAGCACATTTGTATCTTTGTTGCCATGATCATTTTCAAAACATTTTCTTTCTACTTGAGCGCTTAGTATCAGCTTCTCATCTTTCCATCCCTCATGAGCCTGTGATAATTGATATAGCTAAAGTTTATTGTGCCAACCTGGCCGAAAAACACATGTGGGGTTAATTGAAGGACAGAGAGATAAATGGCTTGGTGAGTCTCACCTTTCGAGTTCTCAGGTCTCTTGCTTTCTGATGGTCGGACCAGGGTGTAGCTGCATTAGCCAGTTCCCTGCTTCAGCTGGCAACGCTCACTTCCTGCAAGACATCCCTGAGGAGAAGCCACATGGACCTACCCCTATGCAGCCCTGGATGCTGGAGCAGCAATGTGAAGACCCCTGCCAGCTCTGAGATGCTTACACATTCACTGACTCAGCTTTCCTCCTGCAGTCGGCATCAAATGTGTATCTTGTGAGATGGAGGAAGACTTTGTGGATTGGTGTCAGACATATGGGCTAATGTTGGACTTGTGGGCTTGGGCAGCACCGGGTTGGGATGTTTTCTTGATGTGCACTTAACCTTTATATATAAAACTCTCTCTTATACATATGAGTTTCTATGGGTTTGTTTCTCTAAAGTACCCAGACTAACACAATAGTTTATAAATTATTATTATTTTTTCATGTCTTACACTGATGTTTCCCTTCACCCACTTTTCTGTTGTCCATCCCCCCTGGAGGGGGTTATATGTCGATCATTGTGATCAGTTCTCCCTTTCTCCCTCCACCTTGCTCTTCCCCTCCTCCTATGGCTACTCTCATTGTTGATCCTGAGGGGTTTATCTGTCCTAGGTTCCCTGTGTTTCTGGCTCTTCTCTGTAACCATGTACATGCTTTGGTCTAGCCAGATTTGTAAGGTAGAATTGGGGTCACAATAGTGGGTGGAGGAAGCACTAAAGAACTAGAGAAAAGTTGTATGTTTCAATGGGTGCTATACTGCACCCTGACTGGCTTGTCTCTTCCTAGTGACCCTTCTGTAAGGGGATGTCCAGTTGTCTACAGATGGGTTTTGGGTCTCCACTCCACACAATGATATGATTTTTTTGTTCTGCATCTTTGATGCCTGATACCTGATCCTATCGACACTTCATGATCGCACAGGCTGGTGTGCTTCTTCCACGTGGGCTTTGTTGCTTCTCAGCTAGATGCCTGCTCATTTACCTTCAAGCCTTTAGGATCCCAGATGCTATATCTTTTGATAACTGGGCACCATCAGCTTTCTTCACCACATTTGCTTGTGTACCCACTGCATCATGGGATATCAGGCTATTAGAAGAAAGCAGTCTTACATTAAGTAGAAGCCTACTGTCCATCTGCTACCTTAATACTAAACCTATACACATATGAACATAGATCTATTGCCCTATCATTGTATATAAATATATTTACATATGTACAGACCTGTATTTAGGCCTCTATAAGTGCCTCTTGCCTCCTAGTTCTTTCCTCTATTTCCTTTTACTTTTCTCTTGTGCCACTATCATGTTCAGCCTTCATTTGGGTTTCAGGAATTCCTCTTGGTTACATTATCCTTGAATAAGCCCTACCAGGCCTCCTACACCTTTCACCATCGATTTTAGATCACTTGTTGTTCCCTTGTCCCTGGGTTTGTCAACATCCACTTCCCATTCCCTGTCTCCCCCTCTCCCATGCCCCCCCCCAGAATTGTTGGTCCCATTGTTTTCTCCTCTGGATTGTTTATCCCACCTGTCTTATCTAGATAGACCTGCAGAGATAATAGTGTGCACAAAAAAACAAGACAGAGTAAAACAAAGCAACAAAAGAAAACAAAACAACAAAAACCAAAGGCAAAAAAAAGAAATGCCTATAAATAGTTCAAGGTCCGTTTGTCGATCTTTAGGAGTGTTTTCCGGTCAAGTCTGTTGGGGTGCCACACCCTGGCCCCACAGTCTATTTTTTTTATTCCCTGGGGACTTTGTTGCTCTGCTCCCCTTGCTGTTCTGTTGCATACCTTTAGTGTTTTGCCTCAGCGTGGTGGGGTCAGATCAGGCACAATTCCCTCACTGTGTCTCCCAGTGTTGTCCCTATATGGGTCAGTGAGGGATGTCATGTCTCATGGTGGGGCCAGCCATATGGTCCTCTCTGTGCATTGGCTGCTCTGAGCAGGGACATCGTCCTCAAGGCTTGGTGGGCCAGGATGAGCTCCACTCTCTCCCTCTGCCTTCATTTGCTCTTGTGTGCTCTGATCAGACTTGTCCCTCTCCCTGAGCTGTAGCTTCAGTGCTGTCCTCTGAAGTGAATTCTTCTGGGGGATTGGGGGGGTGGGCTGTCCATGTAGTTGGGATTTGGGCTGGTCCCTGGAAAATTCCCTCTTGATTAGTGTGAACATTCACTTTCGGTGACTCCTGCCCTTTCCTATGGAGGCCTGATGGTGCAGTGGTTACACATTCAGTTGCTAACTGGAAGGTCGGCGGTTTGAAACCACCAGCTGCTTGGAGGGAGAACAAGGAGGCCACCTGCTCCCGAAAACAGTTACAGTCTCGGAAACTCACAGGTGTGCTTCTACCCTGGCCCAGAGGGTCACGGTGAGCCGGCATCGACTCGATGGCAGTGAGACCGGCTTGGTTTCACCCTTTCCTAGCTCGCTTCAGTGGGAGAAAGATGGACCTTTGGGGCCCCCTTGAAGAGTTACAGTCTCGCAAACCCACAGGGGGTGCTTCCATCTTGCCTATATAGGGTCTCTGAGTCAGCATCCACTCAATGACAGTGAGTTTGAATGCACACACTTCCACCCTTCTCCTGCTGGTGATACCTGGAACTGCCTCCCCATCAACTGCTGGTCACTGCCTTCCGATTGGGTCCAACTCAACTCTGCTTCCTAGGAGTAGATGACACTTCGCAGGGCCCTGCACCATCTCTGGATCGCTGGTTGGTTCTCATCTGTTGCTGGGGCCTCTGTGCACTGTGATCGCCTTCACACCCAGAGGATCCCTTGGTCATCCAGAGGGTTTTTGTGAGCTGACATTGTAAGTCAATCAATACATATATGAACCTAGTCTGTCGGAGCCTGCTGAAACTTGTCCACCATCGAGGTCCCTGCTGGTGTTTGAAATACCCGGGGCATGACTTCCAGCCTCATGGCAACACACGAGCTGCCACCACGCCACACTGGCACACGCTAGGGTGGCCTCAAATCCCTAGCTCAGGAGCCATTGCTGGGAGGGCCCAAGACCCCAGAGAAAGACGAGGTGGTGTTAAAGACCTCCTCTGAGAATTGCAGTTTCTTGCTGACTGTTCGTTCCGTTAATCAATTGCGCTCATTTCCTGCTTTTACTCATAGTGAAGTTTCCTGCCTCACACCTAGGGTCGGGGGGCGGTGGGGGGGGGTTTCCATTCCCTTCTGCAAGCTCACCACAGCTTGTGACAGAAGTTAGATACGCATCATGCAACTCTTCCGGCTTCTTCCTGCGTCTTGAATGTTCTGCTTCCTCCCATGATGCCCCAACATGGGCTGAATTGCACCCCGCATGCAGAGCTCACAGGAAGCGGAGCTTAGAACGTTGGGGCTGGTGAGTTGGCATCGACAGCAAAACAGCTGGTTTGGGGTTTCCCCTTCTGTCCCCTCCTTCCCTTTCCGGCCTCACTTCGCCACCCCCTCTACCACTGGACCTGGGCTTTTTTTTATTGGTGTGGCTATTGTGTGCTATAGAGTCGGTTCTGACCCATAGCACCCCTGTTCATAACAGAACAAAGTGCCGCCTGGTCCTGCACCATCCTTACGATTGTCCTGTGCTTGCGCCCCTGGTTGGAGCCATGATGGCCATCCATCTGCTCCTCGAGGGCCTTCCTCTTATCTCTGCCCCTCCATGTCACCCAGCATGCTCTCCTTCTCCAGGGAGTGGCCTCACCTTTAACACTTCCGAAGCATGGAGACGAGGTCCCGCCATCCATTCCTCCAAGGAGCACTGTGGGGCAGCCTTGCTGTAGACCGCAAGGTGCCTTTGGTGCTGGGTGACCTCGTGGCTAGTCTGTGTCAGCATAGCTTGTTTCCTAGAACCTCGCCTACCATTTCGATTAAGTCATTAGGATTACTAAAATGTAACCGGAATACAGTAAAAGCCAATCGTGTTTCATGTACAGTTCAGAGAATGAAGACACTCATACAGTCACCTGAGCTCAAGATCAAGAAATACCTTACTGTCCAGAAATAACTTAGGTGTGCCTCTTGGCAGCCAGTCTTTGCCCTGCTCCCCTGCTCAGAGCGCGTTCCTGTAGCGGGATCTGTAGGTGTCCACTGTGTAGCCAGACCACTGTTAGTTTCTTCATTCACCAGTTGAAGGACATTTTGATTGCTTCTAGTTTGAATGCATTACTAATAAAGCTAATATCAAGATTGGGTTTATCACATGAAAACTTTAGCTCTCGCTCTTTTTAAATCGCATCATCTCAATTCTCTGCTCAAGACCCTTTCACGGCTGGCTCTTCACCAGGGTATAAATCAAGTCCTTTGTTTTGCCCTGCAGGGCCCTACAGAGCCTGGCATCTAGCTCTTGGCCTTGTCTTCTTTCCCCAGAACTTTGTCACATGGGCACTCTGTGCGTCAACAAAGAGCCAAGGCGCCCGCTTCCAGGTGTGTTTGTGTCTTAGTCAATGCACGAGACGCATAAGAGGAGAAGAAGCCAAAACGTATTTCTACAAAATCACGGAAACCTTTATGAAACAAAAATATCAGAGCAGAAAGCTATCGTTTCTTGACATGTCCTCCTTCTAGGTCCATGCATTTCTGGTGGGGGTGGCCCCCTCTCTCTGACCCTTCCCCAAAGAATTCTGCACTCTGTGATTTATGCTTCGTCCGAGCACCCATTTGGGCCCCCCTGGAGGACTCAGGTTGCGTTCCTCTAAAATGTCCTTTGATTTGGGCGGGGAGGGGTACAAGAAGAAGTCTGGAGGGCAGAAATTGGGGCTGCAGGACAAATGAGGTAAGGCTTCGCAGTGAAATACTCTTGGGGCGGCCCTTGCTACCTTTAGGTAGAAAGGAGCAGGTGCATTGCTGTGGTTTTTATAAAGTTCCTGACTGTTTTCTCAGCAATGCAGCTTTTCTGAAAGTGCTTCTGCATAGGCCCCAGTGGTCATCCTGTGTCCTTCAGCAATGATCCCTGCAGAATCCCGAAAGACTCTCACACAACCTTCTGAGTCACACAACCTTTAGAGTGTCGGTGGTCCTCAGCAGGCACTGCTGGGCTTGGGCCCTTTTGTCTTTTGTGTTGTAAGCACCCCCAGGAGACCGAGACCAGGATGGGGCTGAAAGAACTTGTCTCTGGTACCTGCAGATGCCGCAGGCCTGGCTCACAGCCTTCTGTTTACAGTAAACCCATGCATGTGTGAACTAGAACCTGGGTGGCCCTAATTTCTGACTTAAGGATATTCATGGCCTCATCGTGTTTAATAGTGGAAAACAAGAAATAACCGAACGTCCATCAACAGTAGAATGAACCAGAAAACATGGAGTGTGGGTATACCACAACAGAATGTCCACAAACACTAAGAATGAAGAAACCCCTACCTGCAGTGACTTGAATGAGCCTCTGACTCACTGCAGGTAACAGAAGGGAGAGCAAATGTGCTGTCTGGTTACTCTCTGAGGAAGTTCGACAGCAGGCAACACTATTTTGGGGGTCCCGTGTCAAAACTAGCCGAAGGAACCAGAAAATCGGGAGATGGCAAGAATCAGGCCCTCAGGTTCTGTCTGGTCTCTGGACTTTTTCTGTTTCTTATCTTGACTTTTGTCAAGTTAGCTTTGTTGTCTCCGAATGCCCTTCTTCACAAGATGGGACCACGCACGGCCCCTGGCGACCCCCTCACCAGAAACAAGACCTCTTTTTCCTTAGTTCTCATTAAAAAAAAAATGCTGGGCACAATGTCTAATTGGCCAGGGATTTTTACAGACCGACTCCTGTGTTTTAGGTTGGCAAAAATGCCAGCCAAAGCAGCTCCCCATGGAAATGCATGACGGGAGTTCTGAGTAGGACGGGGTCTCCCCAAGGGCATGAACCGTTTGAGAAGTTAGGTAGGTGCCAGATGAACAATCTCCTAGAGACTCACTTCATCAGGCTTATGATTCACCCCTTACACAGAAAACAGGACTCCAACCGTGAAGGCAGCCGGGACCTCGCAGATGCAGACGTTCCCAAGATGAGCCTCCGCTTATTCTCCTTGCTGGTGCTGATCCCTCCTCCAGCTGCCAGTGGGCTCGACCTTGGAAGAATCCAGTCTTCACAGTAACTAAGCTTGTCTGGTCAATCCGACAGTGCCTGCTGCGTGTTCAATGTTCCTGCCTTTGACCCGACATCTCCGCTTCTCGAAAGGGATCCTCTGCTCATAGAAGACACTCTCTCCAGCCTGCACACGTGCTCACGGACAGCCACTGGGGGACTGTCCAGACATAGCCGAGCCAAAGATGTGTCCCTAGGGACCGCATTCAAGGATCGCTCGTGGGCACGAGGGCACATTTTACAAATGGTAAGAGCCCCTAACACTGAAAGACGTTTGAGATAGGTTAAGGTAGAAGGCAAGTTGTAAGTACCTCTGGCAGTCAGGATGATGATGATGATGATGATGATGATGATGATGATGATGATGATGATGTAGGTACACAGGCGTACTCATCAAACTAGTTCCAATTGTTCTCTCGGGGTGTTTACTATGGGCAACACCTCAACATGAAGAAAGCAAAAATCCTCACTACAGCAGCAGTAAAGCCAGACCATGGTAAGTGAAGACAAGATCGAACTTGTCAAAGACCTTGCTGCACTTGGATCCACAGCCAACATCCAAAGAAGCAGCCAAAACCCAAACACACTGCCGTCGAGTCGAGGCTGACTCGCGGTGACCCTAGAGGGCAGGGTAGAACTGCCCTTGAGGGTTGCCAAGTCTGTAACTCCTTACAGGACTAGAATGCCCCGTCTTTCTCCTATGGAGTGGCTGGTGGTTTTGAACTGCTGACCCTCCGGCTTGCAGTCCAAACGCATAACCACCATACCACCAGGGCTCCCTTAGGAGGAGCCAGCAGGCAAGAAATCAAGGGACCTATTGCAATGGGCAGATGTCCTGCAAAAAACCTCCTTAAAGGGTTCAAGAGCAATCAATACAGGAAGCATTCCAAAGGAAAGATGTCACTTCCAGGACTCAGGTGTGCCGGACCCAAACCAGGGTATCGTCAATCGTCTCGTGTACATGGGAAAGTTGGACAAGGAATGAGGAGGCTCAAAGAAGGGTCGACACATTGGAACTAGGGAGTTGGTGAAGAACATTGAGCGTGCCAGCGTGCCAGGGCCTGCCAGAAGAGCAAACAGATCTGTCTTAGAAATGAGTGACCAGATCCCGCCTTCTGTACTTTGGACGTGCTCGCAGGAGGGAGCAGGCTGTCGTGCTCAGTAGAGGGCCAACAACAACCAAAAGGAAGACCCTACACAAAATGAATCCACGCAGAGGCTGCACCAACGGGCTCCGGCGAAGAAACACTTGTAAGGACGCTGCAGGAGCGATCAGTGCTGTGTTCTGCTGTTCCTGGGTCCTGGTGAGTCAGAACCGACTTGAAGGCGCCTAACCATAGCTCCAGACTCCGGAGAGGCTTTGATCGCTCCAAGCATCTCTACAGTATTCGAACGTTTAAAAGAAAATGTATTTCTTTCTAACCCAAAGCACTCTATAATATTTTGTTTTTTTAAGAAGGGGTCTTGGACCCTGGGGAAAGCCCGACAGATGCTGTATGATCGCCTTTCAGACGGATGCTTTGTATGTACAAGGTTCTTTAAGAATTCACAGACTTAGCTCCCTGCTCACCGACCCATAACACAGCAGACTAAATGTTTGACATGGGAAAATTCTCGAGGACAAAAGGGCTTATTCAAACTGACCTAACAGCCATGAGCTATCTCATAATCAGCAGACAAACAGACAGGGAGTTGGTGCTGGGGGCGGAAGGGGCTGGGCAGGAGCCGCACAGGCCAGGGCAGGAGACTGGCTCTTTTTGGAGGTCATGCCAGCTCACAGTGGTGGCAGGAGCACCTGTGCTGGCCCAAACGCACACTGGGGAGCCTGGGTGGGAGGCAGCAAGGAGGTGAGTCAGGAAGAAGGTGTGACGTGTTACACAGCCACTTCAAAGAGGCAAAGACATTAGACACCTGAGACCAGGCAGTGGGTGTGCCACCGGCAAGCTGCAGGCCTGGAGGTGGGCATTTTAGCAGAGCCTGGCATGTACCACCCAGGCCCAGAGCTTTCCTGAAGCGGCCAGGCTGCCTCTGAGTCTGTGGGTGGCGCTAATAACCCCAACACACAGGCTGCCTTCTGCTTCTCCAAGCATCTCCCCCAAGGAATCCTGCTCTGGGGTGATTGCCACTGCCTGGAAGGGATGTACAACAGGAAAAGACCCCGAAGTCAAAGAGCTCTTACACAGACCCCTACCCCTTTCTTAAGTCTTAAACAAGACAAAGACAGAGCATCGGAGGAATGGGGGAGTTCACCAGCCTGAGGCCGTAATGGTGACCCAAGGATGCATGGCTGCGTGGCCAGTTTCAGAAGATGAGTCTCAGAGGACATGCGTCAGGAAGCCATGACTGCCGGCCGATCCGTTCATGACGGTTGCAGGCAGGACAACCGAAGCAGAATGGGGCCGTGACTGGGATCTGTACACAGTTGTAGATCAGCCCCATTGGCAGGGCTGGCTCCGGGGCCTCTGACCATGTCGGTCAGGGCATGATTCATCACGCCCTAATGTCCATCAATGGCGTGCCCAGGTGGGCCGGCTAGTGGGAGTCATAGAAATCGTAGAGATCTACGTTCAGACACCCTCTGCTTGAGGCCAAAGCCTACTGAATGTACCTGGGGCGCCAGGAGGACAAGACCATCTGTCTTGGAAGAAGTACGGTCCCAGTGCTCCTGAGAGGCAAGGATGGCGAGACCTCGTCTTCCGTACTTTGGACATGTTGTCGGCAGAGACCAGTCCCTGGAGAAGGACATCGTGCTTAGTAAAGTAGAAGGGCAGTGAAAATGAGGAAGACTTTCGACTAGATGGATTCACACAGCGGCCCCATCGATGAGTGCAAACATAGGAACAATTGTGACGATGGCACAGGAGGGGGCAGGGTTTCCTTGTGTCGCACATGGAGTCTCTATGAATCAGAACCAACTCGATGGCACCTAACAATAGAAATAACAACAACAACAACAGGGAAAGAACTCAATGGAGGTTAACTTAATGTTCAGACTCAAAATAGACTTAGGACTCCCAAGGGTTAGGGTTTAAGCTCGCTTGCTCGCAGGGAGATAAAATCCTGCTTCGTCCTGTAGCCTTGCTCTGAATCAGCGGACTCCATGGCAGTGAGTTTGGTGTCAGCTCGTCCCCCACAACACAGGAAGCCCGGGAACATGTTCAAGTGCCCCACATCCTCCTCCACAGTGTGTGGATTCCCCTAAAGCCCATTTCTGTCCCCGCCTCACCTGGGACAAAGGAAGAGACTTGGTTTACTCTGGTGTTGTTTCAGGCCATGATTTTGTGGAACAGCCCTTGGTGAAGAAGGAATGGGGGAGAGAAAGTGACGTGCAGACGCACACACGTCCGCTAGCCCCCGTCATCAAGACAACTACCTGGGGGAGTGGAACAATGGTTTCCCAGAACAAGGTTTATAACGTTAAAGGTCAACAGAGCATTTCTTACCAAAAGGAAGTTGTTAATTACTCTACTTAAAACAAAAACAAAATACGTTCTGAGTGTTGGCCTTGACCTCAAGGCTCTGCCAGACCAGTTTGGGGACACTCTTTCTCTCCTAGGTTGTTGGTCTGCTTACTCACCATGCAGCTGTTTATTGAAAGAGCTGGCCATGAGCGTAGAGGAGGGTGGGAGCTGACTCATTCATGCACCGTGCTTTTCCTGGGATCACAGGTATCCTCAAAGGGGGCCCCTTCCCAGAATCGTCTGTGATGTGGCCCATGGGGTCACAGGATCAAAGGAAGTCACCTGGGCACAGGTGGTCCTTCCCCCAGAACCTCCCTGTGGGGGTGAATATGGAATGGAAGTGTGCAGGCATCTCAGGAGTTTGAGAAAACAAGGGTCTTCTGCCAAAGACGGAGGCCTGACTCCGCTTCGGTTCTGTTTACTGCGTCATCTCAGCTGGCTTTCGAAGACCAGCCAGCCGGCATTCCTGAGGGCATCTCCACGCTTTCCTCTGCCTGTCTGCCCCTCCCTCTCACAATGCCCCTGGAAGAGCATTCCCTCAAGCTGGCCCTAGAAAGATCCATAGGATAAGCCACCAAGTGGCTCAGGCTTCATGAAGAGCAAACTACTATGTCAAAAGGTTTTTCCTTGTTTTGCACCTGTGAACACCTGATTTTGTAAATGTTGACCAATCAGAACGTCCTTGTAAGGTCCTGGGTTCTCTATATTCAAGCTCTGTGAAACTTTCCGCTAGACGTCGTCCTTTGTAGGGAGCCTGGTTGGGGAGTGTTTGCACACTGGCCTGGTAACCACAAGATCAGCAGTTCGAAACCACCAGCCACGGTGTGGGAGCACGCTGAGGCTTTCTGCTCCTGTAAAGAGTTACGATCTTGGAAATCTACGGGGGCAGTCACACCTGCCCTGTAGGGTCTCTATGAGTCTGCAGCGACCTGATGACAATGACTATGGGGGAGCTGGGCGGTGTAACCTGTGGATCTTTACAGTTTCGTGCTTCAAGAAACTTCACTTTCAGTTTACCTGGAGCCCCAGTGTGCCCTTTGACGGATGGCATGCCCTTTCCAGGATGAGTACTCCAACGTGACTGCAGGTGGACAGGGGCCTCCCAGAGCAGCAGCAAATGAGGTAAGGACTGCTGGCTTATGCGGTTGAGGTTTAGGATCTGCAAGGGAAAGAAGACCTTTGTAACATTTCAGGGCACCAAGAGACCTCAAATTCCAGCATGTTTTATAGAGGCCCTTCTATGATGTCTTAAGACAAAGGCAAAGTAAAAATGAATCACCTGGATGAGGGAGGCTGTGGTAGCTTCATAAGGTGGTGTCAACTTGCAAAGGGGTGGAGTCTAGCTGTCAATCAGGCCACAGCTCGAGGACCTCATTTGGAGGCACCACGGAGATAAATAGCTCACTGGAGGCAGATATACACAGACTCTTCTTCATCTTCCTGCTGACAAGACACATGGAGCTACTCTCAAGCCCTGGAGCTAGAGGAGCCACATGGAGACCCACACCAGTGTTGAGATGCTTCCACTGCCACTGGATCCACAAGACTTTCCACCCACTGGCCTGTGATCTTCCTGAATTTGGCATCAATGCATGTGTTGCATGAGTCTGAAGAGGAATTTATAGATTGGTATCAGACATATGGGCTAATATTGGACTTATAGACTTGATCTGGACTGGGCTGGGATGCTTTATCAATATATAATTGTTCTTTTATATAAAATTCTTTCTTATCTATATATGCGTGGCCCCCTGGATTTGTTTCTCTAGTCAATCCGGACCAACACCGAGGCCATCAGCCTGAGGCCATAATGGTGACCAAAGGATTCACAACCGGTGGCTAAATTACAAAGCCTGGGAAGTAAAGGGAATTTGTCACAATACCGTGGTTGGCTTAGGCTGGGTTCTCTAGGAAAAGCAAAACCAGGGAAGTTTATGTATGTGTCCACAGAAAGAAATTTATATCAAGAGAATGATTCACACAGTTGTAGAATCTGGCAAGGCCCCGGGCAGGCAGGTTCCAAGACCGTGGGTCAGTGTAGATGGGTGGGGCTGATGGTTGCAAGATCAGCAGGAGGGTGTTAGGCTGGTGACTGCAGAGACAAATGAATTCAAGATCAGCAGGTCGGATGGCAGCCAGGCTGCTGAAAACTCCCAGGACCTACAGGCAGTATGGCAGGCTAATAGCTCAAAGCCAAAGAATGAGAAGTCAATGAGCCAGATGCAGGATCCAGTCCTGGCGGATCAATTCCCAACCTTCCCAGAAAGTGAGGAAGAGACTGTGTTTGGGATACGTACACGATCGCAGCTTAGAAAAGCTTACAGGATTGGTGCTGAGGCCCTCTGATCATATTGCCTGAGCAGGACTCATAACTCTGGGACCCTAGTACCCTAATTCCCATCAAGGACATGCCCAGGCAAGTCCCCAAGAGGGTCCCTTCAGGGCAGGCCATGGGACTTGTAAGCAAGCTACTTTTAAGTACACTCCACTGAGGCAAGGGTCAGAACGAACTCAATGGAGACTGGATCTATATGGCGAGTCAAGGATCCGGGGCTCCCACTGCAAACCATAACCTTCTGCAAAGATCGTATGGAAGCTCGTGTACAGCTACGCAAGAGGCCATCCATACTGGTGGCTGGTTCTCACCATCTTCTGAGACCAGGCAAAGGATGCTTCTCAGCCAAGACTGCCCAGGACAGATGCCCACCTGGAGACAGGGAGAGAGGGGGACAGAACAGATGCCCCAAATGCTTAGAAATGCCCCCTGAGGTCAAACTCCTTCCCCCAGCACAGAACACCTTGGAGAGGCGCAGCATGGATTCAACGACAGATTGGAGGAAAGGGAGGGCTTCCGACCGAGCCGAGTTCCTGAAATTCACCAGCGTTTTCTGCCAGGAGGTGGAGAGAGGCATCCAGTGGAGGCTGAGATGTAGACTAATGACGTTCCTCCGTGGTCCACGCATGGGAGTGTCTGGCTTTGAACTATCATTTGCTGCTACAGATGCATGACGCATCCTGTCGATCCCAGGAAAGGTCTCTGCGTGGCACAGATGGTTGGCTCTCGGCCACTGGCCTGAACATTGGTGATTCTAACTCGGCCCCAAGACACCATGGAAGCAAGGCCCGGTGATCTACTGTCACCAAGGTTTCTGCCACACCAAGGAGACTGTTGGGAGTGCAGTTCTACTGGACTAAGGGGGGAAAATAGACCCCCAACTTCAAACATAAATACTCAAACAAACAAACAACTCATCGGGTCAATTCCAACTCACAGCCACCCTGTAGGACAGGGTAGACCTGCCCCTGTGAGTTTTCCAAGACTGTAACGCTTTAGTACTAGAAAGTCCTGTCTTTCTACCCAGGATGGCTGGTGGTTTTGAACTGCTGACCTGGAGCTTAGCGGCTCCACTTGTAACCACTATGCCACCCGGGCTGCTATATAATTACTAGAGATCCGTTCATTAAGGCTTCAACAGGACAAAGACAAGACAGAGACCAAAATGAATCATCCAGATGAAGGAAGCCATCCGCCTAAAGCCAGAACGCAAAGATTCACAGTCATGCAGCCGAATGACAGAGAGTGGAAAACAAAGGAAATTCACTTTTAAAAATCCTGACTGGTGGCAGGTCAGCCCATCACAGGTGCAGGCAGAACCACAGAACTGGGGAGAGGCACCAGGATTGGGAAACCGACACCACAGTAGATTAGAAGCTGCTGCAAGGTTCATTCCGGGAGAATCGAGAGACCGGTATGGGAGCAAGCAGTGACTCACAGCCTGCAGGACACGACAGGTGCTCATCTACGAGAGGGGGAGCCCAGGGAAGTCTACCCAGCATGAGGAGGGGTGCAGGAAGCCTCCTGGAGGCTGAGCTGAGCACAGGGTCGCCCCACCATCAGTTTCAAAAACCCAAACCCATTGCTGTCCAGTCGATTCTAACTCCTACAGGCCCTGCAGGAAAGAGAACTGCCCTCGAAGATGCTCAGTCCTGGGAGGAGACTGGCGCACCTTTCTCCGACAGAATGGCAAATGGATTTGAACCGCTGCTCTTCTGGGTACCAGTCAAGCACTTAACCACAGCACCAGGGCTCCAATTAGCAAGCAGAATTGGGAAAGAAACACCCATCACCATCGAGTCAGTTCTGGCTCAAAGCAACCCTTTGGCACCAAGTGGAAGTTCCCTGTAGGTTTTCCAAGGTGACTGTCCTTACAGGGTCTTAGTGTCCTGTGAAGCCTCTGGTGGGTTTGAACTGCTAACCGTACCGCACCACCAGGACAAACGCAACAGAAATAAGCTGTGACATAAACATTTTTTAAATAAATAATTTTATTGGGGGGGGGGGCTCTTAGAGCTCTTATAATAATCCATACATCAATTGAATCGAGTACATTTGTACATATGTTGCCATCACCATTTCCAAAACATTTTCTTTCTACTTGGATCCTTGGTATCAGCTCCTCTTTTTCCTCTCAATCCCTCACCCTCGTGACCCCCTGGTAAATTATAAGTTATTATTACTTTCATATCTTACACTGTTCTCTATCTTCCTCACCCACATTTCTGTTGTTCATGCCCAGGGGGTGGAGGGTGGGGATTGTACGTCAGTCATTGCGATCGGTCCCCCTTGCTCCCCCATAGATATTGAACTAAAATGCAAGACGACTGGGAGACAGGGGACAAAAGGGTAGCGTGGGGACGGTGTTCCAGGGAGAGGAAGCAGCAGGTACAAAGGCGTGAGGCTCCAAGCTGAGGAGGTGGAAGTGCCTGGACCCTAAGGTCGGAGGGGCAGACAGGTCAGGGGCTGCAGTGGCTAGGGCGGAAGGAAGACCTCGTCACGGCGCTAGCTATGAAAGACTGAACACAGCCGGGCCGCGCGCATCCTCACAATCGTGCTGAGCTCATTGCAGCCACTGTGTCCATCCATCTCCGTGAGGGCCTTCGTGTTTCCCTTGACCTTTGACTTGGCCAAACACTGCTTCCGCCTGATGACATGTCGGGAAAGTAGGTGAGCACCTCCCAAGTCCTGAAGAATTCGAGTTTTCTTGGGGAAGGTAATGGAATGCATTTAGGGGCGTTGGATTCTAGAAGGCTCCCCTGTGTCACACTCCAAGAAGAGGCATGGGGAGAGGCAGGCTTTGAGAGATGGAGGCAGAAACCTGTGAGAGAGGAGCCTAGGAAAGGGGAGTCAGGCAGGGGCACAGATCTGAGCAATGGTCAGGAGAGTTGGACCAAGCCAGTCTTGGCATGGGTGTGGGGGAGGGGTACCAGAGAGAGACGGGGGGCATGGTACTGACAGTGCCCCTTGTCCCCAGGAGAAAACAAAGCGAAAACAAAAATCGCCTGCCACGGAGTTGATTCCGGCTCATGTGTCATTGTCGTCATTGTCACTGGGTGCCATTGAGTTGGTTCCGACTCAGCGCCCTGTGTGTAACAGAACCAAACACTGCCTGCCCCTGCTCCGTCCTCACAATCCTGATATGTGAGACCATGGCTGCAGCCATGATATCAATCCGTCTTGGTTGATGTTCTTCATCTTTTATACTAACTCTCCAGCAGGCATGTCTTTCTTCCCATCCCTGCTCTCTCCTGATACGGTGCGCAAGGGCCATGGTCCTGCCTTACTTGCTTCTAAAGGGCGTTCTGGCTGTCCTGCTTCTGGCAGGCCACGAGACCTTCAATGTTCTTCACCTTCACAATTCCAGTTCAACTGACCCGCTACCGGCTTCCCACAAATCTTTGCAGGAGCAGGCAGGCTCGGCTTTCTCTGTGGTGCCCCTGGTGGGTTTGAACTGCCAACCTTTCCCTTAACAGCCCGACGCCTCAGCCATTGGGGCTCGTCGGTGTCCCAGGTGCAACTGGCCAAAGAAAAGGTGGAAGAGCTTAATAAGCTCTTAATAAGCCAATCGTCAGGTGTAGACCCCGGGGCATCCTGAAACAGCACTGTGTTAGTCTGTTAGATAGAGCAACAAATCCATGGACACACATATGTGTATAAGGAAGAGGTTTATACACAAGAGCACTTGTACATTAAGAAAAAGTCCCAACCTAGTCCAGTCCAAGTCTGATATTAGCCCATATGTCCGATACTAATCTATAAAGTCCTCTTCAGACTCACGAAACACTTGCAATGATGCCAAATTCAGGATGATCACAGGCCAGTGGATAGAAAGCCTTTGGGTCCAGTAGCGTTGTAAGCATCTCAGCGCCGGTAGGGGTGTCTCTGTGGCTTCTCCAGCTTCAGAGGTCTGGTTGTGTCTGTGTGGCTTCTCCGGCTCAGGGCACTAGGGCAGTTCCATGTGTCTTGTCAGCTGCAATGTCTCTCAGAGAGTGAAGTAGTGAGAAAGAGTCTCTCCCGCCTCCAAGGAGGAAGTATCACATTTCCCAGAATTCTCAGAAGGCCATGCCCACACAGAGGCCTCATTGGCTATGATCTGATTGACATTCTTAATCCTCAGATTGACAAATGATTAAATAACCACCACAGCACTGCACTGAGCGGCCTGAGTGTCCCCCCACCCACTACTGACTCGTGGGTCCAGCGCTGAATCTGCCTAATGCTGGTCACCTGAGGAGCCCCAGGGTCAGAGTCAGGAGTCAGGAGTCAGGAGTCAGATGCCGTCCACCTCCTGGGAGGAGAGAGAAAGCGCCTTCTCAGGAGAGCAGGCCTGCTTTCTAGAATTGCCACATCTCTCAGAAATGAGAAACAGGGTGACTGATCATCCAGAGAGGGAGCTCCCACCTGCAGGTCAGCGGGGGAGGGGGTGTCAGAGGACGGTCACCCTCAGGTTTCTGAAACAGAAACCACATACCAGCCCACAGCCTCCGGTCCATGTGGTCAGCAGTCTAAACCCTGGCCAGAGAACTGGGCTCCTACAGGGGTACCCCACTCCTGCTGCTCTCCACACCAGCCTGTGCCAAGTACCCCCGCCCTGAGGCATCGGTTGAGAGGCCCTGGCTGTGCATTCAGGGGGGCTGAGGGCACCTGGAGCTGGGACCCACCCACTTCCTCTAACTCGGGGAGCAGGCATAGCCCTGTGCCACCTCATAATGCTCTCTGCTTCCAGCCAAGGCTGCACAGCCACCTGCCTCGGTACCGGGCCTGTGCCTACCACGGCCCTCTCGGTGCCAAGCGCCTCCTAGTTGACCACCCGAAGGCTGCAGCTGACTCAGACACACACGCACACACACACAACACTGGGCCACGGAGGATGCCACCCCCAGCACACATTGGCTCCCTTGCGTCAGCAGGTTGCCTTTGATCCTGGGGAAGGAAGGGGCGGTCCTGGTTCTCCTTGCCCCAGATGGTGGCTTCAAGTGTCCAGGGTGCTGAGCAGACCCTGTCACCGGGAAGGGAGCACCTACAGGGGTGGTCGTCGTAGGAGTGGTCACGCACAGGGATGGCCACCCATCAGGATGGACACACAGAGATGGTCACCCACAGACACAACAGGAGGACCCTCCATTGTGCGTCTCCACACAAGAGAACGCTGCTCTCCACCTGGGCAGGTGGTTCCACTCAAACTCAGCCCTAACTAGTTGCCAATGAGTTGCCACTGTCTCCACTTGTGTCACCCCCACGTATATCAGGGTGAAACCACACCAGAGGGCTGCCAAGGCCTGCGCTGGGGGACACAGACCACCAGGCCTTTCTTTCAAGGTACCTCTGGGTGGATGGGAACCTGCAACCTCTCGGTGAGCAGCCACGTCCATTCACCACTGTTACCATCCTGGGACTCTGGCCTGGGCTCAAGGCCATCCTTTCTGAACCTCAAGTCCTCCCTGGATCCTTCCAGCCTTGGGGAGGTACTCTCCCCTCCTCCCCAGCTGAGGTCTTACCAGCCATTTCCAGTCAGGTACAGCTGGCCCCCAGGTGGTGGGAATAGGCCATCCCCACCCCTAATCTCAGAAACCCAGGGAAACTGGCTGACAAGCGCACAGGGAGAAGGGTGTCCTAGAGAGGACTGATGCCCAGAGTGGGGAAAATGGCCCAAGGAGGGGTTCAGGGTGGGGAGGGTTAAACACCAACACCAGGGACTCAAGACTTCAGATCTCCGTCCCACTGGTTGGCAGAGTCCCGACCTCAAATAGGATCTCAGGAAATATTAGCACCTACACATTGGGCTGCTAACTGCAAGGTCTGCAGTTCAAAAACACCAGTCGCCCAGGGATGGGGGTGAAAGATGAAGGCTTTCTACTCCCATAAAGATTTGCCATTCCGGAAACCCACACGGGCAGTTCTACCCTGTCCCATAGGGTGACTATGAGTCAGCATTGACTCGACGGCAGGGAGTTGAGTTGTTAAGTTGGGGTGGTGTGTCCTGCCCATCCCTCTCCTACTCCTGCACACCACCCCAGGTGGCCCCAGCATCTGAAATGACAGAAGACAAGCTGATTGCTCATGCAGTTTTAGACAAGGAAGGAGTCTGGGGTGAAGAAGGGTCAGGCAACCTGGACTCCCTTCCCCCAGCCCCATGAGACCTAGTACCCCAAGATCCAGCCTTTTTCCTTCCCCCAGCCCCATGGGACCTGGCACCCCAAGATCCAGCCTTTCTCCTTCCCCCAGTCCCATGAGACCTAGCACCCCAAGATCCAGCCTTTCCACAGCACTCCCCTCGCCGTTACTGCCTGCACTTTCTGTTTCCACATCTGAGCAGTGAATGCCTTCCTCTGCAGACTGTGGTGAACATCGACTGAGAGAGCTCAAGCCAAGGCCTGCAACCTGCGCCAGGAAGAACTGCTGTTTAATCCAGTCTGATCAATACCGTCGGGTGCCAGCTTTATTCCAGGCCTTTGGATGTGTGTAAGCAAGCGGGGTCTTGCCCTGGGGAGGCTTATCTGCAGGGGGAGCTGGACAAGGTTGGTGGGTGACATCATGCACCAGACGTCAGAGAGAGTAACTCATAACTCACTCTGGAAGGCGGTGGGTGCAGTGAAGAAGACAACAGCACCCTGGGGTGTGTTACAGAGTCAGGTGTGCTTCTGAGGCCATGGTCACAAAACACCACCAAGCCCATCATGGACGAAGAACAAAAGCGTTTTGTCTCACAGTTCTGGGGCTGCGAGTCCTGATCGAGGTGCCAGCACCTGGATTCCCAGAGAGAGGCTGTCTCGTGTCTTTCTCCTCACGGCTGCTAGCTTCTGGGATCTCCAGTGTCTCATGGCTTGACCGCCACTCTGGGAAACAGAAAGATTTCTTCCAAGTTGTCTCCCCCAAATATACCCCAAACTCAACTGCTTGCTACACGTGGTAAGTGACTATATACTTGGAGGTCAACAGAAGTAGATCAGGGGTTATTCTCCCTAAGGGTTATCAGCCATCCAGAGCAAGCAGTTTATCCCACAGTAAGTAGGGCCCACTCCCTTCTGATAAGGAGAGTAGTAAACTGTTTCCCTGACGGAGAGCCCAGGGAGGTCAAGCCCACTCAAGGGTGACCAAGGTTAGGCCGCCATCATGAATGTAGGGTCCGCCCTTCTTGTCACATGTACACCCCCTTCCTGTGATGCTTATGCCCATGGTATATCCCCCTCCTGTTGCTTGTATTGCCTATTGTACAGCCCCTTCCTGTGACGTGTGCGGATGCCTGTAATCATGCCCCCTAAAGAGATATAAGCCTCGGTTAGCAATAAAGGGTCCCCACTCCTGCTCTCTCCCCTGTGCTCTCAGCCCGCGCTGTGCGCAGGCCTGGCTGTTAAGGTCATGGCCGTCCAGGAGGTGAGCATGCTACCATGAAATGTGTCTGACTCCACTATTTCACTCTCTCTTCTCTCTCTCCTTAGTCTCTATGACGTTACTATAATCTTTATATTTCTCAACCGTACAATTGTGCTTACTAAACCCGTGATTAGTTGTGGGGGCTGGCCTTTCCCCCACACCACTGTGCCACCAGGAATCCTTCTTCTCCATCTCTGTTTCTATGTCTCTACCCCTCTCCCTCTCCCTGTCTGCTCTTCTCACATAAAACACCAGCCATCTGAGTTTAGGACTGCATGCGTACCCAACTGATCGCATCTTCAAAGACCCTGGTCCACGCAAGGGTCACATTCAAAGGCACCAATGGCTCAGACGTCACGATATCTTTTGGAGGGATACACTCAAAGTCAACCCACAGGCCGAGGGGAAATGGGAGAGAGGGGTTGAGGGTGAAATGGGCCGGCCAGGGCAGGTCTCAGGGGAGCAACCTTTGAGCAGAGACTTTGAGGATGTATGACAATTCGAGGGGAGCACCTCAGAATTGGGACTTTGAACTTTTTCCCACTCAGGTTAGTGTTGTTGTTGCTGTTGTTGCTTGGCACACTGTTGAGCTGGTTCTGACCCATAGTGACCCGTGGACAACAGAACAAAACACCGCCCGCTCCTGCGCTGGCCTCACAGTTGTTCCTATGTTTGTCCATCCATCTGGTCGAGGGCCTTCCTCTTTTTCACTGCCCCTGCACTTGACCAAGCATGCTGTCCTCCCCCAGGGGCTGGACTCTCTGATGACGTGCCCAGAGTTTGGGTCTGTAGAAAAGAAATTTGGCCCCGAGTCAGAAGATCTTTGATGAGAAACTTCTGTGTGAACCTTTTAGCTGCTCCCAGAGTTGTGAGACAGAGCCCACTTTGAAGGGCAGGCCTGCATCTCCATCTACCCACTCACCCTACCGGGGTCTCCTCGCCCTCCCTGCCTCCCTACCACCCAGACCCAGGAGATCCAGAGGCCTTGGACTCCGAGAGGAACCGGTCCTGTCCCTCTCCTTGCAAAGCCAGTGTCCACCTCGGCCCCTCCCACCCTGGGTCCAATCACCTCCCCTGGGTGAAGTACTATACTGCTTGTTGTTTAGGGACCCCCTACAGGGTTGCCCCCTGAGCCCTGGGGTCTCATGCTCTCCAGCCTGCTCATCTTCCTCCTCCTCTCTCAAGCCACCTGGGATGACCTCACCAGGGGATTTACTGCAGGTGAAAACATAGATGCCTTCTGGGCTCAGGCCGGCAGGGAGAATGGATGACACTATCAAACCGCAGGAAGGGGTGGGAGCCAGTGAGCCCTGGCAGGGGAGCACGCTGGCCCTCTGTGAGTCAAGATGAACCCTGGAGAGCAAGGGCGGGCCCTGGGGTAGGTGAGAGCACCCAGAAGAGTGGCCGCCCCCTGGTCCATCTCCCTGTTGCTTTGCAAGACTCACCTTGGGTGACCAGGCCTCCTGGGCAGCAGGACTTCCCGGGAGAAAAGGAGGCAGTAGGTCGCCCTACATGTGTGTCCCTCTGCTGTTCGCCAAGAGAAGGCCTTCAAGCTGGTTTTACATGAAATCTCCCAATTTCAGAACATTCGCCACCAACTCAGCTGAGGTAAAAGCCCTGTGTGACCCCAAGTCCATGTGTAGGGGTCCACTTGGGTTTGAAGACTTTTTACCAAAACTAGGACCATCCCCAGTACCTGGGTCTCTGCTCTGCCCAGCTTCCCGTGGCAAAGACTCATGAAGAGCCCTTGCACAGAAGATGGGGTGAAGGGGGCCACATGGGGGTAAGGAAACCCAAGAGGATATTTCAATAGATCATGGCGAACGCCTCTCCCCATGCCTAGGAGGTGAGGTGACCCCATAGGATAAGGGCAGGGCTGACAGACAGAGCTTGGCAGGCAGAGCAGTTCATGCCCATTCCAGGACCTGTCTGCAAGCTATTGCTAGCCATCCTTTCTTTTTTTTTAGTCATCCTTTCTTAAGAAGCTTCCCTGGGCTCTGCTCCCCACACTCAGCAATGCTTCCTTTTCTGCAAGTTTCCAGCACAGTTGCAGGTAAGGAGGCTTTGGGCCCAGAGCGGTGCTATTTGGACATTGTCCTGGAGATGTGTGGATACTGGGGTGGGTGGCGGAGGTGGGGGGCTGGGGAGTGGCTGTTATGGATTGAATTGTGCCCCCACAACCACCACAAAATGAAGAGTTGTAGCAAAATTCAAATCCCCACCCCGTGACTGTGATCCAGTCCAACGACTCACCTCCCATCATGTGGTCTAACATCAGGTGCTCAGTCTGTGGCGGTCCTGCCAGTATGGGGTGGGTTCAAAACCTAATCACCTATGAGCGTTATAAAGAGTGGCTGGACCCAGAGGCTAGCAAGGCTTTCTCCAGGGGAAGACAGAAGATGTGTGAGGATGCTCTGTAAGCAGGGGGTGGCGGGCGGAGGCCAGAACCAGGGGAGAGGCTTACTGAAAGGCTGAGCACGGCTCAGAGCCTGGTTTGGACTTTGGCCTCCAGAATGCTGATAGAATAAATGCCCGCTCTTTAGAAGCAGTCACTGGTGGGACTTCTGTTGCAGCAATAGGAGGAGCCTGAGAAGGGGCTCAGGAGAGATGAGGAAGGAGGAGGGCACCAGGCTGGGCATTCTGGGAAGAGGAACCTGGCTGGGGTGTGTCAGAGGTGGATACATTTTCCTTGAGCAAAGTGGTGGAGGTGACAGGGAAGAGCCGCCCAGTTCCCAAGGCCACAGCCACCCCAAGGACCAAGCTGGGCCACCTCCAGGCCCCTCCTCCCGGAGCGCACCACCCAAGGCTGGCCCTTACCTGCTTGGAGCCAGCTGTAACACCTTCTAGAGCAAGATTAGCATCTCCACCGGGTCTGTCCTCAAGACCGGATGACAGCTTGGTTGCTGTTGGAGTGGTGGTGACTCACGGAGGGGATTCAGGCCAGGTGGGGGAGGAGGCCAGCACAGGGATCAGTGGCCGCTCCTCCTGAGGGCTGGGGGTGGCTTGGGGCAGTGGGGGTGGAGGGGATCTCTGGCCAGGAAAAGCTGGGCCTGCAGATCTGGGAGGACAGGGAAGTGAAAGGAGAAGCGGTGTCCAGAAGGAGAGGGGAAGGGCAGGGGCTCCCCCTTTCCTCTTGCCAGGCCCTGCAAGATTGCCTCCCATCCCCCCACCCCCATGTGGGGGAGCCTCCACCCTGGGCAACCTGGCCCCAGGTGCTCTGGTCTGCCTGCTGTGACCTCAGTGGAGGCAGGCATGTGGTGCTGCTGCACACCCTCATGCTTTCTGAAACCTGAGGAGGCAGGGGGGTGGGGGGTCCCACTCAGCCCAGGCCCAGCTGGCCAGGCTAATTTTAGGATTTTCTCAGCCTGACCAAGGCCATCTAATCTCCACCTGCCCAGAGAACGTGTATTAGTCAGATGGTAACTTCCTTCAAGGTCTCTCTCTCTCTCTCTCTCTCTCTCTCTCTCTCTCACTCTCTCTCTCTCTCTCTCTCACACACACATACACACACACACACACACACATATGCGATCACCCCCCAGGGAAGTGCACCTCCTTAGTCCAATCTCGGTCCCTCTTTTACCTGCCCACCTGCTCTGACCACCACCTTATCTCTCGCTAGAGGCAGCTCTCCTCTCCCCCAGGGAGCCAGAGCAGCTAGTGTGGGGGTGAGGGGTCAGGGACCTTGGAGCCTGGTGCCCCCTGCCTGCCTGGCAGAGTGCTGGACCCCAAATAAGTTTAAGTAAAGAACCCAAACCCACTGCCCATGGGTCGATTCTGACGTATAGCGATCCTGTGGGACAGGGTAGAACTGCCCCTTAGGGTGCCGGAGACGGTGTGTCTTTAAGGGAGCAAACACCTTCCTAATGGTGTGAACCACCTACTCTGTGGTTAGCAGTCCAACACTTCACCCACTATGTACCCCCGCCTCCCCCCCCACACACGCACAAACCCCACTGCCAATGAGCCGATGTCAATTCAAGGTGACCCTACCGGACAGGGTAAAACTTCCCCTGTGGGTTTCCCAGACTGGCACTCCTTTACAGGAGCAGAAAGCCCCACCAGGGCTCCTAAATTAAGCTGAGGAGAACAAATGGATGGACAAGCACTTTATTATCAGGCACAGTGACTTCAGAGGTTATGGCTGAAGTTAGCAGATAAAGTTACAAGAACTCGGGGTGGGCGTCCCAGAGGCCTCCTTCAGTCTCATCCTCAAGGAGGAGTGTCACAGTGTTTGCTTCCCAAGCCTCACCTTCAGCCTGATACCCCTGCCCCACCCCACTGCTGGCCGCTGAGGACAGGCCCTGGGCTCCCTCCCCAGGCCCCTGCAGCCTCTGCCCTGGATGGGGCTCTCACAAGAGCTTGCTCAAGGACCTCAGGTTTAGGCAACTTACCCCCACACCCCACCCCCCCGCCGCAAAGAATCCACATCTAGACAAACCCAAAGGGGGGGGACGTCATCATCTGCCTCTCAGCCTCCTGGGAGAGACAGGGAGCCCTAAGATAGGGAGCAGGCTCTGAGGAACCCTGCCCTGTGAGAAAAAACGAGGGAGGCTGGGACGGCTCCTCCCAGCACAGAAAGGGAAGTGTTTTAGACCAACCCACCAACGCGGAGCTGAAAGCTTTGCCTCTGCTTTGGGGGTTCATTTTTGACCATTCCCAGAGATACACAAAAGTTGAAAGACTCATACAATCCGCTACCCGCTCTTGAGTGTTAACGATCGTGAATGCATGCTTGGCTTTCTTCGCTATGACCCGCTCATCCAGTCCCACGCTCAGCGGCTACCTGTAGGGGTTGGAGATTACATTCACCTGGAGCTGGCTCGGAAGAAAGGCCTGGCAATCCACCCCTGGAAACCTGGGGAGCACAGCCTGACTCTGACATGCGGGGTGATGCTGGGGCTGGGGTCAGCCTGTTGACACCTCTCCCTGCGGTGGAGTGAGTGCTGACTCATCGCGCCCCCTGTGGGTGTCTGAGACTGTGACTGTTAATGGGAGCGGAAAGCCCCATCTTTCTTCCTCGGAGCTGCTGCTGGTTTTGAACTGCCGACGGTTCGGACCACAGCCTAACGCAGCTCCACTATACCACCAGGGCGACCCCATCTGTGTCGTGACATTGCCTCCCTCGGGGCTTCGGCTGTGTCCCCTGAAAACTCCCCAGACATTATCCCACCTCACCACAAAGCCAGGCTAAATGGGCTTGGATTTTTCTAAATAATTTTTATAAACTTTTATTTTTCTAAATAAAGCAGCTCTGCATGACTAAAAGAAAAAAAATGAGGAACGACAGAGTAAGACCACACTAAACCAAGCCAAGGTCTGTTCTCCAACGACTTCTAAATCGGGCTCTCGGAAACACAAGGAGGCCTTTCAGCGCTGCTGTGCACCGTCCCAGGAGGCCCCGGGATGTGTGTGTGTGACAGCAAGGCCCGGGTCACAGATGTAACCTTCCCGGGGTATGATGCTCCTTAGAATGCTCCTACGAAGCCAGGATGGAGAGCTTCGTCTCACATGCCCTGGACATGTTCTCAGGAGGGACCGGTCCCTGGAGAAGGACACGGTGCTAGGTAAAGCAGAGGGGCAGCTATAAAAGAGGAAGGTCCTCGACTAGATGGGCTGGCACAGTGGCTGCCCCAACAGGGTCACACGTGCGACAGGGAGAATAGCGCAGGACGGGCTGAGTTTTCATCGGTTGTGCACTGGGTCGCCATGAGCTGGAACCAACCCTACGGGATCCAGCAACGACAGAAAACCCCTTTTATGACGTGGGACCTGGCCTCCCAGCACACACCAATCACGTCTGACCAGCCGCCGTGGTGGGGATGCTGTGCGAGGCAGAGGGGACTGTGTGTCGTGCGATGTTGGTGTCTTCGCATTTCAAGGTGCTCAGGGTGAAAGTTTGCACAGCGAATTGGTTTTCCTTCAATCATTCCTACGCAGATGACTCCATGGCAGGAGTCACAAGCCTCTCCTCATTGTCCGCCCTGGGCTCCAGTCCCCAGTTGTCTGGGTCCCCTGCCCCAGAGGGGTAGCTGCCTGCTTTCTAGGACTTCCAGTTTCTAGCTAGAGGAGGCTAGAGTCCACAGAGTCATTCGTCTTTTGGACTAATTGCTTCCCTACATCTTTGCTTTGCTTCACTCTCCGTGGCTCTGGGCAAGGAGAGATCAGCAGTTGGTATGTTCGATGGTTGCTCCCAAGCTTGTGAGACCCCAGACACTCCTTCCCGAGCTGGGATAGGCTTGATGTTTTGTGTTCTGCCCATGGACCTAGATGCCCCCTGAGAAGAGGCGCCTTAGCCTTCACGCCCAGTAGCTCAATCTGGTGAGGTGTTCGGTTCTATCTAAGAAGTTCCCACAGTTGTGTCCTCTGGACACTCTCTGATAGGTATTGTGCTGGTCCGGGAAGACTAGAAGAACACACCCAAGTGGAAGGCAACTGTTTTGAGAATGAGGATGGCAACAAATTTACATATGTGCTTGACACAATGGATGGATGGATTGTGATAAGAATTGTACGAGCCCCCAATAAAATGATTTTTTTAAAAGAAACTCATGTGTATAAGAGAGAGTTTTATATAAAGGATAATTGTACATTAAGAAAGCATCCCAACCAAGTCCAGTCTAAGCCCATAAGTCTGAAATTAGCCCATATGTCCGAGACCAATCTATAAAGTCCTCTTCAGACTCACGAAACACATGCAATGCCACTGGATGCAGGAAGATCGCAGGCCAGTGGGTGGAAAGCCTTTGCATCCTGTGGTGCTGGACGCATCTCAGCGCTGGCAGGGTCTAAATGTGGCTTCTCCAGTTCCCGGGACATGGGGTCTATCAGCGTAGTGCCATGTGTCTTGTCGGTAGAGCGTCTCCAAGGGAGTGAAAAGAGAGAGTGTCTCCCATCTCCAAGGTGGAAAATATCCAAGTTCCCAGAATTCTCAGAAGGCCATGCCCACACAGAGGCCTCATTGGCTATGACCCTATTGACAGACTAGACTCCACCCCTTCACTCTTAATCCTCAAACTGACAAATGATTATATAGCTACCACAGATATTATAATACAACACATTTGCATGTGTGTGCACACATGTGCACATGTAGAAAAGTCCACGACCATGCCTATACATGCAAGTCAGAGACCCTGCGTACAATGGAACAAAACACTGCTGCCTTGGCCTGAGCCATTGTGGCAGTGACATCATCTCCTGTCAACTTGTGAAGGGGTGGAGTTTAGCCTGTCAATCTGGCCATAGCCAATGAGTCCTCCCTGTGGGCATGGCCTTCTCCTGAGGATTCTGGGCACTCCTGTCTTCATCCCTGGGGGCGGGACACACACTCTGCTTCCTGCTGACAACTCACATGGAGCTACACTGATGCAGCCAGAGCCCTGGAACTGGAGGAGCCACGTAGAGACCCACGCCAGCCCTGAGATGCTTCCAGTGGATCCGCAAGACTTGCTGCCTGTTAGCCTGTGATCTTCCTGCATTCAGCGTCATTGCATGGTTGCATGAGTCTAAAGAGGAACTTATGGACTGGTATTGACATATGGGGTCGTATCGGACTTAGGGACTTGATCTGGTCTGGGCAGGGATGTTTTCTTAATGTACAATTGCTCTTTGATATAAAGTTCTCTCTTACATACACGAGTGCCTCTGGATTTGCGTCTCTAGTCTGCCCGGACTAACACAGCCATCCTCTCAGCGGCTCTTCTGTTTGGGCCCCTTGCTGCAGCCACCGTGTCGGCCCACCTCATGGAGGACCTTCCTCATTTCCCCTGGCCCTCCACTTGACCTAACATGAGGTCCTTCCCCAGCCTGGACTCTCTTGACACAGTGTCCAAAGCGCGTGAGACGGTGCCATCCTGGCCTCTAAGGAGCACTCTTCCGAGACACGTGTGCTTCTTCTTTTGGCAGCCCATGGCACTTTCAAGATTCTTCGCCAGCAGCCAGAGTCAAATGCATGGATGCTTCTTCCATCTTCCACTTCCGGCAGGGCAGTGGGGTGGGGACGTCAGGCAGAAGGGCAAGGCTTAAGAAGGAAACACAGTTACACTGAGCTCTCTTAATCATGTTTGCTAACTGTAGCCATGTCCTCCCTGTAGCCTCCAAGGGCTCTGTAGCTCCCATGCCAGAGGAGGGCGTCTACAGGAATGACTGGGCCTCTATGGCTGGGCCAGCGTGAGCTGACCGGTTATGGCCTGGCCTTCAGTCCCTCTGGCAGTGGACGGCCCGGGACCCCGGATTCATGGCCTCTTTTTAACAGGTGCTCCACAAACACGGAGTGAGTTCCACACAGTCAGGTATGAGGAAATGTGACTCGTGGCTCCTTTCCCACCCCATCTACTCGTGTGCAGATCACAGGTCCAGGGGAATGTCACAGACACCCCCCCATTTGTTTCCCCTTGGCCTTTTGGGGTGACCTCAGAGCAACTGTGTGGGGCAATCCCTTGCTGCCCGGGTTGTGTCCCAAGGTGAGGTTTTTCCACAGCAGATGCCTGGTGGCCGAGGCTGCACATTCTTCCGGGATTCACAGGACAGCTGTGCGGGATGGGGGGGGGGCAGGATCATGAGGAACGGTGTGGGGATGGGGCTGGGAGACCTAGCAGGCCAGGAGGGCTGTCTTTCATCCTCTGAAAGAGAAAGCACACACCCTGGGGGGCCTGGGTTCTTTCCAATTCAAGGCAGTGAGCAACAACTTTGAAAAGAGTAATAATGATGTTAAGCAAGTACTTTGCATTTTCACAGAGATTGGGTGAGGAAAAGGAAGTACATTTGCAAAACTATGAATGAGACCTTGAATTCCTATCCTGGCCCATCCATCGCCCTGGGGCAATTATGGGGGGGCTACAGAAGCTACATGAAGAAGAAGAAAAGGCAAGTTGGCGGTTCAAAGACACCAGCTTCACCTTGGGAGAAGAATGAGGCTGTCATGCCTGTGAAATTCCGTCTTGGAAACCTTAGGGACCTCTCATTGGAAATGATTCTATAGCGGTGGCTTCTTTTCTCCTACAGTGACTGTTCAGCGACATGTACTGTCCTCCGCCTGCAGGCAAGCAAGAAAAGAACTGTTCTCCCCCCGCACCCCCTACCCCCAACACCTCTCCCCACCCCATCCAGTCCCAGGAAACAGTGCGCAGTTGCAGGCAGAGAGGGGAACAAGCAAACACCACCCCAAAACGTACTGCCACTGGGCCCATTCCACCTTAGGAAGCTCCTGGGTGTCACCGTCCCATTGGATTTTCTTGGCCACAATCTTTTCCCATTTTAATTTGTGTGTGAATTGTAATATAATGTGGGGACATAAAGCATCAATGCAAGCCAGAATGTTTCGGTGAGCATGTTTCCGCAGTTCAGCTTTATAACAATTAGAAATAAGCCTCTTACTTTTTTCTGAGGTTTAAAAAAAAAAAAAAGAATGCCAACCTTGAGTAACATGCTCTTTTTAAAAAATCATTCTATTGGGGACTCACACAGCTCTTATCACAATCAATACATACATCTATTGTGTCAAGCACCTTTGTACATATGTTGCCATCATCATTTTCAAAACATTTTCTTTCTACTTGAGCCCTTGGTATCAGCTCATTTCCCCCACCCACCCTCCCTCATGAACCTTGATAATTTATAAATTATTATTTTCCATGTCTTACATGAACTGATGTCCCCCTTTACCAACTTTTCTGTTGTTCATCCCTCTGCCGATGGGGGGGAGGGGTGGGTGTTATATGTCAATCATTGTGATCTGTTCCCCCTTTCTCCCCCTACCTTCCTCTTCCCCTCCTGGTATTGTTACTCTCATTATTGGTCCTGATGGGTTTCTCTGTCCTGGATTCCCTTTGTTGTGAGCTCTTATCGGTACCAGTGTACATGCTTTGGTCTACCAGGATTTGTAGGGTAGAATTGGGGCGGGGGGGGGGCATCATAGTGTGTGGGGGTTGGAGGGGAAGCATTACAGAACTAGAGGAGAGATGTATGTTTCATCGGTGCTATAATGCACCCTGGCTGGTCTCTTCCTTGTGACCCTTCCATAAGGGGATGTCCAATTGTCCACAGATGGGCTTTGCGTCTCCACTCTGCACTCCCCCTTTTTCACAATGACATGATTTTTTTTCTGGGTCTTTGATGCCTAATCCCTGATCCCATAGACACCCCATGGTCACATAAGCTGGGCTGCTTCATCCATCTTTCTAGAAGTGGATGGCCAGGTCTTTTTCTACAGAGCCCCTGGGTGGGTTTGAACCAGCGTCAGCATTGTTTGACACCTTCCATTCCAAGTGATACTAAATTAGAATTGCATTTTAACATGATCCCCAGGTATATACATGTAAGTCACCCAGAGCTCTTGTTAAAAATGCAGGTTCAGATTCAGTCTATTTGGGGTGGAAGCGCCAATGCTCAGTGGAAGGTGGAACTAGTGTGAACCACTTCAAAGTCCTCGTTTGAACCTCCAACTTTTAGGTTCGACACCCAAAACTCACTGCCATCGAGTTGAATCTGACCCATAGGGACCCTATAGGACAGTATAGAACTGCCCCTGTGGGTTTCTGAGACTGCGACTCTTAAAGTAGAAAGCTCCTCCTTTCTCCTGCAGAACGGTTGGTGGTTTCAAACACTTCTATTCTGCCCTACAGGGTGGCTAGGAGTCAGAACCGACCCAAAGACCACCACCACCAACAGCGAGGGCAAAGACATCCGCTGGATTTCTGAAAAAGCAAAGACACACCGGACAGAAACACGAGTGAGATGAACAGGAACCCTTTCTCTCCCCACCCCACCCCTTTCCACCCCAGACCTCTGGGAAGGTGGCCTGGAGACTGCTCAGCCCCACCCATGAGGTGTCCTTTGGTTAGGCCAAGGTTTGCCTGCAGGTGAGCTCCGCTGGGCCCTGAGCAGTTAGATGCTCAAGTCGCTGTGCGTCTATGTCACAGAGAGCCGTCAGACCAGGGGCTCCAGGTACAGAGTCGATCATTGAGGGTAGAAGCAAATGCAAAATTCAGTCCAGCTTCGGTATGCGAGCCGAACTCTGAGCACGAGGCCTGCAGGAGGAGGCCCTAAATCCATGTTGTGTCTGCACATAGCCGCGGGCCCCACTTAGTTCTATGTGCCCACGGACCAAACGCAAACCCCACTGCCATCTCGAGCCTATTCCCACTTCTGGTGCCCCTATAGGACAGAACGGGGCAGCCCCTGTGACGTCAAAAGCCTGCAAATCTTGATGAGAGCAGGCAGCCCCATCCTGGGCGCAGCTGGCAGACCTGAACGGCTTCTCTTAGAGTTAGCAGCTCCACACTTCATCCTACTCCACCACCTAGGGCTGTTGACAGGAATGTAACCAGCTTTGCCCTCGGGCACCGTAAGTTTGAAGGTAGCTTGCTGGGGTGCCCCTGGCCAGTCTTGTCCTCTGGAACTTGCCTGGGCGTGCCCTGGGTGGAAATTGGCATAGTAGGGTTGCAGGGTGATGAGCCATGCCCAGACAAGACCGTCTGAGGGCTTCAGAACCAACCCTGCACGTGTTAACAATCTGCTGTGAATCCTTGGGCACCATTGACCAGGGCCTCATGCTGATGGTCTTGCTCATCTGCATGATTTGTCTTGTTGTCTTTGTCCTGTCTAAGATGTAATAAAGCGGTCTCTATACAATATCTCTGGCTTTTTCCGTAAAACAACCCAGAAAGGTCTCCAGGCCCAGGGGAGCTGGGGTGAGAAGGGTCTTGAGGGTGATACTACTGGGCCATATCACACAGGGCTGCAGAGCTGGCCCTGCAGTAGAGGGGACATATTTGTACAGGGACCCAGGAGCATCTCAGACCACAGGCCACCTAGACCCTGGCCTGTTTGGCCTCTGATACCCTTCACCCATCTCTGATGACCTCAGAGAGCCCCACATGAGGTGGCAAGGGCCACCCAAGGAAGCTCTCAAAAGAAGCAAGGGTGTCAGTGGGACTTGGGCCCCAGTTTCCCCCAAAACACATCAGAGAAAAGAGGATAAAGAGACATCATCGGGATGAGGGCAACCATCCCCATGAGATCCCAGTGGGGTTCAAGGAGTCACAGCCCCCACCCCCATGCTCAGCCATCAAGTTTAGAAGGTGGTGCTCGGGCTTTGGGCAGCCCAGCCCCCCGGAGAGTGTGAGCCGAGCATTCATAGCTGGGGAAGCCAGGGCAGGCGCCTCTGCAGGCTGCGCTAAACTCAGCCTCATGAGAGCATCGTCTCCGTGGAGAACAAGCAGCCTTTCTCTGCAGAAGCCTTTCCACCTGGGCACGGCTCCAGGTGGCAGGGACAGAGCAAAGTCAGCCCAACCCAGGCGTGGGGCTGGAGTGGCCAGCCAGTCACTGAGCCCCTGACGCTTGGAATCCCGTCTCAGCTGGGGAGCCTGTCACCAGGTCCTGGCCTTCTGTCTCTCTATTCACCACTCCCCTCCTACGATAGAGCACAGTTGGGCTCCGTGACCCAGGATGACTGAGCTGCAGAGGGCTGACCGGTCCAGGGCCATGAGGAGACTGCCCCGCGCCACAACCACCCACTGCACGGACCTGTTTTGACCCAAATCACAGAGGTGATAGCTAGTCCTACTTGTCAACTTACCTATGAAAAGATGGCACTCCAGCTATCAAAAGATATGGTGTCTGGGGTCTTAAAGGCTTGAAGATAAACAAGCGACCATCTAGCTGAGAAGCAACAAAGTCCACATGGAAGAAACACACCAGTCGAGGTGTCGAAGGGATCGGGTATCAGGCATCAAAGAACAAAAATAAAATCATGTCATGTGAATGAGGGGGAGTGGAGACCCAAAACTCATCTGTAGACAATTGGACATCCCCTTACAGAAGGGTCACAAGGAAGAGATGAGCCTGGGTGCAGTATAGCACCGATGAAACATACATCTCTCCTCTAGTTCTGTAATGCTTCCGCCCCACCACTATCATGATCCCAATTCTACCTTACAAATCCAGCTAGACCAGAGCATGCACACTGGTACAGATAAGAGCTGGAAACACAGGGGATCCAGGACAGATAAACCCCTCAGGACCAATAATAAGAGTAGATACCAGGAGGGGAAGGGGAAGGTGGGGGAAGCAAGGGGGGATTGATCACAATGATCGACATATAACCCCCTCCCTGGAGAGCGGACAACAGAAAAGTGGGTGAAGGGAGACATCGATCAGTGTAAGACATGGAAAAATAATGATTTATAAATTATCAAGGGTTCATGAGAGAGGGAGGGGAGAAAAATGAGGAGCTGATACCAAGGGCTCAAGTAGAAAGAAAATGCTTTTACAATGATGATGGCAGCAAATGTACAAATGTGCTTGACACAATGTATCGATGTGTGTATTGTGATAAGAGCTGTATGAGCCCCCAATAAAATGATTTTTTTTAAGAAAGAAAGAAAAGATGACACCTGGTGGTTTCGTCACCCATCTAGTTGTTGTTGTTGTGAGAAATGTGGTCATCATTCAAATTCATTGGCATGACATAAAACAGATTGCCCCCCACAACATGGTGGGCCTCCTCCAACTAGCTGAAGGTCATAAGAGCAAAAACTGAAGTTATAGTTGAAGGATTCTGCCTCAAGATGACAACATAGAACCTTGCTGGGGTTCCCAGCCTGCTGTCTGTCCCGACTCTTTAAGAACTTAAGGATGTAACAATCTATGAGCCAAGTCCATTATCGAGCTATCTATCGCTCCATCTATCTATTTTATTAGTGTCAGCCCTCAGTCCAAACGCCATCACCAGGAATTATGAAGGGGCTTGAAAAAGTTCCATTATCTTTTCATTCCATTTTCTCACAGACTTTGGAAGTCCCCTCTAATAACCAGGAGTATATAGGTCAGGAGTTTTTATTAGGTTTCTTGGGTGGGAAATACCTTGGTTCTTGGCTTCGCACGAGAAAGAATTCACGCTGCAGCCTGGTTTGTGATCCAAGTGGGTTTTTATAAAGGATAGAAGAAGTTTCAGGCTTTACAGTTAACTGAACACAAGACAGTAGAGACAGAGAGAGAGAGAGAGAGAGACTGTGGCAAGGTCAAGTGGAAGGCCAAGAAGCAGCTGGGGGTGGGGGGGGGGGTGGGAAAGCGGAGGGTCTCCAGGTTCTGGACTTTTAGGGCCATCTGCTGGGAGGTGTGGTTGATGGTACTAGTTGACCCCATTGGCTGTACCATCCAGGTGTACTGCCCACCTAGATGTACCAGCCCCCCTGGCTCAGGGCCTAAATCGGCCCATGCCCTTTAGCCTTTATCAGCTTCCAACTTCTGGGAGGGGGGAGGGGAAGGAGAGGGCAAGGCCTTGGCATGTAGAGGAACAACCCCTGGGTCCTGTTCTGTTAACATTTTCATTCCACAGATATTTTTCAGGCACCACCATGTGCCAGACATGGTTCTGAGTTCTGAGAATACAACCATGCAGAATTTGTTCCATTTACTATGGCTCTTCTAGCCAAAGTCTCTAACTCCCACCAAATGACCTTTCCCTGAGGCTACTAGACTCTGGTAAGAAGTTGGGGAAGATACTGAGTGGATTCACCCGTGAGTTATTACAAACAGTATTCCCTGGCATGCCATCCTGACATCTACACAGTGAGCCCACCAGGAAGCAGGTCGGGGGGAATCTCTTTACCAGCAAGAGCCAAGAGTGGAGCATATCCTCTGGACCCGAGATTTCTGTGTGGTGACCCCCCTGGATCCAGAAGATAGCTGTAATGTTGGAGGAGGAGGAGGAGCCAAAGCACAGAACTGACTTCCCAACCTGCAGAGCAAGTAAAGCTGAGAGCTTTGGTGCCGGAGGCTGGCTTGTGAAATGGAGAACCTCTGGGCGCTTGTCTGGGGAAGCTGGCCTTGCTGACTCACAGAATGGAGCAAGGGCTCCGGGCTGAGGCTCCCTGGAGTGGAGAGCCTCTGGGACTTAATTCAGGGAGCTGGTCCGCTGACCCATACAGCTTGAGCTGAATGACTTTGGGGTAGAACAGACAAGTATACACCCCTTTAAGTATTTCACAGCAGACCTGAAAGCTTTGTAACGTGTCCCGATAAACAGCTCAACCCTGAGCATTTCTTGCGGGCATCACAACTTGTTGCCTTCCTTAATAAGCCCTTTAGTGATGAGTCTGGGCTGTAGGTTCCATGTAGCCATTTGCATATTAGAACCCAGAGAAGGGAATTTCAGACCATTAAAACAACACGCCTTCACCAAATGGGTATTGAAGGCCCACTACGTCATCCTAAGCACTCTTCTGACTTTTTTTTTTCTTCTGACTCTTAGGGTGTGACATCCGTGGGCAAAAAGCACAACCCAACCCAACAACATAACAAAGCAATCCTTATCAGCACAGAGCGGGCACTGTAGCCAGAACCGCAGATGGCATGCAAGGATGAGTTGTACTTTGTAAGTGACTTCATGTTATGCCACTTGGACCTCTACAGGTGGGAGGTGACAGGTCTGTCATCGTTTGGCTCATGATGAAAGTGGAATACTGAAGACATCACGGGCAAGCCCGAGAGCCCAGACCTGAGAGAGCACGTGAACGCCGATCTAAGTCCTTTGCACGGGTGAGTCTCCAACTGGACTGCTCATTAGAATTTCCCAGGATGCGTGTAAGGGTGCAGAGTCCTGGGATCCTCCAGAGATCCTGATCCAGTGATCCTGCGGTAGGCCGAAGAACGTGCACTTTTAGTAACACCCACGTGTCTGCTGCAGACGGCCACCCTTTGAAAACACACTGTGCCCCTCTCTACCAATCAAGGGACCCTGGCCAAGGGCCAAGAGGAAAGAATAGACTTGGCTGTAGGATGGGCACCAGGCTCCTCATCCAAGACCTGCACATTCCATTCACCGTGAGGAAGGCCATTCCAGGGAGCTTATGCGCTTGTTCATTTCAGTAACAAGAAGAACTTGGGGGAAATCGAAGCTCAGAAATCAAGAAAGCTGTCTTCACGCCCTTTAAGATTCTGGGGCACACTGGTGCAGACACATGGCAAGGGCATCAGTCAGGAGTGGTGTCACCAGAAGAAAACCACCTTCTCCAGGGGGGGTGGTTCCTGTCCAATCTGCTCCAGGCATCCCATAAAGAAACCAGAGACCCAAGAAGCAGCACATGGTCTCTGGACCGGCAAGGACAATCTTTGGGGAGAAGAAACCTAACCAGATGCCTTGGTGGGGGCGGGTGGGCAGATGGGGAGCTTCTTAGGGTGAATGCTGAAGGATGATGGAGTCAAGAGGACGCAGAAGGGGTCCTAGACCAGGACCTAGAAGAAGCAGGAGCAGAAGTACAAACAGAGAACTGCACACCGATGTTCGTTATAGCCCTTTGGTGGAGATAGGCAAAACGTCCGTTGACCGCCGAAGGGGTTAACAGTGGTATGTGATCTGTGGAGTCAGTGGAATCAGCTGTGACTCAGCCACGAAGAGCAACGGAGTCCTGGTGCATGCTCCCACACGGGGGAACCCAGAAAGCATGCCCTGAGCAAACTCAGTCTGCCATGGAAGAACACTTCACTGAGCGGAAACGAAGAAGACAAACCCAAGACTGAATCCAAGCCACTGCCCTCAGGGCGATTGTGACTCCTGGCAGCTCTACAGGACCCGAGAGGCGTGTTCCATGGGTGTCCAAGGATGCACATCTTTGTGCAACCGTGTGTCTCCCTTTGGGTGGCTCGTGGGTCAGCCATCCACCTCACCTAGTACCCCACCAGAGGGCCTTCAAACACAGAGCCACCAGAGACTCTTAGCATTGGCGGGAGTGGGAGGGAAGGGGAAAGGCGAGTTCTTGCTTCTGTTCATGGGGATGGGGCGGTTTGGAAGAGCAGGGAAGCGTTGCACCCCACGGAGACCGAGCTCATTCTCACTGACTTGTCCAGGGAGAAACTGTGAAACTGTCGACAGGGCCTGGGTTGGGGCATGTGCGTGCTTCCCCTCCAACTCTTTTAAAAGAAGCAGGAGCAGGGGAGCTGGTTTCACGAAATAGGTTGGAAAGTCCTGTGAGTCTGAAATGACTAGGCAGGGCAGGAGACAGGAAGGAGGAGCAGGAGCCAAGGCCCAAGGGCACATGTGTCATCCTGAGGAAGTTGGTGGCCATCCACATGGCGGTCAGAGATAGCATCCTGAGTCACTTCTCAAAACTTAGAAGCAGTAGCAGGGCCGCCCGGCACTTGCAACATGGAGCTGGTAGACCTTCGGAAGCGAAGGAGAACTGATGAGCTGAGAGGCTGAGAGGGGAGAGCTCTGAGCCGGAACTCCTGGGAGCCAGTCTCGACTCTCTGAGTGGACGGGGAGTGTCAGGTGAGAGGCTGTCGTGAAAGTCAAGGATGAAGGTGGGCTCCAACATGAGTGGATGCTTGCTTACCTTGGCAAATGCCCCAGCTTACTCACAGCCATTGAAACGATCCCAACGCACAGTGATCCTCTAGGACAGAGTGGATCTGCCGTTGTGGGTTTCCAAGACTGTAGCTCTTTACGGGAGTAGAAAGTCTTGTCTTTCTCCCAGAATGCAACAGAGAGAGACAGAAACAAGGGCGGACATCTGCCTAGTGGGTGTCATAATCCGGAAGCCACTGGGGACTTTTATAGAGAGTGTCATAGATTGAATTGTGTTCCCCAAGATAAGCATCTAAGCTCCGTGAGAGCTGGAACTGTGTGTGGATTGGCTTGCCATTCCTCTTCCAAAACTTGAAGCAACCCTGTGTGTGGCAGGTGCCCAGTAACCTTTAATTCAATCACAGGATGAATAGAGAGAACACACAGTCTTGGGGTTTTTGCTTCAGGAGACACAAAAAGTCACTTTGTAAGAGAACAAACCATCTAAGTCTAAAGCATAGGTTCCCAAACTTATTGGGCTTACCACCCTTTTCAGAAAAAAAAATTCAGTGTCCTTCCCCCCACTCATCCCCCCAAAATGAAAGTCAGGATAAAGTGTAGGTATCTGCTTTGGCAGCCTCCCAAGGCATGATATCATCCTCTTTGGGAAACACTGATCTAACGGGTGAAACTGAGTCAGGGATCAGACAGGTGGCTCATCTTGACAGAAAAAAAGCAAGATCAGATGAGGAGATATTGGGAAGATTTTTCCAGCAACAAAATGTTGGAAGTTGGAATCCAAAGTAGAAGGTTCTGGCTCGCCACCCTCTGGGGCAAGAAGCGGAGCTGTGAGGAGCTGTCACGGAGAAGAGGACGGTTAGTATAGCGATTGTCAACACCCACTCCTTCCCCTCCAACCCACCAATGCCAAAAATAATGCGGCCAGAGCAGAATGGACGGTCCCTGTAATTATGGAAGAGGGGGAGCAACCTCAAAAAGGCTCTGGTTTGAGCTCTGCGAGCAGTCTGGGGGACTCAGAGGGGAAAGCGCATCGGCTAGAGCAGGCGGCTTAACCACTGACTCCTGAGCACAGGCAGGCCAGGAAGAAGGAAGGACCCAGGAAAACAAGTCTTCCTGCCCTCGCTCCACTCCCTGCCATCGAGCAGATGCTGACTCACAGTGACCCTGGAGGACAGGGTAGAACTGCCCCTGTGGGTTTCCAAGGCTGTTACCTTTTATGGGGATAGAAAGTCTCACCTTTCTCCCATGGAGCAGTTGGTGGTTTTGAACTACTGACCTTGTGGTTAGCAGCCCAGGATATCACTCACAATGTCAACAGTGCTTCTTCCGATCTCTAGAAGATATGGTGGCCCCTGGCATAATCTGGTTCTGGGTGGTTCTGGCCATGTTACCCAGCTCCTCTGAGCTTCCTTCCGGTTCCCTGTCTGTGCCCAGCACCAACTACAGCGGAGCTGATTGTGCCCCATAGAGCATCCCAGGGCTAATTTGGTTTCCAGGGCAACTCTGGGTAGATTTGAACCTCCACCTTTTCGGTTAGCAGCTGAGCGTGTTGATCATGTGCACTATCCAACAGCTCTCCCTCCTCCGTGGTGTTATGTGCCCTGAGTCACTTCTGACACGTCGCAAACAAACCCAAAACGCACAGCCATGGAGCCCATTGTGATTCCCAACAGCCCTGGATGGGGTTGCTGAGGCTGCAAGACTTTATGGAAGCAGACAGCCTCCTCTTTCTCCTGAGAAGCAGCTGGAAGCTTTGAACCTCTGACCTGTGGTTAGCTATCCAAGGCTGATCCATCGCACCCCATCACACCCCCAGGGCTCCACAGCATTCCAAGTCAAATGACCCCATCAGGTTTCCCAGACTACCATCTTTATGAGCGGTCTCCTCTCATAGGGAGCAGCTGGTGGGTTTGAACCACCAACCTTTAGGTTAGCAGCCCAGCACTGAAGCAATGTCTCACCAAGGTCCTTTCTCACGAACCAAACCAAATCAAATCAAACTCACTGCCATCGAGTCGGTGCTGACTCGTAGCAGCCTACAGAACCCAGTAGAACTGCCCCTGTGAGGTTCTGAGACTGTAGCTCTGTATGGGCGTGGAAAGTCCCATTTTCTCAGGAGGGATGGACAATAGCACCCATGATTCATGCCTTTCCGGTTGCATTTCTTTCATATCTTAGCCGCTCTGAAATGAGGGTGCAACTTGTAGTCAATGGCAGGTGATGGAACGGTTGGTAGAGTTTCTTCTGAACATTACATATGCCAATCGTGTATCCTCTTAGGTTTGATGAAGGACACCATTTCCCTTTTGGATGGTCGGCATTGGGGTAGGTAAGGCCCTCAGCATGGGATCTGCTCAGACTCGAAGCAGATTCTCAAAATAAATCACTACTCCTGTTCTGTTACTTCAAGATGTTGAGAGTCCCTGAGTGGGACTGAGCAAGCCATTACGTGTTTAACGACTAAGCAAAGGGTTGGCAGTTCAAACCTGCCCAACCTTGAAGACCCTTGAAGACCCCAGCCTCAAAGACCCCACAGAGAACGAATTGTGTCCAGTCGAATAGACTCAACGGCACCCCAACAACCACTACACTGCAAGGCATTCCTTTAGACGTCCCCCAAGTGTGTGTGATCTGTTTGCTTTCTCCCTGCACGCTTGCAAAGCTTGTGCCTGGAACTTAGCGGGTGCCTTGCCAGGCTTGTTGGGAGTCGTGATCTGACATGGCAGGTGGGACAGGAATGAAGTCTAGATGGTGGGTGCCACATGAGACTGAGAGAGAGACAGAAAGAGAGGACCCCAAACTCCCTGCCATTGAGCCATTCCAACTCACAGTGATGCTGCAGGACAGAGCAGAACTGGCCTGTGGGCTTATGAGACTGGAGATCTTGATGGGAGCAGAGAGCCTGATCTTTCTCCAGTGGAGCAGCTGGTGGTTTCAAACCGCTCACCTGGCAATTTAGCAGGTCAACATGCAACCACCACACCACCAGGGCTCCCTAGCCTCTGCCTCATACAGAATGCTACGGGGTGAGGGTAGCAAGAGGTGAAACAGAAGGTGAAGTGGCACTCAGTCCATGCAATGGCCTCTGCGATGGATGGAAAAACTGGTTTCCAAAGCTGAGACGTCAAGGCCAAATGGAGTAACTGGATCACAGGAGGAATCTCTCAGTCAAGAGCGTCCTAAAGACCAGTTTCCCCGAGCCTCAAAGAACCAGAGACCCGAAGGCGTCCAGAAACCAGAACACTGATTCATGTCTAGCTGTCGTTGTTGTTGTTAGATGCTGTCAAGTTGCTCCGGCCCTATGGACAACCGAGAGAAATACTGCCCAGTCCTGAGGTTTGCAGGTCTGACAACGCTGCCCTGCGATTCATGCGTCTGTCAGTGCTGAATTCCTTAGAGGTGGACGGCCTACCTCCTTCTCCGCCATCTCTTCTTTCTCTGGAAGCTCTGCTGAAGCCTGTTCGCTTTGAATCACCTGCTGGTGTGTGAAACACTAGTGATGTGGCTCCCAGCATCACGGCAACATGTAAGCCACCAACCACAGTGCCACAAACTGACAGACAAGGCTCTTGTCCCTCTTGTTTGTGGGAATGATGGAGGTCCCGTTTCGTTGCAAACCTCCCTACTGAGTTTGGAAGAAGGGAAAGAGCACTGTTATTAAGCACTGGGAGCAGAGCTAGAAGGGGTCCCAGCCCCCACCACCGCCTCCACATCCCTCCTGTTCCCCCTGCCACAACGGATTTGCTCGTACCAATACCGTGAGAATCTTATTAGCCAACCCACTGGTTCAAACTCACAGCAACCTTACAGGACAGTGCAGGACTGCCCCAGAGGGATCTCCAGGCCGGAAACCCTTCGTGGAAGCTGACTGCCACAACCCCACAGCCTTCTCCCATGCAGCTGCTGGTAGGTTTTGAACCACTCACCTTGTGGGTTGGCAGCCACGTGCTTTCAACCACAGGGCCATCTGGGCACTTGATTAGAATTTTCTTAGTGTGAGACAATCCGGGTGTTTGTGCCCAATTTAACTCGAGAATCTTTAACAGGGTTCTGGATTTCATTAGTTAATGGAGTGGGGTCATTCTTGGAGCAAAATCGCAATATTGATTAGTTCAGACAGATGGCAAATGTTCCTGATTTTGCAAGTCTCACAGAAAAGAGTCAGCGAAGGACATTCCGAACATCAAGACTGGAAAAATAAAGGAATGAATGAAAAGCCTGTGAAGAACCTTGGCTAAAGGAGCGACTCAGGACACTGGTTGTTTTCAGAGGGAGGGAGTTTAAAGTGACTTAGAGGTTATTAGGGCACCCTGGCATGGGGGGTTGCATACTGGGCTGCAAGGCCTGCGCTTCGAAAGCCACCAGCAGCTCCCTGAGAGGAAGACCGGGCATTCTACTCTCTTAAAGAGTGACCATCTCAGAAACAAACCCACAGGGGCGGTTCGACCCTGTCCTCGGGGGTCACTATGAATCGGCAAGGACTCGATGGCACCGCGTCTGGTTTTGTGGGGGATGGGTGGTTTTAGGTGCTGTTGCGTATGTGTGACTTGTAGAGGCCCCTTAGGGTTTGCTAGCCTCTGATCGTTACAGGAGACGATTACCAGGTCTTTCTCCGGCGGAGCCATTGGGTGGGTTTGAGCCACCAAACTCTCAGTTGGCAGTCGAGCCCTCAACCAGCATGCCACCAGGGCGCCTTGCTTTAGAGTTAAACCAACCAAACTCACTTTCCCTGGGTCAATTCCAGCTGACAATAACCCTAGAGAACAGGGTGGAAGCACCCCTGGGGCTCTATGAGATGAACTCTTCATAGGAACAGGCAGCCTCTTTTTTTTCTCCCTCCAAGCAGTTGCTGGTTTCAAACTGTTGACCTTGTGGTGAGCGGCCCACCATGTAGCCTGCTATGCCACCAGAGATCTACTTCAGGGTTCAAATTGCCAAATGTTGGGTTATTTTTCCGGCAGCACAGGGCAGATGTGGTAATGCTCAGAGTGTGCGTAGAATTCAGGATGTGATTGTATTGAGTGTGGCCAATATTGCTAAATAAAACGAGGAAGTGCAACAAATGTTCACAATATTTACATTCCGAAAGCGGAGATAAGGAAAATACGGAGTGGAATTTTTGATCCGATGGCAGCTTGGCCTATCGCGGTCTGTGAATGTTTTTTATGATGTGATCTGTCCTTTCATTTAATCGAGATGAATTTTCTTTAGAGAGAATGCTTATGGAAGCAGTCAGTAATGGAACTTACAGTTACAGTGCTGGACTGTAAATTGGGCTGTTTTCATATCATTTTAATTAAAAACAGTCTATGGTGCTAGGGATCATTTTCATCGGCGGCATAAAATGATTGTTGATAAATTCATCTGGATGTCATGGTTTTGCAGGGCACCCCCCCAACCCTCAACCTTGCTTTGTGTTGGTGTTCTGGGGAGGGGGAAGGAGATTGTGTTGTGATCACCTTACAGCATCTGTGCTTGAACACCTGTGACCCACTCAGACCTACAGCCAGCCCTCTCCCTTCCATCATGAACAGTGTTACATTGTTGACCCTTGATACATTGTGAACGTCAATTCTGTCTCCTCACATCCGCACCTTCTCTCCGTTTCCATCCCTGGGCTGGCTCCACCATTGGCTGGACATTGATTTTGGGGGTCCTGAGTGGCCAGTGGCAAGTACTGTGACTGGGGGATGGCTCTGGAGAGAGGCACCCCTTTCAGAAGGCTGCCCTTGTACTGGGAAGGTAGTGACTGGTGCACGTGGCCCATCGGCCGGGAAGAAATGGCGTTTGATGGATGTGGTCTGGACCATCTCCAGCACCCTGCCCTGGACCTGCGTGTTCTGCCCCCTCAGCCACTGGAGCAAGACAAACAAGGTCTTAAAATAGCTGGCGATGTTGCAGCTCCTTCTTGGGGGCCCTGCTGGCAGGTCGAGGCAGGTTGCCAAGTTCATGAGTGGCATCCTTGCTGCATCAATCAGGACATTGGTGCCCAGGCTGGAAGGAGGGGCACAGTCCTTTCTGGACGCAGCGGGACTAAGCCACCGTACCTGGCATCTTCCCCAGCCTCTGTCCCGCTGGAACAGACCCTAGAGAAGGCCAGATTCCAGGCAAGGCTGCCAGCAGCTTGAGGGTGGCTGGCTGCCTCCATCCCATTCCCTGGATGTCCCAGAACCCCACATCCATCATCTTCTTCTTCTAGAAGGTGGGCCAGTGCTCCTGGTTGCCTTTCAGTGGGAGGTCAGGCGTGCCTGTCCTGCGACATGTCCCACCTGGATAACCAACCCATTTCCTTACTAAGGAACCAACTGGGTGGAAGGTGTGTAGCATACGCCACTGGGGTGGATGGGGAGGGGAGGTGTCGGTGGGATTCCCAGCAAGCGCTACACAGCAACCCCACCTGCCTGCACGGGGCACCCCCCTTGCACCCACACAGATGCTCACACTCACACACGCGCATTCCCACCAGCCGAATCGACAAAGTTTCCCAGAGGAACTATGACACAAGCCTCCGCTGAATGCATACCCCTTTCTGGTTGGACTCACCCAGGTCCCAACGAATGACATCAGTCACCAGGAATCAAGACCCAACCCTCTGGCCTAAGACCCAGGGCAGGTAGGATCTGGTTACCTCTGGAATTACAGGTAACCGTGATCTTTGTCATACAGATGACAGGGTGGCAGGGAGGGTTTGAACTCTGGCCCACACCGATATGGCAGACAGCATGGATGAGTCTCTGCTCTTAGAATGCTCCATCATCGCCAAGTTCACACCCACTGAGCTCCTTGACTACCTTCTGTGAGCCCTCCTGGATGCCCCCCTGTTCTGTGTCTCCCCTAACTAGGACCCTTGGCTTCGTCTTTCTTCGACACCTAAACATGGGACTTTATGGCTGGACAATGTGTTGGACAAGGACACATGGAACTTCATTTAGCGTCCTGTAACTAGCAGTCTTTTAGGGAGCAGCCAACTCATCCACCTCCCTGGGAAAACAAGAGCTCCGATAGACACGGCCTCCATCCAGGTAAGGCCAAAATCTAAACTGCCTTCTAAATATTCTTCTTGCTAACCGATTCGCTTTTATTGAGGTCACTGTCATATCCTACTTCACTCCTTCCCTGGATGTAACTAGCCTCCTGTGGGATCCTTGCCCTGGAGCTGGCCTTTCGCCCCTCTAAAGTGCAGACCCAGATCAGACGTTCCTTGCAGATCTCAAACACACGTCTTCGCTAGGCATTTCATGGCTTCCAATGTCGATGCCCTCTCCACCCGGCCCAGCCCCGACTGTGCTCCTGTTGGAACCCATTTTCCAAAGCATGGCGAGATGGCTCTCTTTACAATCAGACCTTTGCTCATTCCATCAACCTTATCTGGGCCGGTGCTTCTCCTCTGACTCTAAGTTCGGCATATGGAATGCCCCAACAGAGGCAGCTCCAGGTGTTGTGTGTCTGCTTTTCCTTGAACAAAGCCCCCTTCCACTAGCTAGATCCTCCTTGTTCACCCTATTTCATGCACCTGTGTACTTGAGTGTCTTTCCCAGACTGTAAGCTCGTTGAGGGCAAGGACGGGGAACAAGGAGACTTCAAAAAGCTCATGGGGGTAGGGGGGGCGGGGGGAATGACAGAAAATTGATTGAAAAGACCATGGAAATTTCAATGCCCCATCCCGCTGTTAGTGCTCAGTAATTACTTGTGCTCAGAAGTATTTGTTTTGTTTTGTATTTTTTTAAGAAGTATTTGTATGATAGACATTTCAACACGATTTAGAGCAGGTTCACTGGGCATGAGGGTGTGGGGGGGGGAGGGGGTCGTTCGACATGGGAGCCGCAGAGGTCAAGTCTCGAAGGCGGAGTTGTTCTGGTGACTGCAGTGTCCAGGGTGGGGCTAAGCTGGTGGAGAGGAAGGGAAGGTCATTGGGACAGAAAAAATAAGGAAACGATGACCCAATATATTGGATGAGTGACATTTCTGTTGCCCAGGAGAAGTCAGGCGCAGGGTGGGGTAGGGAGAGAGGCTGTGAGTCACGCTCCAAAGTTCTTTCCCAGATGGTCTGATTAAAGCAGGGTGGCGCCTCCATCCGCCCGGTCCTGATTCACAGGAAGAGAGGAAGAAAAAGGAAAGTGATGGCAGACCTACCCAGGGTCTGGGCTGGCTCAAGGAGAATGATGAGCCTGCCTTAGGACCCGCGGTCCATGGACGCAGGAGCATGAAGACCATCTGCTTCAGAGGGTTTGGAGAGGATGGGGTGGAAGAATTCTCCAGAAAGATGCTGGGCCTACAAAGTAGTGTAGCATTCACAGAAAGGGCTTTCCAGAGAGCCCGGGTGCAGGGTCTAAAGGATGTCTCCTCTGTGTAAATTCAAGGAACCAGCTGCCTTGGTTCCTTCCAGTGTGGTTCGGGAATCTGTCACCCACCCCTGCTCCAGGAACTCCGGCCCTCTTCGGACTCCAATCCTCAGCTCTTGCTGGCCTCACTCTGCATATGGCATTATCCGCTGCCGTGCATTCTTTCAGTTGGTGGGAAATGGGGTCCTGGCTACTTTTTGTGGAAGGTCAATAACAGCAAGACCTCACTTGGAGTCCACAGCGAAACCCAGCTCTCATCCAGTCCGCATGAACAAAGTGTCACGATGTTGTGATTGTCCTTCGGGGGCTGGGCACTTCCTTTTGGTGTTTAGCACAGAGAGAAGCGGGGAGCCAGATGGAGGAACTCCCACCGCCCCAAGTGCCCGCCCTGCCGGGACCTTTCCGACTGTTGATCTCGCTCTCAGCCCAGACGGGCAGGTCCACCAACTTCAGCAAGCCTGACTGGTGTTTCCAGTGTGGGCTTCTGATAGAATTGAGATAAACTGTGTTTGCTCAGGATGAATTTTCCTGTGCTGACATTTAACTCGTAGCTCGCTGTCCTTGTTTAGGTTTTTCCGTATTATGCACGCGAGCCAGAGGAGTGCATTCACCTCGGGGGTGCATTCAACTTGGGGGTGCCTCTATCAAATGTCGGGTATCCTGACAATAATAAAAAGGAGAAGCAGCGGTGTGCCCGGGAAACTTGTTAGAAACACAGCGTGTTGGGTCCCAGGCAGACAATATCAGCATCTCCATAAGCTGTTTTGGGGGTGCAGTGCTAGCTATTGGTGAGAGGCTGCTGCAGATCTTGCCAGTGCTGAAAAATGTGCTTCTACGGGGGTGACCTTGATGTCCTGGGTAATACAACAGCGAAAGAATTCCATGGCTAACCAAGAGGTTGGAAGGTCAAGTCCATCGAGAGGTACCTCAGAAGAAAGGCCTGGTGATCTTCGTCTGAAAAGCCAGCCATGAAGCACAGTTTGGCTCAGACATAGAAGGGGTCACCGTGAGTCAGAACGGATCTTGCCAGCAATTCATAACGGAACTCTTCTGTGGACTCAGCGTTCGAAAACTTGCTCACCAACTGCCACCTTTCTGTCCAGCCCATTCCTGCTGATGTCAGCCAGCTCTTGGCATTTCAAATCCAACCAGTGGCCCCAGGGAGGAAGACGAGGCTGTCAGCTGCTGCAAAGATGGACAGTCCCTGAAACCTTAGGGCAGTGCCACTTTGTCCTGCAGGTGTATGATGAGTCGACCTGATGGCAGTGGGTTGGGTTTGTAGATTTGGACCCTCCAACTGCATCCCAGTGACTCCATCACTTTTACAGGGTTTCTCTCCTCCCACTGCTCTGCCCCACACTGCCACCCCCGACCCCGTTCCTCACCAGCTTTAGATTCAACCACCAACCAGCACCGCCATCAAGTCTAACCGTTCATCATTATTATCATGTCCTTGCAGAGCTCCTTACCTCCCCCCCGCCCTCTCTCCTGCCAAGAAATTAAACAGTTGACTCCAACTCCCCACCTTCCTGTGCCCAAACCTCCTTCACAGGTTCTAGCTCTTCAATTTTCTGACCCCCGACACCATCCAGACAGAGCTGGGGACCTTGTTTCCTGACTCACTGGGCAACTAGGTGCCCTGATGAGGGGACTTCTTCATGTTCCCCTCATGGACTTCCAATGTCCACCTGCTCCCAGATACTGTACCTGTGCTCGGCCTACCACCTGTTACTGGGTGGGAACACCTGGGTGACAGCTAAAGCCAGTCCCTCCGTGTGAAGACTGTAACCTTCTCTTTGTTTTTACTCAAGGACATCTCTCCAGAAAACGCCTCCCCTGGCCCCCAAGAACCTGAGTCATCAACTTTCCCCTCCCCACTGAATCCTTTGTTGATATCATAATAAACCGATACATGGAGAGAAGACTGACATTGTTAAGAGTTTCATTTTGCTCATGGAGACTGCAGTCAAGCGATCAAAGGACGCATTGCATTGGGTCAGTCTGCCGCACAAGACCTCTTTAAAGTGTTGGAATGCAAGGATGTTCCTGTGAGGCCCAAAGCCCCCACCCCCCACCCCACCCCAGCCATGGTCTTTTCCATCACTTCATGTGCATATGAAAGGTAGGCATTGAAAAAGGAAAACTGAGGAGGAATTGACGCAGCATTTGAATTACAGTGCTGGCGAAGAATGTTGAAAGTGCCCCGGACTGCTAAAAGAATAAGCAAGTCTGTCTTGAAGAAGAATAGCCAGAAAGTTCCTTGGTGAGACTTTCTCAGACTTGGGACAAGTTATCAGGAGAGACCAGTCCCTGGAGAAGGACATCATGCGGGTGAAGTGGAGGGCCAGGGAAAGAGAGGACAGTCCTCAATGCGCTGAACTGACACAGGAGCTGCAGCAATGTGTTCAAACGCTCTCCGTCGTGAGGATGGCGCAGGACTGGGCGCAGGTCATGACAGTGGGGAGTGAGGAAGTCTCAAGGAACCAGTGTGGCATTCTGTTGGGCACAGGGTTGCTATGAGTCATAACCCACTTGATGGCACCTAACAACTGACTCCTTTCCCCTAGGGCAATGGTTCTCGACCTTCCTCATGCTGCGACCCTTTAATGAAGTGTCTCATGTGGTGGTGACTCCCCCCTCCCCCATCATAAAATCATTTCCGATGCTACTTCATCACTGTCATTTTGCTACTGTTATGAATCGTGATGTAAATATCTGATATGCAGGACGTATTTGGCAACCCCTGTGAAAGGGTTGTTCAACCCCTAAGGGGGTTGAAACCCACAGGTTGAGAACCGTTGCCCTAGCATGTAAGTTTGCTGTACTACTAGCTCCTGTCCTAAAGATAAAGGAAAAGCAACTCGTGTTTGATTTCACATTCCTCCTCCTGCCATCACCCCCCAGTCGCTGCTCCCCTTTAGAGATAAACTTGGGAGAATAGTTACCCTACACAGTTGATCTCTCTTTCAAGAGCTCCAGTTTTTTAAAAAATAGTTTACTGGGGGCTCCTACAGCTCTTATAACAGCTCATACATCAATTGTATCAAGCATATTTGTACATATGTTGTCATCATTATTTTCTAAACATTTACTTTCTATTAGAGTTCTTGGTATCAGCTCTTTTCTTCTCCCCTCCTAAGACCCCTTGATAAATTATAAATTATTTTACTTTTCATATCTTTACAACCACCGCTGTCTCCCTTCCCCCACTGTTTTTGTTGTTCATTCCCCCTGGGAGGGGTGGCTGTTTATGTGTCCATCATTGCGATCAGTTCCCCCTTCCTTCCCTTCTCTCTCCATCTTCCTCCTACCCTCCTGGTGTCCCTGCTCCCATTTCTGTTCCTGAGGGATTTATCTGACCTGGATTCCATGTGTCATGAGCTCTTATCTCCACCTGTGTACATGTTCTGGTCTAGCCCGAAGTGAAAGGCAGCGCTGGGGTCATGATAGTGGGGGGTGAGGAAGGAAGCCCAAGGAACCAGAAGAATATTGTGTGTGTCATTGGTGCTATACTGCGCCCTGGTTGACTCAGCCCTTCCTCGTGACCTTTCTGTGAGGGGGTGTCCCATTGTCTACAGATGGGTTTTGGGTCTCTGCGCCAACCCATCTCATTCTCAACAATAGGGTTTTGTTTGTTTGTTGTCTTCTGATACCTGTTACCTGATCCCTTTGACACCTCATGATCACACAGGCTGGTGTGCTTCTTTCATGTGGGCTTCTCAGCTAGATGGCCGCTTGTTTATCTTCAGGCCTTTAAAACCCCAGACGCTATATCTTTTGCTAGCCAGGCACCATCAGCTTTCTTCACCACATTTGCTTGTGCATCCAGTCTGTCTTCAGCAATTGTGTCAGGAGGGTGAGCATCACAGAATGCCAAGTTGTTAGAACAAAGTGTTCTTGCATTGAGACAGGGCTTGAGCAGAGATCCAAAGTCTGTCCACTTCCTCAAATGTATTGCCACATAAATATATGTACATATGCCAATACCTCTATTTTTATGAATTAATGTATTTACATATATACACTCCTATGATTTTACCTCTATCCATAGTTTTACTTCCTAGATCTTTCCTGTTTCCTTTTACCTTCCTCCTGCCCCACCATCATGCTCACCCTTCTTATGCCCTGTAGTAATTCCTCTCAGCTAGATTGCTGTTACCCCAACACCCCCAAGATCTCTACGTCCTCCTCAATGTTGATTTTCATTCCCTAGTTGTTCCCCTGTTATTTTGTTGTTTGCTCACTGCTCCCTTCTTCCCCCGCCCCCCTCCCAAGTCCCTCCAGAACGATCAGTCCCATTGCTTTCTTTAGAGAGATCATTCTTGGCCCCACTCAGTCAAAAGTCCATCCCAATCAGGCTTGCCTGCCCAGATCTCAAACAAACAGCTTTTACCAAGGCTCCTAGGTACCTTGCCAATGCCCAATTACCAACAGTGCTAACCTTAGCGTGGAGAACCCCCCCCAAAGGCATCCTGATCTTCCAGCATGCCACGCTCCCCTGCTCATCTTCTGTCACCTGGTTTCTCCTCCTTAGGATCTTATTTTGGCTCCGGGATGACTCAATCTTGAGGGCTGCAGGCTCAATCATTGGCCTTGCCCTTCCTTAACACTCATTCCATAAATAATCTCATTGAGTTTTTTCCTGCCGTAGAGACCCTCCCAAGATTATATTTCTGGCCTGGGCCTCTCCCCCTGAGCCCCAGATTTCTGTATCCCACTTGCTACTTAACTTGGGTGTTTAAGAAGCCATTCAAAGTCAACATGCTTCAGAATGAATTCCTGAGTTCATCCCTTGACACCTGTTCCCGCTATGGCTTCTCCATTTCACCAAGTTGTATTCTTCCAGTTGCTTGAGAAGGTAACCTTAGACATCAGCAAGATTCTGTCAGTTATACCTTCTAAATTTATCTGGTACTGGACTCCTGCTTGCCCACCAGGACTGAGCCCTGGCATCACTTGAACCTTCTAATTGGTCTCTTACCCTCCAACACTACAGCCTTCATGCCAGTCAATGCTATCCTTTAAAAACATGCCACCACATCCGGTGTCTGCCCCCAGGGGTCCTCCAAAATAACTCCCCATCTCATTCAGAGCAAAACCCCAAAGTCCCAATATAGTACCCCAGAGACAAATTGTCTGTATGCTCCCCCCACCCACACACACACTGTCTCCTCCTCTCCTGCCCTCTCACCTCACAACTGGCTCTCACACCCCCCCCCCACACACACTGTCTCCTCCTCTCCTGCCCTCTTTCCTCACACCTGGCTCTCACCTTGCTGACCTCCACCTTCCCCTCAAGCTCACCGAGCAAATTCTCATGCTGAACCTGCTGCCCTTTCTCCAGGTCAGTCCTCCCAATGGGCGCACCCCAGACAACACCCCTTCCCTCTCTCTTCCATCACGATGCATGGAGAGGAAACTAGAGCTGTCCATGATTTCCTTCTGCTGGGATCAATAATCCACGTCCATGGAAGAAGCAGCCAAACAACGAAGTAATAGCCAAACAACGAAGTAATAGCCACTTCACATTGGGCAAAGCAGCTCCTTTAAAGCTTCACAAAGCAATGATGGCCCTTGGAGGGGCCTTGCATCCGACGGCCTGGCCATGGTCCTTTGAACCGATTCACGCGCTCCAGAAAGCTGGATGCAGATGGCGGGAACACCGACAGGGGTTGCCAAGGGAACAAGTGTGCCTGCTTTGAAGGGACCAGGCTGTTCCTTCCGAGCGAAAATGGTGAGACTTTGACACACTTCCTTCGGACCCATCATGAGGAAAGATCAAAGACCATCGATCCTAGAAGAGCGTTGGGAAAGGAAGGAAACCTTGGATAGATGGATGCACACGATTGTCCCAACCGTGGCCTCAAAGACAGAGAGGAACTGGGCAAGGACCCTACTGTTGAAGCCTGCGGACCACAGGGGTCAGAGGGACGCCAAGGCCATAGTGCGCTCCCCCAAAGTACTCCGCATTGTCTCGTGTCATCGGAACCTTCAAACAGTCTGGGGGTCGATTCCATTTCCCCACAGATCTTTGCAGGCCCCCACTTTGAGTGGTCGATGGGTTTGGCTCCGGGCTGGAGACTGCTGCACCACCTAGAACAGGCTCCAGCAAAGTCGTCAAGGTGACGGTGGATGCCTTCCAATCGGTTCCCATTAATCGCGACCCTCATCCCAAACAACGCCAGGTCCTGCTGCAGCATCCGCCCAATGGACGTAACATTTAAGCTCCTGGTTGCAGCCACTGTGTCTGTCCATATGTCTCGTGAGGATCTTCTCGTCTTCACTGGTACCCGAGGAGACCAGTGAGAGCCTTGGCGGTGTCCTAGTTACACGTAGGGCTGGGATCCCCATGACGGGCAGTTCGAAGCCACCAGCTGCTCTGCAGAGCAAGACTAGACTGTCTATTTCTGTAAGCAGTGACAAACTCAGAAACCCACTCTGAGTTGGCATCCACTCGATGGCAGTGCATTTGGGTTTTTTTGTTTGTTTGTTTTATTTTAGGTTCTATTTGTTCGATTACAAATTCGAAACAAAACCAAGAAACAAATGCCAGCATGGCTGGCATTCTTAATTTGTCAGTGCATTATCTTTGCCATGCATTGTCTCCGCACTCCTCAGGAGTCTGTGGAGGTACTACTAGACTTTACATATGTGTGAGGGAAGGGAAGCAGGGGACATGAACTAGCTACTACACATCTCCTTGCAAATATGAGGGCTCATGAAAAGCCAGCTCCTGAAACAGAAATGTGGCTTTGTTAAAAGTTGAAGAACTGAGCCCTGAAAGTGGGGTGAGATTCTTCAGGGCAGAACTCTTAGACTGACACGAAGGTGCTGAACACTGCATAGCACCCATTCAAGGGCAGCTTCTGCTTTCCTCTGGGTCACCTCCCAGGGTCACCTGGACACGCCAGTCCGGGTCCCATGCGCCTAGTCCTCCGCTCCGCCGGGGGGCGCTGGAGGGCGAAGGGGGCATTGCGGCGGCGCCCGACGCCGCGCCCTCGGCGGCTGCGCAGTGCGCACGTCAAAGCCGGGCTCGGGCCGGAGCAGGGAGCGGCGGGGCCTGAGAGAGACAGAGCCTTAGCAGCCGGCCGAGGCGGAGGCGAAGGCGAAAGGGAAGGCGGCACCGGTCCGCGGCGGCAGCAGCAGCAGCAGCCGCAGTCCGAGGAGCGAGCGCAGCAGCGCGGCGGCCGCCGCAGGAGCCCCGGGACCGCCGTCCGTCCGCCTGCGCCTCCACTCCCGCCGCCGGGAGCAGCAGCAGGCGGAAGACAACGGAGGGGCCGAGCGCCCGAGCCGCGGCGCGGGGACCCAGCGCGCAGCCCGAGGCGGCGGCGGCGGCCGAGGACGGGGACGGCGACGACGCTGAGGCGGAGAGGGAGCCGCCGGGCCCGCCCATCCCCGTGAGTGACCCCCGGCCCGGTCCGGTCCGGCCCTGCCCGCGGCGCGGACGCTCGCCGGCTTCCGCCTGCCCAGTGCGGGCCCGTCGCGGGCTCGGCCCGGGGCTGCCTCCATTTTCTCGGGGCTCCGCGGCCCACAGGCGCGGGAGCGGCGGCGCCAGCCGGCCCCCGGCCTCCCCGGGCCCGGCGCCCTCCTGCAGCTTGCGCCTGGCCTTGGCCGGCGCGGCCGCCCCCGGGGCAGGGCTGGCGCTTGGGGACGTCCCCGGCCCGAGCCGGGCGGGCAGGGACCAACTGTCACTCCCACCGCACCCGGGGCCCGGGAAACTTCCTGTTCCCGGGAGGCCGACGGCGGCTTTGTAGTCCTCCCTGCAGGAGGACGCCCAACCGACGGCTGGCCGGAGCCGACCCCAGCGCCGGGCGAGCAGCAGCCCGAGCGCCGACGGCGCGCCTGCCGGCGCCGCAGGGGCTCCGGGTGGACGGGGCCCCGCTGTCCCCTCCCCCGAGGAGCTGACGCGCGGGTGCCGGCGATAAGACGGGCGCACACAGAGCCACGCAGCCGCCGGGAAGGAGGCGCCGAGCCCCGGGAAAGCTCTGGGAAGGCACCCAGGAAGAGCGGCCCGGGCGGCCACTTCCGCCCGCAGAAATCTGCAAGGCTTCCTGAGCGAGGCGGCGCGGGGCCGGGGCGGGAGCCGGAGAGCCGGAGGCCCGGAGGGAGTTAGGAGAGGACGAGGGCAGTCGACGGGGCCCAGTGCGTAGGGGCGGCGGAGCTGGAGGACAAAGGTGAAGAGCCCTGCTCTAAAAATAGTCGCCAATTCAGTTTGTCGCCCGGGGGTGGGGGTGGAGGGGGCAGTGCTGGGAGGGATTTGGAGGCCCGATCCTTGCACGCGGTAAAGGAGCAGTGGCATTCTAAGGGAAACTTAGAGCTCGTTTCTCGGTGACTCACGAGCCCGGAAATGTAGGATTGGGGGTGTTAAGAGGCGCTCCTGCGACCCAAAGGCGCGAGGGAGGCCCAGGCGGGAGTTGACGCGCGCGCGCGCTGAGTGTGAACGCTGGATACGGTCGATTTTTGACAGTTTTCCCGGATATCCAAGGAACTCCTAGCCGGGACTCTGCAAAGTCCCTGTCGCCAAAGGCGTCAGGCCCCTGACACGGTAATGGGAAGAGGTGTGTGAAATTCGGTTCTTCGGCTCCCGAAGCCGTTTCCGCGGTGCGTTCGCCCACACGCTCCTCGCACCGGCCGAGGGAGAGCGAGCGAGCCTGCCCTTTGGAATCTCTGCTCGGAGTGCAGATTGCGTCTTGGAGGTGGCGATTGTGAAAAACCTGCCGGGCGGCCCGGGCCTTTGGGAGTCAGGTGCTCCTCTGTCTGCTGGGCCAGCCATTCGGAGCTAGGACTTTTAGTTGTAGACGTAGGTGCGATTCACTCGTTTTGAATTTTATTGGAGCACCACAGTGGAAGCTGTTGGCTGTATTTTGTACAGCGCTTTTCAAATTACTCAGCAAATAATTTAGCTGCTCGACTTGCCGTCCAGAGTGGATGATCTGTGGAGCCATTTTAGGACCGAATGCTTTGTAATTACTTAGTTGCTGTTTGATTATCCGACCCACAGGGGCAGTTCTGCTCTGTCCTGTAGGGTCACCAGGAGTCGGAATCGATTGGAGGGCAGTGAGTTTGTTTTTATCTGACCCGGGGATACCTACTTGCCTTCCTTAGTTGAGGGACAAGTATAATGTTTTGTTTGCTGAAGTAATACCTACCTCCACCAAAAGCTAGGGAATGCAGGCAGTATTGCAAAATAAACTGAGGCTTGTTTTAAATAATTTCACCCCCCTCGATCTGGTTAGTTGTATACTTGCCTTACCAGCCCTTTTCTGTGTTTCTTTCCTCTGTACACACACACCTTTTTAACTTTTATCATGCCTTTTTTGGGGGTCATTGATTTTTCCCCCAAAAAAAATCTTATGCAAGGAAAGTGTAGGTGTATAAAAATGCTACTTCATCCCTGTGTATACACACTGTATGCACACATTCTCCTTTTGAGTGTACACGCACACAGTGACAAGGCAGCATTTTGCAGATGGAATGCAGTAGCCATGCTTAGTACTATGGACAGAACTTTTTCTGAAGGTCTCTGGTCTGAAGTAAGTTTAACACTTCTCCATACAATTTGAATTCCGTTGCTTGTCTAATAAAAGTTTTGGTTGCTTGGTGGGACAGGCAGAGTCAGCAGGTATGGAGCAGAGCGAACACCTCTCAGGTGTGTGAATGGAGTGCTGTAAAAAGATGACTTTCTGGCTGTTACATCTCTCCTGTGGGGGGGTGCACCCCCCCAATAAAAGGCTGTCTGCTCTCTGATCTTGATCTAGCCATTGAATTTGTGATCAAATACTAGCTTGCGATGACACAGAGGGCCACTTTTCTGGATTTTTTTTTTTTTTTTACTTTTCTGGATTTCAAGACGTCCCTTTTAGCAAGCATCAGCATTTCCAACTGCAGTTTGTCCCCGCCCCTCCCCCTTGCGCTTTCCATTAAGTTACTGAGTTAGACTGTGTACGTTTTCGTCAAGTTAATATCAAAAGAATCAGCTTTTTAAAAGTAATTTCTTTTGAACTGTGAGGGTTGAGCTTATCATTTTGTTGCTTTTGAATCTTTCCCGTGTTTGTATACCAGCCATGTGTCGCTCACGCAGCAGCCTGCATTAACTTAAATATTCTCTGGAAGTGTCTCTCAGCCAGCTTTGTGGGAGGGTGGACTTCTGAATCTTCTTGTCCCGCTGGCCCAAGAGCCCTCAGTCCAGGAGGTTGATCGTTGATCATTCTCAAGCTCACTGTCTGCCATAGAAATGCAGACACTTCCTGTTCATAGTCACCCTCACTCCCACCCCTGAAAACCTCAGACCCAGGAATGTTTCCTGCTTACCTTTCTGGCCTCATGGTTGTGTTCCATTTTAGCTCTGTTTTAAAAATTCATTTCTTCTTTCCCACGTTTTAGACTGGGAATTCGAACTTAAGGATGCCCTTGGCTGCTACAGAAGTGGGATGGGAATGTGCTCAGTGGATTAGTTGGGAAATGGGATTGTGGGAGAGCTCCATTCTGGGGAACACCCCCCCCCTAGTTTCTTTGTGACTTGGTTTGTTATTTAACTATTGAGAGTAGAGGTACAGTGTTCTGTGAATTCAGTTCAAACCAAGCAGCCTGAGAATCGCTACCAGCTAGATCCTCAGTCAAAACCTCAGTCTGTCTCTGGGCTTCCATTGGAGAGAAGGTGGTGTTGGGGATGGCCTGCACCAAAGAAGGACTTGTACTCCCAAGTGTCCTTACTCGGTGTCATCATCTTGCGACTATCCAGGAGGACCTGAACCCTACTCATGGACTTTTGGCAGCCTGGGGTTTGCAAATAGAGCTGAGCCAAGGTTTTCTACAAGAAGGGTTCCAGAGTAGCTAAAAAAAAAAAAAAAAAAAGCCAAAGTGGCTGCCCTCGAGTATTTCAGACTCAGAGTAGCCACAGCTGGGGTCAGCTCCCAGGGTGTGCTTCCCAAGGGTCTGGGAAGAGGGTGCCACTTTGTTTTCCATTCTGTGAGTTCAGTGGAGGAAGGGAGAATGGCATGCCGAGAATTGCAAGAGGCCAGTCAGGTGTGAAGTCGCCCTGAAGGAGGAGGTGCGGCCTCCCCTGGCCATTTGTGCTGGCAGCAAGGAGCACATACCTGCCTGTCTGTACGACCCTTGTTAGCTTGTACCTGACCTTGAATCTACAGACTCCAGACGATGGTGGCTTAAGTGGAGCTTTGTTTGCTTGTACACTCGAGGGTGCTTCACGTTTATGGAAAACTCCATTGTCTTGTCATCCCATTTTGGGGTGTGTGTGTGTGTGTGTGTGTGTGTGTGTGTGTGTGTGTATGTGTGTGTTTTCACATGCATAGCTACAGAGACTGGGAAAATCTAATCAACCAATGTAGAATATTTATTCCTTGGGAACGTTATCCAGAGATTAAAACGTTGAAAACTAAAGAGATATGAGGAGCCTGGTGGCACGGTGGTGTAAGTGCTTGGCACAAACAGAAAGATGTGGTGATCTGCTTCCATAAAGGTCACGACCTTGGAAACCCAGTTGGGGGCAGGCCCTCCCCATGGTTGCTAAGGGAGTAGGGTAATGTTAAAGCCTCTCCTTAGTTTAATTACTTTGTTTAAATGTTTGAGAAACAAAATATACATTCTGTAGCTTGATCTTCATCAAGTTGCAACTTTATAACCTTTTCTAATGAACTGTAGCTTGCTCTTTTATAGGGTTCTATTAACAAACTTGTTAGTTCTCTCCCCCACTTATAGATCAGTTCTGTTTGGGCACAAGGAAGGCAACCTACTAACAAGTTGCTGCTTACAGGGTTTGGTTTGTAGTTGAAGTTACATCTCGAGCATTCTGAGATTTGTTTAGTAATTCAAAACCTTGGCACTGGAGCCAAACTATTTGAACCCTTGCTCCTTAATCTGTGGACTCTAACCTTGAGCAAGCTCCTTAACATTCTCTCTACCTTGGTCTCATGTGAGAAATGAGAATGATAGCAGACCCTACCCTCAGTAGGAGGCCCTACTGATGCAATAGGTAAGCCCCAGCTGCCAACCCAAAGGGCCCTGGTTTGAGCCTACTGCTCTGGGAGAATAGGTAGTGCACTGCTTCGTTAAAAGTTCCGAAAGCCGCCACCACACTCACCTAGTCCATTTAGACTCAGAGCAGCCCTATGTGACAGAATGCAATTTCCCCCTTAGGATCTCTCTCTCGCTCTTTCTCTCTCATTACCATAGCAACTGTGTAGGACTCTACACTACAACTGTTTTCAGGAGTAGAAAGCCTTGTTTTTGTCCCAAGGGACAGTTGGTGGTTTCAAGCTGCTGACCTTGCATGTTCACTACATGCATGGCCACTACACCTTCAGGGTAAAATTGTCCATCATTGCGGACGAGCAGCATAACTGCTGCACCACCCAGGCTCCTTGCATGAAGATCCCAGTCCTAGACACCTGATTGGGCAGTACTGCCGGGTCACTCAACATTATAATCAGCCAATGACACATAGGACCTTTAGCTGGTTGCTGGTTCATGAATCACTACAACTTGGGCCTGGAAGGTACCAGAGCCCCAGGTAGAATGGGTGGTGGGGCTGCTGCTGCTGGGAGACTATCCAGGCAGAAGGATGCTTTTGTTGTGTTTCTGCTACAGAAACACAGCTTTACTTGATTTAGTAAAACTCACTGCCAAAGTCTGAGCTGCTTCAGATAGAATCATCTGAGAGGTGAAGTCACTTGCCTAAAGTTTCTCAGCTTATTTGTTGCAGGGCTGGAACACTAGTTCTAGAAGCTAGTTCTCTGTGTTTTTTAGCCAGTTTGCTTAAGTTTTACACTTTCTGCTGTAATACCTACTTTGAGCCTTTTCACTGGCATTTATGAACAAAGATTGTATTCATCGTGCATTTTAAAGGCTCTTTGGTACTTTTTATTCGCTTAATCCCCCACCCCCTTTTTAAAGGTCATGGTGTTTAAAATACCAGTGCTCATAATATTGGTGACATTTCTGGCAAGATTTTTTTTGGGGGGGGGTGTCGGCGGATGGCAGTGGTGGGCTGCAGCAGGCTTGGTCTGTGTCAAGCCAAACGTTGGAAAAGACAAGAACCCAGGCATACTTGCTAGATGGGCAAGGGGAGGGATTGACCACTAGATGCCATTCAGGCTGGAGGGTGATGGGCAGCCTCTCCAGCATAGAGTGGAGAACCTGTCCAAGGTCATGGAAGCATCTCTCAGGAGAGCTGGGATTTGAACTCTTTGGTGCCTTGTTTCAAAATGTGTGCTCCCAGGGAAAGTAATACGATTTTTCTGCTGAAAGGAAGGCAGCAGCTTTCAAAATCCAGCCATGGACAACTCACAGTTATGAAACAACCCCCACGAAACCTATTGTATATTTAAAATTCAAGATGCACACACTGATTCATAATAACAAGCAAGGGCTCCTTTTGGATGCGCATCAAAATATCACTACACTATATTTCGAGGTGTTATCGTGTGTTGGGAAGCATTTCCTTAATGGTTTTTAATGCATAGAAAGGCACTCTACATGAGACAAACCATTTGACTAGCATTGGCTATAAGCTGCACCTGCCTGTGCCGGCTCACATTTAAATTGGACCTAGAGCAAAGATTTAGGACGGGGACTAACTCATTGTGAATCTGGGGCTGCCTGTCGTCTGCTCCTCCTCCATCAGGTCTTGGTTTCTGGCTATTTTTGATTCAACATTTTAGAATGAAGCTGTATAAATATAGCCTGATGAGGATTTTAATAGGTTTGTAAACCACAAGCAACATGACATGGTTTATTTTAAAGACAAGTTGTATAGCGTCGTGATCTGATGAGTAGGCTTGGAGCAGGTGGGTGGTGGTTATTCTTCCGCTGCGTCCTGGGTGGGGAAGCCAGGAGCCCTGTGTGCTGCAGTGGAAAATGCACGGCTTGGGAATCGGAAGTCTGGACTGGGCCTTGTCTCAATGACTAATCATAGTGTCACTCTGGCAAGTCACTCCCTCTCTGAGCTCTGGCTACCCCATTATTACACTGAGGGGCCAGATGGCCTTCACCCCCAAGCCTCTTGCTCCTTATTCAGCGATTCTGTCTGCGGGCTTTGCCATTTCCCCTGCTGTTTCATTGTTGTCTTGGTCTTGAAATCAGTCTCTTTATGTGAGCTCGACAGCATGTGACCACACTTTGGCATTCTTTCCCCTGGTTGGTCAGATGCTTGGTGTTAATTCACAGCACTGTACTTGGCTTAGGGAAATGTGAATAAAATCAAAATGTATATTTCCACACTTTGGACTTTTGCTCAAGAATGAAATGTGAATATTGTAAAGTGCAAACTTGGGACATCGGGGTACTTACTGATATCCTTTGTTAGCATGGTTTCAAGTTGTAAGCATTGTGTGTTGTAAAGTTCTATGGGCTATTTGGGGGAGTGGAAACACATGAACCAAAGGATAATGTAGAAAAGAAAAAGCCCAAGCAGAGTCAACTTTGGGGATGTGAAGAATGTGCTTAAGCGGCTCTCTGTTATTGTTCTTTGGCTGTTGTAGGTACTGGGGCCTGGTAGTGCTGTCCGTTAAGTGTTGGACTGGACTGCTAACTGTGATTGGTGCTTCAAACCCACCAGCTGCTACTGTAAAGATTGACATTGTTGGAAATTCTGGATAAGGGAGCCTGCACAGTGGGCTGCTAACTACAAGGTCAGCAGTTCAAATCTACCAGCCACTCCTGGGAGAAAAGTGAGGTTCTCTTCTACTGTAAAGATTTACAGCCTCAGAAACCTGAAGGGACCATTCTCCAGGGCTGTTGGGAGTCAGGATGGACTCCGTGGCCATGGGTTTGGGTTTGGATAATTGGCACCAATGCCCAGTGTGCGAGTCACATCATTTCTAGTCAAGGGTTCTAGTTCTCACCCAAAGGAGAAGAGCATGGTAGTCACTAGTTGGGAACAACTCAGCATTCATAACTGAAACCATCAATCATTCTACAGGCACTTTTAATGCCATTGAGCTCCCCATACTCTCGTCCAGGTGAACTGACTGCCCCCCGTGGATGGGCCAGCTCCATCAGCCGTTCACACCATCTCAGTGGATCTTCTCTGGGATGTCACCTCTTTGTTTACAGTATGATGTGAGCCTCTGTGTATTATAAGTTTTTCCTTCTTACAGAAACTGTAGAAAAAGGTTTGGAGGTATCATTGTCATTGTCTGACCTCTTATAACTTCTTGAGGTAGAAGGCAAATGACCACTGTCAGCTTCCCAGAGCCAAGTCCTGTGCTGTTGAGGGCAGGCCTGCCCTTCCCCCTTCCCACCCTCCCTCCTGCCTACCAATTCTGACACCAACAATTCGGCCCACAACAGTCTCTGCTATTCAACTGGGTTCAGTAATCCATTGCAGTGGCCACACAGAACTCAAACAATACTCGCAGTTATGGGGTTTATTAGGGAAATTAACAGATTGCAATTTGGGTTCAGATATATTCCATAAACAGTTCTTTGATCAAAACAGCCTCTTCTCAGCTTTTGGCCTTGCTCTGCTGAAGCTGTTAAAAATTCCTTGCCCAAAGGACATGCCACTCTGCCATAAGCCTCAGCTTGAAGGTGGTCAACTTTTGCTCTGTCAGCAAACTTCACTTCCCCCAGTTTGATGCGTGGAGGTACCCCATTCCACTAGCCAGTTCCTGGCTGAAAGCACTTAACTTGCTCTGTGGGCTGGGAAGTCCCACCACTTGGGCTCTTGGTGGTGGTGGTGCTGCTGCTGCTCCTTTTCTGTTGCTCCTCTGGTGTCACAACTGTCTCCAGGACCTCCAGCTCCAACGGGCGTGCTCTGCTCCTGTCTTCTCTTGCCTGGTAGTGAGGTTCCCCTTTTATCTGGGGCTCTTACCTCTCTTACATCTCTTTTATTGGGGGCTCTTACATCTCTATCACAATCCATACATTCGTCCCTTGTGTCAAGCACATTTGTCCATATGCTGCCATCATCATTTCAAAGTGTTTTCTTTCTACTTGAGCCCTTGATATCAACTCCTCATTTTTCCTCACCCTCCCTCATGAACCCTCGGTAAGTTATAGATTACTATTTTCATACCTTACATCATCCTCTGTTGCCCTTCACCTACTTTCCTGTTGTTTGTCCCCTGTGAGGGGGTTATATGTCAGTCCTTGTGATCGATTCCCCCCTTGCCCCCCACCTTCCCCTTTTCCTCCTGGTATCTATTCTCACTGTTGGCCCTGAGGGGTTATCTATCCTGGATTCCCTGTGTTGTGGGCTCTTATCTGTAGCAGTGTGCATGTTCCGGTATAATCCGATTTGTAAGGTAGAATTAAGGTCATGATAGTGGGGGGAAGGAAGCGCCAGAGAATGAGAGGAAAGTTGTGTGTTTCATTGGTGCTACACTGCACCTTGACGGACTCATCTCTTCCTGTGACCCCTCTGTGAAGGGATGTCCAATTGTGTACTGATGGGCTTTGGGCCCCTATTCCACACTCCCCCTCATTCTCAAGGATATGATTTTTTTGTTCTTTGATGCCTGATACTGATCCCTTTGACACTTCATGATCACATAGGCTGGTGTGCTTCTTCCATGTGGGCTTTGTTGCTTCTCAGCTACATGGCTGCTTGTTTATCTTCAAGCCTTTAAAACCCCAGATGCTATTTCTTTTGATAGCTGGGCACCATCAGCTTTCTTCACCACATTTGCTTATCACCCATTTTGTCTTCAGCGATCACATCGGGAAGGTGAGCATCACAGAATGCCAGATTATTAGAACAAAGTGTTCTTGTGTTGAGGGAGCACTGAGTTAAGGCCCAGTGTCCATCTGCTTGCTACCTTAATTCTTAACATATAGATATAAGTACATAGATCTATTCCCCTCTCATTATATATAAATATATTTGCATATGTACATGCCTGTATTTAGACCTCTGTAAATGTTCTTTACCTCCTCGTTCTTTCCTCTATTTCCTTTTACTTTCCTCTTGTCCCACCATCATGTTCGGCCTTCATTCTGGATTAGTAATCCCTTGCTGCTACATTGCCCTCGATTAAACCCCCTAGGCATCTTATGCCCTTCTCTGCATTGGTTTTAGTTCACTTATTGTCCCCTTATTCCTGGGTTGGGGTCCCCCCCCCATTCCTTTCTCCTACCTGTCGTCCCGTATCCCCCTCCCCATAACCATAGGTCCCATTCTTTTCGTCTCCAAATTGTTTATCTCACCTATCTTATCTAGATAGACATGCAGAGACATTAATAAGCGCAAAAACCAGGCATAGTCAAAACCAACAAAACAATAACAACAACAAAACCCATAAAACAAAAAATAACAACAAAAAGAAAGCCACGGACAAAGATGGAAAAGCCTATAAATAGTTCAAGGTCTGTTGGCCTTTAGGAGTGTTTTCCAGTCAAGCCTGATGGGGTACCACACCATCTCCAAAGTCTATTTTGGGTATTCCCTGGAGACTCATCACTTTGTTCCCCTTAGTTGCATCCCCTGTTGCATGCCATTAGTGTGGTGGGGCCAGATGGGGCACAGTTCCCACACTGTCTCCAGGCCTCACCATCTCCTACGTGAACCCCTCAGGAAAATGCTATTGGGTGGGAGTTACAGAGACTATAGCTGGGAGAGGCATATTCATCAATTCACTGCACTGCAGGCCACCCCATGGCTCTGCTAGCACGAAGGAGTCACTTCTCCCTTTAATTATTTTTGTGGGCACCCATGAAGAGAGCCACTTCATGTCCTTTATCATGACCCCCCTTTAATTGCACATCCCTATCCATTCAGCTGCCTGAGGGAGGAAACAAGTGGGCCCCTGATCTGGAGGATCTTCCATCCTAGTTGGGACTGTGGACAGGGGCATCCAGAAGGAACGTTCCGTGCTCAGCAAGCCTTCTAATTTCAGCATTCCCACCAGCTTGTGCATAGTGTCCAACAACTTGTCATTTGGCTGGTTCTGGTAAACTCAGACCTGTCCATCCACGCTAGGTCAAATGGGCACCAGCTGCAGGCTTGGGAGCCCACCTACACCTCCCTGTGCTTCAGACCAGCCAGCCTTTCTCACTCACCCAGCCCCCACGCCACCCCCTCGGATGTAGGAAATACCTAAGTTTTGCTTATCTTGATTGTATTTATTTGAAATATGGATATTTTATAACCTTCACCTCTTCCTTCCTGTCATCTCGTTTTCAACGTATAATGGTGTTTTTCTAAGTATTTAGTAAATGATAGAACTGTGTGATATTCTAATAAAACTTTTGTTCAACAGAGATGACATGCTTGGCCCAAAAAGTTTTCTCTGTGTCTTATTCAGTACTTTTCTAATTGTGCTTATTTGAAAGACAATAATATTCCAGTAGCCGGAACTGACTAGGATCTCTCCTTCTTTTTCCAGATAAGCTGAGTGCCCCACACTGTGGTTTGCAGAACCTTAGTCTGTGAGAGAGAAGGCATTGTCCACAGGAAGAAAGGCTCCACAGGCAAATCACTTGAGGAAACGCTGAGCTAAACATGGTTAGCCAGGTTTTTATGTTGAATGATGGCTGTGTTGCTGTTTTTCTGCAGTGCTTGTCAAGAGTTTGTAGTGCTGTGCATTGTCACTGTCCAGAAAGGAAATAGCTGCCAAGTGCATTATATAAGCATACCTTCCTCTCCCCAAAAAGCACACTGGAGGAAGTGTATACTGAAGCTTGGTGTGGGGAACCCTCTGATTTGTAGATGGTTGCAGAATTCAAAGCATTTACTCTCTAACTGGGGTGATTCTTTTTTACCAGGTTTGGAATCTTAACTAGGAATATTTCCGTAAGAATGAACATTTTAGCACATTGGCTTTTTCCAGCCTTTTTTCCCCCCTAAACTTTGACCCACAGCGAGAAATTGTATTTGTGACCAGTGACTCAGGACATACACAGAAAACTGGAAAAGAAGTTTAATAAAAAAAAACAACAGTTGGCCTTACTAAACATAATATATTCTAATACTTTCTGTTCTGGTTTTGTTGTTAAGTGCTTGTTACAACCACTAAATAGTTCACTCAATGTGAGAAGTTACATGAATATATAAACCCATATTCCTGGGGAAAGCCACTGGACGGACTGTTTCCTGAGGGAGACAGCTCAGTCAGGTGGCAGGAAGAGTAAGGCTATGTTCCCAGAGTCCTTAGCTGGCTGGAGATCTGATTGGTGCCCTTAGGCCTGGTTTCATGCCATGCCTGCCGTACCTGTCTCATCTGTAAAATGGCCTTCCAGAAAGCAGTGGTGATGGTTCAGTAAAGTGTGCTTTTTACACTGCAGTCTGATACACTCCTGGTGCCTAATCACATTTTAGCTTTTCTGATTAACTGAAGCACCAACAGTCATTCTGTGCACCGTCTATTGTGTGTTGTGATATTAATTCTCCCTAATCACTTTAGACTTGCCAACAGGGCCCGCTTAGTCTCCCTGCCTAATAGGTGCTGAGCTTTATGCGACACATCACTGCTGTATGTTTTAATAATGCCCTAAATTTCGGGTTGTTATTGTGAGGTGCCATCAAATCGGTCCCCACTTATCCGTGCACAGCAGAAGGAAAAACTGCCCGGCCCTGTGCCATCCTCACCACTGTGCCTGTGCTCGAGCCTGCATGGCACCAGCTGTGCAGGGTCTTCCTCTTTGTTGCCCGCCCCCTTCTTTACCAAGCACCATGCTTTCGCCAGGACTAGTCTCACCTTCCTTGCCTCTAAGAAGCCTTCTGGCTGTACTTCTTCCCAGACAGATGTGTTTCTTCTTCTGGTGGTCCACGCAACACCGTTCCAATGCATCGCTGTAATGATATGCAAAACCGGGCCTGCCTACATTGGTCATTTGTTTTTGCTTTCTTAGACCAGGAACTCTGTGAGAGTCTGTCTGTGACAGGGCTGATCTGTTTTTTCTGCGCCTTGCCAGTTTTCCACTTTTCTGTTTCTCTCCCTTCATGGAAACTATTTGAGTTTTCTTTCTCGTGGGTTTCCACTTCACACATTTTACTGTAGTCTTAATTCATAGATGAGAACAAGGTATAAACCTCTGATTTCCTGTTTGTCCACATTTCTGCAGTTTGTTTTTTCTCTCCTCATCCCCTCAGCATTTTATATTATGATATGGACTTTTATTGTGTCTTGCTCTAAGAAAATGGACCAGTAGAGGAGCTGGGCCAGGGTGAGGGCCGAGTCCAGCTCATAGGCAGTTCCCAGTGTCCTGAGCACAGCTGGCTGCCTCGCACAGACGTTGCCTCCTAAGTGGTTGACGATTCTAGCTCTAAATTAATGTTTCCGTACCTGCTTTTATTGCCTGCTTGTTCTCATTGGGGCCTGAAGTTGAAGAGGATGGCGCCGATTCTGTAGGAAAGGCGCTTAAGTGCTCTCTCTTTGAGTAAGCAGGAAGGGGGACCCTGGTGGAGCTGTCAGGTAAGCGTTAGCCTGCCAACCACACACAGGTCAGCTATTTACACACATACAAAGTCACAGGTTCAGAAACACTCTAGAGAGAGGGTCATCCTGTATAGGGTTGCTATGAGTTGGAATCAGTTCTGTGGCCATGGGTTTTTATTTTATTTAGCAGGAGAACGGGGGTAAGAAAGAATAAACAATTGTTGGTCGCACACACAGGGAAGCTTGCTTACGTGTCCACAGGCTTCTACCTGTATTTATTTTTATTTTCCTTAATCCCATCAGTAACCTCTTTTTCAGGATTCAGTGGAGAAAGATGCCCTGCATTTGAAGCCTTGGGTCCAGAGCTAGTCACCTGGCCTCCCTGCCAGCCCTTCCTGCCCGTGATGCTCTGAGACACGGACTGGGAATTGGGAATGCCTGCTCAGAAACCAGCAGGCTCTCCTAGTCAGGAGACATGGTTCCAGCACTCAGGTGTGGCCATCATGGTGCTGAGTTGCTGTTAGTGATACTTGGGAGCTGGCAATAGAATATTAGGGACGTGAACTCACTGGCTTCCCCCCATCCCCTCCAAAAATGAAAAAGGAACAAGAGGAGCCCCTGAGTCATAGAGACTAGACTTGCTAGCCAGAAGGGAGTGAGTCCTAAGTGAAGGACTGATTTCTGCCAGTTGAGGCAAGTCGGCAGCCCAGGTGTGCAGGGCAGCACTGCTCCATGGGTTTCCACGGGAGTCTTTCCAGGGACAGCACGCCAGGCCTCTCATCCAAGGCAGCTGTGCATCCACTCGAACTGCCAACCCTTCAGTTTGTCCTGGAGCCTTTCATCATTTGCACAACTCAGGCTACCTTTCTAGAAGCTACCATTAACGGTTTCCTCTGAATGAATTCCGTTAACGGCTTTGGATAAGGACATTGGCAGAAAATGATCTTCAAAGGGATTCATAATTTTGTGCATGTTTGAACTAGTTTTAATATTCCTTGAAAGTCAGATGGATGACTTTACTAGATTGTGTGGCATGTGCTCATTTTACAAGGGGGCTCTAAAAGTCCATGGGGAATGCCGTTATCTTGTATTTCTATGTTCCCAGGCACTTTTTGATACCTTGCTGTGCTCCCCTCTCCCAAGGTGTTGTTAGCTGCAGTTGAGTCCACTGCAGCCCAGGAAGGCACTGCTTTGTGGAGTTCTGGTCTAAATGGGAGCCCATGGCTAGACCTTCTCTTCTGGGCTCCCACTAGGTGGATTCAAACTGCCAACTTGTTAGGTCAGCAGAGCGGTCAAGTAAAAGACATCTGCGCCCCCTAGGTGCCTCCTAGCACATAGCAGCTAGGCTGTGGCGTGAAGGGGACCTGCTGCACAGAGGATCGCTACGAAGCAGCCGTCTCACCACAGCAGCAACAGCCCCACATGCCACATGAGCCACTGCGGGGGTGCCCCGCCCCGTGCTGCCTTTCCAAGAAGCCATAGAGAAACCAGGGACTGCTCCCACAGCAAAGCATAAACACTCTAGTTTAATCCTGAAGTACCACTGCAGGATATTGGAGGATAAAACTAGGAAATGTTTATTACTCCATTGGAAAAGAATATTGAAAGTACCCCAGACTGCTAGAGGACCAACGGATCCGTATTGGAAGAGGTGAGGCCAGGGTGCTCCTTAAAGACTTCGTCTCACATACTTTGGTCATGTTGTGAGCAGAGACCAGTCTCTGGAGAAGGACTTCAAATTTGGTAGAGTGGAGGGGTGGCCAAAAAGAAGCCCTTGGACGAGGTGGACCGACACAGGCTGCATCAGTGAGCTCAGCACAGGAACAATTGTGAGGCTGGCGCAGGACCGTGTAGTGTTCCGTGCTGTTTGTACAGGGTCACTGTGGCTTGGAGCTGGCGTGATGGCACCTGGCAGCAATTGTATCCTGCTGCACTCATTCATTCCTGCTTACTCCTGTGAATCAGAGCCCACTGAGTCCTCAAGAGCTAGTCCTGGTCTTGTCCCTAAAGACTGTACAGAGTGATTAGAAGCTGAGTCAGTGGGAAGAGGCTGGATCAACAGAACAAAGCTTACTTGCCCTAGTGGCACAGTGGGGGTCACATTGGGGGCTAACCTCAAGACCCACAGCATGAAGTCACCAGCCTCAGTGCAAGAGGAAGACGAGGTTGTCTACTCCCATAAACCGCTAACAGTCTTAAGAGACCCAGAGGGGGGCGGCTCTACCATCCCCTGTAGCCGTGATTCTCAACCTGTGGGTTGCGACCCCTTGGAGGGTGGGGCTTGAACGACCCTTTCACAGGGGTCGCCTAAGACCATCAGAAAGCACATATTTCCAATGGTTTTAGGAACTGAGACGCTGCTCCTCTCTCATCTCCAGGCGGGTCCGCCCACATGCAAATACGCCCACAGATGAGTACTTGGTGTGAAGACTTACCCCTGCTACACCATGCTTCAAGACAAAATTTCATTTATTTGTCATTAGAAATAAATATTTCACAATATATAATGATAGTGTTTTGTGAATAATCATTATGCTTTAATTATGTTCAATATATAACAATGAAAATACATCCTGCATATCATTTACATGAAGATTCATAACAGTAGCAAAATGACAGTGATGAAGTAGCAACGAAAATAGTTTTATGGTTGGGGGGGGGGTCACCACAACATGAGGAACTGTATTATAGGGTCGAGGTGTGTCCAGCCGCAGAGGTGTGTGCAAGGAGCACGGCTCTCTTTTAGGGGATTAGTTACTGTTGTGAGGAGACACTGCTACTGAAAAGAATACTTACTTATACACTCGAGTATAAGCCACCCCGAATATCCGCTGAGGCACCGAATTTTACCAAAGACTGCATTAAAAATGTGCTGGAAAACTCGGCTTGCTCACAAGTATACACGGGGTTGAGTAGAAGAATAAACGTTTGCTTTGGGTTTTGAGATGCTCAAAGGAGAAGGAGTCTCCCAGTGAGCACTGCAGCAATGGTCCATTGTACTCAGAAGGTCTGACGCCCAAGAAAGGTGGGCCGGTGCTGGGAAGAGTGTGCTGGTGGCCCAGCCAGGTCTCCCTTAATAGGCCATCTCAGAGGGGTTTAGTGCCAGTCTTGAGACCATATGCTTGGGTTTTAGGAGACACCTAACACTTCATCTTTATTTAAGGCTCACGTGTGCATGCAAACCCCATCTCTCACTGTTGGTTTTCATTTGCTCTCTGACCTGGTGAAGCTCCGTGAATGTGGCCCCTCCTGCTGCTGGCAGTAGAAAGGTAAGGTGAGGGAGGGACTGGACATGGAGATAGATATTGGGCTGTTGGGAAAATCCCATCAGCCAGTTTTCATCCCTTGGGTGGTGGGGACAGGGTGAAAGACTCCAGATCATGTTGAGCTGTGTGCTCTAGGGGAACTAGTAATTACGTGGCCCTCCTCACCCGCCCACCCCAACCTGTAGCATAGAGCGGTTAGCCGGAAGTGGAAGCACTGCAGTTATTCCAAGATCTAGGCAACACCGCCAAATACCGTCCTGGGCCTGATGAGTTGTCGGTGCACTGATTTGAAATGTCTGCACTTGCCTAGGGAGCCTTATTTTCAACACCACTAACATGCCTCTGTGTGCAGGGGCCCCTGGCAGGCCCTGCATTAAGTGGAGGCTACTTTGCCCTTGTGAGATGGGGGAAAAGAAGGTGTTCACATGCCCAGAAAAGGTTGCTGTTTGCCCAGTGGTCCTGGGGAGGCAGGGTAATGGTAACCAAGTGCCCCAGTTTGCGGAGGAAAGGTCAGATTTACATCTTTAAACCTCATCTTTGTCCCTCGCCCCAAGTTACTTACCGCTCATTGTGCTGCCTTCCACTCATGGAACTGCCCTGGTTTGCATGATCACTTAGGCCATCCGACCTTTAACCATCATACAACTAGCCATCTCTCAACTCTCTTCTCATTTCCTTCCTGCTGGGGGTGCACAAGGCTGGCTATCGGGCGTCTCCCCTGCGGCAGTCTGATTTTGAGGAGCCAAGTGGGACCTTCTCATTCACTGGACTTGGTTTGAGCAATGCTGTTAATAGCACTTCTCAGTCTAAAATGTTTTACTCTGCTTCAAGCCTTGAAGGAAGAAATTCCAAATTGAAATCCCTACTTCTCTCCTTGGCTGCTCCCTTCTCCAACTCTCCCGTTCACAGTTTCTCAGGAGTGTGAGAAGAAAGCCTCTTGGGAAGGAAGGACTACATAGGGAAACCCTGATGTCAAGAGAGGTGGACCAGGACCGGTGACTGTCATGTGTCCAGCTCACTCTGAGCCCTTGCTGCTGCTCCTCCCTACCTCCTCCCTGCTTAGAGCCAACACATCCAAGGGAAGTTTCTGTCAGTCATTCCGGAGACCTTCCGTCGTAGTCAACCTTTCCCCAGGACGGTGTTGAGAGTCGAGTTAAGGATAGGGCTGGAGTCCGTGTGATTTGCATGTATAATCTTAAAGAACCTTGTCTTTCTATTTAAATTTTTCATGTTACTTCTTCTGCCATCAAAAATGCCTCTCAGAGCCCCAACAGAGCCTGGGAGGAGATTAAAGGGCAGGGCAAGGCCTCTCTCTGAGGCCAGAGGAGCAGTGCTGGGCCCAGTCTTTGTGGGGCAGAGGCTTGGAGCAGGGACCCCAGCTGGGAGGCAGCCCCAATGTGAACTGTGGTCCTGAGGGTGTGTCCCCGGAAGAGCCCAGCTGGGTTCATGCAAAGTGTTGAGGCCATCACTTTACACCGTGGCCCTGTCTACACCTCCCATCCTCCCACTGCCACCATGCTGGGTGCAGGCAGACCAGCCTGTTCTACCTGATACAAAACACACGCCCTCCTCCCCTGCATTCTGATTAGAAATCGCGGCCCTCAGAACTGTGGGGAGGGGCTGGGTAGGAAGGGATGGTGCTGGAAGCCTCTAGCAGCCCGAGTAATACCTAGTAACCCTGTGCCCCTCCTGCACCCGTTTGTAAAGTCCTCAGGGAGTGACATCGTTTGCCTTAGAGCAGCAGTTCTCAACCTGTGGGTTGAGCGACCCTTTCACGGGGGTCGCCTGATTCATAGCAGTAGCAAAATGACAGTGATGAAGTGGCAACGAAAATAATGTTATGGTTGGGGGTCACCATAACATGAGGAACTGTATGAAAGGGCCACCTAGAGTCTCAAAAGAAAGACCACACCTGGTGACAAAGGAGGGCTGGTCAGCAGGGTTCTCAGGCACTCTAGAAAAATGATGCCTCTCCTTTTGTTGAACAACATAGATGGATTTCCTTGAGAACACTCTGTTGACTCCAGTAATCTTTCCTGAGGCGGGATGCCCCTTAGAAGTGCTACCTGTTTCTGCCTCAGCAGCTAAATGACACCTGGACCTTGCCATTGTTAATGACTTTTTACATGCCACATCTAAAACTTTTTTGGCTGCAAACTGAAAAGTCGGTGTTTCAAACCCATCAGCAGCTTCTGGGGGAAAGGACACATGCACAGCAGGGCAGGGCTCCTGCTGGTCCCTTTGTTCATATTCTTTGCCTTCCGCCTTAGGGAAGCGGGGAAAGCCAGCCCCAAGTGTGTTTCCTTCTCTCTCCTTCCAAGCTTTTCTGTCCCGTTTGCCTCCCCTACCCCTCCAGACATTAGATAAGGAGCAAAGGGAAAATAAGGGGCGCTGGGCATGAATGATGGAGCCTGCCCTAGAGCTATCACACAGACCTTGAAGCCGTTTACATCAGCTAGATGGGGCCACAAATCTGTGCCTGAGCTCTGAGTAGCCAGAAGAATAAGCAAGGTCATTTCCAAGACTAAGAACAAGGCAGCCACGTAAGAGAAGCATGGTGTTCCAGGAACCAGGGGCCTAAGGTTGCATTCCAGGTCCCCTGGACACAGGCTCGCACGGAAGTAACTTGGGTCTGAGCTGTAAGGCATAAAGGAGAAGAGTGTCCACCAAGAGCCAGTTTAATGACATGTTCATTTCTTAGTTCTCTGCAGTGGGGGAGCAGCCTGCTGGAGTCATACTAGATCGGGTCCCAGAAAGGTCAAGGTTATGAGTTTAGGCGACCACTCTGCTGGATACCCCTCTGGGCTCAGGAAAGACTGTGTCCAGGACTCGATTTGGATTATAGGAAGATAAATGGGAGATAGGGCCGGGGTTTTTGGTGGAAAATGGTTCTGTCCAACTTGGAGGTGCTGTTAATGGACAATGCCCTATGTCCAGAGAGTTATGTTTTTTTAAAAAATGATTACATTTCTAATAGTGTCAGCTTAGTAAAATTTATAGGTGTAAGGTGTTTAGCTGGGTGGAGTGGACTCTTACCTGTCAGGGTAAGCTTTGGAGTTTGGGAATTGCAGAGCCAGGTGTACCAACCCTCACCATGATGGAATGCATCTACCAAGCCTACCCCATACCATACCCATCCCCCAAAAAACGGTAGGAAACTTGAGTTTAATCAAAGAGCTTCCTGTGTGCACACCTGTGGTTCTGGCAGGTTGACAGTGTGGTTGGCAGTCACCCCAACATTGGGGAGATTGAGTTAATTAAACATTTAGATAGACGGTAGGTGGAAACCAAGAAGGCAGATTCCAGAGGCCTGCCCATGCGGTGCTCTCCCTGTGTGCCCACTGAGACTGCAAAATGCTGGTCGGGCCTCCCAGTGTGTAAGTAGCCCTCACAATCACATTGCAGCATTCTTCTGCAGGAATAAGGAAGGGAAACAGGAAGCCCAGTGCTCAGAAGTTTTGAAGACTGGGGTTACATTTCTGTTGGTAAATGATTGTATCCATTGTCCCTCTCCCTGAATAGTTGGGGTAAGGTACCCCTTATAATTTTAAAACTCCCTTGGGTATCAGTTATGCTTGTTGTGCACTCTCAGATTGGAAAACAGCTTGCCCCGTGTAACTATATGGTGATGTCAGCACTTACCTGGAAAACACCACTGAGCCCCACAAGTGTGGAATGTTCTCTGAGCAATAAAAGGAGGATGTGGTGGGTCTGTAAGCAGGCTTGGGGCTGGCCTTTTGCCTGCCTTTTCACTCGATACTTTATTACACAAGCGTTGATGAAAGTACAAAAGTGGTTTTTTGTTGTTTCCTTATCATAGTTCAAACTTGCATAAAGTTCTCCGGTCACTTGTAATACATTTTCTGACTCTGATCCAAATGTATTCCTTTTGTAAGAGACTGATTCAAGAGGCCTGTCTCCAGCTTTGGGCTCAGAGACCTCTTCGCCTCACTCCCCTGTCGGTCCTCACATGGGCTGTGGCGGGGCGGGGGGCGGGGGGTGTAGGGGGCGCTGCTCAGTTGGCGACCGGCAATATGGCCTGTATTCACAGCCCAAACTTGAGGTCATCCTGCCAGTGGGCCTAGTCGCTTCAACTGCATTCTCCACCTGGTACACCTGGGGTACAGGCCCCATCACAGTGCTGCTCCCTTCCCATTATTTGGTCCAACGCTGAGTTGGGAATGTTTTTCTTCTGAAAATACTAGCGAGGGCTTCTTGACATTAGGTTATGCCAATCAGCTGACAGGGCTCAGTTCCTGCCTGTGGAATTCGTGTTTTTCATGCTCCTAATTTCACCGAGAAACCTTCTCTCAACTCTGGACATGGCCACCTCTGGCTGAGGGGTGGGAGGCATGTGTTCACTGGCCGGAGCTTCTTCGAGAAAGCCTTTTGAGGAAAGCTCTGAAAGCCACGGGATAGGGCGCTCTGTGCCTCGAAACGCTTCTGCTGGGAAGTCTGTTTACCTAACACCACCACAAGGAAAGCCAGCCTTCAATGGCCGCTTGCAGCTCCAGTGGGCTTTTGTGGGCGTTTGGCCCGAACAGAATGCCAGTGCGCGGACCTTGAAGGAGAGAGATTCTCCAGGTTTACATCGGATCCTGCAGAAACGAGTTTAAGGTTGTAAATAGGAAAATACAGCAAAAGGTTTTCTTTAAAAGATGCCTGTTCTTCAAAATAGCCAGAAGAAGAAAGTAAGAGTGGCCCCACCCTTCTCTGGCCTACCTCCATAGGGCCATGGCCGCTTCCGATTGACCTTGCTCTCCTTGTACTCCTGGAAAATCCACCATCCTTCGACCCCGTCTCCCCACACAACCTCCCCACCACACCACCCCCAAAAAAGAACTATCATCAAACCACACTGGCCATCCACTGAGTTACATAACATGGATGGTTTTATTCTGAATCTCTTGCTTACCTGCAGCCCCTCCCCCCAAACAAAAAATGCTGGTCTTAACCCACTAGGTTGATTTCACAACCTATTGATGGGACGGGACCTGAAATTTATGAACACAAACTGAAGTTAGCTAACTTAATCCACAATGCCAGACCTCTAAAGTTATCACAAGGTGTGATCATGGAATGCAAGACTGGACATTATACTTATATATTACAAAACCTTTAAGAAGTATCTATAATATATGCCTGGTGAACAATTCTTAACAATTAACAACCAATATGGAGCTACTGAATTTTGTTGTTTCTACATGAGCTTCCCTCAGATATTCTAAAAAGTTAAGAACTACAATATCATGTTCTAAGAAGTAGTTTTACAAATGTGCACTCAATTCTTCTATATAAATTCAGATGGGTGCTAAGCAAATGTGGTGAAGAAAGCTTATGGTGCCAAGCTATCAAAAGAGATGGCATCTGGGGTCTTAAAGGCTTGAAGATAAACAAGCAGCCATGTAGCTGAGAAGCAACACAGCTCAGATGAAAGAAGTACACTAGCCTGTGTGATCATGAGGTGTCCATAGGATCAGGTTTCAGGTATCAAAGACCCAGAACAAAAAGTACTGTCATTGTTCAGAGTGGAGACCCAAAGCCCATCTGTAGCCAATTGGACATCCTCTTACAGAAGGGTCACAAGGAAGAGACAGGGTATAGTATAGCACGAGGAAACATACAACTTTCCACTAGTTCTTTAATGCTTCTCCCTCCTGCCCACTCCCCAGCCTTATCATTACCCCAGTTCTACCTTAGAAATCCTGCTAGACCAGAGCGTGTACATGGGTACAGAAAAGAGCTGGAAACACAGGGAACTCAGGACAGGTAAACCTCCCCTCAGGACCGATATTGAGAGTAGCGATTCCGGGAGGGGGAGGGGGAGAGGAAGGTGGGGGAGATAGGGAGAATCAACCACAACAATCTACATATAATCCCCTCTCAGGGGGATGGACAATAGAAAAGTGGCTGAAGGGAGGAGACATCAATCAGTGTAAGACATGAAAATATAATAATTTATAAATTATCAAAGGTTCATGAGGGAGGGAAGATGGGGGAGGGAGGAAAAAAATGAGCTGATACCAAGGGCTCAAGTAGAAAGAACATGTTTTGAAAATGTTGATGACAACAAATGTGCTTGACACAGTGGATGTGTTAAGAGTTGCATGTGGGGTCTTAAAGGCTTGAAGGTAAACAAGTGACCATGTAGCTGAGAAGCAACAAGGCCCACATGGAAGCACACCAACCTGTGTGATCATGAGGTATCGATGGGATCAGGAATCAGGCATCAAAGACCCGGTATCCCCAATAAAATGATTTTTTATAAATAGACATTTTTTTAAAACTCCATCAATGGACACATCTTTGAATGTGAAGATAGCAATTCCTCAAGGATGAATTCATAAGTTGATTTCCTTCTGGTTAAATTTAACTATTTGCCATCCCCAAACCAAGCCTAAACCCAGTTCCAACTCAGCCTGTGTGATTTCCATGGCTTTTGACCTTAGTAGAAGCCAGCGGCCACAGCATCCTTCAAGCGAATGAATCAGCTTTCTGGTTAGCACTGCACCACCAGGGCATCTGCATTTTGCCAGGAAGCTGTGTAAGCACATGATCGTAACCAAGCACAGTGGCCTCACCGTGCATGGTTTGGTAATTGACAAGCAAACAGACAATACTACCTTGTAAAAAAAGATAAGCCCTTTGAAGGAATGTATCATTCAACACGTGAGTTGTAATCAAATGAGAACCGGTGTTTGACTATTGGAGGGGGGGTGTTCGTGGATAAAGGGGTTCAGGCACCGTGCTGTGGCCCTAAAGAGGTAGGCCAGAGGAGCGAGACCACTATTACGTCATTCTCTGGTTATTTTGATGAAGAAGGGTTTTTTCAATCGTTTTATTGGCAAGTAGCTGACATCATAAAAATCCCATAGTTCAATAACTTAATCATATCAAGGAGAATTGTACAATCACCCCTACATCAATTCTGGAACATTCTCCTGCATGGTTCGATCACCTTTAAGATGATTTATGCAATCACTGCCCATTCTAGTGCTCCCTCCCCGCTCCCGTCTTCATTGATCTTCACCAACACTTACTATTTTTATCTATCTATATTTGTATTATACAAGATAGATATTTTTAGGAAAGCATCTTACATGGGAAAGGGCAGGGTTCCACATGGTTCACAGTGGGACATAGGAAAAGGCTTGAGATGATTGAAAGTGCTCAGGGTAGAGCAGCACCCCCCCACACACACACCCCTCAGGAAGCATGAGACTGCAGACCTCTGTGCAGTGTATGGAGAGTCAGATAACCTGGTGTGTGTGTCCCCTTTGGAACACCACGCACACTGAAGCAGTGACAAGCTAGAATGCCCAGGGAACAATCAAAGGACCCTGAGGGAGTCAGCTAGGCTTTGGGCAGTGCGGAGGGGAGGTGGGTGTTGGGCTCTGGCATCCAGACGGCACCGAGGCCGGGGTGGCAGTGGAATGTTCTGTGTTAGCATGAGTGTTCTGCAGCTCTCCGCCTTCATTTGTCCCCGCCCTGTGGGGCTCAGACCTCCTTGACCCCACTGAGATCAGTGCCCACATCACAGATGTGAACTGTTAACCTCCAGCCCAAGCAGTGGCACCTGCCCTGGCCTGACCAGGAGGCCCGTTGCCGATGTCTGTTGGAATCCCTATCTAAAAGATTTCTAGAAATCCCATTTTTTCAATGTCCTCAAATCACAGACCCATAATTTTGAAGAAGATGAAGAGAAAAAAAACATTAAATTTGGGTGCCCCAGTGGTGGCAGCAGTTTGAAGTCACCAGCCGTTCCAAGGGTGTACGACGAAGTTTTCTGTCCCTGCAAGAGCTGGCCAGCTTGGGAGCCCCCAGGGCAGGTCTGCCCTGCCCGCCCTGGCTGCTGTGACTGAGAATTGACAGTGAGTTCTTGAGTTGAGACATTAACTGACAGCCCCAAAAGACATTGAAACGCACACCCTTTACCTTCTGGGTTTTAGGACCTGCCTTACTCTGTGTGGGAACCCTGGTGACATAGTGGGTTTTGAGTTGTGCTGCCAGTCATCAGGTCAGCAGTTCAAGACCAACAGCCCTGCAACAGAATAGAGATGAAGCTTTCTCAAACTCACCGGGGCGGCTCTACCCTGTGCTGTCAGGCCGTTGGGAGTTGTGACGGACTCAGTGGCAGTGATTTTGGGGTGGCATGGGTGGGGTGGTGCTGTGGGTTAAGCCTTGGCAATAAGGTGATGAGGCTGTCTGCTCCAAAAAGATTTACGGACTGTCCCCTGGGATCCATGCTGCTCGGCCCTGCTGGGTCGCTGAGAGTCAGAAGTGACTCGATGGCAGTAGGTTCATTTAAAAGAGAATATTAAAAGTATTTTTATGTGCAATTACTCTGGTATAAAGTACTGGAGGTTTTGCCATACCACAGTAGGACAGAAAATCAAAACATACCAACACAGACCTTCATTTTTGGAAGCGATTTTTAAACTCCAGTTAGGACTGGTGCAGAGCTCGGCAGTCCTCTCTGTGGCCACAGTCGAAAGACAAGTGTTTGGAAGAGCGGCTCTTCACGACCGTTCACAAGCTCCACCTGTCTCTCCAGCAACAGGCCAGGGGGTTGCTCACCGCCGAGCAACTCCTGCCCCTGGGAGGCCAGCGCTTGAGGGAGCGGGGTAGAAGCAAAAACTAAAGAGCCAACAAAGGGAGCGAGCTTTTCTATGCAGAAGACAAATTGGCTTACTAATACTCGGAGGCTTCAAAAAGTTCATGGAAAAATTCCATTATCTTTTCATTAGTTTTCCACCAAAAAATGAGCGTGTGTCGGTCTAAAAACCAAACTTTGTGCCTTTCAGTTCTGATTCATAGCAACCCTATAGGACAGGGTGGAACTGCCCCTGTTGGTTTCCGATACTGTAACTCTTTACAGGAGTAGAAAGCCTCGTCTTTCTCCTGCAGATCCACCAATGGTTTCAAACTGCTGACCTTGAGATTAGCCCAACATGTAGCAACTCTGCCACCATGACTCCTGAAGAATTATCAGAAACCCTTTTTCAAGAAACACAAAGGGAAACTAATGTCCTATGTACTAAGTCCATTTCAGTAAGTGTTTATTCTGTAATTCATTCAGAATGAAGATTACTCATTTAAAGATTTTTCCCTCTGAAACTTAAAACCTGTGGGTACTTTAAGAATTATTTAATAACTATATGTTATAAACAGAGAATTAATGATCCATTTGACATAGACAAAAAGTAGAGTTAGCTCAAGGATCATGAAGAACATTTTTGTTTAAAGCACATTCTGGAAAGATCGTAGGCATCTATCTGCCTACAGGACAGAATTTCCATAAAGGTGAGTGGATGCAGGAAGCTCCTGGCCCTCTCTAGGGGTCAGGAGACCTGGGGGAAGGAGCCCCTCAACCGACCGACACCCCCTACTCCCTGGGCATTGCTGTGTAGCGTGTGTCTGAGACTTCATGGGAAAGGAATGTGGGTCATGCTGTGGATTGAATTGTGTGTCCCCCAAATGTGTTCTAAATCCCAACCCCTTGTATGTCTGTGGTTACCGCACTGGGGGATGAGTTTTCCTGGTAGGTAGTGTTCATGTGTCCAAAGGCCATCTCTTCTGAAATTGGAGGCCACAAAAGCGCATTTGAAGTAAGCAAGTACATGGAGAGGAAGGTGCGTGTCCTCTGATCACCAAGAACCCCGGGAGTAGAAGCTGAAGAGAGCTGACAGACCCTTCTCCCAGGAAGCAGTGCCCTGAATTCCGACTGCTGGCTCCCTAGACGGTGAGCACCCAGAGCTTCTGTTGGGAGAGCCGCCCACTTGTGGGATGAAGCCGAGATGTGGCCACGGGTTGCAGCTATTTCCTGGCCAGAGTTTGCTTGTTTTTTTGTGTTTTACAATGGGGAGGGGACACTCTGAGGTGCTGTTTTAGTTTGGGATTTGTACTTACTGAACTCATAAAAAACCTTAGAAATGGCATTTTGCCTAGTTGAACAAAAAAATTAAAATTAGAATTTAGAAATAAATCATTCAGCAAATATTTACCTGTGGTTCCTGTGTTTGAGAAGTAAGTCATATGTTGATGTTACATGCTTTTAATAGAGTAATGTATTTTTATTTATTTTAATACTAAAAACCTTTTTTATTTGGTCGGTCTAGTAGGTCTGTAAGGGTTTGCACGTTTTTGCTAAAGTTCTTATCCATTTGGACGTCTTTTCTTTTCAGTAATGTGTTTTAATCAAAAAGTCTTACTTGCTGTGTCTGTAAGGTGACGGGACAACCAGTACAAAAAAGTCAAATTTTTAAGTTGAGAGACTTCCCTTGAATCCTAGACAACACAAACCAACACCTTTCCGTAGTTCATCTTGCCTGACTACACAAATCCATCACACTGAGTCAGAAGTCACCACTTTTATGTTCATGGTGCAGGCCCTGTAGGATGATTGGAGGGTCCAGCTTTGTGTGTGTCAGTATAGTGTAGGTGCTGCCACATCTTCTGCACATGTACTCCAGAACCAGCCAGGTTGTGGTCCGTAACCCATTCTGGCTGTTTCAACTAAAAACTCTAGTTGCCTTCTGGTGCTTAGCCTTAATCATTTCTTTTGGCTCCCCCTACCTCCCCCCCGCCCCCCCCCCGGAGAATTAGCTGGAATAATGTAAAACAAACCCAGACATCCTGTTATTTGACTGATAGATGTTGGGCTGTTCGAACCCACCAGCAGTCCATAGGAGAAAGACAGGCTTTCTGCTCAAGAGCCACAGCCTTGGAAACGCACAAAGGCATTTCTACTTTGCCCTGTGAGGGTCTCTGAATTGAATGACTCACTGGCAGTGAGTTTGGTTGTTATTTTTTTGCCTCACACTTCAGCAAATAGGGTTTTTACGTATTTACTGCATTCCGTTACATTACCTAAAGAAATGAATATTAATTCCTAAATCATCAATACCCGGTGCACATTCTTTCCTGATCCTCCTATGTCTTTTTCACAGCTAGTTTACTGAATATGAATTCAGGAAGTTCCATACATTGTACTTGACTGGATCTTGTGAATTGTTTTTTTATTAATACTGCCTTTCCTCCCCCATCTCACCTCCCATGCCATTTGACTGATTGGAGAGACCTGATAGCTGTCCTATGCTCTAGATTTGACTTCCTAGTTCATTGTGATGCTGTCTAGTCGTCTTTCCACCTCACCCCACCCCCATCCCACGTAGACTTAGTTAGATTAGAAACGTGACGGCATAGTTCAGGTTTGTTTGGGGCAATCAGAAGAAGCCTTATTTTATTGGTGGTGCTTTGTACTTCCCTGCAAGTAGCAGCATATCACGAGGCACATTGATGTCCACTCGTTCTAGTTTTAGAGGCAGATAGAGTAGGTGTGGTCTACTGAGTCTGTTCCTATGAAGTTCTCTGGAAACTCTTACTGCCTCGAATCCATTATTTCACAAAGTGGGTGGCACTGCCCCCTGGGGGCACTGAAACAATCCTGGATGCCTGCTAAAGCAGATACCTATAGTTTATCCTTGATTATGGGTGCCCTGAGTAATTTTTTCCCCTGAAGAGGGGGCTATAGACCAAGTAAATCTGAGAACAAATGCCTTAGATTCATTATTTCATCAAGATTGCAAAATGATATATTTTCTTTCTCCATGTATTAATTATGGATCCCTATAAAGAAGATAATGGTTGATAGACCATGGCCAAGTATTGGTTACTCAGAAATGCAGGCTGCATAGGAAAGGCAGGATACATGTTAAGTTGTAGAGTGCTGATTTGCCGGCTCAGTCCCCATAGGTGACCATGTTTCATAGGCGTTTTTGCCGGTTTTTCTGTATGGGCATTTCAATGTAGTCTGCTTTTTCTTATGCCCACATTGAGCCATTCTAGGTCTGTGGGAGTTGACTGGTTGGCATGGATGGACAGAGGCTTACACTGTGCATGCTGGAGGAATTGTGGGCAATGTTTATGTCAGGAATTCTCAGAAGTGTTGGTTTTAAATAACTTTGCAATGTTTAATTACATTTCCTGAGAATTTTGGTGGTTTTTCACCATTTTAAATCACTCCTGTCACCAACTTGGTACATAAGCCTTATAGAAGCAGTTAATTATTTCCTTAGGATGGGCTTGTGAAAGTGGGACAGTGCACTGGGGAGAAACGTGTGAGGCTCCCGGTGGCGTAGAAAGGTACTCACCGCGATGCAAAAGGCATTGGATGACTTGGTGGGTGGTGCCTAAGAGTTGTTGTCCAAACCCCAATTGAAGGCTCAGCTCGTTTTACGTTGAGCAGGAGTCACCCAGTATTTTGAACCAGTGTACACCCATCTATATAGGACTGTCATTGTAGCACGTGCTCTTAGTAGAAACCGTTCAAAAGAGTCGCACTCTTGGGGACTCAGAAAAAATTGTTTATCCTACAAATAGCCTGTATCTGTACCTGGTATGATACCAGGTTGTGGGTACCCAACAACAGTGACTGAACGGAAACTAGAAATCCCTGGTAGTTTTCTTGGGATGTTTATTAATGGAGAGGTACTGATGAGTCAAGTTAGGGGATAAGTGCTAGAAGAACAATGTAGTATTCCATTTCACATTCTCTTAAGACCATTTGATTGTCTGGAGGCCCTGGTCTGCAGCAGTCCTGTGACTCTGTGTGTGTGTGTGTGTGTGTGTGTGTGTGTGTGTGTGTGTGTGTGTGTGATTAGTTTGGTTTTTGCCATCTTCACACCTGGCTGTCATCTGTCAGGTTCTTGCATGAAGGCTGCCATATCTGTCCCGCACTCAGCTGTTCAGGATGTGTTGACCTTAAGCAGCTTTTCGATGTTGCCTCCAAGCTCGTATAACTGAGTCCAGATAGACACACCAGAGTACTGCCTTCTGCCAACATTCGTTCTTAGTGCCTTAAGCTTGTGACACACGGTGAGTCAGAGATGGCCTGATGGGCCAAGTGAATAGGTTTCCTAATGCCTAGGTGAGATAGAGTTAGCATGGACACTGTGTTGCCCAGGCCAGAAAAGCAGGCAGATTGCCTAAGAAGGGCATAGCCTACCTAGTCTCACCATTAACAACAGCAAGCCCCACTGCCCCACATTGGGTGTTCTGGGTCTTCTCCAGCTCTTTATTTGAGTGGAACTTTGTGGGTTTAGGATTAGGGCATGACAGAGCAGGGATTTGGGGTCTTTGTAAGATGAACATGACGTTTCCTACTACCGTCTGCTCCCCATCTGTTTTGGAGGACAGGCATTGTCCTGATGCAACATATCACAGCTAGAAAGCAAAAAATGAAAAGGATATCTCTTACAAGCAATGGTTAATACATGCCTTGATTATTGTATCAACCACACTTTCCAAAACATCCCTTAGTGAGGATATTGGCCCTGTTGGTGCATTGGGTGCCAACCATGAGGTCAGTGGTTTGAGCCCACTGGCTGCCCTGAAGAAGAAAAGTGAGCTGTTTCATCAGATGACAGCCTCGGGCAATTCTCATCTGTGGGGGGGGGGGGGGGGAGGAGGGTCACTGTGAATCTGAATCCACTCAGTGGCAGTGGGTTTGGGTTTGGTTTGGGACAGCAGCTAGCCTAAATGAATGCTGAGATTCCACAGTTTGTGTCTGAGAACACAGAAATTTAGAAAACAGAATTAACTGAAATTGAGAACTGATGATTTCTTACTAGCAGTCTGGTAAGATTTGACGACCACAATTTTTGATGGGATGAACCATGGGTCCACTGTAGTGGAGAGCATACAGTAGTATCAAGACTTACTTGGGGTGGAGTTTGAGCTGCCTGGAGGCCACCTATCAGGAGAAGTAGAGTGATTGGGGTGGGAGATGGATTTCAAAAGGATCGGGTTGTTGAGTTAGGGGTGGATGAGCTCACCCGAGAGAACATAACCCAAGGAGACAGCCAAGGGTAGAGCTTGGAGGACATCACCATTAGCAGAGGATGAGTCATTGACTCGACTCAGAAGGGAGGGGCATTTGGAAAGACGGGCACTCAGGGAGGTCCATCCATGCAAGCTTGTGGGTGAGCAGAGGCAGCACAGGTGCTGTTCCTGTAGTTGCAGCACGCCGCGGTTTCAGAGGTGCCCCGACTGACACCCAGTGACTCCCTCCACCGTGTACACGCACACAGTTCTCAAACGAATTCCCTCCAGGGCTTCTTGGTTTGTCCTTGGGTTTCAAGCGCACTCATCCCCCTGGTTACCTTCTTGAGGATCCCTGCAGCCCAGCAGAGCCACTTGGCCCAGGGCTGCTGTGGAGGGCCTTGGCTAAACTCCAGTGGCCCTGCTCAGGGTTTCTTTGAGCCGGTTTTTTGAAGGAACAGTAGGAAATTAGTTGTGTTTGAAAATCTAATATAAATAATATAATATAAATTATTTCCTCAATGAATACAAGTGAAGTCCAAAGCACAGTTTAAGCCATTTAAAAGGAATATTATAAAAACAATATTCCTGAATGTGCAGAAGGTTGGAATCGTGATAGGAACCCACATTAACTTCCTTTTGGATTTTAAGTTCATTAAGAAATAGGGTTCCGTCCCAGCAAGCCTCTGGGCGCCTGATGTTTGTCAGTCCATGCTGACCTTTGCTCTACCTGTGTTTCTGTGAGAAGACACCTTTTGTGGTGAACCTATTTCTTACATCCATGCAGTATTTATAATAAAACCAGAGGAGAGAAGAGTTTAAACCTTTTCCTGAGCTTTGGTAAGGTGACCTTAAATTTCTCACGACACTGCTGCATTCTTGACCTCCACCTCTTCCCTTGCGTCATCGGACTGTGGCAGCTGGGGCAGCATGTTTTCCAGAGCAGCCTCCCATGCAGATGGGCACGCTCCATGAACGAACTCCTGCAGAGGGAAGCTCATCGAACACGTGTGTTTCCTCCCTAAGGTACATCACAGATAGCTCGCATTCAGGAACAGCACTGCAGCAAAACCCTCAACAAAAAGTACAAAAACGCAGGAACAAAACATGGCACCAGAAAAGTATCGGGTGCGGGGCAATGGTTCACATGTGAGATGCAGCCAGCCCAAGGCCACTCATTTCTGCTTCGGCTGGGAACATGGGGGTGCTTGCTCTCCGGCTACAGTGCTGCAGAGGCAGTTCCCACTCACAGTGGCCCGGGCACTGCTGGCCCTTGCTGTGTCTGAGATCCTGGACTCAGCCACACAGTCAGTCCACCTTGAGGAGGACTGGAGGAGTTTTCACTGCCCCTCCACAATGTCCTCCTCCGACCCTGGTGCTCCTAGCAGCACCTCCACGCACGTGAGATGAAGTCTCACCGCCGCCCCTTCTGAGGAGCATTCTGGCTGTACTTCTTCCAGGACAGATCAATGTGGGTGTTCATTCTGGTGGTGGTCCTCGGTACATTCAAGCGAATCAATTCTTCTTCCATCTCCTGCAATCATTGTTCAGCGTGTCAAGGCTTGGAGGCAGTGGACGATCTGGTGGCTCGGGTCATAGGCACCCTCATCCTCAGAGTGACATCTTTGCTTTGTAGCCCTTTAAAGTGGTCTTATGTAGCAGAGGGCAACTCGGCTACTCCGCCCATCTGTGCCTGTCCTCTGAGTGCACCATGGGAATAGAGTTGGCGCTTTAACAATCAGTTGTAGCGAGTGGGTGAAGGCACAGATACAGAATCTGCAAATAATGATGAACGTAGTTGGCGTGTGCCGGGTCCAGGAGGGTGAGGAGCGTGATTAGGAGTTAGTCCCGGTGAGAAGGCAGTGTTGTGAGGTGGACTTAGCACAGCCTAGAGGGCTGTGGTCAGAACTTTCCTGACTGTCTTGAAGGCGCGTCACCAGAGGGCCCTTCAGCAGGAGGTTCCGACCAGTCCCCGGTGAAGTGGCATGCTGCTGCTGAGGGGGAGGGCAGGCAAGGGAGGCTGTAGTGTAAGCTGACGGGCTTTCTCTCCAGCTTGGGCATCTCCTTTCTCTCGGGCTTGTCTGTTACAAGATGTGGATGTGTGCCTCTCTGTCCCGTCCACCTGGGTCACAGAGCACTCTGAACGGTGTGCTGCGCAGTGTGTGGTGGAGCAGGCTTTGTAGATGGCACGGCTGCCATGCCTGGGAGCAAGTCATGCCACTGGAGAGAGCTCCCAGGCCATACCTGACCGAGAAGGCAGACCTGACTTACCACAAACAAGCTCATGTCAAACTCCCAAGACCATTCCCAGGGCTGGTGCAGGACCGACCGGGCAGCCACCTCAGAGAAAACCATGACCACGTGCGCACGTGTCTGTTTAAAAAGAAGGGGGGTTTCTGTGTGTGGATAGTTTCAGACAGTTACAGCGAAGGCTTGAGAGGAAAAATACTACCTGCTCCCCAAAGGTGTGGTGCCGTACAGCTCTTTCAGCTGATTCTCTTGCTTTGCTCTCTTTCTCTACATCTTCCATGAACTGTAAATGTGAATAACGTGGCTGCAACTCACCTCAGTTCTTGTAACGTTTGCTCAAAAGCTGCGTGCGTTGTCTTTATCGCATCCGTTGTGAGGCCTGTCTCTCTCGCGCGTTTTTAAAGAGCTTTACTTGTGGCTGTTGGGAGGAGGGGCAGCGTCTATTTAACAGAAAACCGTTGTCGTGCCAGAGTTTCACTTATGAAAATGTGACTTTCCACACCCTTCTAACAGTGCTCCAGGCACGTCCGTGGCCCCGACCCAGTCGTGACTTAGAAGCCGTCTCTTCCAGTGGGGTGGCGGGGACGGCTCAGCATTTGTGTCCATCCGGTTGCAGCCGCTTGCGTCTCTCGGCTGCACTGGCTGCACAAAGAGCAGCGGCGTTTAGAATGCGAGCACCTGCGAGTGAGGTCATGCACGGGACTATTCCACCTTGGTTTTAGTGAAATGCTTTCCTTCCACCAGAGAAGGATGTACAGGGTGACAGAAGGTGCACTCTACAGGTGATACTTGTGGAAAACCCCTTCAAATATTTTCTTCAAACGAAACCTTAGGCACATGTTATTATAATACTATGCGGTCACGGAGAGAGATGCGGTGGGGGGGCTGTCAAAGTAAGGCCAGGGCTGTATGCCCACTCCTCCCTACTTGGAGGTTAGATAAGCAGTGAGCTCAGGCCGGGGGTGGGCTCCATCAGAAATTTCTGATACGCAGGATCTGTCCGGTTCCTCTTCGAAGCGTTCCCTTCTGGTGTCAGTTGTGAGACTGTTTAATGCTCATGAATGTAACCTTTTTTGTGGATTTATTGAAAGGGCTTCCTTTTTCACTTCTGACACTTCCATTGTCTGTCTTGCTAACTTTGTTTTCATTTTTGTGTTTTCTCCATGGGAACTTCTTTCTTAGGAGTCATTGCACATCCCATTTTGAATGTGGTAATATTCTGGCTTACGTGGTTGAAGGGTTTCAGCTACTCCCAAGAAGTTGAGAACTTCTAGATGGAAACTGTTCCCAGGGTGGGTCTCGAGTGAGCGCTGACAGAGACGATGGTCCCATCTAGGAAAAAGAGCCCACCTGAGTTGGAACTGCCATCTAAGGGAGTTAGGATCTCCTGGGAGACTTGTCGGAGGTTCCCTCCAGCCCAGACCCTGCAGCTGGTGGAACAGGAGGGTGCTAGGCCGCTACGGCCAGGCTGGGGCTCAGCTCCTGGGTAGGTGGCAAGCCTAGTTGGTTGCACCCACCACGTTCCTGAGAAGAGCAGCATGAACCCGGGGCTAGGGCAGCAGAGAGACTGGGCAGCTGACCTGGTGCTGAGTGCTCTAGCTTCCTCCCTAACTCTTGTCTCCTCCCTTTCCTGGACTGTAAAGTCGACATGCCTGTCACCTGGTCATGTCGTGTGGTGGTGAAGGGTACTTTGGATGGAGGCAGACCTGAGTTTTGTTGGAATCACGTGGTACCTGGGACCCATTCCTCTGCAGGCCTCACCTATAAAAGGAGTGATTTCCCCTCAGGGAGTTGATGAGTTAAAATGCTTTGGCACCCACTTGTGGGCCCAGTAAGTGATGACTGGTCACCGTTGGCAGCAGCCACTTCCTCCCCTGGTGGTTATGGGAGGCAGGTCCTTTAGTGCTGAGTTCTCCCCACCCCACTCACATGTCTTGGGGGAACCTCATTCCTCTAGATTCTGAAAGTCCTGAAAACACACACACACACACACACACACACACACGAAGGTTTGGGGAGCTTGTCTCCTTCTGACGCCCCTCACGAGCATGTGCTGTCTTCCAGGTACAGCAGGCAGAGTGCAGAGGAGGCCTCTGTCGCTCGCCGCCATGCCGTTCCCCTTTGGAAAGTCGCACAAGTCCCCGGCAGACATTGTGAAGAACCTGAAGGAGAGCATGGCCGTTCTGGAAAAGCAAGACGTCTCTGACAAAAAGGCAGAAAAGGTACGTTTTCTCCTCTGTTGATGCATGAGGTTAAGAAGTTAAAGCAAACTATGAGGTGACTTTTTTAAATCACTAAATTTGGTTTGGGCTTATCTGGGATTTTTAAAGTTCAGCTGTGGAGGGCAGTCACTGCTGAGGAGATGTCAGCTCTCGGGCACGGCAGGGCCACCGTGAGTCAGAATGGCATGCGTGGTGGCAGCGAGTTTGTTTTTTGAGTGCTGTCTAACAAGCATTCTTTTTTATTGTTTATGTTTTCAGGCATTTTTACATTTTAGTCTTTTAGTCTTTGAGGTTATTAAACTGAAGTCTTAAAGTTGGTTTTCCACTGGCAGTCTTCCTGGGAGATGGCCTCCCTGGTTTCTTCCTGTGTCTTTCTTCTGCACCTGTGACTAGTACCATCACACAGTCGCCCTGGTCCAAACCGACCTTCATCCGGCCCTGCCTCAGCCACCCCATGTATGTTCTGCTTCTGGACTTCATTCCTACTTGAAAGTCCTCATAGCCTTCCTTATGGAAAATGCAGGCTCTACAAAGCACAGAGACTACATCAACACAACGACCAAACTCACCGCCACTGCGCAGCCCTGGGGATGGGGTGGGACTGTTCCCCGAGGCTGACAGTCTGCAACAGCAGAAGGCCTCGTCTTTCTCCCCAGGAAGGACTGGCTCAGGGTGGGGTTCACCACTCCATGCCACCAGGACCCTTACCCACGGAGTCTAGCCTGGGCAAAACCACCCGGCACTTTGCCCGCACATCACACAGTCCGTGAAGAGGGGTTGTCCAGTCATTACCACAGCCAGTTTTAGAACAGTTTTGTCTTCTTGTGTTTATTGTTATTCGTGTAATTGTGGTAAAAATATACACAACAAAACATTTCCCAATTCAGCTTGTGCATGTGTAAATTGTGTGCCATTGATGATACTCTTCATGTTGTGTGACCACTATTGATATCCCTTTCTGAATTAACCAACCAAATTTTTCAACACCATTAACATAAACTCAATGTCCCCTAAACAAAAACTCTTCCTCCTTCACTCATGGTAACCATTGGTCAAGTATGGTTTCTTTTTTTTTTCTTTTTCAGTCGTTTTCTTAATATGAAATTCAAATATACACTTCCATAGTTAAGTTGCTTTTAAAAAGAGTTGTATATTCATTGTGACAATCAGTTCTCGTGTACTCCCCCGTCCACATTCATTGTTTGCTCCCCAGTTTCCCTCACCTCCCTACCTCCCTGCACATCCCCCAATAAACCATTGCATCGGTTATTGTCTTTGTGCATCCACCCCTTCTGTGCTTCATAAACTGGGAGCCCTCACAGAAATAAATAAACAGATGAAATGAAACCTAAGAAAATAATATTATATGGATAAAAAATAAAGAGTAAGGAAGAAATTTCTGTTCTAGAACAAGAAATATTTAAGCCTAGAGCAAATTCTGGTTGGGTAAAGAGGGAGATCAACTGACGAAGTATCTTATTATACCATGGTTTGATCCACCACCATCAAGTTTACAGTCATCTCTGTCGTATAGTACAGCTGTTCAACTTCCTCACCTGTGGCCAGAGGCTCCGTCTGACTAGATGCTCTGTTGATGGGTTTGGGGCTCCCACTGGCCTCCATGTTGTTGGGTGCCCTCGAGTCAGTTCCAGAAGAGCACAACACTGCACCATCCTCACCATTGTTCTGTGCCTGAGCTCACTGACACAGCCCCTGACGAGTCCATCCATCCTCGGATTTACCAGCATGATGCCCTTCTCTAGGACTGGTCTCTCCGCACAGTATGTCCCAGTGTGTAAGATGAAATCTTGACATCCGTGCCTCCAAGGAGCACGCTGACTCTGGCCTTATTTCTTTCAATACTGATGTTTGTCCTTTAGACACTCCATGGTACTTTCAATAGCCTTCTCCACAATTCAGATGCATCAATTCTTTTACGGTCTTCCTTATTCAGTGCCCAACTTTCACATGCCAATGACACAATGGAGAATACCATGGCTTGGGCCAGGCTCTCCTTAGTCCTCGAAGAAACATCCTTGCTCTTCAGTACTTGACAGAGGTCTTGTGCAGCAGATTGACCCAATGCGATACATCTTTTGATCTGACTGTTGCTTCCATGAGCATTGATTGTGGATTCAAGTAAGACAAAATCCTTAACAACTTCAACCTTTTTTCCATTTATCATGATGTTACCTATTGGTCCAGGACTCGGCTCCCCACTTTGAAGGAAGGAGCTGCTAAAAATCATATGCATAACTTCAAAGCATTGTCAATTCTGTCTTCCATAGTCCTCTACAAACTGGGTGCTCACAGTTTAAGCTCTGATATCTTCCCTTCTTCATGCTTGAGTTTGTCATCTTTGGAGCACACAGCTGGTGGGCTTCGTCTCTGTGGGCTTGGCTGACACTCAGAGCTGGCTGCTTGTTTAAGCCCCGCCCAGTCCCTTTGATAGCCGGGCACCCTCTGCTTTCTTCACCACACTTTGCTGTAGCACTCGTAACTTCAGTGATCTACTCATGAAGGCGAGTCTCAAGCAGGGAACTGTTCTTGAATTGGGGCTGGAATTAAGCCCATTACGTACTTTTAAATTGAAGATTTCTAACCGAAGGCAAGCTTGCCCTCCTAGGGCACACTAGGCAGCATCTAGAGGTGTTTGGGGTGTCCCACTGAGGGTAGAGGCCGTCCTACGTGCGTGGGCCAGTGCCCCATATCAGAGTGGTCAGTCATCAGTTTGTCAGTGGTGCTGAAGGGGAAACTCACGAGCTTAAACATCACTGGGCAAGACTTGGCTCCTGCTGTCACGAGCAGTTGGGTTAGCTCAGAGGAGGCAGGTCCTGTGTCGGTTATGGATTCTGACTGGATTATGAATGGGGGTTTCCGGTGGTATTTGAGTCATGATCCAAGTGAAAAGGAAGAAATGCGGATTCACATAGTGAGAAAGGAGGCAACGAGACTCCAACACAGTTGAGAGATGACAAATCTACTCACCAAGTAAAAACCTATGAAAAGCGAGTTTAATCCACGCAATGCCGGGGCCTTGTCCTTGCCTCTGGGTTGGCATTGTACTGACAGTGTATCCAGTGTGTAAAGGAATGATTCGGAAATGCATGCAGCTTTTGAAGAGGGCCACTTGAGAGCGCTGGGATGTCCGTATGTGTTTGCATAGTGGGGAAGGGGTTTCATAGTGTGACAAGATGGCAGACCCAGAGCTTCCCTCGTCACCACCCGTCACTTTAAGTGCGATTTTTTTTTTTTAAAAAGATGAAGAAAGAGCTGATACCAAGGGCTCAAGTTGACAGAAAATGAGTTGAAAATGATGATGGCAACAGATGTGCAAATGTGCTTGACACAATGGATGTATGGGTGTATTGTGATAGAGCTATATGAGCCCCCAATAAAGTGATTTTTTTAAAAAAGATGAAAGAATGTCACGGGCAGTAGCCACAAAACCAAGTGCTGGGCCTCAGCTGTCCAGGACCTCGTTGCCAAAGTTCGGAACCATGTGCAGGCCACTGTGCAGCTTCGTCTCGAGGCCAGAGACGGTGGCCACAGCACGGAGTGAAAAGATGGCAGTCCTTCCCCAATTAATTTGTACAATTAAAGGCCTCCCATTTAAAATCACAGCACATCTTTTTAGGACCTGACAGAAAGTGATCCTCAAGTTCTGGAGGGAGGGAAAAGTAGAATGACCACACTGCTGGAGTGGAGTGTGCAGAGTGCACTTCAGAGAAAAGGCCGCAAGTGCGTTAAGAATCAAAGTGTAAAACGTCGCAAAAGATAGTCATTGATTTCTCGGATCAAGAAGACAGGGATGACTGCTTCCCCTGCTTCTGTTCAGCCCTGGGCTGGGCTTCTCCGAGTGCTGCCGGGCAGCCCAGAGAACTGAGAGGCCCCCTCCCAGGAAGGGAGATGCAAAAGCACTGTTTTACAGACAGCAGGAGAGCAAGATTCTCTGCGGAGGAAATCTGAAGGAAGTTACTAAAAGAGCTAGTAGATGAACCAGTGAGTTTTGCAGGTCACATGATCAGTATTAAACCATCAATTCCATTCCTATATGGTAGCAGTAGACACATCTTTTTTGTTGTTGTTTTTTTGCATCACAGTGCAGTGGGTTCTTTGATATGGCTCCTCTAGCCATCGCCTTTGTAATGCCAACCAAAAGGAATGGCTGGATGGAAACATGCAAATGGGGTGTGTGGAACCCTCACAAACCAGTAGGTCCGTTTTGCCATCCCCTGGGTTTTAAAGGATTCTCCCCAGAAGCAGGAAGAGGGACTCTCACTCCACATTAGGAAAGAAGAGCCCGGAGTGGAGTTTGTCCTTTAGACCCTGTGATCCCTTGCTGGGTTCCGGGCGATGACCCCAGAGATGGGGGGTGATGTGGCAGAGCAGCCAACGGAGCAGCGTCAAGAGCGAGAGCCGGAGGGTGAACCATGCAGCCCACAGGGCCAGCGAGCTTGTGCAGGAACTTAGTCCAGAGGCTAGGTTTGCTGACCTACAGAGAGTGCGCCAAACCTTCAGGCTGGTGCATGTGGCAGGGGGGTGCCCTTTTGGCGTTTATCAACTGGTAACTAGTGCAAAAGCAGCTTGTGACACTTGCCCCAGCAGGGAAGGCGCAAAAGGACCAAGTGACCGAGAGGCCAGGGGTCTGAGGAAGGTGGGCCTACCTGAGAATCAGCTACTCTTGACCCAGAAAAACTGACCTGACCATTGCTGATCCTGAAATGTGCCCTGTTAACTTCCCTAACAAGACCCCATAGTCATAGGGACCCCAGTATGGTCTGTGAGTTCTGCATGGCCATTGGAGTGAACTCCTGAAGCCAGTGGAGAGTCGTGTGGAGGGGACGGGCAGAGAGGCAGCAGAATTCGACGTTATGGAGGGAAGCACTCAGCACGGTTCCTAGGGGCCGTCTGTTGAGAGGCAAGGCTCTGACCTGTTCCTGTGGCCAGGAACCAGAAGCAAGATCCGCACGTGAACGTAAAGCAAGGAGTTCAATTTTGTCTTGATGTTAGGAAAAAAATCTTAGATGGAAGATGGCTCCTCTGGAAGAAGACATGCACCAGCAAGGACTCAGGCACCGCTTAGCTTAGCGGTGGAGGGCGTCCAGGCCTGGCATAACTGCCAGACCTCTTCTTAAGTGGCCATCTTCTTCTGGTCCAGTGGTTTCCAGTGATTATTCTTCTGATCCCAACGAGGAACCCGGTGGATGATGCTCCCAGGTCGCCTGTTGTAGAATCGGAAATGGAATTCACACCTAGACCTGCCACCAGTCGAGTGGTGACCCGTGGCCCTCTGTCGGCTGTGCTCATGGCCTCCACCAGCCTTTTATGTCAGGTCTGAAGGCAGCACCTGAACATCTCTTCTCTGTTTGTACTGTGTGAGTAGTTTTACTTGTTTTATGTAACACAGTTTCCATATTAAGAATTTTGGGTGATACAAATAGAATAAATAGTACCTTAAAACTGTGCCACAGCTTTTTAAAGCATTTGTACAAGTCTAATTTCCCGAGATCCTAAAAATGTGGATAATCTTCCCAGCCTTTATTTTTAGGAAATGGGAGTGAGGGGGTACCTACAGATCTGTTGTTCACGCTGCCTGTTCCCACATGCTCTGCACCCACTACCTGCGCTGAGCGGAAGGAAGCAGGCTGCCTCTCTCCCCGCCAGTTTGGCTGCCCTCATGGTCATGAAGGCGTGCGTTCACGGGGTGAATAGCTGCATTCACTCGGTTCGGAGAGGAGCAAGCTTGCTGGCATATTTCACAGGGAGGATAGGAGACGCCTTTTCATAGCTTGGCCATTCAGCAGTGACTCATGGTTACTAAACTTGCTTAGAGTAATCTTTGGCATCAGAAGGTTATTAATAGGTTTTTCTTAGTCCCTGATCTTTCAGCTTGGGAGACTCAGATGTTTTCTTTATGGGTGGGGGCAGGGAGCAGGCCAAAGGGGGTTGAAAATACAAAGTTAAGTGGACAGGAATAAGATCGTGGACTTGTTCTCCTCAAATATTTGGCCCTGCCGCCACTTGTCAGTTTGCTGTGAGGTTGTTTTTCTTTGTTTACCGTAAACTCCGATTGAAGAATGTCCTTTATTCCACGAAGCCCTTTAGTAAAACCCATTTGAGAGTGACCCGAAATGCAGGGCAGTGGATGTAAATGGGAGCCTCTCTTCATTGAATGGTACACTCTGAGACAGAAAGATACAAGACGAAGCCATGCATTGTTCTGTAACTCCTCTATCCAGAATGACAGTCCAGGTTCTTTGGAGCATGTATCAATAATAATTAGACATAGCTGAGTTGCTGTGCCTTCCATTATATGAGCTGAATCATTTCAAATTTGTTTAAAAATTGCTTAAAATGACACTAACTATGGTGCCCATCTGAACGTACAGTCCTGGGCTCAGTGGCCGGCAGGACAGGCTACCTACCACCATCTCCTACATGACTTCCCTTGTCATCGCTCCTTGAGAAAGAGCCCCAGCTCCACGGACCCCGCACCAAACCGGGTCCCCGTCTGAATGTGCACGTGCGCCAGTGGAGGAAATGGATGAGTCGATCACACAGTCGCACAGGAGAACCCTGCAAGCACCAGGCGGTGACACAGGCCCCGCCTTCTGAGGGAGACGGTGAAGCGAGCGGCGGCAGTGAATGAGGAGCGCGGCGTGTTCAGACGGTGGCGACAAAGGCAGCCCACTGCGAAGGGCTGGAGACGGACAGGCGGGAGGCAGGCAAGGCGAGAGCCGCAGGTTGAGGCAGATTGACAGAGACCTACATGGAACCTCAGGACAGACTAGAGACACCAGCAAGGTCGTCGTCGCCTTGCTTCACATGAAGTGTTTGTCTTAGAACAAACGTACGTCGTTGTTTTGCATGAAGTTAGAAGTAATGACAGGGAGCTCCCATAAACCTACTACTCAGTTCCGCCTCTTAGTAACATGCCATAGTTATAAACAAGCCCAAAGTCAAGAAATCCACCTTGGCAGATGCATTTCTTGTGAGTGTGCACGTGTACAGTCACGGATGGCTTTATGTCACCAACGACACAATTAAGATACAAAATGATACTCAGACATACCTTATCTCCTCCTCACCTGTCCCTAGCCCCACCCACCCACGCCCCCTGGCAATCACTACTCTGCTCTCTAATTCTAGAATGTTGTTATTTCTGGAATGTTCCGGCCATAGAATCATAGATTGGCTTTATTCACTCAATGTCATTCCTCTGGGAGCCATTCCAAGTAGCTGTGTGTCAGTGGCTGAGTAGTAGTCCTTGACAGGACTGCACCCTGGGGTTTACCAGTCAAGCTGCTGTGACTATTTTTGTGTACAGAACATTTTGTGTAAGTTCTGTAAACAGAACTTTCCCCTGGTCTGGTATAAACACTCAAAAGATGCAAGGACTGGGTCATGTGCTACATGTAGGGTGTAGGTCGTAAGAAATTGCCAACCTTTACCCCAGTGTGACTGTACCATTTGATGTCCCCTCGAGAAAGTCTTTAATCAGGGATGGGCTGAGTGTGAGTGTATTTGGGACAGTAAACTGGAAGTGGCAACAGAAAGTGAATTTGATAAGGGAATGCTATTGATAAGGAAAGATTAACAATGAGGAAGAGAAACACGACATGAGACCCAATTTCTGGGGAGAATTAAATCCAAATTCATGTTTCTGTGATTATTCTGGCTCCCTCACATTTGCCTCTCAGCAAGCATTTTTCCTCTTTAATGAGCTAAATTAAAAAAAATCATCAGCTCAGAAGTCTGCTAACTGCAAGTGGCTGGGTCCACTTGCCACCTGCTTTTGTAAATAAAGTTTTTATTTGAACACGACCTGTCCATTCATTTACATCTGATCTTTGGCAGCTGCTTTCCCCTCAACAATGGCAAAGTTGGGCATTTCCCCCAAGTTGTCCACCTGGTGGTCTAGACAAACCAGACAGATATTTCTTCTGATGAGATCATTTGTAACAGAGATTCATATTTTGGTTAGAAGCTGGGGGGGGGGGTGCGTATACATGTGTGCCTTTCCAGATGGAACACATAAGAATCCAATCAGCTAGAAGAGAGGCCATGGAGAATCTCTCAACACCAGACTAGGATCTATCTGTACAACAGACCATCAATTGCTCCTATGCAAGTTCAAATTGAAAATAGAAACATGTCTACAGACGCCAAAACATTTTAATATAGAGACTATCTCATGAATAGATATATAAAAGAGCTGAGTAGAAAATTACAAAGAAAGAGTAAACATCATGCTTGATAAAGTAGCTCAGCCTTACTGCCATTGACTCTGTTCCGGCACATAGCGGCCCTGAAGGACAGGATAGAACCACCCCCTTGGGTTTGCAAGACTGTAACTCTTCAGAGAGCCACCTCTTTCTCCCACGGGAGTGGCGGGTAGATTCAAACTGCTGACCTTGTGGTTAGGAGCACAACAACATAGCCACTGTGCCGCCAAGGCTTCTTTGATAAAGTAGAGGATCCGTAAAAAGAAGACCCTCAACGAGATGGTTTGACACTGGTTTTTGTTTTGTTTTCAAAGATAGAACTGTGAGGATGGCGCAGGGCTGGCCAGCTTTACTCTGTTACACACCAGGTCACCAGGAGATCCACCTGACTCATTGGCACCTACACACAACATGGATTCATTGCTCACTCGGGCTTTCATTGAAGAGCATTTTATATGTTAAAACTAGTCTGGCTTATAACTATTAAGAATTGGGACGAGGGAGAAGGCAGACCTGATCTTGTGTTGCTGCCAAATAAAGCCCACCTTTCCCTGTGAGCAGCCACTGGTTACCCTCCATCATCTGGTGTGAGGCCACTTTGGATGTGTGGAACAGTTGGGCCTTGGGGGGGGTCTATAATAGGAGTGGATAGTAAGGTCTATGAGCGCTTGGGAGGCTGTTCTGGAAACACTAACGGGTAAGTGAGCTACTCCCCTATTGTTCTGACTGGGTTCTGACTCATAATGACCCCAAGCATAACAAAATGAAACACCCTGGTCCCTCTGTCTTCATAGTCCTTGACGTGCTTGCACCCATTGTAACCACTCTCATCTCTTTGAAGGTTTCCCTCTTTTCCGCTGACCCCTTACCAAGCATCATGTCCTTCTCCGGGGACTAGGCCCTCCTACTGGGATGTCCAAAGCACATGAGGCAGCATCTCAACCATCGCTTCCAAGGGGCATACCAGATGTGTTTGTTCTTCTGGCAGTCCATAGACTACTCTGCATCCTTCGCCCAAGCCCACTAATCTGCATGGGCGCCACTGTCTCTCAGGATGAGGAGGGTACAGTGGTGGGCACTATGGGGATATTAGAGTCAAGGCAAGCGATTGAACACAAAACCATCTGAGTTTCTTGAAGCCTTGAACGGGCCATTTGTACCTATGTTTGGCTTGCTTGCTGCTTTAACTTTCCACCTTGTTTGATTTTTAAATGGGAACGCTGGCAGCGGACAGTCTCTGAGGTTTAGTTCTACAGGCAGAAGTTACATTAGTGACTACCCTTAAAATGGACAAGTTTCCATTAAAAGTAAAGTTACTATCCACAGGGCATGTGTGTGTCCCCATGGGCAGTGAGACTACGTGTCAGATGTGCATGCCCGGCCCTGCTGGCAGCTCTTCTCGACAGGGGCTGGGTGCTGAGCACCTCTGCCAAGCCCCAACCCTCTGCGACATTGCTCCGCACACTCGCTCGTGGCTGCTGCACAGGGCAAGTGACTTTTCAGAAGCCACAAGGAAAACGTGATGGAATGTAAACTTCTCTCCTTCTCAGCCCGCTCGGCAGCAGTGAGCTAGTCGGTGAGGCTGTTCCTCACATTTTCCAGTCAGGTGAGCGGGCTTGTCATGAGGGGACCGCTCTCACGTGCGCCTCTCCATGACCATGTATTTATAAACAGCTGGCTCCTGTGAGGGAAGCGTCTGCCCAGGAAACGGAATACGGCTGGCCAGCCCATCCAAGGCTGGATGCTGTGTCTTGGACACCATGTCCAACTGACACAGCATCCCAGGCAGTTGACTCCTCGTGTATTGTCAAGGTCGTGTCCCAAAGAGCAGTCACTGCAAACTCAGCTCTGTGTGAGAGTTGGGGCCTCACCCCCCCACCCCCGCCGTCCCCCTGCACTGCTGGTGTCCCATCCTCCTGTCAGCCTCCCTCTTCCCCCGCACACAACTCAAGATGGCTCCTCCCCACACACCTTCCCTAGTGCTCTGGGGCCTGCAGAGATCGGGGCTGCTAATAGACCAACACTATCCCCTGCCGCCCTACCCAGTGCTCCTGAGACCCATCTTTCATGTACCCTGGCCCCACACAGATCAAACCAAGACAGCACAGGTGAGTGGAAGATGGCTTCCGGTGGCCAGTCAGTCACCTTCCTTTATGTAACCCTTTGGATGCCAATAAAGCCCCTCATGAAATCCCTCAGGGTGCTCACAGTGCGCCCCCTGGGCTGGGCCATTGTAAATGGGAACCTCCTGTATGTCCAGAGAGTGGGGAGGTGAAGAGTGGGTGGGAGGAGTGTCTCTGAACTGGGCGAAGGCAGTCGGCAGCTGGCACTTTTAGGGAATCCAGAACCCAGGGAGCTAACATTGAGGAAGGGACCAGCAGGGGCATCTGAAATGGTGTCCAGGAGCCGGGCCCAGCGCCCTGGCAGGAGCCACAGTGAAACCTGCCATGTGAGCAGGGCATGTCGTTGTGAAGGAGCCAGGAGATGGGGTGCAGTCAGATGTGTCGGCAGGTTGAAAGGGGTCTGATGTTCAGAGGGTCTGAGGCAGCGGTTCTCAACCTGTGGGCCGCAACCCCTTTGGGGGTCCGAGGACCCTTTCACAGGGATCGCCCGACTCAACAGTAGCAAAATGACAGTGATGAAGCAGCAACAAAAAGAATGTTATGGTTGGGGAGTCACCACAGCACAAGGAACTGTATGAAAGGGTCACGGCGTCAGGAAGGGTGAGAAGCGCTGGTCTAAGGAGACTGCTTCCTCAGTAGGTGACGGAGACCTGGTGCAGGCAGAGCAGAGGTGGGCCTGGAGCATGAGCCATGGGTGGCGTCTGCAGCCGTTCGCCGTGTCTGGTCAAAGCCTGCCGCTGGGGGCCCTTCCTGGGGTCATAGCAGTCCTTAACTCAGGCGTGATTGCACCCTTAGTGCCGCCGCCACTCTGAGAACGTTTCCGTTCTTCTTGAGCTCTTTGCTATCAGCTCCCCTGGATGCCCTTCCTCCTCCACCCTGCCCCAATTCTGTTATTTGTTCCCCTCGAGTGGGATTATACAGTCACCTCATCTTTGCTATCAGTCCCCCTTTCCCCCTTCTTTAAAAATTGCTGTTGCTGTATCAGCTTGTGAGGGGGATCAAAAAGGACACAAGTAGATGAAACCTACAGAGAAGCAGAATCTTCCATTCTGTGGTCGGGAGAGACCAGGCCCTCGAGAAGCTCTCAGGCTTGGTAACAAATGAGCACGGCCCTCAACGAGAGGGACTGACACCGACCATGCTGCAACGGTGTCTCAAACAAAGGAACACTTGTGGGGGTGGCATTTCACCCCGTTGCATATAGGGTCCCTGTGAGTCAGAATCAGCTCGATGGCACCTAACAAACTCAAAATCATCAGTTGGGGGTGAGTGTCACTGTCACCATTTACTAAACTAGTAAAAAAGGAAGCGGAAGCATTTTCATTGCGTACTGGTGGTTGGTTAGTCCCCGTGTGTCGGTAAGCGGCTGGCGCAGTTCAGTGCCACCCCCTGCTTCTGGATAGCAGAGAATGCCCTCAACCCGTCCATCTCCCGTTCTTGGCATTATTTTCAAAGGGTGACTCCTTGGTTATTAGTTAGAGACCACAGTTTGACGGTGTTTTGTCGAGAGGGACAAAAGAGAGCCGAGCAGAAGTGAAGTACGTGGAGCAGAAAAGGACGAGGTGAAACTGCCTCTCACGGAGTGTGTGAGGCCCCTGGGCGTGAGAGCATCCGTTCAGCTCAAGGCAAAGATGCCCTTAAGGTGACCACACAGAACACGATGTGGGGGAAGCGTCCAGGGTGGGAGACTGGGCCTGGGGTACTTCCTCCAGCTGCGAGGCAGACCACTCTTTGTCAGGGGAACACCAGATCTGTGTTGCTGACCTTGGGCTCAGCTTTGCATGCAGGCTGAGACCCCAGCCCAGGGCCTGCGCTAATGGCCAGCATCGGAACGAGGCCAGCGGTCTCTTTCCCAGCTCCCCGCTGTATGCTTGACTGTACTTCATGAGTTGGGCCCCTTCATTGTTCACATTTCAGGTGGCATACGTGTTGGCCCACCATCGAGGGCAGTCTGTCTGTGACGGATCGTGAGATTGCTCCTGCTAACCTTCTTCTCCTTTTCCTTTGGGTTGGTGCAGGAGGTCTCTTAGCAAGTGCAGAATGAGAGGGCTCCGTTCCCTGCCAGAGGTCTCTACCATATTTAAATCACCCACAGGGGTAGATGAGTCAAGAAAAAACCACCAGAGGGGGTGACCCCAAACAAGCCCCTTTTGTTGAGTTGATTGGACTGAAAGCAACCCTAGAGGACAGACTAGAACTACCCTTTGGGTTTCAGTGACTGTTCTCGACAAAACAGACTGCCCATCTTTAGTTGTGGTCGGCTTGGTGGGTTCAGGTGGCCAGTCTCTGGGCCAGCAGCCACCCAGTGCTTCAACCGCGACCCCCTCAGGGCTCCTGCCAGAGAGAAGGGAAAACCAGGATGGTGAGAGTCACCGAGGACATAGCAAACATCACAGGCTGCCATGGGCACGCAGTGTGGAATGGCACACTGCTCCGTGGGAGAAAGATGAGCCTTCCTCCTCCCATTTCAGAAAGCCACACGGCAGTTTTACCCTGTCCTGGAGACAAGAGTTTGGTGATTGGTCTGGTTTGGAGAAGCTCAGCAGAGTGGCTGAAGAGGAAGTGGAGTGGGTAGTAAGTGAGAATTTGTGGAGTCAAGAGAGGGCTTAGTTGGTTTCGTTCATGAAAGTTTGGATTTGGCTTTAACACAGAAAAGGAAAATCTCTTTGAGAAGTTGAACTGTGAGGAGGTGAGGCTGAGATAAGAGCAGGACTTTTCACCCACTTGTTTCCGTGTGAGCCCCTGCTGAGCACCCGCCTTTCCACCCAGACAGACACTGTGAAGCTCTACAGTCCAGCACGGCAGTGAGTTTCTTATGTAGGCATAAGAATCACCTAGGCATCTATCTGAGTTACCTGGGCTCTTGTTGATTGTTAATATAATTCAGTGTATTGGAGTCTAAAGGTAAATTTCAAGATGTGGAGAGGGTGTTGATTTGAAAGGAACCAGTTCAGAGCCCTAAATCACAGTGGGATCCTGACAAGGCAGGAGGGCTAGGTCCCAAAGCAGGCAGAGGGTTCGGATGGGTCAGCAGGCAGAGGGTTAGTACCAGAAAGGACACCACAAGGTGTCGCTTAGTCCTGGAGTTGCTGCCAGCATGATGCTTCTCCTTCCTGACTGCTCCTTCGTTTACACTACCGGATGAGAACAGGGGCTGGTTTGCTTGCTAAGAAACTTTGAAACTTTAGTTCAGCCAGCAGAGCAAAGGAATTAAAAACCTGCTCAGGGTCCCATGTATAAAATCAGCAGATACCGCACTCAGAATGCATCATAAATGTCACATGTTTCCCTATCAAAGAGAGTACTCAAGAATAAAGATGAGTACAGTGGAGTTGGAAAAGCAGCACATGTAACTGGATTATAAGAAAACACTGCTGCTGATTTTTTCAAATCCTCTGGCCCAGAAAAGATGACCTTTTGAGATTGTGGGGTGAGCTGCTATCAGAAATCCCTGCACCTCACAGAGATCAGGATGGAACAGATCCCGAACTCCGGTGCGTGGTAGCATTCTTGTTAGGAGGATTCGTGAGCTTCCATAGTTGAAAGTAGATTGTGGCCTCCTTGGCCCCCAGAGTCCTCGCCCCAGGTCCTCAGTTCGCGGAGACCAGCTGCCCTCCTTGAGCTGGGGCTTGGAAGGGAGGGTGGCTGAGATAGAACACTCCGCCTAGACTCTGGTGTCTAGGGGCCCGCATGTCACATGCTTCATCTCTTAGTCTGTGGGGAGGGGCAGGGCAGGAACTGCTTCCTGGTCCTCCATCCTGGCCAGAAGTGGAGCCTCTTCACGTTGCCCCTTCGTCTGCACACCCTCTCACCCCGCCCTCCTCAGACACAACCTGCTTCTCGCGAATTCTTGTCCCTAGTGTTGGCTCGTCACTGTCCACACGCAGAGCCCACTCAGTCTCCTCCCTCCTCCATGGTGGCTGGAAGGCCTTGCTGCCTTTTCTCCCTGCCCTGGGTGGAGATGGGCCGTCCTGGCCTCCTCGGGGGTCTTGTGTGTGATTCTGTAGGCGCAGCGCTGGGTGTGTTGTATGTTTTCTAAAACGAATGGTGTTTTCTCCTCTCCCCAACTGCTCTTCCCTCAAACCCAGGCCACAGAAGAAGTTTCCAAAAACCTGGTGGCCATGAAGGAGATCCTGTACGGCACCAACGAGAAGGAACCGCAGACGGAGGCGGTGGCCCAGCTCGCCCAGGAGCTCTACAACAGCGGCCTCCTTGGCACGCTGGTCGCCGACCTGCCGCTCATTGACTTCGAGGTACGCGTCAGCCACACATGCCCAGGGGCCTCGGGCCTCTCCCCGCCATTTCCCCCGGCCCCGTGTGAGTGCCCGAGGTGGGAGCACTTAGGGGATGGTACACAGCTCCCTGGCCCCTGGCCTCTAATGAACATGACCAGACCATGCGGGTGTGGGGCTTGGCGAGCTCTCGGAGAACACCCTGAACTCGCCCGGGCAGCTCTCTGCCTTGGACGGACGGGGTGCACGCAGTCGGCCGCTCCTCTCCGTGGGGAATGTACCTCGCCTGGCCAGCTTCTGCTCTCACAGCTCCCGGCTCTCGCAGGTGCACGTCCCCGGAGGGTTCTCTCACCCACGCGCACAGCACAGACCATTCACCTCAGCCGCCCCAGGAGCTTGGCTGAGCGCTGCTTTAGACTTGGGCAGTGATCTGAGCCTGGAGGAGCCCTGAAATCAAACGCTCTCCGTTCCCGGGCCCTGCACATGGACACAGCCTCTTTCTCCTGCTTACACAGCTTGGCTCAGCCAGGCTGGCTGGCCGCGGACTAGCCATCAGGACGAGGGCCCAGCCCCTCGGGTTGGGAGGTGCGTGCGCAGGGCCTGGCCGCCTTCCCTGTGCCTTTGGGAGTGGGCTTTGTTTTCAGCCCCAGTGTCCTATCACCCTGGGCAGCCGGGGGACTGTGCAACAGGCACGTGTTCCTGGGGAGAGTATGTTGACCAGGAACCAAATTGCATTGTGAGAAGGGGTGGGAGGGTGGGTTCTGAGACTGTCAGCATATGCGTCCCCACCCCGCCCCTCACCCCCAACCATTAGTTTAGGAGCTGACCCAGACCTCATACCATTCCGTAGTTCAGTCGCATCAAGCAGTATTGTTCAATTGCTGCCAGTCAGCACATACTGTTAATAATAAGGTTTTTTACTCTGCGATAGATGGGATTTTATTTCTGTCTTCCTGTAGAGCTGTGGGGAGAACTGGAGAGTCTCAGAGTGCAGAGTGGATTCCCTGTGTGTTTGACAGTGTGTCGAACATCCAAGATAATTGTTATTTCCTCCGGGAAGTGGGGTCACAGCTGATACATCGAGTTCCTCCTTTGTCAGCCTCCACCCACCCACCTCAGGACCTGGTCACGGGGTTTCATTTTATTTAGGACTTCAGAGACATCTGCTTTGACGTCTTCTACTGTGTGTGCTCCTGAGAGCGATCCTAGCCATTGTCCTTACTGCTCTTTTGTGTGTTGCAGGCTGGGTGCCATTCCACATTGGCACTTGGGCCCATTGTCCCCCTGCTCCCACAGCTTCCTGATCACATGGTCCCTGGATGGTGACTGCGCCCCTCAGTTTCATTTAAGATTAAAGCACAGCTGTGGTTCAGTTCTGGTCTCCGCATTATACTCCCTGTAGTACTTGACCCCTTCCATATCGATCCATTGAAGCTTTTCCTCAACGGCCCTAGTGGAAGGCAGGTTTGGGGAGAGGGGAGGGGTCTCTTTGCCACTGCCGTTAAGCTTCTCACAGAATTCCTCCGTGTCACAGCCCAAGGGGAGTAGGTCGTACACTCCCAGGAGCCCCGGTGGCAGTGGTTAGTTACGCAGGGAGCGTCCGGGTCCACCCTTCGGAAAGCACCAGTCGCTCCACTGTGAACACACTTGGCCCCAGACACCCCCGGGGCCCTTCCCACCTGCCCAGGACAGTCGGTCTGAGTTGACCTTGACTCCGTGGCAGTGAGGCTCCATGTGGGTGGCATTCAAGCCCCTGTACGTGTAAGCTAATGATGGCCAAGCGTGGCTGTGTGTACCGAGTCAGCATGCCCTGTGCGGTGCCCTGAGTCATGACTCGGCCGGCATGGTGTTCATGGTAAAGACAGTGTAAACTAGTAAAAGCCAGCATTTGGCATTGTAGACAAGTAAAGAGAGAAGCTAGGGAAACGTTGAGCGTGTGTGGCCGTATGCCAGTCAGACGTCCGGTCCGAGCTGTCAGCGTGCACTGCCTTCGTGTGAGTTGATCTGGGAGGCGCGGGTGCTCGTGTTTCCAGGTCATTGTTTTAATGATTGCATTCTCAATAGGGCAAAAAAGACGTGGCTCAGATTTTCAACAATATTCTCAGAAGACAAATTGGGACAAGAACACCTACTGTTGAATACATCTGCACCCAACAGAATATTCTGTTCATGTTATTGAAAGGGTACGTACGCGGAGGTGAAACTGACCTCTTAGTCCCACAGAGAGCTAAAGGTGACCGAGAACAAAACCAGGAGGGGACTGGGGGAAAGACGGCTCTCCGCTCCCGGGAGAGGTAGTCGTCGGAAACCCCCACGTGGGGGTCACCTGAGTCAGAGGGAGCTGGGGTGGTGGGGGGCATGTGTTCTGTGTTGTCCTGTCAGCTTGTTTTTCTCGGCATCTAGAACCTGATGAGGCACCCTTTGAGCTAAATCGGATATACAAATGCCCCGGTGGCTGGAGTCTGAAGTTCGGCAGGTTGTGAGCCATAGAGGCCACCAATCAAACATGACTGAAGGAGAGCACACACACCTCTCTGTGCTGAGAGAACACCCTTGAATTTTGCTAAGATAGCAGTAGGACCGGGCAATGGCAGGCATCCTTGGCCATTGGTGCGTGTACACCTCAGGCTATAAGGACTGCTGAGGAAGGGCGCTCCCCTTGGTTCAGTCAGCAGAGGCCTGTGGCCACTCCCTGCCCACGGCATGTGGTCCTTCAGCATGTCTTCCTGGACTCCAGACTGCAGGGAGATGTGGGGAGTCTATCAGTTTACAACGCAAAGCAAAGAACCCACACAACTCCTCTCTACTCCCACACCTAGCCTCCACATTGACAGGGTCACTGCCGGATCAGCTACCAACTGATTGCACGTCTGTCTGCCCGCCCACCCAGTTGTCTGTGGTGTCCTCTTAAGTTGGGGGCAAGCGTGTGACCGGCATGGTTGGCAGTCCACTGCTCCTACGGCCCCTTCGCTGTACAGCTTGCCTCGCTCTGATGCTGATCTCTGTGCCACTCCCCCTCACCTCCCACCCCAAGTTCAAACTTGTTGCGACGAAGCACGAGTCAGTGCATGGGCCGAGTCCAGGTGCGCTGCCTCCTCCTCATGGCGTCCAGCCATCCATGGAGCTGCTGCAGATTCAGCTGCACAGAGCTTCCGGCTGCGCAGCGCCTGCTGGGACCCAGAGGTGCGCGTGTGGACAGGTTTCCAGGTGCCTGGGGAGCTTTTCCAAGCCAGTATTTAAAGAAAACGTTCCAAGCACTTAGCCAGCCCGAGGAGAGGAGAAGGCCCTTGTGTGAGACCCAGGACCCCACCCTCGGCCGTCCTTGTGGGAAATAAGCAGCCCTGAGACACACGTGCTGCCCAGCTCCCGGCACTCAGTCCTTCGTTGTCATCAGCACACACGGGGCTTTCCGCCCACGCACTCTTCACGTCTTACGGTTAGTCTCTCTCAGGTTCCAAATGAGGTCTACACACAGGACTAGATTGATATGGCTCTTAGCTTTTTATGGTTTTGATTGTTTCCATTTGGCAAATTAATGCCGTCAAGTTAGCTCCCAACTCGCAGCGTCTGTACTCTGCACAGCAGAAATCGCACCCTCACCCTCGGTTTCTCTGTGAGCCCCGTGGCTGCGGGCACTGCATCTTCTCCTGTGTCTCTGGCCCTCGACTGTACCAAAGGGCATGTCTGCCCCTCAGGCTGACTCGCTAGCGAGACTCTGGTTACCCAGTAGAACTGCCCCTCGGGCTTCTGGGACTGCCCTTTACAGGAGCAGGCAGCCTCACTGGTCTCCCTTGCAGTGCCGACGGGTGTCAGCCATCACCCTGCTAGACTCTGAAAGGTGCTGTAGACCCCTCGGTATCTCACGTCAAATCATGCAGAGCCCAGGAGAGGTGGCAGCCTGGAGACCCCGCGGCGGCTCTGCTGAGGCCTGGAGCGTCCCCAGGCACTGACTCCATGGCCAGTTACAAAGGGGCATTTGAAAGCCAGCTGCTGGCAGCGCAGTGTGTGTCCCAGCAGTTTCAATGTGAGTGTGCCTGCCACTCCCAGCGCTCACAGGGTGCCAGCCTGGCTGTGGGCCTTGTACTCACAGGTTTATGGTTTGCTGGTAGAGACAAACTCGACAAGCCTCCCTCCCGCCAAACCTGCCCAACTTGTCGCACCGGATGTTTGCTCTCAAGGCTGTTAGAGACCCACCAAGGGGAACTGTGACATCGGCCATGTTGTGAACAAGCACTTTAGCCACCTGCAGGCCACTCGGCACCTAGCTTGTGTGGAAGAGAGGGTTGGCAGAAGCCAAGGCTCTGCAGGGGTGTCACCGGCCTCGGCAGACACCTCTCAGCAGCTGCAAGGCCGAGGGAGCCAGTGGCGCCTCACTAGGGACAAAGGCACAAGGCAGGAGAGACCTCAGTGTGGCCCAGCCATCGGAGGCTTGTCGGGAAGCTATATGTGGAGTTCAGCGGAGATCAGAGGAGATCTGAAGCCCAGGGCTGGGTCTCTGTGGGATCAGCAAAAGCAACACTTCAGACTCAGACTCATGGTGGCGTAGACTGTTGGTAGACTGTGTGTAGGGTCAAGCTCTGGTGGCGTAGTGGTTACACTTTGGGCTTCAAGGTCAGCAGTTTGAAATCACCAGCCACTCTTTCTACTTCTATTAAAAGAAGAAGAAGAATTGCAGTCTCGGGGCGAGTGACCGTCTCAGAAGCCCACAGGGGCAGTTCCGCCCTGTCCTGAAGGGTTGCTATGAGTTGGAATTGACTCGGTGACAGTTTTGTGTGTGGTGTGTGTTAACATAAAACCACATTATTTTCTGTATTGAATTTTTTTGTCGAAACTGTGTCTTGTTAATGTAATTTGTTAATGTGTAATGTTAATTTGAGCAAAAGGAAAAAAAATTTTGAGGTAAAAGGGATCTTGAAACAGTGTGTGTGGCATGTAAGTCCCCGGGGGTCTCTGTTGCTGGGATCGGTGGGATGGGGCCTGTTTCTTCAGTTAGGTCTTTACCAGGCTACATTGTGCACTGAAAGGGGGACAGCACTTAACCCCCCAGGAAAGTGTAGGCGGGCACGTCGGGCCCCCCAGGCCATGAAGGGGGGTTAATTCCAAGCTTACAGCAGAGCCTGAGCCAGTGCCTATCGCTAGAATCTGGGGGCTGCCCCTGACACATTTTAAAGGACTGGTGATCCTGAAGTGGGCAGTGGTGGAATAGATGAAAGAAGGGTTGTGAGCTGCTTTCCATGCAGTGCCCACAGCCCATGCTCGGGGCTGTCATTGCGTGTAGTCTAAATAAGGGAGCCGAGCGCACCACCCACTTTCAGTCAGCCTGTAGCCCGAGTCTTGAACGGACTGCTCCATTCTGGATGCTGGCTCAAGGCGGGCTGCACGCCTGGGTCTTTGAGAGGGCTGTTGAGATGCTGTGCAGCTTCCTGAATCTGGAATCCTATTTTTAAATGCATATACATTGAAGACGTGTGTGTGTGTGTGTGTGTGTGTGTGTGTGTCCTCCCAGTTGTCTCCAGCTTAAGGAATGATCCACGGTGTGAGTGGGCTCTTCCTGGGCTGCTGTGTGCCTCTGGGCTGACGCTGCCAGCACCACCACCACCCCCTGCCTCCCCTCTCTGAGGACAGTGCCCCTGTGACCTCTCTGGGTCACTATAGCCACTTGGTCGGGCCACATGTCTGGAAAGGTCCCCAGTTATCCGCACTGGAGCAGTCACCCTGGCTTTTCTCTCTGCAGGTATGAATCGCCAGAGATCGCACTCAACTGTGGAATCATGTTGCGAGAATGCATCCGACACGAACCTCTTGCAAAAATTATTTTGTGGTCAGAACAGTTTTATGATTTCTTCCGATACGTGGAAATGTCAACCTTTGACATAGCTTCAGATGCATTCGCCACTTTCAAGGTACCGTTCTAGACAGACTGGCTGTCATCCCTCTGCCCTCCCAATCCCTGCACTGCCCTCTAGTGGGGGACGGGGGATGCAGGTACACCGTGACGCGACGCAGCTCTCTGCCCAGCCCTCACGCTGAGAGAGAGGCCAAGCCTGAGCCCACCTGGTCTGTGTCAAAGGCAGAAGCCCTGTGTGGGCAAAACTGCACGGCAGACATTGCTGAGTTACTGTGGCATCGGGGTGCAGGTGTTTGGCTGGGACATCTCAAGCAAGGCGCCACACTGCAGCCCCAGTCTGCCGGGGCCCATCTGACTCGAAAGGGCCAAGAACCATTAGGACAGAGAAGGCCCTTTGTGATGGGCTGAGGGAACAAGGAGCAGCCTCACGCTCACCTCAGGGGGGGCAGAACCTGCTGCTTTCTTTCTTTCTTTCTTTCTTTCTTGCTTTCTTGCTTTCTTGCTTTCTTGCTTTCTTGCTTTCTTCCCTTCTCTGCGTGCACACACGCACGCGCACACACACGCACCTCATCTCCCTTGTCCTGGGGCTGTATCCATGAGAGGAACATGTGAGAACAACCTTGTAGTACAGCTTGCACATCTGTTTATACCTGCAAGATGCCATGCTGTTTAAAGTACAAGGGGCCATTCTCTCAATGCCACTTCCCACCAACTGAGTGGTGCTGGCCAGTCAGGGTGACCAGAGAGGGGAGCCAGGGCAGAGCCAGGCAAGTGGTCACCACCGCTCCTGCTCTCACAGCTGCCACGGGAGGCATCAAGAGAGCACAGCCGAGCAGCTGTCTGCTGCCGGGACTCGGGAGAGGCTGCTTTTTCAGGGCTCCGTGCTCGCCTTTAAGAGCAGAGAGAGCAGTTGCCCCAGGAAACGTGCAAACACGACTGAGCTCAGCTGGAGCCTGGGTGGGCCGCCCAGCACAGTGGTGGAGTCTGCAGAGGACAGGATGCTGCCTGCTCTGAATGTGTCGGTGAGCCACAACCCAGGCGATGGCTGCCGGGAAGCTGGACGCCAGGCAGGTCGAAGGACACCCCCCCCCACTAGTGAGAGGGCCATCGGAAGATAGGTGTCGGGCAGGGGCAGCTGTTGGAGCTGGCGGTGCTCAGAAGGCAGCTCCTCTGAGAAGACCCGTGCACCTGCAACCTGCGTGAACTCGGCTCAAGGGCACAGTAGGTCAGGGCGGCTGCCAGGGTTCAGTTTCCAGTCACCTCAGTTTCCCCACCTGTACAACGTGGGCAGTGACACTCGCCTGCCTCGCACCCTGCACCTGCCAAAAGTTGATCTTAGTTATTCTTTTATGACAATGAGACTGAGCTAGACTTTGCATAGTTATGCAAACATGTTCTCCTGGGAGCTGTAGGAAAATAGGGGCTCAGTGAAGCCACAGGCTGGTAAGCACACTCTAGCTGAAGGTGGGCTCACCCCAGAGACAAGTGCTCGTGGGCCCCGCCCAGCCCCATCCTCCAGAAAGTGACTGCTCACCACCCAGGTAAAGGCGGCCAGGCACACTTCTCTGTGGTGAGGGGGACCCCGAGAGGCCCGAGTATCACCCCAAAACCAAACCCACTGCCACTGAATGCCATTCCAACTGCTGGTGACCAGCCCCTGTCGGCTGTAGCACTGCCTCCTCCTCCGCCACAGAGCATCAGCCTCGGGTCATCCACCCACCACGGCCACGGTGCCACCAGGGCTCCTTGCCTAAACTACCGCAGGGCAGGGCCCAGGCTGAAGCCTTCCACTGGAGGAGTCTGCCGTATGAACAGAGACCGGGAGTTTAGACATAGTGAGGCAAGTTGATCACTACTGAATGTAGTCGCTGGAGAGCGCAGTAGCCAGGGAGGTGTTGGCCAGTCTTCATCTCGCTTACAAGCCCTGTGAAGGAGCTGGGCTGGTGTCTCCCTCACAGATGAGGAAACTGGAGCCTGGCGATGGTCACTCAGAGTCAGTCCATCAGAGAGAACTATATAGTGAGCCCATCCTATGGGACTCCTGAGCCTACCCATCCAGCAGAGCTCTGCAGGCCAGTGCTGCTGCCCCAGAAGCTGCCTGTGGCCGAGTAGTGAGCATGGGACCTGATGGCCTCAAGCTACCCAGGAGAGGCCCTCCCACCCGCGTGCTCCATTCCAGGACACGTTGATGGCGAGGGCCCCTCGGAACCCTGCCGGCCTCGGCGAGGTTGGAGCTGGCTGCCGTTCCCTGGAGAAGAGAAGACCCGAGAAGGGCTGGCCGGGAGAGCTCTGCTTGTCTTGGAAGTGCGTCCTGGGGAGAGGAGAGTCTCCTCCTTTCTGTTGGCTCAGGTGGTTTGGGGACATGACCTAGCTAGGGAAGAACCCTTGACCACACGAAGGCCAGGGAACCAGAGCTGGGAGGCGCGAGTGCCTTGTCCTTGGACAGTCAGGTACCACGTAGGAACTGGGCCAGCCGTCAGACTCACAGTGCTTGTCCAGGGGCTACAGGGCTGGCTGTCTTTGTACTGCTGTTTGGGACCCAGGCGCGGGGGTCTTTTAGGTTTGTTGGGTGTGGGTTTTGTTTTAGCCCTCCTTACAGAGCGGCTGCCCAGTCTGCTGGACTGGGCTTAGGACCCTGGCATGTGGCCAGGCTGTCAGGCCCAGGAGATCCTGGGATCCTGGGCCTTCTCCCTCCTGCTGGGTAGATTGTAGTTGGAGCTCCCTCAATTCCCAGCTGCAGTTCCTCCTCTCCAGGGAGTAGAGGCCCCACCCACATCCACATCCCCGCTCCTTCCCTCCCCAGCCTTCCCTTTCCCGGTCATGTAGGCTCACCAAGACCCTCCTTAACCAAGGGCCTGCAGTTCTCAGTCTCTAACCCCAAGGCTGTGACAAAGTGGCAGTCGTTTCCAGGGGTTCCGGAGCCCCCTTGCTCCAGCTTATGCAGACCGAGAGCACGGGCAGGACCGTGGCTGCCTGCAAGGCCTTGGCTTCAGAGAGTGGCTCTGCCTGCCTGTCCCTTGGGCCCAGCCGTAGCCTCCTGCTCCGTTCATCATGCCGGCCTGCGCCACTAGCCAGCTGCAGACACACCAGTCCCGTCTCGGCGCCCTCTGGGTATTGGGCATTGTCCTCCTGTGCTGGCACGCAGCAGTGGCTCTCCCAGACCAGCCCTGGCCTGTGGCCCTCCAGGGCGCTGGCGTCAGGCAACTGTGGTGTGTCAGGCACTGTAACATGTGCATGTGGTGCTTCTGGGCTGAACCAGTGCCCTGAGCTAAGTCCATCTCCTTTCCCACTGTGGTGTGAGTTGGGGGTGTGCTGGCCCCCACCACTAATAACGGGTTCAGTAAGCACAATTGTGCAGTTGAGATATATATATAAATTAAAGTCATCGAGGGCATGAGAGGTAGAAGTAATGGAGTCAGACACGTCACATGGTAGCATGCTCACCTCAGCCCTGCTTGGTGGTCGACGTGGAGAGAGGAGGAAGGTAAAGAGGACAAGGGGAAAGGGAAGAGGGAGCCGAGGAGAGGTGGGGAGAAACCAGCCAGAGAGAGCCTCTATTGCTAACCCAGGCCTATATACCTTGGGGGGGGGGGGCGTGCAAACCCACTAATGACAGGTAAAGGCATATTTCACAGAAAGGGGTTGGACTATGTTACACAGCAATGAGAGGAGGTGGTCTAGGGCTATACACACAATAGGCAGAGGAGGGATTGGGGATATACATGTGACAAGATGGGTGGATCCTAGATTTAGGATGGCAGCTTAACTTTGACCTGTTCTCTGGATCTCCATGGGAACCATTATCAGTAGGGTGAAAACCCCACCTACAGGCACCAAATAGATGACTGCAGGCGTCCATTGTCCTTAACAGCAGGGATGGGGCCCACTGCAGTCTGGCAACTGATCACCCTCCAGGAGGATGCCTGTGAGCAGCTGACCTCCCCCCCCATCCCACTTCCTGAAATAAACTGTAGTTTGGAAGTTCGCCCACTCAGTTTTCAAGTGGGGTTTGGGGGGAGTTGGGTCCTTGTGAGGCACCTGTCGCGCCCCTCCAGCAGTTTGAGTGGCTCGTAAAGAGCAGCGCAGGTGATGTGTTCCCAGCACGTTCTCTGCCTTTGTGGACTTGTCTGGCTCACTCAGCTCTTCCTGGTGCTGTGAGAACTTAGCCGTGGGAAGCGGGGAACCTGCCCAGACGGAGCTTCCCCGCAGCCAGAGCAAGGCCTTCAGATGCACTGTCCTAAGCAGATGGGAGTCACAGCTGCAGCCAGAGCTCAGAGAGGTGGCCGGTCCCCGGGCTGCATCCTCTGAGGAGCATCTCCACGTGGTGGGCTCTAGCACATGCTTCCGGAAGAGCGGCTCTGCCCCTCCAGGAGGCCTGTTTCCCAGACCAGCCTCACACCGGAACCGACTTGGGGAAGCACTCATTCAATGCCCCACATTCCCATTCTCTCTCCCCAGCCATGAGAGCAAGCAAGGCTGGGCCATAGCCACCTTCTAGGACAGCGGTTCTCAGCCTGTGGGTCGAGACCCCTATGGGGGGGTCAAAGGACCCTTTCACAGGGGCCGCCCGATTCATAACGGTAGCAAAATGGTAGTGATGAAGTAGCAACGAAAATAACTTTTTGGTTGGGGGGGGACACCACAACATGAGGAACTGTATCAAGGGCCACGGCATTAGGAAGGTTGAGAACCACTGCTCTAGGTCCTGGAGGGCAGGAACCTGGTGTGTTTTGTCTCTGTCACCCCAGCACCTTTTCTACGGCACCTAGTAGGTGCTCTCTGTGTGAACACCTTTGAGATGCCCCTGGGAAGTGTGGGCCATGCTCGGGTTCCAGGCACACCTCAGTCGGAGGGAGCGTCAGGAGTGTCAGCATTGCTGACCTGGGGGCGTGGGACTCCAGCTTCACAGCAGGTGCCGCTTCCTGCGGCTGCTCCCACCTGACCAGAGGAAGCCACAGCGTCCTGCCTGCAGAAGAGCTCCTTCCTCCTCCTCTGGGCTCCGTCTGACACCCAACAGGCACCTCCTGGGCACCTGCCTCGCTCCCACTGCCCGCAACTTGCCTGCTTTGGGGCTTTAGGGCGGGCTGGTCATGTGAGCGTGTGAGTGAACGAGCTGTCAGAACGGGGGCTGAGCACGAAGCACAGGTGGTCTCTTCTCTCGTAGGACCTGCTTACCAGGCACAAGCTGCTCAGCGCCGAGTTCCTGGAGCAGCACTACGACAGGGTGAGTGCCTGCGCGCGCCTCGCGTCCAGTGTGCGTCGGGTGTTTTCAGTGACACTGTCGTCACGTCCCAGCAGAGGGTGGCATTGCAGGGGTTGGGGGAGTTCATCCGTCTTCCCTGCCTTTTCCTGCTGCGCCCCCCGGCGGGGGGGGGCAGGAGGAGATTCTGCTGGAAGCACTTTGTACGACCCTCTTTCTCCTCCCTCTTTCTATTGGCTCCGTCCCACCCTCCCAGGAGAGCCTCAGGCCCCACCTTCCCTGGAGCTCCCAGGAAGTGAGAACAGGGAGGGGGCGGGCGGTGCTGTGTTTTATATCTGGGGAGCGTGGGGTGACAGGAGAGGGCACATGAGACGGGGTGGGCCTGGCTACCATGCAGGCCCTCCTGCTGGGTGAGAGCCCCCACTCAGCCTTAGGACTCGCTCCACCGTCTTTCTCCAGAGTCCGCCTCAGCTGTGGTCTTGCCTTTCAGTTCTTCAGCGAATATGAGAAGCTTCTTCATTCAGAAAACTACGTGACAAAGAGGCAGTCCCTCAAGGTAGGCAGTGTGTCTTCAGCGGTGCTTCCTGCACCCGGCAGGATTTGGGAAAAGAGGGCTTTGCTGGTAAGGGCTACGGGGGGTGGGGCGGGGCGCTCCCTATGCTCCTTGAAGTAAAATGTGGGTGTGCCAGGATGGCCTGGGCCATTGCCTCTTCCCAGAAGAAACTTTTCTGGAGAAACGATCTTTTGGCCCACCTCTGGCCCCTGGGCTGCTTCAGAATTCCCGCCCACGGCAGCATGGGGAGGCCGGCTCTGGGGCTGCTGTGAAACCGTGCAGAGGGTGACAGCAGCGAGCAGCGCACTGCCCTGCGGGCCCACGGGCATTGCACGAGCGAGCCTGGGCTCTGCGGTTGGCCACGTGTGTGTGCCCGGAAGTCAGTTGAGCTCTGACCACCTCAGGCACCCCACGGAAGGCGTTCTTCTGCTTCCAGAGGGAAGTGGGGCTCACCCAGCAGGCGGCATGCTGGTCACTCGGGGCCTTCGTCTGTGGCCTGCGAGCACCTGCCTGTGCTTGACACTGGTCACTGCGCAGTGAGCGCCTGCTCGGGGGTGGGGCCGGAGGTCCCTGCTTCACTCCCGGGGACCGTGTAGTAACACTGCCCCAATGTCTCCTCAGCTTCTCGGCGAGCTGCTGTTGGACAGACACAACTTCACAATAATGACAAAGTACATCAGTAAACCCGAGAACCTCAAGCTGATGATGAACCTGCTCCGGGACAAGAGCCGGAACATCCAGTTTGAGGCCTTTCACGTGTTCAAGGTAGAGTCCAGGGCCCGGCGCGGGGAGCGGCTCTCGGTGCTGGTGCCCTCACTGTCCGTCCCCCGCCACGCGCATCCTGAGGAAAAGGCCTGGAGGCAGCCTGCCTGCGTGCGCTGGTCGGTGAGGGGCCGTCCCGTCGGCTGACTCAGACTCCAGGCGACCCCGCGCACACAGTGTGCCGCCTGCTTCTGGGTCGCAGCCCCAGCCTTTCTCGCGGCCCTCCTGGGAGCACGTCAGTGTGGGCGAGCTCAGCCACCCTAGCGCTAGCTTCCCACGACCGCGTCCGTCCGAGACGCTACGTGGGCCACCTGTTCCCAGCAGCGTTTCGACCATTTTACTCTGAAATCAAATCGAGGCTGACGGGTAAAGTGGTTGCTAAAATGGGAAGTCCGGCTGCTTTTCCAGGTCGCCGCCCTGGTCCGGTCACCCACACGCGGAGCCCTGACCCCGGGCGGGAGGCAGGCTGGGGTGGCGAGCTCCGTGCTGACGTTGCGCTCTGTGCACAGGTGTTCGTTGCCAACCCCAACAAGACGCAGCCCATCCTGGACATCCTCCTCAAGAACCAGAGCAAGCTCATCGAGTTCCTCAGCAAGTTCCAGAACGACAGGACCGAGGACGAGCAGTTTAACGACGAGAAGACCTACCTCGTCAAGCAGATCCGGGACTTGAAGAGACCCGCCCAGCAAGAAGCCTAATTCCCAATAAACAGCTAAAATCACTCAGCCCAAACTCAGCACTTGCTGTTAGCTACCGCATCAGGCACTCTTACCGGTTCACGAGGAACATTACTGCTAGTCTGCTGTTCACGGAGCGGTTTTACTTTGACCTTTCCCTTTTTCGTTGGTTTTTGTTTGTTGTTTTTTTCTAGTCCAAGTTGGAGAGCGTAGCCGCTGCTTTCTTGCACACTAGCGCGCACGTGGACTTTCTCTTGACCCCTTTCAGAACCCGAAGGTGGCTCGGCTGGTGAGGGAGGGCAGACGTCAGGTGCTAGTGGGGCGCAGGGAGCAGGCCTAGGTGGTGTGCGCCGTGGTCTCCGGCACAGTGTGTGTGGCGCATTGCCCGCCTTCACACAAGAAGGACGGGGCAGAGCTTTATTAGGGATCGGGGAAGGAGGGGGGCTGGATCCAAGGTGGGAGCTTTGGGGGGGGCAGACAGGATGAAGTTGACCTGCAAATAAATTGATACTGAAACTTAGAAACATCTCCAAAGCGTGACGCTTCATGAGGTCAAAAGGAAGATGTGTACATGTGCTTTCCATAGTGTCTCTGACACCTGATTCCCTCGGGATTGGGGTGGGGGGTGGGGGGGGTCTGTCACCCTGGCCCCGTGAGGGCATTCTGAATCTGGAGCCGGCAGCGTGGCACCGCACCTCCTTTCCACACTGCCTCCACGTTCCCTCTGTAAATAACGTCTTCGAATGCTCCTTTCTTTTCAATGATTTCATTTGTACAGCAGAGGAATGTGACTGTATTAGTATGTAACTATTACCTAATACTGCGTTTTTGCAAGAAACAAACAAAATGAATGCTCATATGTAATGGAATTCTTCAGACCGCATGAGAATGCCGAGCTAGCACTGAGCCACCGCAGCATTAGAGGGAGACAGCACGGGGCCCAGCCCTTCCTGGCCGGAACCCGGCCCATGGGCTCCCTGCAGAGTCACCGCCTAAAGCCAGGCCCGGGCTGAACAGTGGGCGGATGGGGCGGGGGGGAGGGTCACTGCCGAGTTTGGTGGGAGTTGGGGGGCTCTGAACATGCCTCTTGTTCCATCCATCCCCAACCCTGCACAGTAGCTGTCCACCAGAATAAAGCCTGGCTTTTCCTAGGAAGTAAGCAAGAGGCCAGGAGTCGTGGCTCTAGGAGCCCGCCCCCCCCCCCTGCTCCTGAGTGCCATGACACGTCAGGGTGTCTGCATCCCCGCGCGCACGGCCGATCAGCAGCTCCCAGAGTACCGCTGGGCACAGGGAAGGGGGGCACCTGCTCAGCCTCCCCATGCTGCAATCTCAGCTCACCAACCCGAGTTGGTCGGTGCCCATCCAGCTCAGCTCAAAGAAACAGCCAATGGCCTGGCTCACCACTCTTACTAAGACAGTTGTCCAGCTTCCTGGGAGACCAGACTTCGGGTGTGAAACCCCCTGCAAGGGACACCAGGGACAGGACCACACTCCGGAGAGACCTGTGTCTGTTCTGCTTGACCGGGGTAGGGCAGGCTGCATGCTCGCTGGCTTGCCTGGGGCTGGCTTTACAAGAGCCCATGCCAAATAATCCCGGCTCGCTGTGTCGGAAGCAGGAATGAAAGCTGCCTTATCTGTGGGGCGAGAGTAGCCCCCGCGCTTGGCAAAAGCTTGGCTTTTCTGTGGCACCTGCACACACTCCTGGTGGTCCAGCCAACTGTCTTGGGACACAGGAGCGTCACCTAGACCAGTGGAGGAAGGCAGGTTTCCAACCCACAGCCACTGCCGCCCTGGCACTAGAAGCGAGTGTGTGGAAGAGAGTAGAGGGGCGCCATGTCTCCAAAAAAGCGACTGCTCGCCTTGGCATGAACCGAGATGGAGCCTCTTGTTCTTAGACATAACATGCAGAAGCATTCGTGTTGCAAAGTGGCATTTGAGGTCCTGGGCATCTGATACATACTCCTGTCGCCAAAACTAGTAGACAGCAAGCGGCCTCCCCTCTGTGTTCTGCAGGTTGAATTCTGCACAAGGCAGTTACCCGGTGTGGTTTATTTGGGGTTTTGTTTTGTTTTTTTTGACCCTGAAAAAGAAAGAGGTGGAGATGTGTACAATTGTAACTGCCTCAAAAGCATTTCATTTCTCCTGAGGAAAAGTGAATTTCTTATCGGAAAATCTGGCTGGCCCTGTAATTTAAATTAAAATAAAATTTTGGAGAAACAGCACTGTTCCCGTTTCTTGATGTCTCATCAATTGTTGCACCTGGGTCCCTGAGCACACGAGCATGAATTTTGTGGTGATCTTCCCACCAGGCTCCCATCTTTCACAGGTAGGTTACCACACCCCGTCTCAGGCTGGGCCCCTGGAGACAGAAACCAGCAGTGGAGCATGTCTGTATACCCCAAAACAAAACCGAGACCCCTTGCCCTCAAGTCAACTCGGACTCCCAGCAAGAGTCAGTATGTCAAGGAAACGGCAAACCCAAGGCTGGTCGGTCAAACCCCACGGTTTGGCAGCAGGGGCAGGTGACCCCTAGGCTGGCAGGTAGGATGGCAGGCTGCCGCCGATTCTCAGAATCTCCAGGCAATGTGGCAGGCACTGGCTGCAGACCCAGCAGGACATGAGAAATCCTGTCTACTCCTGCTGTAAGCAGGTGGCACCCCCCCTCCCCCCAAGGAGAATCTCATCACAGGGAGATGGGGGTCAAAGAGGAGCCACCGAGGATCCTGGCCCAGCCAAGTTGATGCAAATCCCGAACTATTACACCACCTCGCGGCATCCCTGTCTAGATAACCCATCAGGCCCGGCTCCTCTCTGGTTTGTGGCAGGACTGAGTCGGCAGTGAGTTATGGTCTACTCTGATCCGTGGTGACTGCATCACCTAACTGCTCCAGATGCCTTACGGTGGGCAGTTCTCCAGTGGACCACCAAGCCTTTCTTCCAACACACCTCAGTGGACTCAAACTACCTACCTACTGGTTAGTAGCCAAACGTGTTCACCTTTGGTACCAACCAGTAGTTGGATTACAACTACTTGCAACTCCCAAAAGCACTCTGAGGGACCCCCAGATATCAGCCTTCCAGTGTTGATGCAATGGCAGCATCATGACTCACTGCAGGGTGCCCTGCCACCACCACCCCACCTTTCATCCTGCACACCCTTCTGCTGACCCACAGCCTCCCTAACATTTGGTTCCCTCAGGGGCCAGAGAATGTGTGCCTGAGGACCACGGCAAGACATGGCCTGGGACTTGGCTCCTCCCATGCAGCCAGCCTTTAGGAATGAGAATTTCTAGATCCTAAGAGACACTGGAGACATCTGGGAAAGTTCCCACATTTGTGAGCATTCACAAGGTAAGTGGTTAGGTGCCACCAATTCGCTTCCGACTCATGGCAACCTTGTGTTCAGCCGACCAAAGCACTGCCTGGCCCTGCCCCGTCCTCACAACTGTTACATTGCAGCCACTGTGTCGGCCCATCTCGTTGAAGGCCTCCTCTTGGGGAAGAATTGAGTAGAGGCACTTGATTCCCTGCTGAGACGATTCGCCCGTTCACTTTCTGCATGTGTGAGTTAAGTCCAAAAAGGTAGGACCCTTTATTACATGAAAATACCCGAACGGGAAGCTGTTGTTAGTTGCCAAGCCCCCCATCTGGGTCTGTACCCTTCCTGAAGGCACTGTGCCCAGCTCTAGCTCTGCCCCAGAGAACACTGCCCCTCCCAGTGCCACCACACCCAAACAAGAGGTTGGGCATCCCCAAAGGACTCAATGCCTTCCTCTCCAAAGCTTTTTGAGTTCCAACAACACACAAGTCTGAAGGGGCACGAGCGGGGCTGTAGGATAGATGGGTGCGGTTTCCCGCCCCGGGTGCCCTGCAGAGGGAGCAGGTGCATTGTCGGATGGGAGGGAGACACGTCCTGGGTGTAAGCTCCCTGGCCTTTTCGTCACGCAGTTTTTCACTTCTTAAAAAACTCCCTCGGGGTCATCTTGTGTCCTTTAAGAAAATCTATCAAGATGACCTTCAGGGAATTTTCGAGCAGGGTAGAAAAAGTTGTCCTAACTTTCTGAGCTGACCTCTGCAGACCCCCTGGGAAGCCACTGTGTCTGTGGGATGTTTTCCTGAAGGTCTGTAACGAGCCTAAGACAACTCCTGAGAGACCTTGTCTGCAGCCTAAGAAACGTGCAGGTGTGAGCCAGAGCCCCGGGCGTGATAAGGTGTCACTTGGGACAATCCCGTGCTGCCCCTGACATTCTTCAAGTTAAACGACCGTTCTCAGCCACTGCCGAGTCTTTCCCCCGGCAGCCCCGCTCACTGCTCCCGGGTGTTCCTATCTCACCCTTGGAAGTTCCTTTGAGCTCATGTTTTGGAAAAGTAATGAAATAAAATTAAAAACTGCCATCGAATGGATAGAACTCCGTAGGGCAGTGGTTCTCAACCTTCCTGATGCTGCGGCCCTTTCATACAGTGCCTCATGTGGTGGGGACTCCCCAGCCATAACATGATTTTCCTGGCTACGTCATCACTGTCATTTTGCTACTGTTACGAATCGGGCGACCCCTGTGAAGGGGTCTCGAACCCCAGGTTGAGAACCGCTTCCATAGAGGTTCCAAGTCTGTGCGTCTTTACACTAGCAGGCAGCTTCATCCTTTCACGGGGCGTCTGGTTGGTTCAAACTGCTAGTCTTGAGCGCAGCGTGGGACCTACCACGCCCCCGGGGCTCCTTGTTTAAGCAGCTTTTGTGCAGTGCTCCAGGCAGAGCTTTACCAATTAAACTAGCTCTTGGTTTGGGTCCTGGTTTCCAAATGGGCTGATAGCCACAGGGTCAGCAGTTCAAACCCAGCAGCTGCTCAGTGGGAGACCAGGCTTCCTACTCCCCTAAAGTTACAGCCTCCTAACCCCCCGGGGCCAGGTCTACCCTGTCTTACAGGGGCGCTGAGGGTTGGGAGCAGAGTCGATGGCAGCGCGTCTGCTTTTCCAACCTGATGGTTTGTTTTAAAATGACTTCAGGAGATGTTTGTGGCTCAACAGTACCGACAGTCATGTTTCCCTGCCCCTGCATGCTGTGACCGCTTGCCAGTGACCGCGTGATGGTGCTCACAGTAGTTGGTGCCGTTTGTCAGCCTGAAAGCGCTGGAGGTCTTTCCAGAAGTCAGCTGTCTGGCATAGTTTTGGCTAGAAGTCAGCAAAATGCTGAGGCTTGAGATTTACTTAAAGACTATCTATCCCCAGACCACAGCATTGGGGGTTCACCCAGCTTCTGTGGTCCCAGAAAATCTGGGTTCCATGAGAGTTTGCATTCTGACCTGCCTGTTCCCCTTTCATCGGATTCTTCTGTAGAATCCTTAGTGAAAACATTACGGTAGGTGGGCCCTTCTGAGCGGTTCCCTAGCAAAGAAGGCAATTGCCAGGGAGGCAGTTAGGTAGCCCCTCATCAGCTCTCGGCTCTCTCTCTCCCAGACTCTCCTTACTTGAAGTTGAAGCCAATAGAGAGCAAGGAGTTGGGCCTGAAATGGCCACCACCAGGCACTACACTACTCGGGCTTTTGCGTGGTGTGACTGCACCGGATGCATCCTCAGCGGGGCAGGCAGGGTAGAGCAGGACATCCGACCTCTCACTGCACAAGATCAACAGCCCAGGGCCCATTCCTCTGAGGGGGGCAGATGGGCTCCTCTCTTCGGCCATCTTGGGGACACCGGCTATCCCGCCCACTGCACTCTACTTCTCGGCCAAGTCCATGACCCGCTGACGTCACCACAGGCAACTCAGGTAGCATTTTGGACTGGCTTTGCGCAGCCTGACCCTTGCTGAAACTTTGCCTTTCCACCTGATATACTGACTCCATCTACCCGCTGCTTCGTCCCATCTCCAGTGTTCATTCTCTCTCTCTCTCTCTCTTCTCTCGCTCGTGGAACAAGCCGCTGGTGGCTTCAAACTGTCGGCCTTGTGGTTAGCAGCCAAAGCGGAACCCACTACACTACCAGGAAGTGTACCAATCCCGTGGGTGGGCCCCAAACAACTCATTTGCATAGGCCCACCCAGCCATTTGGCAATACATCGTGTGGAGAAAGGCCAATCAAACCTCCGTCTCCCACATGGAAAGCAAGAACTCCACCACCAAATGACCAGTGTCCCCGCGAGGCATGATAGACCCTGTGCAAACCTTGACAGATTTGGGGGGGTCCTGGAAACACTCATCTCCAGAAGAGAATTCAAAGCAGGATGCACAGAGGCGACTGGGTTTCTGGGAGTCCCTGCACTGCCCCTCTCTGCCCACCGGGCGGCAGCAGTGCACCTTAGTTAACGTGACGCCCCGCGGAGGGGGTGGAAGCTGCCTGGCCCTGCTGCTGGCTTTGTCCAGCGAAAGATGATCAAGAGGAGTTTTGTTGTTTGTTTGTTTTCTTAGGAAAGAATGGACAGGTCTGACAGTAAAATGTGAACCCTCGCGGGGTAGCTGGTGGACTACACAGTTTCACAACCGATTTAGGATTTGCAGAAGAATGTGCAAACACGGTAGGTACAGTTTCTCCCCACACCCTTCTCTCGCTGGGTCACCTGACTTAAGAATCCCTCTGGACTGACTACTGCCCTGAAGGCCGGCCTTGGAACGTACCCCTGACACCACAGGGATCAGAGACAAGACCCCGGGGGCCATTTCCATTCTCTGCTTGGGGTCCCCAGGAGTGGGTCTGCCTCCCACACACCCCCACCCTCCCCACCCCCCACGCAGGTTGGGATTATTTTTCCACACTCACATGATGTGTGTGTGTGTGTGTGTGTGTGTGTGTTACCGTCGAGTTGATTCTGCATGTGTGCCCAATAGAACTGCCCCTTTCAGGAACAGATGGGCAAGCCTTGCTTCAGGCCCCTCCAGGGGTACAGCGGGAGGGAGGTTTGAACCACCGCCCTTCCAATTAGTGGTCGCGCATGGACCCATCTATACTAACTTTATCAAAGCCCATGTTTCACTCGGGCCTTTCCATCTACCCCGAATGCCCTAGTTCAGTCCTGGGGTCCCACGAGGACACCTGCTGACATATAGTCGCCAGGCCTCCTCTTGGCTGTGACAGTTTCTCCAGCTTCCCTGGGTTCTTAACGACCTAGACTGATTTGAGGGGGTCTGATCAGATATGCTTTGTAGACAGTCCCTTGATCGGGATTTGTCACATGTCTGTCTCGTGACTCTCTGGGGCTCTGGAGCTTGGGGGAGGCACCCCCCAGAGAGAGAGCACCACCCCCACCACCCATCACTGTCAGCAGGAACACTCTCTGGCTGAGAAGCTCCTTGGGTCTGGTGTCCTAGTGGGCTTGGCCTGCAAACCACAAGGCCAGCAGTTCAAAACCACCAGCCTCTCTAAGGGAGAAAGAAGAGGCTTTCTGCGCCCCTAAAGAGTTACAGCCAAGGAAACTGACAGGGACCGTTCCATCCTGTCCTGGAGGGCCACTCTGAATTGGCATGGACTCAAAGGCCATGGCCTCTGGGTCTGGTCTCCGTGGTCAAGTCACACCCTGACCTCTTGCCGTCCTGCCCCCTGAGCAAGTCACTATGAACACCCCACACTTGCACACCTGTGGGGCGAAGACCCGTGCTCCCCTCCTTGGAGCTACATTAGGGCTTAAGTTCTTTTATTTTATTAATTTTATTTTATTGGAGGCTCTTACAACTCATCACAATCCATACATAAATCCACCGTGTCAAGCACATCTGTACATATGTTGTCATCATTTTCTTTTTTTTGTTGTCATCATTTTCAAAACATTTCTTTCTACTTGAGCCCTTGGTATCAGCTCCTCATTTTTTTCCCTCGCTCCCCCATGAACCCTTGATAACTTATGAATTTTTATTTTCATGTCTTACACCGACCGCTGTCCTGTCTCCCTTTACCCATTTTTCTGTTGTCCGTCCCCCTGGGAGGGGGGGTACACATCAATTATCAGTTCCCCCTTACTTCCCTCCTCCTTCCCTTACCCTCCTAGTATTGTTACCCCCCTTATTGGTCCTGCGGGGTTTATCTGTCCTGGGTTCCCTGTGTTGGGAGCTCTTATCTGTACCAGTGTGCATGCTCTGGTCTGGCTGGATTTGTAAAGCAATAAATTCTTTTTCTCTAACAGTTTTATTGCCACTTCATCCACATGTCATACAGTCCAAGAATTCAATCATATCGAGAAGGTTGTTCAATCACCACCTACAATCCAGTCTAGGACATTTTCTTCTTCCTTGTACTCACTGTTGCTCACTAAATTAATTTTGGCAAAGATAAACCCAACCAAACCTCCCCCAACCCCACGACGTCCACGTGCATAATTCAGTGCCATTGATGAAGCTCTTCGTGTGGCACAGCCTTTGCTGCTCGCCTCTTGCATGAACATGAGCTCAAGGTCCCCTCAGGAACGACTCCTCTGTCATCCATGCTCACCACTGGTCAAGTGTGATTTCTTCTCTTTTTCAGTAGTTTTCTTGATATACTGTTCACCAACAAAACACTTCCATGATCAAATCGCTTTTTAAAACAGTTGTTTACACATCTTCACAATCACCTCTAATACTCCCCCACCCTCCGCACATTGCATGTCCCCCGATCCCCTCACCCTCCTCACCCTCGAGGTTTAAACTGAACACCCAGTTGGCAGGGGTGACAGCCCAATCCCCACTGGCAGAGTCCCCACATAGATTAAGCCACCCCTGAATTCTTTCTGAACATAAACCAGGAATGCGGATAGTCAGTCTCGTGCACAGTCAACGCGTATGGGAACGTGGATTATCTCCACCCCTTTCCAGCCAAGCCAGGGGGCAGTGTCTCTTAGGGCCTTCTCTGGGTGTGTCCTTGATGGAGATCCCCTTACTGGGGACAATACTGGGGGTCCCAAAGTTATGAGCCTGCCCTATCAGGGGTGCCCTGACTGTGTTGGTCAGAAGGCCCTGGACCAACTTGTAAGTTCTTCCCTGCATGTCCCAGTCCTGGCCTCCCCGCCTGTGGTGCCGCCGGATCTGTAATGCGGTTATCTGCCCCCAGTGATGAAACTGTAACTGTCCTTGGTCCCAGGCCTTGTTCAAAAGCGTGCTGACTGGGAGCTCTTGGAGGACATCACGACCTTGTGCAAATGGCCTCCCTCATCCGATGCTGTTTGTGTTTTTGTGCTGACTTTGACCTGCTGAAAAAGCTCGCTGTCCTCAAGTCCATTGTGACTCCTGGTGACCTAGAGGGCAGGGGAGAACTGCCCAGGTGGTTTTCTGAGTGTTGGTCTTTATGGGAGTCCAGAGCCTCTTCTTTGCCCTTGCAGAGCCACTGGTGGTTTTGAACTGCTGACCTTTCTGTTAACAGCTCAGCCACGTAACCCACTCCACCAGACCAACTACATGTTCTCCTGAAATGATGTTTGCTATTGGGGTTGCTTGTGTATCCTTCCACGGAGCGGAGTGGCCGCATCAATCATTTGGAATTCTGCCCCCACAGAGCTCTCCTTTGCCCACATCCCGCACGGGTGTTTCTCCGGGAAATTCCTTCCTTCCAGTTTCTGTCTGCCAGAATGTTTCCATGACAAAGCACTGGAAGCCGAAGAGAAGCTCCAAAGGCCATAGGAGGCTGCACCTGCCACACTGCTGAAGCCCCCCGGGGGGGGGGTGGAGACTCTGAGGTCCTTACTGAGAGGAGGGAGAGGGGGCGTGGGGCGTGGCAGAGGGACTGCAAGTAGCCTGCGTCCTCCCACAGGGCTGCGTGGTCTAGACTGGATTCTGTTTTGCACAGAGCAGGGCTGTGCTTTAGACACTCCCAGGCCTGCCCAGCAAGACAGAGCTCGTGTGTGTGTATATGTGTGTGCACGCATGCGCATCTTTGCCCCACCACCCAGGGGTTGGCACCCTTGGGTGCCCAGCCACACCCTCAGGCCCCAAGGTCCCAAGGTCATACTCCTGTTTCCTTAAACCAGCTCCGCATGGCTCACCTTCGAGGTCTAACCTGCCCTCCCGTCCCTCCCCTCCCCAGGCCGCAGCAGGTCCAGTGTGTGCAGCCTGGAATGACGCCAGGCTGACAGATGCCACGTCCTTGGCACTGTCCTAACAAGCCTTCCGTGGTTGCCAGAAAGTTCTTGTCCTTTCTTAGAAAACACAGCACTCGGCTTCCTGGTGATGCAATGCAGCGTTCGTATTGACTCACATTTTATGACAACAGGGCGATAAGAAGGACATCCCTGTTCTCCTTCAGGACCCTGCCACACACTTTCCAGACAGAAGTCTGTCCTGCTTTGAAAGTGTGTTTGTAGGTGGGGGTGCTGGGGAGCAGTGGAGGGGGGCGGGGAGTAAACATGTATTTTCAGGAATGGAAAGCATTTTGAATGAAATGAAGAACAAATTTTTAGAGGTAACCTAGATATAAATACGATGTAATTACACTTATGATTCTGCCCTGACAGCTATGCTGCCTTAGAGTGAGCACATGGGTGATTCTGTCTCCCTGTAGAAGCAGACATTCTTGTTATCTCCTCCCCCCGCCCCCCACAACTCATGCTTGCCCCCAATGCAGGTATTAGGTTTCCTCACCTGTGAGCTCAGGGACTTCACTGTGGTTGCCACCCACCTTGTGACGTATGTCACTACTGAATATGCATGTCTTATGGATACCTATAAATATCCCAGGACAGTAAAGACTCTCATTGTGCTGCTGAGATCATGGCCCTCCCGGTGGTGAGCATGCTACTATAAAACGTGCCTGACTCCTTTATTCTCCTCTCTGTCCTCTCTCTCCTCTAGCCTATGACTCTGCTCTGATCTTTATACATTATAACTGTACAATCGCACCTACAGAGCCTGCGGCGGCCAGAGGCTGGCTTACTCTGCCAGCTGGGCACAGCCCTCGCTCGCCATCCTCAAAGAACGTGCATAATTCCTCAGCACTGCGCTCCTGAGCTTTCAAAGTTCTTAACACGTCTTCAGGAGAAGAGATGGGACTGGCTTCCCGGTCTGCGGAAGACTGAAATACTGTGGGGAGAGGGCCTTCGGGGCCAGGCACCGATGGATCACGTCGCATCCTGGGGACACAAGCTGGTGTCGTGGTGCCTTGGGACACTGAATCCTGGATCTTCAAGGCACACAGTGTGCTCCAGAGACTGCACCAATGAGATCCCACGGGGGAACTTCACCGGGTGGATTAGACGCTACCTGAGATACATCAAGAAGCTAAGGCCTTGAGCCAGAAAAGGCAAGGTGTCTGCGGAAGCAGAAGACGGCTGCGCCAAGGCTGGAGAGCTGTTGGCAGGCAGACAAGTGCGGGGCATCAAGAGAACTGTTATTCTGGCCAACCCTGGAGCATCATTGCAAAGGCTGTGGTGTTGTTGGCTGCTATTGAGGGACAGCTCAGAGGTGCTATGGGTGGGGGTGGGGTTAACCTCTTGACGTGGTGACATAAGTGTTTCTGTTTTCTAGTAAGTGGGACCCAGGATGGATGAACCTATAGGGACAGCAAGTGGGACAAAGGGGTTGGGAAGGGGGAGCCGAGGGGGGGGCAGTGATAAAAGGGAGATGACGTCAAGGAACCCAGGGAAAAAATAGGGTGTTTGGAAATGATTGTGGAACCAAGTACAACTCTGCTTGAACGGCACCCTGACATGACATTTAGGTTAATTCCCAAGTAAGAATAAACTGAAAGACCAAACAAGACAATTAGTTCTTACATCACGGCCCTGCTGACGACTCTCTCCAGGCAGGTCCGATGCGCCCAAGTCTTCAAAGTGACGTCTCCGCTTTGTGACGCTTCACCGAGGCTGATCTGCCCAGTGCGAAGCAGCGTCGGGCTCCTTGGCGATGGTTTCCATGGTCACTGATGGTGGAGCCTCTGTTTAAACAGTGACAGGCTCCAACCCCATGAAGGCAGTGCTCCTTTGTCCCGTGAGCTCAAGGGACGGCAGTGAGGGTCCCCCTTTCAATCCTCACTGCTTGAGGGGGGTCCGGAGTGGCCCGTCCTGGGAATTCGGCCTTGACTGGGAAAGGCAGGCGTCAGATGTGGCTGAAATTTGTCTGATTGACCATGAATGTGGAGGACGTGAAATCGTTTTCATGGAAGCCAGACTAGAGAGCAGATGATGGGATCTTCCAGCTCTTTCTTTGGGCTTAAAATAGAGGCTTTTAGGAAAGGACGTACTGAAGAGCAACCTCACATTTAGAACCACTTGAGCAGAGGGCTAGAGTTTCCTGAGAGCAGCCAAAGATGGCTATTTCCACGCTGACGCCAACTTCACAACACAGGAAAGGAAGAGAGAACATCTTTTAAAGGGAGGGCGCGGGGCAAGGGGCCTGTTGCCATGGTGACCCTGTGAAACAGAGTAGATCTGCTCCTTCAGGTTTCTGCAACCGTAAATACAAATCTTTATCAGACCAGACAGCCTCATCCTCCCCCCAAAGAGCAGCTGGTGAGCTTGAACCAGCGTCCTTGCACCGGAAACACTAAGCAAACGAATCCTTAACGCACTGTGCCACTAGTGCTCACTGAAGAACAACTTCAGACACTAATAAAAGATGCTTTGAATGAAAAGGATGATATCCAGCTATTTGCTCAGAACTGGCCGGGGAGGGTGAGGGAGCGCCGCCTCTCATTCGCTACCATGGACCCAATTCTGGCTCACAGCGAGCCCACAGGACAGAGGATGGTAGGCTACGTCGTTAAAGGAGCCTCATCTCCCTGAGGGATGCTGGGGGTTCAAACTGCAGACTTTGCAGAAGACACAGGATATAGCGGGAGAGCAGTACTCTGTGGAGACCGCCAGGATTTCAGGGTCAGCGATCATCCCCGGAGCTCACGGGGAAGCCTTCCTCCCTCGGATTTGGGGCCCCCTGAACTGTGAGAAAACAAATATCTGTTCCCCAAAGCCAGCCCTGACAGCACAGCAAAAACACAGACTCATTTTGAAACGCCAAGGAGTGGAGTGTTCGCTAACGAAGAGGAAACGATTGGTGACTGGCCTCCTTAGAGATCACACACACACACACACACACACACACACACACACACACACACAGGAGCCCTGGTGGCTTAGTGGTTACACGTTGGGCTGATAACTGCAAGGTCAGCAGTTCACAACCACCAGCCACTACATGGAGAAAAGACGGGGCTTTCCAATCCCCAAAGAGATTCCGTCTTGGAAAGCCACAGGGCAGCTCTCTCCTGTCCTCTAGGGTCCCTGTGAGTCTGCGTCAGCTCAATGTGAGCGAGTTTGGTGTGGAGATAGATGTGCGTGTGTGTGTGATAGATATAGATGTTTTACACATCACATGTGTGTGACACACATAACATACAAAAACATGACATCTATATAAGCATGTTACATATATATATATATATATATATATATACACGCACCCTGGTGGTATAATGGTTAGGCTTTAGGCTGCTGTCCTTGTGGTTGGCAGTTTGAACCCACCGCAGGTCTTCTCCGCCCGTCAACAGTGACCGTCTCGGGAACCCACATGGGGTTGTTATGAGTTCATATTGACTCGGTGGGCGTGTGTTTGGTTTATTTGTATAATATATATAATATTTATCTACCTGTTTATTTAGTTATTTTTGGAGAGCATTGGCTTTTATTCATTGTAAGCTCAGAGGGTATTAGAAGGTTTGGAGTGGAGGAAAGACCATTTTAGTTTAGCTTTATCTTGTTTATGTCTGCATTGACTGTTGAATGCGGGTGTCTTCTCTTTTGCCTTCCCCGTCACCAGAGTTAATACGGTCAATCGTCCGGTAGCTGGTTTGCCCTTCCTCCCCCTCCCAGTCCTGGAAGCCACCGCAAATCCCATCAAGAAGATGCTATGGGAGACCACTGTGGTGAAGAGGTCAAGGAGGGGCTTTCACCCTGAAAGGAACATGCTTGGGAGGGCCCCAGCGCTTCCAGCTTCTCGACTGAACAAGCACGGTGAGAGGATAGGGCGCTGGCGCTGCAGGAGGGAGGGAGAGAGCGGCATCGGGATCGGAGAAAGGCTGTGGGGCAACCTGCAGGATGCAGATGTCACAGCCGCACTTGCTGAAAGTGAGGCGGGATTGAAGCACTTGCGAATGGAGATCAAGAGCTGCAGCCTTCAGTGTAGATTACAGCTCAATGTAAACCCAAATCCTCACAACTGGACCCATAGGTACCATCAGGATAAATGGATGAAAGGTTGATGTTGTTGAGGATTTTGTCTCACTTGGATCCGCAATCAATGCTCATGGAAGCAGCAGTCAGGAGATGGAGTGATGTGTTGCATCGGGTAAATCTGCGGCACAGACCTCTTCAGAGTACTGAAGAGCAAGGATGTTTCTTTGAGCACTCAGGTGGGCCTGACCCAAGCCCTGGTATTCCCCATTGCCTCACGTGCTTTTGAAAGTTGGACCGTGAACATGGAAGACTGTCAAAGAGAGTATCAACACATTTGAGCTGTGGTTCTGGGGAGGAATATGGAAAGGTCCACGGACTGCTGAAGGACAAACAGATCTGTATTGGGAGAAGTTAGGCCAGAGTGTTCCTTTGGACTTATTGTCAGGAGAGGCCAGTCCCAGGGGAAGGACATCGGGTTTGGGAGGGGCGGTGGAAAAGAGGAAGGCCCTCGACGAGGTGGATGGACACCGTGGCTGCATCAATGGGCTCGGGCGCAGGAGCCATGGGGAGGGCAGCACAGGACCGGGCAGCGTTCCCTTCTGCCGTGCATGGGGTCCCTGTGGGTCGGAACCGACTAGGTGGCACCTACCAACAGCCACAGCATCGGAGGTTCTATTGAAAGGCTTTGAATGGAAGCGCAGACCCTGTGATGGGAACTCCAAGAGAAGGAAGCTGGGTTAGGAATGCCAAGTCCTTCCAGAAGTTCATCTTCCCAGGATCCGTCCTATCCTTGTGGAGAACACCACACACACACACACACACACACACACACACACACAAGAGAGATCCACCCTGCAGGCAGAGAGCTGGACATTTATCTAAAAAACAGTCCCACATCTGGCCAGACACAATCCCTGGCTGTCACCTAAGCCTGTTTCTCTCCTGGGAGGGAAGTGTGTGATGGTGGCCGAGACCTCTGCTGGAGGAAAGAAGCGTCAATCTGTGAAACTTCTCTCCAACTCCCCGCCCCTGAGTCGGGCATCCAATAAAAATGACTGAGGACGACTTTGACGTGTCTTCTGATGTCCCTGCTGCTCCAAGTGAGACTTCCAGGAGAGACCAAGATAAAGTACAGGCTGCCCCCTCGTTCCCTCCCCATCCCAATCTTGTGGCTCGGATACCAGAAGAATGTTCCAAAACTTTCTTGAAGCCCTCCTGTACAGATTATTTCTCAGACTTAGTCATTCATCTCAGCCATTATACTTAGATTGGCTTAATTTCATTCTCAAGATAGCCCAGAACCCTGGTGGCCCAGCAGTTAGGTGCTCAGACGCTAAGATCAGCGGTTCAAATCCACCAACTGCTCGTTGGCAGGCAGATGAGGCTGTCTGTTTCCCTAAAGATACGCTGTCTCAGACCCCTGTGGAGCAGTCAGCTCTCCTCTGTCCTGTAGGCTGAACCGGACTCAACATCAATCGGCTTAATGAGTCAGACATCGAATTGCCTGTTTTTGTTGTACTGTTGTCAGGTGCCACCCACGCAGTCAGACTGGCCGCCCGATGCACAGCCGAGTGACCTGCGCCAGCTTCCTCACCTCGACATAGCCCCTGTGGGTGACAGCGATGGCCAAGGAGACCGAAAGAAACGTCTGCAGAGAAGTCCAGACAGACGCTCCTTAGCATGTCTCATGCACTTTGGACGTGTGTGGGGGAGCCCGGCCCCTGGAGGAAGGCATCCTGCTGGTAAAGAGGGGCAGCGGCGGACCCCGGGGCTGTTTCTGTTACTGCCACCAGCTCAGTCCTGACTGCCAGGGGCCGGGTGGACAACCGAGCAAAACGCCGCCGGTCCGCACCAGCCGAAATTGTCTTGGGTTTGAGCCCTTGTTGCAGCGCTGGGCCGGGCCATCTCGCTGAGGCTCTTCCTTTGTTCTCGCTCCTGCTGTCCCTCGACCGAGCACCAAGTCCTGCTCCAGTGGCCGGTCCCCCGATAATGTGTCCGCAGTCGGGAAGGCGAAATCTTGACATCTGTGCCTTCGAGGAGCACCTTGGCTCTGTGTTGTTCTGGACAGATTTGTTCGTCCGCCTGGCAGTCCGTGCGAAATTCAATATTCTTCCCCGACACCATCATGCAAAGGCATGAATTCTTTTAGTCTGCTGTTCAGCTTTCGAATGCAAACGAGGTCACTGGAAAATGTCAGGGCTTGGGGCCGGCGAACCTTCATCTTCAAAGTGACAGTATTTCCTCTGAGCTACGAGTTCCTAGGTTTGCGCCTTGGTGTGAACAATTCTAATTAGAGCAGGGGAAATATTCCTAAACCACGGCCTTCAAGACAGCCGAGCACGAAAGACAAGCATCCTCCACATGTCTGCAGGCGCAGATATCCGCGTCAACATTCCCGGAATAAGTGTGGGGTGTTGGGCCTCCAGACACCACTCTCCCCGGGAGCTGCGCCTTTAGCTCTTGAGGGAACCCATGCAGAACATTGTGGAGCATGACCAGCCACGCAGACCGAGAGTCCACTTTCCCCTGTTGCTCTTTCTGGGTGTCACTGGACTGGGTCGTCTCCAGGTGGCTGGCTCCTTCTTGTCAATCATTTCTGGGTTCATGCAGCGCACATCCCCAATGCCCACCCTCACGAGTGCTGCAGACCCCCCACCCACCACCCCTCCCTCCACTTCCTGTCACGGAGCTTGGAACCAGGCAGGCTTATTTGCTTGTTCAAAGTCTGTCACGTGTCCGCACGTGAGTCCCTGCAGCCTGTCCCCACCCCCACCCCCGCCCCCCGGGCCACGCATCTGCTCACTGACAATCCCCTTTGACCTCACCTCTTGCCTTCATTTCCCCTTCTAACCTGACACTTGACTCATGTCACGTCCACAAAATACAATTTCGAACATACATATGGAAATATCTACTGCTAAATCTCTTTTATAAAAAAGCCATTGTTTTACTCCCTCACCTCCATCTACTGATTGTGGGTGTCTCGGGGCCATTGGCAGCCGGCTGACCCCTGCACAGCTCACAGAGCTAGAGGGGCAGACGCCCCGCTGCTCCGCCATCCAGTTCCACGGGTCCCCCAAGCGTTCCCCTCCCTCTGGCTCTGAGTGCAATGGCTTCCACCAGCAATGGCAACCGGTCCCAGCAAGAAGACAGACTGCAAAAAATCCTCTTCCATAATCATCAGCTCCAAAATGCAATTCCCGAGAGTCCGTTTCCTGACTGTGTGTGTGTGTGTGTGTGTGTGTGTCCGTGCATGGCACACAACGTTCCTAGAGACCATAAAGTTTAAGCAAACGTAGAGAGAACTCATAGTCTGGCCTGAAGAGCCTGTGTAAATGCCAGTTCTCTCCCAGGTGTGCGCAAACCCAGTCAAAAGCCCAGTGGGTTTAGCAGACAAGTGGAAAAACCGTTCTCAGATTTGTCTGGGAAAGTAAACCCGGCTTACAATTGCCAAGCACTTTTTAAAATGCAAAAGAAAAGTGAGGATGAATAAGGATTTTGAAGTCACTAAAACAAAAGTCCTCGAAGAAATTATCAGTGAGTATTTACGATCAAAGAGGGCAGAGGCTTTCAAAGTGTACCCGCCGTGGAAAAATAACCGTGAACGGAGCAAATAACCTCTCTCTCTCATCTGTCTGTCTGTCTATCATCTATCATCTATCGTCTATCTATCTATCATCTATCTGTCTATCTATCATCTATCAATCATCTATTATCTATCTATCTGTCTATCTAACATCTATCTATTATCTATCATCTATCTGTCATCTATCTATCTATCTATCTATCTATCTATCTATCTATCTATCTACCTACCTACCTACCTACCTACCTACCTATCTATCTATCTCTATCCCTATCTCCCCTCTCTTCCCCTGAAGAGAAACACGTGGGTTTTAAAAACAGCATGGGGGCGACACCAATAAGGCCAGGGACCTGCCTCCTATTGCCCCATCGGGCTCAGAGTGGAACCATGGCCCATAGGGTGTCTGTTATTTGCCTGTACACTTAATTATGCATGGCTAAGATCCTTTGATCAGCTTTTAAAAAAATTCTTTTTATTAGGGGCTCTTACAGCTCTTAAAACATTCCATGCATCCGTTGTATCAAGCATATTTGTTTATATGTTGCTATCATCATTTCCAAAACATGTTCTACTTGAGCCCTTGGACTCTGACCAGTTTTGAGAGGCCTCGTAGGTTTCTCAGTGGTTGGTTTTTCAGGAGTAGATTGCAAACATTGTTTTCCCAAGAAAGAATCCCAGCTTCTGGGTGGATGAGACCTCCCAGTTTTTCAGTAGCAGCCAATCCCCTGCCCAGGGATTCCTCTTTCGTAACCGGAACTCATTTGATTGAGTTTGGCTACAGACGTGTGTGTGCATGTACACACACACACACACACACACACACACACACACACACACACACACCCTCCTAACCCACTGCCAAATTGACTCACAGTGACCCCATAGGGCAGAGTAGATCTGCTCCCAGGGGTTTCTGAGACTAACACGTCACCACAGCAGAAGCCTCGTTTTCCTCCTGTGTTCAAACTACTGACCTTGCAGTTAGCAGCCTGGCACTTAACCCACTACACCATCAGGGCTCCTTGAGTTTGCTGCTACCTAGGAAAAAGGATTACATTTCTCAGCCTTCTTTCCATCCGCCAGAAGTCACGAGAATTTTTCCAACTTGAGCTGTGCCCCTTTATTTACCTTGTGGTACTCTATTACACAATTTATCACTACGGAAAGCTATTATTTCCCCTCCGGTCTCCATCAGGTCCGAGACACTTCTCAAAGGAAGGCTTTCCATCTTCCCGCCTTTTCCCCTTGTACACGAATCCAGAGGCAGTTGTGGGAGCAGAACTAGGGAATGCCTCATGGTTCAAAATCAGGAAAGGTGTGCAGCAGGACTGTGGGATCCAGCCTCACATGGGATGGATCCTAAGGGGACGGTTGTACCACTGAGAGGTCCATTAAAGAGACCTGGGACAAGGTATACAAGGGCTCACCTCTTCCATGGCGACCAGAACCAGAGAGAGAGAGAGGAGTGTATTCTCCCACGGTCTTAAATCGTCTCAGGCACGCAAGCCACAGTAAGCACATACGTACCTGGGAGGGGTTGTAGTAGAGACATACATGTAACAGGAGGGGACTGAGTTGGGGTATACATGCAATAGGAAGGGAAGGTGCTAGAGGCCTAGATGTGACAGGAAGGTACACACAAGGTGGGAGGGTTCTAGACTCAAGACGGCAGCCTCACCTTGGTCCTCTCTGGGCTGGCTTGACCTAGGTGTCTCTGAGCTCTTCTCCAGGGGGGGCAATCTATGACCCTGACCAGAAGGGAGTGGGCCCTACTTTGCGTGGAACAGACAATAGGGAGATCGTCCTCAAGCAGTTGACCCCAAGCATGTATCGTAGCAGTCATGTGTTTGCAAGTTAGCACCTTAATATTGGCGTTATTATGGGGGGCATCGTGGGGACTAACTTTTACTTAAGAGAATGTGTCATCATCAACCCATGATCGTGAAAGTCTCCCTTCCCTCCCAGACTCCTGAACGTATGAGCGTGGAGAGTTTGTCCGCATACACTCTCTTCACGGGTCTGTTTCCCACACAGGGCTGGATCCTCACACCACACTTGTTCAATCTGCGTGCTGAGCAAATCACCAGAGATGCTGGATTACCTGAAGAAGAGTGTGGCATCAGGATTGGAGGAAGGCTTGTGAACAACCTGCCACATGCAGAGGACGCAACCTTGCTGGCTGGAAGTGAGGAGGACTTGAAGCATGCAAGGATCAAGGATCGCAGCCTTCAGTGTGGGTGACAGCTCAATGCAAAGAAGACCAGAGTCCCCACCACTGGACCAGCAGGTGACAGCGTGATAAATGCAGAAAAGATAGAAGTTGCCCAGGATTTCGCTTGGATTCATAACCAATGCTCATGGAAGGAACAGTCCAGAGATCAAAAGTCACATTGCATTAGGTAAATCTGCGCACAAGCTCTGTTTCAAGTGTTGAGAAGCCAGAATGTTACTTTAACGACTCAGGGATGTCTTCCCCAAGCCATGGGATTTTCATTGGCCTCGTGTGTGCGTGCGTGCATGTGTGTGTGCGTGCGTGTGCGTGTGCGTGTGTGTGTGTGTGTGTAAAGTTGGGATTGAATAAGGAAGACATTAGAGAATCGATGTGTTTGGACGGTGATGCTGGAAAAGAAATTGAAAGTACTCTGGACGATTTACTTAAAGGACAAACAAATCTGCCTTGGAGGAAGTATGGCCAGAGTGCTTCTGTCTTACGTACTGTGGACATGTTGAAAGAGGAGAGCGGTCCCTGGAGGAGGAGGAGGAGGACATGTTTAGGAAAGTGGAAGGGCAGCAAGCAAAGAAGACCTTCGAGGAGCTGGATTGACACGTGGCTTCAACGATGAACTCAAGCGCAGGATCAGTGGCGAGGACGGCGTGGGACCGGGCAGTGTCTGACTCTGTTGTGCACAGGGTGGCTCTGGGTAGGACCTGACTTGATGACAACAAGAACCTTTCTCCCAAAGAATTCTAGCTCTTCGGTAGATGCCACGTCTAAGCAACAGACTTTGCCGCCTCCAGAGGCTCAAATCGTGTTCTTTTTCAACCCTTTATGAGTTCGGGGTACAAAGCAAAGACTGAAGGGGCAAGATCAGGGCTGTCGGGTGGATGCAGTGAGGTTTCCCAGTGAAATCTCACAGGACAGCCCTCCATGGCCTCGAAGGAGGAGCAGATACACGGTGTAATGGGGAATTTCTCAGCACACAACTCCCCTGGCCTTTTCCGCATCAGGACAATTGTCAAAGTTCTTCCTAATAAGCCTCTGTGGCCATCCTTTGTCCTGCAAGCAAGTCGATCAAGATGACCCCTGTAGACCTCCAAGAACGGCCAGCATGTCCTTCTGCTGAACCTCGGGCTCGAACAGGCCTGGCCCAGCAGGTTCCTCAGGAGCCACTTTTGATCGGACCTTTGATTTGAAGGCACGTAGAGGGTACACGTTGGCCTAATAGCCACCAGGTCTGTAGTTCAAAACCCCCCCACTGCTCCATGGGAGGAAGATGAGGCATTCCACTCCCTTAAGGAGCTACAGCCTCAGAAGCCCACGGGGGAAGTTCTACCTCGCCCTATGTGGTGGCTGTGCATGGAATTGACCCGATGGCAGTGGGTTGAGAGGTTCAAACAATGTCTTACTGAGAACAAAGATGCATTTAACCGGGTTTTGCTTGGAATCAGACAGTGCCTGCATGAACGGGAAGCCCAGTAGCAATACTTCGGACTTACGCTCATCATATAGATACTGTGTGTGTGTGTGTGTGTGTGTGTGTGTGTGTCAAACCCAGCACTGTTGAGTCCATTCTGGTTCATAGGCTTCTGATACATAAATACACCAACATTTTCTTTTCAATTTCTTGCCTACACACTTAGACAGTCTGTGTCGACTTGAAACCTTCTGTTTATCAATATTTTCTTCTAGCACTGTTAATTTTGTTACATCAAAATCTCTAAGTCATCCTTACTTTTCCCCCTTCTTTCAATGTTCTTGGCAATGGTAATGCATTCGCTTCCCAAGACCAATTACGGAACGCATTTTCTCCTTGTTTGCAAAAACCCATTCAGCTTTTAATCAGATTTTCTTTAACTTGTGAGCTTTTAAGAAACATCGCAAATTAACTTTATTACATGAAATCAAATTAATGTATCTGTGACATTTTCATAATCTTCCCATCCAGGCACAATCTATTTTCTTTCTCCATTTATGTCAGTTTTATACCCTCAATAAAATGCTGTAGTGTACTTTCCGAGGTCGTAAATGTATTCCTCAGAATGCTACACTTGTAGTTGCCATTATGGAGGGAAATTTTTACGGATGATGTTGCTAACTGTATGGATATACATCGAAGATGTTGTTGTTAGAAGTCTTCAAATTGACTCTACCACATAGTGATATATATCATGTGTATAAGATAGGTATATCTATGAATTACATATAGATACACATAGCTGAATAAACATTGCCCTGTCCCGTGCCATCCTCTCCACAGGAGGCTTGTTTGAACCCATTGTAGCTGCCATTGTATCAACCTAGCTTATTAAGGGTCTGTCTTTCTTGTTGGTCCTCTGCGCCCACGCACAATGTCCTTCCCCAGGGATTGCTCCTTCCTGATAACATGTCCAAAGTAAGAGTGCTAGACGGGGTTGACTAGAGAAAAAAATCCAAGGACACACATCCATGTGTAAGAGAGAGAGTTTTATATTGAAGAGCAATTGCATATTAAGAACATCCCCGCCCAGTCCAGATCAAGTCCATAAGTCAGATATTAGCCCATCTGTCTGATACTAGCCCATAAATTCCTCTTCAGAATCACGCAGCACATGTAATGACCCCGAATGCAGGACGATCACAGGCCAGTGGTGACAGTCTTGTGGATCCAGTGGCAGTGGAAGCATCTCAGTGTGGGTGCGGGTCTCCACGTGGCTTCTCCAGCTCTCCGAGTGTCTCTTCAACGTGGCTCCGCGCAGCTTGTCCATACGAGAGTGAAAGCAGAGAGAGACAGGGTGTGGCCCCCCCACCAGGAAGAAAGAGAGGAAGTTCCCAGAATCCTCATGAGCAGGCCATGGTCACAAGGAGGCATCGTCAGGCTGTGACCTGATTGACAGGCTAGACTCCATCCCTACACTCTTAATACCCTCAAGTTGACATGAAATTGTGTAGCTGCCGCAGTAAATGAGACAAAGTCCTGCCATCCTTGCTTCTAAGGAGCCCTGCTTGGCTTCCTCCCAAACCGATTGGTTGGTTCTTTGGGCAGTCCGTGGTATGTTCAGTACGCTTGGCCAACACCTTAAATCGAGTGTGTCAGTTCTCCCTCTGCACCCGGGGTTTGAATGGCTGCCCGTGGTCAGATGTCCAGGGGCACTTGTGACAGTGCCTCTTTCTGAGGCCCAGATACCTGCTGTGCTAGGCTGGGTTGACTGAAGAAACAAATCCAGGGATACTCATACGGATGTAAGAGAGAGCTTTAGATCAAGAAGTAATTATTTTATGGAGAAAACACCCCAGCCAGTCCAACTCAAGTCCTTAAGTCCGATACTAGCCCATAAGTCCCACTTCAGACTCACACAGCCACATAAAATGATGCAGAACGCAGGAAGAGCACAGGCCGGTGGGTACAAAGTCATGTGGAGCCAATGGCAGTGGCTCTCTCAGCAATCAGGGTCCACCAGCAGGAAGGTGAAGGCAGAGAGAGAAGGGGAGGTTCCCAGGACTCTCCTTATGAGAAAGCCACGCCCACAAGGAGGCACCATCAGCCTGATAGGTTGAAACCCTCCCCTACACTTTTGTCTCTCTTCGAGTTGACATGGAATTAGGTAACTACCACACCTGGAGAGAGTTAGGTGCTCCTTTGGGGAGACTGCTGAGCTAGTAAGTGGTGGCGGGGGAGAGTCAATCCCAAGGAGTGGATCTCTGGGGTCTGGGCTCTCTGTGGATGATATCTAAGACCCCGTGTGTGGTCAGACGAGGAAATGAAAGGGCTTGGCACAAGGTGCAGGGCTTGCTCTTACCCCGGGGGGCCTACTCGTGTCCGGGGCACAGCTGTGCTGCCATGAGGTGACTAAGAGCCATCAAAACCAAGCCCAATGCCTAGGTCTAAAGGCCCAGCAGTGGATGCCCATGCCCATGTCTATATGCCCTGGCTGGTTCAACTATTGTGGTCATTTGCCTGTGGCTATGATGATGGATCCTGAAGGACAAACAAATCTGTCTCGGAAAAAGTACAGCCAGAGTGCTCCTTAGAGGTAGAGGTGGCATGATTTCATCTCACACACTTTGGATGCTGTCAGGAGAGCCCAGTCCCTGGAGACGGCCATCGTGCCTGGTGGAGGGGCAGTGACAGAGACCAAGACCCTCAACAAGATGGACTGACAGTGGCTGCATCGATGGGCTCAAAGGGACAGACAATGGGGAGGATGGCACGGGGCCAGGTGGTTTCATTCCGCTGTCGAGAGAGGTCCCTAAGAGTTGGAACGGACTTGATGGCCCCTAGCCACAAGGATCACGTGGCGCTGGAAGCGAGACCCCAGCACTGCACAGAGCAGCCAGCTTACCCATGGTGGACAGGTGTCCGCAGAGCTGCCGGACTAAGAAATATCAGGAGGAAAGACCTGGCAAGCTATTTCTGAAAATCAGCATATATATATATATATATATATATATATATAAAGAAATATCAGGAGGAAAGACCTGGCAATCTATTTCTGAAAATCAGTATATATATATATATATATATATATATATATATATATAAATAGAGAGAGAGAGAGAGAGAGAGAGAGAGAGAGAGAGAGAGAGAGAGAGAGAGAGATGAGGAAAGACCTGGCAATCTATTTCTGAAAATCAGCCTATATATATACATATATATAATATATATTCCTTGTTTTCCAAAACAGGAAAAATCAATAAGAAAAGTGGAACTGTTCTCCATTTCCTGGGAGAAAGTTGAGGCGATCTGCACCTATGGAGAGTGACAGCTTCAGAATCCCGTGAGAGGTTCTCTACAAGTCAGAATCCACTTGATGGAGGTGGGGGGGGGGCGTGAGGGCGGGGGGGGGCAGTTGTTGTTTGGGTTTGTTTGGACTTGGTTTTTGTTAGTGGTGTAGCGGTTAAGTGCTTAGCTGCTAACCAAAAGGTTGGTGGTTCAAACCCACCAACCATTTCATGGGCAAAAGAGGAGGCAGTCACCTTCCATAGACTGCATCTTTGGAAAACACACAGGCATTTTATTCTGCCCTATAGGGTCCTATAGAGTCATTATGAGTTGGCACCAACTCCATAACCCCCAAATCAAACTCACTGCCCTAAGGGTAAATCCTTTAACCCACAACATCTTAATGGTCTTATAAAAAGAACTGACCTCCAGGCCTTCCAGCAGGGTGCTGGGGACGCCCTGGAGTAGATGAGGCACAGGGAGCCCTCAGCGCAACCGAAGAAGCCAGACGGACTGTGTCAGTACTTGTCCAGACGCTCACAGCTGGAACACAGCCGCGAACCTGATGGCTTCGAGAGTGAAGGCTCTAACTCCTAACCCTAAGGTTGGCGGTTCAAACTCGCCAGCAGCACCTCTGAAGGCTGGTGAGCTGCTTCAGAAAGAGGCTGGTCCTGGGAACCTGTGAAGTTCTACTGGGTAACTCAGGGTCGCCATGAATTGAAGCAATCCGGCGCCCACTGACAACAGGTCTGTGCCCCCGGTCCAATCACTGACATGTGGGCAATGTTTTTGTCACAGGGGCCAGGGGCTGTGATGAAGAGGAACAGGATCACGTGTGTGGAGAGCAGGCAGGCAGCAGGAGGACCTGGGCTGGCTCTTTGAGCTCCTCTCTGTTCTGTAGTAGAGTGGGGCACAATTCGTGGCCCGAGGGGTGATTGGAAGATGCCTGCCGAGTGGAGGAGTGAGTTTGGGGAGCAGGAATTGAGCCAGGGGTGGCTTTCTCTCAGGTTCTGGGACCACCATTGTGGACACAGGAGCCCACTGAGCTGATTAATGATCATCCAGGCCACTGTCCTCTCCAGCCTTCATGCAAACCAAGCCCCTCTTCACCCCATCTCCTCCCAAAGCCCCCAGTCCCTCAGCTGGCCCTTCTTCCTGCCTGCCTGTCCTCAAGGGCCCCCAAGATCTGAGTCAAGATAATCGAGGCAGTCCAGGGCTGGACCATGGACACAGAGGCTCGGGCAGCCCCACAAGACCTGAGGAGACAGGTCTGGGCAGCTGGGCGTGGGGGTGGGGGCTCTCAGACTCTCTGTCCTCCATGGTCAGTCCAAGCTCAGCACAAGGTCAGATACTGGGTTCTCCCAGCAGCACTCCACCAGGGAGAGTGCGCTAAGACCCTCAACTGGGGTACCCAGAGCTGAACCCCTGCAACAGAAATTGGCCCCCCTCCAATTCCTATGATTCTTTCAGGGTACAGACGTCAACTTGGAGACTTGCCAAACACAGTCTCCATGATTCTCCTGGGTGAGTGAGATAAGGGGAGGGCTGAGCGGGTCGATTGGTAAGAGGCCTCCGCTTTCTGCACTCGGCTGCAGGAGAGGACCCATCCAGAGACCCCTCTGGAAGGTTCTGCAGGAATGGAGAATGGAGGAGGATGGAAAGTGTACAAAGCACTTTAGGGCGCAAGATTGAGCCAAGTTCTTGGCCAAGGACAAGTGGAAGGAGGGGTGGTGGGAGGAGCTTTTCCAAAGAGAGGGGTTTGAGTGAGGTGGAGGTAGGTGGGGAATTGTCTAGACCCTGAGCTTTGCTTGGTAAATTCTTAATAGAGACTGTGCTGTGGGAGATGATAGGGTGAAGTCCTGGAAGTGGGTCTGTCCATGCAGGATGAATGAGAGGGTGGGTGGAGGGATGGATGATGGAGGGAGGGAGGGAGCTAGTGAGTGAATGAGTGAGTGGATGTGGAGAATGAATGAGTGTGAGGGTGGTTGATTTGGCTGGTTGGGTGGGTGGGTAGTTGGTTGGCGGGGTGGGGCAGCTGGCTGGCAGGCTGGTTGAGGGTCCCCAGCTCCCATGTGCGCCGCCCTCACCCAGCAGGGGGCGCCGCCGGCCCGGCGGGGCGGGGCCTGGGGGCGGGGCTAGAGGCGGGGCCTCCAAACTTCCGGCGTCTGCTGCGCGCGGAGCGGCGGCTACTCCACAGAGACTGCGGGCCGACGAGCGTTGAGCGCAGCCATGGTCAAGATCAGCTTCCAGCCCGCCGTGACGGGCGTCAAGGCCGACAAGGCGCCGGCCGCGGCCTCGGCCGCGGGCCCGGCCGCCGAGATCCTGCTGACCCCCGCGCGGGTGAGAGGGCCAGGGGCGCGGCTGGGCGAGCGTCCGCCCGGGCGTCATCCCACCCTGGGAAGGGGAGGCGGCCGAAAGCCACACTGCGAGGAGTGGGAGGGGGGCTGGGCCGGAGTGAGGAAAGGCTTGGGGGCTCTTCCAAAAGTGGAGTGGGGTCCGGGCACCTGACCCCCAAATAGGGGAGGGGGCTGGTCCACAGAAGTTGGGGGACTGCAAGTGAGGGGGCGCGTCTGATTCCAATCAAGAGCCTCTGACTCCAAACAGGTGGGGGATGGGAGGAGGGGGGGATGTTGTTGCCCCGAATGTGGGTCTTGATTGGTTGAGGGGGTGGGGGAGGGCTCTGATGCCCATGAACGGGGAGGGGCCATTGGTTCCCTCTCCAAGGGGGCTGTGGGAGGCCGGGAAGGCCTGCGGGGCTGCCCCGATTTGGCTGACCAGAAAGTGTTGAAATGGTATTAGAGCAGCACCTCTCCACCCCCACATCCAAGCACCCCTCCACCCCTCATCCCCCAGCACCCCTCCACCCCCACATCTGAGTTCTCCTCTGCCCCCACACCCCAGCACCCCTCCACCCCCACATCCGAGCACCCCTCCACCCCTCACCCCCCAGCACCCCTCCACCCCCACATCCGAGCACCCCTCCACCCCTCACCCCCCAGCACCCCTCCACCCCCACATCCGAGCACCCCTCCACCCCTCACCCCCAAGCACCCCTCCACCCCCACATCTGAGTAACCCTCCGCCCCCACACCCCAGCACCCCTCCACCCCTCCACTCCCACATCCGAGTACCCCTCCACCCCTCTACCCCAGCACCCCTCCATCCCCCACATCAGAGGAGTAGGTGCTTTCCTGCCCCTCCACCCTCGAGACTGCGTGTATCTCTCTCTCTCTCTCTCTCTCTCTCTCTCTCTCTCTCTCTCTCTCTCTCTCTCTCTCTCTCTCTCTCTCTCTCTCTCTCTCTCTCTCTCTCTCTCTCTCTCTCTCTCTCTCTCTCTCTCTCTCTCTCTCTCTCTCTCTCTCTCTCTCTCTCTCTCTCTCTCTCTCTCTCTCTCTCTCTCTCTCTCTCTCTCCTCTCTCTCTCTCTCTCAGTGCGAGCAGGGGGCCTGGTCCAGCCACCCTGTATGTGTTTCTGTGAAGCCTCCCCCGCCGAGACACCTGACCATCTCCGGATGTCCGGAGCCCCATCTCTGTCAAGGCAAGACTTCAAAAAGTCTTTGTCCACTTCCCAAAATGAGCTTCTAAAGAGTTTCTGTGGGGTGTGGCCCCCTTCCCCATCTTTTGTGGCCACTACACCTTCTGGTCGGGGTCTCACGGGAGCACCCCAGCCCAAGGGCCCTGAAGGAGCTCTGAATGCTGGAGGGATGAGCTCATCAGAGGGAACAAGGGCCCTAGTGGAGCTCGCCTACACCTTTGTGGTCACTCCAGCCAGGGACTGCCCGCTGCTATCACCTGGGTGGGGGTGGGGGGGGAGGGAGGCCCTGTGCACCCACCGGAGCAGCTCCATCTTGATTTCTACAGAGGTGGCAGGGTGTTCGTGTTTCAGCTCCATCTCCCACCTTTGAAAGTTCCTGGGGAGTTCTGCAGGCCCTGCCTGCCTGGCATTACAGATGGGAGCCAGCCCCCTTCTCCCACCGGGGGAGGGGGGGGGAATTGGACAGGGGCTGCTGTCCAGTTCTGGACCCAGCTTTCTAACAGAGCCAGAGAGACACCATTTAGACACCCATCAGAAGATCCCTCAAATGCTGTGATGTCTGCACAATTTCCCCATGGCAGACTGAGAAGCTGAGAGTGGCACACACACACACACACACACACACACACACACACACACAGCAGGAATGGAACATCAACATCTTCCTCAAACTGTTTGTGATGGCCTTGGGCCTGCCCAGCCCCCTCTCTTGCTTAGCTGGCAGGCTCTTTAATTGGTGGGGAGGAGCCTGCAGCTGTGGGGAGGGACTCAGAGGCAGGCACCTGTGGAGGCTGGGTGGTGAACCCCAGGTCCCCAAGTGCAGGGGACTTTCGGTGGTGGTGGTGGTTGTGGTGCGTGGGCCCTTAGAGCCTCCAGAAGGCTTCCTCAGGGCACAGTTCCACACTGCGCCAGCCCCCACTCCTGCTTCTCCAGAGGGTACAGCTGGCACAGGCATTTTGCAGAAGCAGCTCAAGACAGAGAGCGGCAGCTTGTTTAGTGGCGTCAGCGGTGGGGAGATCTTTCTTTTATTGAGGCAGCGAGTTTGAGTTGGGTCTCAGACTGGTCCACACCGGCCGGGGCTGCCCCAAGAACTCAATCTGAGGCCCAAAGAACCCTGGGAAGGCTGGCAGGCCTGAGCCCTTCTCAACTGATGCACTAGATCACTCCCATGGGGGCAGCACCTGCCCAGTGGGCTCCCCCTGCCTCTGAGCAGGAACCCACACCAGGAGGGGTGGGACCCAGACCCAGGCTGGGAGGATGTGGGAGTGGAGGGCCTAGTGACCTCCCTGTGGGGTGCTTTCACAGCAGAAATGAGGTGCTGGACCTACCCTCCAGCCTGGAGCGCTGGAGCAAACACCTGCACACACACAGGGGTGGCTACAAACAGACACTTGGGCCAGGGGCTGCCAGAGAGACAGAATAAATCCAATCGTTTTCCCCGCTCTGGAATTTTCTCCTAGGTTCACCTTTGATGAACATGGTTCTGCCCTTCCCCCCCCCCACCGCCCCACATCACGCATACCTGGGGATCAGGTTTCCCTTCCTGTGTGTGTCCAAGTGTGTCCTGGCCTGCAGCCCTCAGTGGGGAGCTGGGGGCTCTGGGAAGGGTGGGGGAGGGCCACTGGGGGAGGGGAGGGCAGGTGGGCAGGGCAGCTTGCTTCCCACATTGCCTGGCTGCCCCCCCCACCCCAGCACCTTTGCCCTTCTTCTCTGGGTGCATCCCCTGGAGGTGGGGGCTTTCAGAGCCATTCCAAGCCTCCCCCCGGGGCTCTGGCTTCTTGGCCTCTCCCCAGCAATCTCCAGGGCTACCAGCCGCCAGCCTGCAAGCAGGAGTTTCTCTTAGGAAAAATAAATGTTTTCTCATAAAATACCAGAAGCAAAGCCCACCACCTCCCCTGCCCGGCTGGAGTTCTCAGCCCTCCTCCCCTAAGCCAGCTAGGCTCCAAAGGCCACCCTGCCTTCCTGTGCCTTTATTCTCAGAAGCAGAAGAGAAATAAATGCCAGAGAGAGTGACAGGGTCCAAACTGCCCTTCTCTTCTCCGGTGGCTGCTGAGCTGAGCCAACCCGGGGACAGCATGCCGCTCCGCTGATGAGGGGCGAGGTGGGTGTGAGTGCCAATATCACTCATGGGCCACCTGACCCATGTCGAAGTCTGGGGAGTGGGAAGTGGAATCGGAGCATGGTCACTGTGTGGTCCGGGCGACCTGCCGCTTTGGCCCAGACCCCACCCCCTCCTCAGGCTAGGACTCTGTCCATCTGTTGGGCAGGCTCACACTGCTGAGTGCAGTCAGAGCCAGGCTCAGAAAGATGCCGAGGTCAGCATTGATGCTGGGGAGCGCAGTCACCACCCCCAGCCGGGCCTCCCAGCAACCTGCAGCCAGAGTGGAACCTGCTGGAGTTCATGTGGACATCATCAGGGAGCTGGGGGTCCACTCCCTGAGGGAGTGGAGGACCTGCTAGTTAGTGCTGGAGTTGGCTACTTCCCAGTGGCTGGGCCCTGGCTTTACTAAATCCTTTCATGAGCCCTGGCCCCTCTCAGGGCTCTGCAGAGTACCTCTGAGCCCTTAAGAGCCCCGTTGCCTTGGAGACTGTGACATGTCTTCTCTGTCTAAATGGAAGTCATCCCCCCTCTAGTGCCTGGCTGAGCTGCTTCTACTGTTCTGCAGGGAGCCGAGTTTTTTGGGGTTCAGCCTTTCTTGTAGAGGAGCTGGGTGCAGGCCACCAACGGGGGACAGCCCAAAGACCCCCTGGGACTGGGGCAGCTCCAACTGTACACCTGATGCCAGGTGTAATAATACCCAGATGTGCAAGCTGCCGAGCACCTGGGGTCTTGGTGCTGGGCCCAGTAGGCAGAGGCAGCAGTGGGGGTGGGAGTTAGGATTCAGAAGCAGAGACACAGGCAGTGTCTCCCTGCAGCTCTGGAGCTGACTCGCCCTGCTCAGCCTTGATGCTTCTGGTCCCCAGCAGCTTGTATGGTGACAGGGCAAGACACTGAGGAGTAGGCTTCAAGCCCAAGGAGTCTGTCACCGGGTGTGTGTGTGTGTGTATGTGGAGGGGGAGGGGGAGGGGGCCCCACAGGCACACAGGGCATGTCCAGGGGCATTGCCACACCTGACCACCGTCTGCTAGGGTCCTTCAAGTCCTACTTCCTTTTCCCTCCCAACTTCTCCCCCAGCCTCCTGGGTCCAGCCAGTAGAAAAAAAGCACAAATAGAAAGGTGATCTCGGGGGGCTAGAGGTCTCCCAGTCCGGCAGGTCTCTCTGCAGCCTGTTACTGGTTTTTCGTCTTGAGGGGGTCTCAGCTCTGCTTCTCTGGTTTTCCGGAATGCAGTGGTGCAGCCAAGGAGAGTCTGACCTCCCTCCGCCCTCTGGGCTGGGCTGATAGAGATCTGCTATGTTGATCTGGCTTCCGGACTTTTGGTCTCTGTTAACCCCAAACAAGACTGCCAGAAGCTGTGTTCACTTTCCTAGGGGAAGTCTGGTGGGGTGGGGAGGTGACACAGCTCCCAAAGCCTACCCAAGTGTGGTGGGTAGGGCACAGGGGACCCCTTCAGTCCTGTCTCTGCATCCTTGGGTGGGGCCTGGCAGGTTGCCTGGGACAGGGGCTGTGCCCAGTGAGGGGCAGGTCGTCTGGCCACCTCTTGGCCATGGGCTGAGGGACAGGTACACATAGGGAGGCATCCTCACTCTGGGGCTTGCCCCTATACCTTGTTGCCTGCCCTAGTCTTCTCTAAGGCAGGAAGGGACCGGACTACCCATTCTGGGGCTAAGGGAGAGAGTCGGGAATTGACCAGGAAAGGGTTTGAGGTCTCGGGCTGACCTGCTAGTCTTGCTGGGCAGGGGGTTAGGGGTAGGGAGAGCAGTCCCAGAGATGGAGGTGCTAGTTAATAGAGGAGCCAGAGCAGGATGTGGCAGGAGGGACCACCCTTCGCCCCATACTACCTCCTTGAGGTCGTAGCTGGGGTGATGAAATGGAGGCAGAGGCAGGCGTGAGGCTGTGACAGGCGAGGTGAGTGAGGTGCCCAGGGGGGCACTATTGGCAGATCTCACTGGGCTGCGCCCTCTCACCTCTGGCACGTTCCCCACACGAGTGGCTAGAGAGCTGTTGGCCTGTCTCCGGCAACCCCTCTGTTTGCCGGCCTGAGCCTGAATCTCCTGGCCCCTTGAGCAGGTTTCCCCAGGAGTCTCCTGCCCGGCCACCTCGATGGTACACGTCTCACTCCTGGGGGTCCCTCCCTCCTGGAAACGCCACTTCTCAGGGATTGCCCAGACAGAAACAAGCTCTTGACCACCATGCCCACATCCGTCCTGCACCTTCTTGGCGGAGGCCCCCAGCCTGTATCCTGGTCTCCCCTACCCCCTTCCCAGTCCCTGCTGTGCCCCAGCCTTAGCAGCGGTTGTCAACTCCCCCGCTCAGCAATCTCCCCTGGTGCCCTGCGGCCCCAAGCAGTCCCCACACTATGGAGTCTGAGGTCACGCAAACAAGCTGGCCTAACAAGGAGCAGCTTGGCTTTGGGTAAACCAGGCCGAGTGGGTGGGTCTGCCTTTCTCTTTAAGTGGCAGGGAGCTGGGTGGGGAACCCACATGCAGGGTCCCTTTCCCTGGCCTGCCTGACTCCACCTCTGTCCACAGGAGGAGCGGCCGCCCCACCCCCGCTACAGGAAGAGTGGCTCAGTGGGCAGCGTGTGCTACCTGTCCATGGGCATGGTCGTGCTGCTCCTGGGCCTGGTCTTCGCCTCTGTTTACATCTACAGATACTTCTTCCTTGCCCAGGTGAGGGCCTGGGGGCTCTGGAGGCCAGTGTGACGGGGGTCTGGGAGGCAGCAGGAAGCGGGTAAGTGCCCCCAATGTGGGTAAGTGCCCTCCCTAGGTGAGTGGAAGCCCTAGTGAGTAAGAGGAGCCCCTCACCCCCATTAGTAAGTGTCCCCTTTCCATGAGTAAAAGCCCCTACCTCAAATAGATACATGTCCCCTGTGGGTAAGAGCACCGCCCCCCCATCAGTGGGTAAGAAGAGCCCTCAGGTGGATAAACATCCTCCCGTGATAAGTGCCTCCAGGTGGGTGATCATCCAGGTGAGCCCCTGAGAGCTGGTCCTCCCTCCCTGAGGCCTTACCCATCTGCAGCACCACGGAGCCACACAGAACCCTCTCAGAGCCCGCAGGGTGGGCCCAGCCAGACAATGAGCTCAGCCCTGGGCCCCAGGCCCCGTGGGAAGGGTCCATGTCCTCAGATACTGAGTTATAGAGCAGGACCATGGCAGGTGGCTTGGTAGGCAGTCACCACTTCCTGCAAGGACTGGGAGGTGGACTGAGGGACTGCCACCCTGAGAGCCCCCGCCCAGCCATCTGCTCACACATGACTCAGGCAGGAAGCTGGAGGGATGGGGGTGGGGAAGGAAGATTAGTCAGATCAGCTGGGATCAACCCCGTGGCCACAGGGCACAGGCCTGGGAGGAAGTGCCGCAGTGGTCTGTGGCCTCCGGCAGCGTCATTAACGGTTACTGAAAGGAGTCCACACAGGCGGGCCCAGCAAATGCATGGCTGTCAGATCTGGGCGGCTCAGGTGACAGGGCTGGTGTTGCCAGTCGCTGGTGACACTAGTGGCCTTCACCTGCTCCTGAGCCCAGGGCCCTAACTGCCCTCCCCCTGTTTGCCCAGGATGGAGATTCTGGAGTGTGTGTATTCCAGGAGCCTTGGTGGCATCGTAGTTATGCGTAGGGCTGGTAACTGCAAGGCCAACAGTTCGAAACCACCAGCTACTGTACTGCCATAGAGAGGGACCATCCCAGAAAATAACAGGGGCAGTTCTGCCCTGCCCCACAGGGTCCCTCTGAGTTGGCATGGACTCAGCAGCAGGGAGGTTTGGTATGTTGCCCCAGACCACCTCCTTAAACCCGCAGCTTCCATTTCAATTCCACCCCCACCCCACCCCCCAACACACCCCTGCTGTGCTGCTTTGTGTAAGCCAGGACAGCCCTCCGGCCTTGCCCCTCCCCTGCCTACACTGACTCCTGCAGTGCCACTGCGCCCACCCCCAGGCTGCCTCAGGAGCCTCCCCCCCCCCCCATCTAGTGTTTGTCAAAGTTGCCTCGTGTGGCCTGGGCATCCGGAGAGGGAAGGGACAGTCTGAGGCTGGATGGTGGGTGGGTAGGAGGGTCTTTCCTCCACAGTTCACGGGCTGCAAGGGCAGTAGGTAGCAGGGAGATGCCCCCCACCCTGGCCGCCCGTTGGAGCTTAAGGTCTGTCCCGGTGCCCATCTTCCTTGGAGGGCCTGTCCAAATGCACCAGCCACTTCCTCCTCCGTGTCTTTGGGGCTGGGGTGGGGTGGGGACAGGAAGACAGGATGGGCATACCCCACTCCAATAAAACAAAAAGCCTCACTGCCTCCGGGTCAAATCTAATTGATAGGGACCCCATATAGGATCCCCAAGCCTTTGCGACTCTTCAAGGGCACAGGCAGCCTCATCGTTCTCTCTCAAGGAGTGGCTGGTGGCTTTGAACTGACGGCCTTGTAGTTAGCTGCCCACTGCTTCCCAGCCAGCACCCCAGGACTCGCTGTCCCGCCAGCCCACCCCACTTCTTAACCCTAGACCCTCCGACGTGAGGGCTGGAGGGGGGTCCTCATGGGGAAACTGAGGTCTGATGATTGCAGTCATCCACCTTGGCGCAGGCAGGCCTGTGCCTCCCAGTATCACTTGTCCTCCAGCTGGCCCAGTTCTGACCTGACAGCCCGCGGGGTCACGGTTTCCTGTGTGACTGGGCTGTCTCCCCGCCCAGCTGGCCCGGGATAACTTCTTCCACTGCGGCGTGCTCTACGAGGACCCCCTGGCCTCCCAGGCGCGCAGGCAGAGGGAGCTGGAGGAGGACGTGAAGATCTACCTGGAGGAGAACTACGAGCGCATCAGCGTCCCTGTGCCCCAGTTTGGGGGCGGCGACCCTGCTGACATCATCCACGACTTCCAGCGGGTGAGGCCCAACTCAGGGGAGCAGGAGGGGCAGGGGGGCCACCTGCGTCTCCTGCTACATCGGCTGCATTGCTGCTTACAGTGGCAGCTGGGGTGACATTCACAGTCATCCTGAGTCGAACTACTGAGTCTCAGCATGGCGGGTTTCCCCCTTGGCCGCGTGTGTCAGACATAGTCTCTCTGGCCGAGGACAGGACTTCTGGCTAATGGCTTCATGGTTTGAATGAAGCATCCAGCTGGGATGCACTGCGGAAGAAAGGCCTGACTATTGCTTCCCTACAAAGAGTTAAAACCAATGCCACACAGACATGGGTTGGGGTTGGTTTTTAGTGATACATTGACATAACCCAGGCAGAGGCCTTAGAACAGTGGCAGCCTCCCAGAAGGTTCCCTCATGCCTCTTCCCAGCCAGCACCCCTACCCAGAGCTCTCTGTCTCCTCACGTCTGCTGTCGAGAGCTGGGTGCCGGGTCCTGGAACGCAGACACCCGGCTTGCTCTCGCCAGCACTTGTCCCCTGGGCCCCCTGCAAGTCCTGCAGCAGAAAGGCACTGCAGGGCCCTGGTTGCCCTTCTGCAGGGGTAGCTGGGCCCCACAGACGTGGTGGGACCTGGGGAACTCAGCAGGCAGCCCTCACACCTCCTTTCCAGGGAGTCGTTTCCCTCTGTATTTTATAGACCAAGGGTTCCTGCCAGCCCTGGGGGAGGCGGCTCTCGCCTCTGTTTTCCCAACAGCCTGGGAGCACTTAAAAGCCTCATCCTGCTCTGCCACAGAGGAACAAATACGCCCCCTGCCGGGGAGTTGGTGCTGGCCCCAGCAGCCCCAGAGGACAGAGTCACATGCCTCAGGGCGGCGGTGAATTTCTTTTACCAGACCTGAAAGCCTCCTCTTTCTGTTGTACAGCGGTGGGTGGCTTTGAACCGCTGCTCTTCTGGTTAGCAGCCCAGCATGTTACCCACTCCTTTGATAGACTACGCCATGGAGTAAACCTAACTTTCTCGTTCGCTGGGACACCAGAATAGTCACATACACTGTCTTATCACCATGTTCCCCTCCCCACGATGTGCTGGAACCCAAGCTCAGTGTCCTTGAGGGGACCTGTGTGCCAGCCTTTGAGTGGCCGCAGAGGGAGCCACTGATGCTTTGCATCGGCGACCATGTTACTGTGAAGCCCCTGCTAACAGGCCACCAGAGGATGAAGCCAGGTGTTGAGGGCTGGACAGGGCCTCCGGCGCCCAGCTGACCCTGGCCTGTGAGCCTGACCACCCCGGCCCCGTCCTTGCAGGGCCTGACCGCCTACCACGACATCTCCCTGGACAAGTGCTACGTCATCGAGCTCAACACCACTATTGTGCTGCCCCCTCGCAACTTCTGGGAGCTGCTCATGAACGTGAAGGTGGGCTGGGGCTGGGGCTGGAGGTGGGCAGCGGTGGGGTGGGGTAGGGGGCACTTGAGGGCCAGGCACCAGACTCCCCAGACCCCACAGCCGGGTCACCGTCTCGTCTTCTCCCCTCAAATCCCATGCTCTCCTGAAGGCCAGCTTCCTTAGCTTTCAAGGCCACGCCCAGTGCCACCAGTGCCAGGAAACTCCACTGTGCGGCTAGTCGGGGTGGGGCAGCAGGGAGCAGGAGCACCAGGCACTGCTCAGCGCTGGGACCATTACCTCTGCAGAAAGGAACCTACCTGCCCCAGACGTACATCATCCAGGAGGAGATGGTGGTCACAGAGCATGTCAGCGACAAGGAGGCACTGGGCTCCTTCATCTACCACCTGTGCCGTGGCAAGGACACGTACCGGCTGCGACGTCGCACCACCCAGCGGCGTGAGTGCCCGCTCCCCAGCCCCCCGCCCTGGGCCTTCCCCTGACAGCTCCCCTCACACCTGTGGGAGAGAGAGGGACGGTGGCCGAGCACCTCCTGTGTGCTGGGCCCCATTTCACTCTGTGTGGCCTTCTAGAGAGTAAATTGAGGAGCTCTGGTGGCTTAGTGGTTCCTTATTGGGCTGCTAACTGCAGCGTCAGCAGTTCAAAACCACTGCCCGCTCCTTGGGAGAAAGCCAAGGCTTTCCACTTCTGTAAAGAACGAGAGTCTTGGGAACCCCCAGGGCCAGTTCTTCCCTGTCCTATGGGGTTGCCTTGAGTCAGAATGGACTTGAGGGCAGTGAGTTTGCTGTTGGAGAGCAGAATTATTCTCCTTTATACACAAGTACAGAGTAAATAATGCCCGACATCACACACAGGAGTGGGGTGGGCTGGGCTGGGGCGGTACAATGGCCCCCATATTGGGTTGCCGATAGAAAGGCTGGAGGTGCCTCAGAAGAAAGTCCTGGCAGTCTAACTCTGAAAGTCAGCCTGGGCACACAGTTCTGCTTCGACTCACGTGGGGGCTACTGTGAAGGGGTGGCAACAGCACCTGGACAGAAATACCAGGCAGTGGGAAAGTGGTCAATCCTTGAGGGTATCGGGGGGGTGCCCCTACCCCCAGCTCCTCTGCGCCCCGATGTCTCACTAGGATCTCTCTGTTCCCTCCCAGGGGTCACTAAGCGAGGAGCCAAAAGCTGCACTGCCATCCGCCACTTGGAGAACACCTTCGTGGTGGAGACCCGCATCTGCGGGGTGGTGTGAGCCGCCACTGCGCCCCCACCCTTGCTCTGTCCCGCCCCCATCCCTTCCTCTTTTGACCTCTCTCTGGCAACCTCCGTCTCTAGCTTAGTTTGTACACTGGCCACCTTTCCTTAGATGTGACATGTCTCCTTGAGCCTTCCTGGCCCCGCCCACCTCCTCATACCAGCACAGTGGCCTCCTGGACCCCAGACAACGTGGGGTGGGTGTTGGATTTGAATGTAGCTTGGGGGGGAGGGGCAGGTCCTGGAAGGCATTCTTGCAGGGCACACCCTCTCCTCCTGAGTCCCCAGGGCTTGGGCTGAGAGCCTAGCCAGAGTGCAGGGAAGGTGGCTTGGTCCGGGGGCGCCAGGCCTCTGTCAGTGCCTTCACCACCACCAGGGGTCTGGGGCTGCGGCCTGGGGTGAGAGTCAAGTCAAGCACAATTGTTCTCCAAGTGGAACCAAAGAAGGACGGGGCCGCCAAGGCCCCAGGAGCACAAGTGGGGTCCCCAGCCATGGCTGGAGCCACAGGGGGGCTACTCCCACGGTCTGAGGAGGATCGCTTCCAGTCCTGTCCAGGTAGTGCTGAGTAGCTGGGAGCTGTGTTTGGTCAAGTAGGTGGAGTTCATTTCTGCAAGCCTGGAGTTGTTTGTCTTTGAAGATAAACTGGGGGGCGGGAGGGCCACCTGGTACCTGTAAACCTGCCAACCTGCCTCCCCGCCTTCTGAGATTCACCCCCTTTTCTCTGGGAGCACGCAGCGTTTCCCCTCCTCCCCCCGCCCCTGCTCTTGCATGTCTTCACTGATGGTTCCATGCTCACCCCTTGCGGAGCCCTTCCTGCCTGCACGGGGGGCCACCGACGGTCAGACGTGGGTGCTTCCCAGAAACCAAACAGAAATGCTGGTCTATTTCTCAAGTAGCTCTGCTCAGAAGTGTCTGTAGAACATTAAAGATCTTATACTTCTGACTGTGTGTGGGGGTGAGTGAGTGGGTGGGCTGTGGGACACACCACCTCCATTTGGTGGGCCGTGAAGATGGGGGAAGAGGGGCACACAGACGGGGGAGAAGCCAGGACGCCAAGGAGACAGGGTGATTGTCTCCATGGTCCCCTGTGTTGTCCACTGCCATGTTGGGCCTGGGCTCAGAGACCTTCGGCCACCTGCTTTTGAGAGTCTAAGGCCTCCCCTGACGTTTACATAACAGATAACATCATCTTGTCCCTGAGCACAAGGGTGGTACCGGCCTGTCCGTCGAACCTGGGCCATGACTAACCTTTCTGGGTGGCTCGGGACAGAGGTTGGCCACAATGGCCATCTTCCACAGGGTCAGAAAGGGTGGGGAGCAGTATGGAGGCCCACTGGGGTGTGGAGCCCAGGGATGGAACCAGCAGCCTGCATCTTCACGAATGGCCCCTCAGAACCCTTGGGAAGACAAAAAAGACTCAACTCCCCGCACACTGTGTTTTTAGACCTAAAGCAGCCATTTCAGTCTGCCATCCTTCATTTGAACTGCAAGCCAAATGGCTGTAGGCTGGCTTTCACAGCCAATCCCCATTGGAAGCAGTTTGCCAGGCCTTTCCTGCACAGCACCGCTGGGTGATGAGGCTTTCTGCTCACAATGAGAGAGTCCCACAGGGGCAGTTGTACTCGGCAGGGAGCAGGAGCCTTGAGGTTCATGGCCCGCAGGACAGAGTCCAGAGACAGGCTTAAAGACAAGGAAATTGCCCGGTGGTTAGAGGGACGCCGCACACCAGCCCCAGGGAAGGCTCCGAGTTTACTGGAACTGACACAACTGGGTGCACCTGTTCACAGCAAGTCACCCTCCAGCCCACTTCCCTCACAGACCACGGGTTTTAAGCCTATGACGAAGCCACAAAGTTCCCGGGAGGGAAGAGATCATTTAAGAGAGGAATTGAGTATTGCAAAGAAAAATGAGCCAAAGGCTCACCTGACTCACAGAAGTCATTGTGAGCATGCAGTCGGCCTGCCATGGCTCTAGCCCACCTCTAGGACGGACAGGAGAACTGTCCCGTGGGGTTTCCAAGGCTGTGAGTCTCCCTGGAAGCAGCCAGCCACCTCTTCCTCCCAGGGGCTGGGTGGTGCGCTGTTAGCAGCACCCACCCCCTGCCCCCAACCCGTGTGTCACCAGGGCTCTGTTCCAATGGTGATGCTCATCACGAAGACCCCCTCATTCTGAGACGGAGGCCCTTCAGCAAAGGCTGCCATCAACCAGAGGTTGCCTGGGGGTCAGGCTGGGGAGACATTTATGGAACAGTAACAAGGGCAACCATCAGCTCCAGTAAATCACTGTGAAATGAACAGTGCGGCCCATAGCGGGTTATAGTAGGAAATGCAAATGGATCGGTGTTTGCACATGGTCAGGTTCAATCACCGACACAGGAAATACGAATCAAGAAGAAAGCTGAACCCACGACCGAGTCGATGCCAACTCAGCCACCCTGCAGGGTGGGGAAGACAGACCTCGTGGTTCCAAAGCTGTAAGTCAGTCTGGGAGCAGACTGCTTCATCTTGCTCCCGTGGGGTGGCAGGTGGGTCCGTGCTGCTGGCCCTGCGGTGACTCGCTCGGCGCTATACCCCTGTCCCCCCAGGGCTCCTACAGCAGACTGAAGGGGGAGGGAGGTGTACATTTACGTACATCCTACGAATGTCTTTGCATTGGAGGAAGGCTGCTTACCCTGCGATGTGCAGATGACACCCTTGCCTGCTTCGCTGAAAGCAAGGAGGACCCGAAGCACGTGCCGATGAAGATCAAGGACCGCAGCGCTCAGGATGGGCGACAGCTCGGTGTGAAGGCCTCACAACTGGACAATAAGCAGCATGATAAATGGGGGAAAGATTGACGTTGTGGAGGATCTTGTCTTTCTCGTATCCACCATCGCTGCTCATGGAAGTAACAGTTAAGATCTAACGGCACTGCATTGGGTCAGTCTGCTGCACAAGACCTCTTTAACGTGTTGAAAAGCGAAGAGGCGGAGGACTGAGGTGCACCTGACCCAAGCCTTGATATTTTCAATCGCCTTATAGGCATGTGAAACTTGGACACGAAATAAGGAGGGCCAAAGAAGAATGGATGCCCTTGACTCAGAGTGCTGGTCAAGAATTCTGGAAGTACCGTGGACTACCAAATGAACAAATCCGTCTCGGAAGAAGTAGAGCCGGAATGCTCCCTAGAGGCAAGGATGGCGAGACTTCATCTCTCGTACTTTGGACCTGTGGGCGGGAGAAGGACTTCATGCTTGGTAAAGTAGAGGGGCAGCGAGGAGGAGGAAGGCCTCCATGAGATGGATGCACACAGTGGCTGCCGCACAGTGGCTGCATCTAAAAACAACGGCAGGATGGCGCCGGACCCTGGGCAGTGCTTTACTCTTGTGTCTGCTGTACACAGAGGCACTCGGCGTGGAACCGCCTCTGTGGCACCTAACAATGAACTTTGGTTTTTTAGTTTACATAGTTTACAATTATGAACTGTCTACTACCTAGACAGTGCTATAAATAAATGATGAGCATATGAGTCAGTGAAGCCGATCAATGCATGTATGGAAACAAGATTGCCTGACCGCTGACCTTCCTCACCCCAGACCTCAGCAGCCGAAGAGCAATTTCTTCCTCTGAGTCTGTGGGCTGACGGAGCTCAGCTGGCCCCAAAGCTCCACCCGGGGCAGCTGCCTTCCACTGGGAGCGTGGCTGGAGCTGCGCATCCTAGGTGGCCTCTCTCCCCGTGGCCTCCGTAGCCTGGCCTTCCTGCAAGCGTGGCTGCTGAGCTCTGAGGGCCAGCAGAGGCTGCCAGTCCTGGAGGGGCTGGAACCAGGCCCAGGCCCAGAGCAAGCCACACCCCGTTTCGGTTAGCAGCTAACTGAGGCAGTTACCACCCAGAGGCTACATCCACGGGGACCAGAAAACACTCCGTGCAAAGACACGCCTTCTTCCTTTTTCATTTAGACCATTTTATTGAGAGCTCTTACAGATATTACATCAACCTATAATTCAATTAGATCGAGCATCATTGTACGATGACTGCCACCATCATTTTCAAAACATCTTTGTGATCTCTTTGAGATCAGCTCCCCCAAAGGAGCTCTTACCCTGTTAAATAGTTGTTATTGTCATATCTTACACCGTACATGATATCTGTTCCCCTATAATTCTGCTATTCGTTCCCCTCCAGTGGGGTCATACAGACATCATTGCTTTCAGTTCCCCTTTCTCCTCCCCGCCTCTCCCCCACCCCACCTCTCTCCCGTACCCCCGGGGAACCATTGTTCCCATTACTAATTCTGATGGGCTTATCTGTCTTGGAATTCATGCATTGAATGATCTTCATTATACAAATGAATATTTACAGGTCTAGCAGGCTTAATGAGATAAAACTGGGACCATAATAAGGGGAGGAAATATTAAAGAACTGGAGGATGGTGATGTGTTTCATCAGTGCTATACTGCACCCTGGGTAAATTTTCCCTCCCATATGGGTTTGGGGTCTCCACTTTGTCTACACTTGTTCATGTCAAATGGATTACTTGTTCTTGAACTCCTGATACCTATCTCGGTTGACACCTCATGATCACACAGGCTGGTGTGCTTCTTCCATGTGGGCTTTGTTGCTTCCCTGCTAGATGGCCGCTTGTTTAACTACAAGCCTGTAAGACCCCAGCCATCCCCTATTCGTAGGTCTAAAGGCAGTCTTGAAGATACAGCCACTCTCCTTGCCTTAGTTTACTTCTTTATAGTACTCAAAGGAGCCCTGGTGGCATAACAGATTACACATTGAACTGCTAACTGCAAGGTCAGTGGTTCAAAGCCACCACTTGCTGTTTGGGAGACAGATGAGGCTGTCTGAACCAGTAAAGAGTTAAAGTCTTGGAAACCCAGAGGGGCAGTTCTACTCTGTCTGGTAGAATTATTGTAAGCCTATGGGTTTTACATTAGTCAATTCAGGTAACACCTATCTTGTTCTCTGTCGCGTATCTGTTAAGTACCGTCAAGCCAGTTCCAACCCACAGCGACCGTGTGTACAACGGAACAAAACACTGCTCGGTCGTCCTGAGCCATCACAGTTCTCACCACGTCTGAACCCAGTGTGACCGTCGCTGTGTCTAACGATGTCAGTAAGGGCCTTCCTAACATGTCCAAAGTATGAGGGGGTTTCAGAGTGTGTGGGAAGATTCCATGACTTTTGTATTCCATTTTTCTCATGTGCTTTTTGAAGCCCCCTCATTGGTGAGCTCCCCATCTTTGCTTCTAGGGAACCTCCTGGCTGTACTTCCAATAGGGATCTGTTCTTTCTCCTGGCAGCCCAGGGCATGTTCGACAATCTTCACGAAATGCATCAGTTCTGCTTGCGGCTAGATTTCCTGTATATGTGGTAGGTGGAGATTGAAAACACCACACATCGTAATCCTCAAAGTGACATCTTTGCTGTTGAACACTTTAAAGACACCTTTGGCCTCAGATTTGCCCAGAGCAACACGATGCTGGATTTCATGTCTGCTCCTTCCAAGAGCCTTGATTGTGGATCCAAGTAAAATTAAATCCTTGACAACCTCAATCTTTGCTCCGTTGATCCTGGTGGTGTTTATCGGTCCAGGGGTGGGGACGTTTGCTTTTCCCAGGTTGAGGTGTAATCCATTCTGAAGGCTGTAGTCTGCTCTCCGTCAGGAAGCGCTTTCAGTCTTCTTTCGGCAAGCAATGTTGTGTCATCTGCACATTGCAGATTGCTAACGAGTCTTCCTCTGACTCTGACGCCGGGTTCTTCAGATGGTCCAGATTATTGGGTAGTTGTGTGCATGCTTGATGAAAGAGGATGCACGCCTTTCCTGATTTTAAGTCACGCAGTCTCCCCCGGTTCTGTTCAAACGACTGCCTGGTGATGTTTGTAGAGGTTCTGCCCGAGCACAAGTAAGCGCTGTGGAATTCCCACTCTTCGAAACATCATCTGCAGTCTGTTAGTATCGACACAGGTGAATGCCTTTGCAGAGTCAATAAAACAGGGAGAGTCTCTGCTTTCGTTCAAGCTCCATCTGATGTGAGCAAATGGTTTCCTCTGTTCTGAATCCAGCTTGAGTTTCCTGGCAGGTCCCTGTATATGTACTGCAGGGGTCGTTTTTGGATTATCTTCAGCAAAAATACTGAGCATTCGTATCTATAAATTCCCAAATAACACCTTGCAATATTTTGCTTGGATTCCACCTAAAAGTGGTGACAAAATCCACGCCTATTGCCTAACTTTCCCCTCTCAACCTTACATTTCCAAGAGTCACATGTGGACGCAATGTTTTCGTGAGGGGCCGTGGAGTTGGCTCTAACCGTGACCCTCCATTCAACAGAATGGAACACTGCCCGGTCCTGCGACCTCCTCACCACTGTCCCTCTGTTGAAGCCCATCGATGGCAACCACTGTCCGTGCAGCTCGTCGAAGGTCTTCCTCTCTCTCGCTGCCCCTCCACTTGACCAAGCACGATGCCCTTCTCCAGGGACTGGTCTTTCCTGGCAACATGTGCAAAGTACGAGAGATGAAATCTCGTCATCTTGCCCCTAAGGAGCGCTCTGCCTGTACTTCTTCCAAGACAGACCTGTGTGTTCTTCGGCAGAGATAGGTGTATTACTGACTGGCCTTGAGCGCTTCTTGTTTGACGCTCCCTTTGTCTGCTTTCTGTGGAAAACTAGGTTGTGCTCAGTCGGGAAGATGTTTTCTTTGATGCAATAACCCGCCATCTTCTGGTGTATACAAGGTCCCTTGTACCAGAAATAAGAATAAATGGCATTAAAAAGGCCAGACTTACCCGAGACACCCTTCAGACATGGAAAGGAATCCGGCAATCCCCGCCCCAATAGACAGGCCCGAGCGAACAAGGGCACCCGTGAGGGGTGTGTCCCGCAGAACAAGCAGCCGTGGGAGACCAGCAGGGCCGCATTCGCCCCCACAACACTCAGATGTAGGGAAAGCTGGGTGACAGGAAAATCGGGAGCCCTGGGAAGTAACGAGGGCCCTGCTCCATCAAGTGGGGGTTACACCCCACGTCACGAGCCAAGACATGGGCCAGTTGTTGAGAGGGGCGGGAAACTCCACTGTCAACCTTCACCTGGACCACACTACAATGTCCCCCGCAAAGGAGGCGGGATCAGTCTGGCAAATCAACATTCAAAATGCACTCTCTCTGACCCAGGGATGGCACTGCTAGGCACGTGCCCAGAGACCAACAGTGCGGAGCGCGTGCACACGGGTAGTTACTGCAATGCCAGAAGCGGGATGCGCACATCTGGACTGGGAGCCTGGACTTGTTAAGTACAGGGTGAAGTGCTGTCACAAAGGATGAGACATGTGCTGGTGCCGGTGTCTCGGGTTCTCCAAGAGCTATCACTGGGGGCAGCCGAGAGCACTGCGAGCCTGGGGAGACAGCTACGGGGGTGTGTGTCTGAGGTTGGTGGCTGGATTCTGAAAACCACAGAGAGCCCTGGAGCGTGGAGGTCGTGGGGGCTGATGCCTCTGTACTCAGAGATGGATCCTTTTTAGTGTGTGTGTGTGTGTGTGTGTGTGTGTGTGTGTGTGTGTGTTCTGGGAGCGAAGAGGGGGCTGAGACACTGCCCTCACATACAGCAAACTGCACGCAATTTCACCCATGTCCCCCTTCTCTGGCCCTTGTGGCCTGTCCCCCACTCTGGGAAGGATGCCCGGTATTAAGTCCACCTGGATTTAGCCTGGAGAACAGAGCGGAGGGAAATGTTAAATGGACATAAATAGGAAACCCTGTAACCCTCCTGCAAGTGTCGCCGTGGAAACCAGAGCCCAGGCAGTCGCCATGGAAACCAGAGCCTGGGCGGTTGCCATGGAAACAGTTCTCAGCTGGGAGCCAGAAGGAGTTACCACCCACCAGAGTATTTTGATGGGCCGCAAACCCTTGAGAAATATCCAGGGGTGGACAGGGAAATAGGTCCTTCCCACCTGGGGGTGCCTGTGGGCTCTGGGATGGGCGAACCCACCCTCCAAGAGCATGCTTCTACCAGGAGACCTTGTATGTCAGCTGCAGACCACCAATGACAGGGCTTGCAAGGTCCCCAGGGCGAGGATTCTGCTATGGAGAGGGTGGAGGGGGGGGTCTCTAGCCTCCTGGCACACGGAGGACCATGGGCGGCACTCACTGTCATTCACAAAGGGCTGGAGAGTCAAGTCCACAAGCAGTGCCCCAGAAAGGCCTGGTGATACCACGTCTGAAAGGTTCTCACTTGCTGGCACGGAGTCGATGCCGACTCATCGCGACCCTGCAGGACAGGGTAGAGCTGCCCCTGTGGGTTTCTGAGATGGTCGCCCTTGACAGGAGTAGAAAACCTCCTCATTCTCACGGGGAGCAGCTGGTGACCTTAGGGTTAGCCGCCCACTGTGTAAGCACCACGCCACGACACCGGGGCCTGTGGGTTTGCTGGGCATTAGAGAATGGGAGTCTGGAGGCTATCCCTTAAAGGTCGTTGGCAGCCAGGAGAATTTCTGGGTTTTGTGGGATCTTTCTGCTGGGGGAGGGCGAGATCATGCTGTGAGCCAGCGGGATGCAGGCTGGGTGGGAGCCTCTGCTGGGCTTTAAAGCAGGAGGAGGAGGGAGTGGGGGAGGAGGAGAAAGAGGAGGAGGAGGGCAGGTGAGGTGAGCAGAGTGCGGCTGTAGCCGAAATACCACAGACTTTCAGGAGCAGACATGGATCCTCACACAGTTCAAGAGGCCACAGCCAGTACCTGGGCGCTGGCTCTGGGGCAGGCAGCCCCTCTCTGTTGGCTCTGGTGGGGTCTGTGGTGTTTCAGCTTCTGTTTCTGGGCTCCCTGGACAGCTCCCACCTACACGTATCTGCAGCTCTTCGCTTTATGTCCCAAGAGACATGGACCCCAAGCCCTCTACCTGGTGACCATAACAAGAGAGCCCAGTTCAGAATGGGATTAGACCAAAGCCCAAACCCACCCCCACCCAGTCTACCCTAGAGCTACATCTCCACGTAGTGTAAACGGACAAAGAGGAGGCATTCTATTCCATCGAGAGTGACAGTCTGGGAAACCCACTGGGGCAGTTCTGTCCTGGCCTACAGGGTCACTGTGAGTCAGCCTCGGCCCAATGGCAGTGAGACCCATCTATAGGGTCCCCCAGACTGTCCTATAGGGTCGCTGTGAGTCAGCCTCGACCCAATGGCAGTGAGACCCATCTATAGGCCCCAAACTGTCCTACAACCAGCCTTATCCTGCTCCGGGGGCAGCTGGAGGCTCTGTTGGTCAGGCAGTGAGCTGCAAGTCCGTGGCGCCAACCCACCCGCTGCTCCTTGGCCAGCAGCCCAGTGCTCACCCACCGCACCACTAGGACACCTATCACCACTCACTGTTTGGACATTCGATGCCAATCCGGGCATTTCCAACGCATACTGATGCCATGTACAACAGGGGGGACAAATCCCACCCAGGCCCGCACCCTCCTCCCGACTATGATGTGGGAGTCCCGGTAGAGCCACCATGTCAGTCAGTCTCCCCACTCTCTCGGTGACTTGACCAAGCCTGAGTCCTTCCTTCCCCAGGACTGGTCCCTCCGCAGAGGCGAAGTCTCACGGTCCTCGCTTCTGAAGACCAGGCTGTTGGCACATCTCCCAGGACCCTTCTGTGTCAGCACCACCCTCAGAGATGTTCCTCTGCTGTCTGCTTTAGTCCACTAGAACCTTCTAGCCACTGCTTGAGTCTAGAACTGCCTTCGGGGGGCTTACACTTTACATTGCAGGGGCAGGGGTTACCATTCAACCCTTAGCAGTGAGCATGGGGACTGTGAAGCAGGCCGGAACGTCAGGCCTTGGTGGCCCCTGGAGTGGGGGGTGGGGCAGTCCTGGGAGGTGGCGCCCAACACAGCTGCCCCCATAGGCGCCTCCCTGTCCTCATCACACTGCAGGGGAACCCCTGCCAGAACTGGAGGGGCAGGCGAAGGTCAAAGCGCCAGCTCCTGCAGAGAGACAAAGGGCCTGTCTCAAACAGGGAACAATATCCTGTCCATCCCCAGGGAGGGATGTAAAGAGAGCTGATGGGAGGTGGGCGGATGCAGTGACGTAATGGGGAGGGAAGCAGGAGACCAATAGCCAACTCGGGGGCCGAGTCCCCAATGAGCAAGGCCTCTTGGTTCTGCATTTTGCCACCCCTCCAAGAGTCTGCTTCTTGGTGTGACTGCGTCTCAGCCCTCAGCCCCCTGCCCCAGATTCGAAGCCCGTTTTCACATTCAGAGTCCGGTCAGTCGGGTCCCTTGCCATTCGAGCCAACACAGGGTAGACGTGTTCACTGAGGCGCTGCCTTCATTTCCTGCCTGATCTCAAGAACGAAGATGAATCACACAGCTCTGAACTCAAACATGCACCCCCAAAAGGGAGGGGGCATTTTTTTCTATAGCAACTTATTTCTCAAGTCCCCATTTAATGGATAAGGAGCCCTGCGATGCAGTGGGCTGTTGTTGGTGAGGTTGTTGGTTCAAACCCACCAGCGGCTCCTTGGGAGAAAGACGAGGAGCTCTGCTCCGGTGAAAGAGTCACAGTCTAGGAAACCCTTTGGAGCAGTTCTGCTCTGTCCTATCGGGTCACTCCGACGCAGAACCGACGAGATAGCAAAACCCAAACCAAACTGCTGACTCAGAACGAGTGACCCTAGATGAGTGACCCATGAGGAGACAGGAGGGCTTCCCCTGTGAGTTTCCCAGGCTGTAGCTCTCTATGGGAGTAGAAAGCTCCTCCTTTCTCCCTCACAGCCGCTGGCACTTGAACTGCTGACCTCGCAGTTAGCAGCCCGATGAGCCACCACGATGTCGCCAGGGCTCCTGAAGAGATGGCAGTGGGTACTTGGGCCTGTGACAGGAAATGTGATCTTGGTCACGACTTCTTAAAGTCAGTCACTAGAGGGAGAGTCCATTCTAGTGCTTGTAGTGGGTTCCCATAGGCCCCTGAGTCTGGATGCTCTTCCCCACGGTGATGGGGTGAAGGGGTTTTCATGTGGGAAGGACATGAATCTGGGGGAGCAGAGGATGGAAAATGGTTGGGTATATTGTGTCTGTCCCTCCCAAGATGAGACTAAACTCCAAAAGTATCGCCACAAAGTCATTGGACACCATTAATGAAGAGAACTATCAACACAAGAATCTATTCTTTTCAGCGTATCCTCCCGCTGGGTCTATGCACTCCTGAAGGCAGGGTTTCCATTTCCCGAGCCCTACTGGCGCAGTGGGTTAAGCATTGGGCTGCTGGTCGAAAGGTCAGAGGTTCAAACCCACCAGCGGCGTCAGGAGAAAGATGAGGCTTCAGATGACAATAGACTTACAGTATGCCCAGCACGGTTAATGATCTCATTAACATAGCAAATTCTGTTACCAGATGGAGTCACTCCAGGTGCCTAGGGATGGGGACTCCAACACGCTGGAGGGTCAACCAGAAAGTCTTGCTTCTCGCTTCAGTTCATGCATGTTGAGCCAAACATGTTGAACCATGTCTCTATGATCGGCGGTGGCTGCAGACAAGTTCTCTGTCAAGAGAGATCCCAGGAGAGAGTGGGTTACATGTTGGGCTGCTAACCACAAGGTCAGGAGTTCAAAACCACCAACTACTCTGGGAGAGAGAGAGACGAGGCTTTCTGCTGCCTGAAGAGAGCTAGAGTCTTGGAAGCCCACAGGGGCTGTCCTCCCCTGTGTGTCCTGGAGGGTCCCTATGAGTCTAAGTGACCTGTGAGTGTCTGGGGAGTGGGGTCTGCTGGGCCGTTAAACTCAAGGCAGAGAGGTCAGTTCAGAAGATGACGGCGACTGCTTGGGGGCGGGGACCCCAATGGGATAAACCTGATCGCTTTTCTTGAAGGACACAAGACAATCAGGGGCCTGAATAGGAAGAAGTTTTAAGAAAATGGACGACTGCATTGGTGAGGAAATGGCCAGAAATGTTCGCAAGGGGAGTTTGCTGTTCCCTGCACGGCAACGCACAAGTGAGCTCGGTCCTGGAGGGCAGCGAGAGGACCTGGAGGGCCGAGGAGGATTTTGTTGGGAAGTCTTACCCAAGCTAGAGGGTCTGCGTGAGCACAACCGGAGGGTGGAGAAGACGGCTCGGGACCGGGCAGGGCAGTCTTCCCTTCCATCGTCCATACGGTCACTCTGAGCAGGAACTGATTGGAGGGCACCAAGCAACAAGAACATTGTTTGGTTTTCAGACGACTTCAGGGGAGTAGTCTGATCTCCAGTTTAAGAGTTCTCTCTCCTGACATGCCTTCACGATGCCTGACCTGGGAAATCCCAGAACATCATTTCCTCCACAGCCTATTGGCCAAAGCAGCCAGGGGACCAACTCAGATCCAAGAGGAAGAGACAGAGGCTTCAGCTCCTGGTGGGAGAAGGGGTATGTATGTGTGTTCAGGGAGGGCCGTCCACAGGGAATCTGAGCAAGTTCCTCAGTAGCTCCAGGATGCAGTCCCCCATCGGTTGTCGCTGCTTGGTGTTTGGTGCCGTCTGCCTCATCGTGACCCTGCGCACAACAGAACAAAACACCACCGGCTCCAACAGCTTCCTCACAATTGTCTTTTATGTTTGAGCCCATTGTTGAAGCCGCTGTGTCCATCCATCTTGTCCAGGGCTTTTCCCTTCTTCGCTGCCCCTCCCCTTTACCAAGCATGCTGTTCTTCTCCGGGGATCAGTCTCTCCCGACAGCTTGTTCAAAGCACCCGAGACAGAGTCTCTGCACCCTTGCCTTTGGGGAGCATCCTGCTGTCCCTGTGGGACAGGTGTGTTCGCTCTTGTTCTTCGCCAGGACCACAGTTCGAATGCATGGACTCTGCTTCCGTCCTCCTTACCCAAAGCCTAACTGTCACACACATAGGAGGCCACTGAAATACCACGGCTTGGGTCAAGGGCACTTAGTCCTCAAAGCAGCATCCTTGCTTTTCAATAAGCTAATGAGATCTCAGACAGCAGGTTTACCCGATGCAATATGTCGTTTGACCTTTCGACTGCTGCTTCCATGAGCTTTGATTCAAATTGGACAAACTCCTTGACGACATCAATCTTTTCTCCATTTATCGCGATGTGACTTACTGGTCCAGTGGTGAGGGTCTGGGCCTTGTTTACAGTGAAGTATAGCCCACACTGAAGGCTGCGTTCCTTGATCTTCAAGTCCCCCTCATTTTCAGCAAGCAAGGTTGTGTCACCTGCGTATCGCAGGTTGTTAAGAAACCTCACACCAATCTTGATGCTCATTCTTCTTCATATAATCCCATTTATCTGATGATTTACCCAGCGTACAGACCAAACCTTTCCTGCTTTTAAACCGTGCAGTATTCCCTTGTTCTGGGTGCGCAGCTGCCTCTTGACCCATGTGCAAGTCCACATGAGCACAAGTTCAGGAATTCCCATTCTTCTCAAGGTTGTCCATAGTTCGTATGGTCCACAGAGTCAAATGCCCTGGCATAGTCAGTAAACACAGGTAAAGATCCCGTATTCTCGGCTCTCAGCCATGATCTACTTAGCATTAGCCACGATAGCCCTTATTCCACATCCTCTTCTGAATCCAGCCTGAGCCTCTGGCAGCTCCCTGGGAAGGCACTGCTACAACCGTTGTTGGGTGATCTTCAGCAAACTTTTACTTGCATGTGCTATAAATAGACAGTTCTATAAATTGTGGATTCTGCCAGGTCACCTTTCTTTGGAATGGGTACTGTGTTGGACAGGGTTCTCTAGAGAGACAAACCAGATTGCTAGTAATTATATATAAATATATTTATAAAGATAGATATATAATCCAAGAAATGAACCATTAAATTATATACAGATAGATGATACAAGAAATGAACAGTTAAATTATAAAGCAGTGAGACACTAGCAGTCCTTTAAGACTTGAGAGCCGCCAGTTGCCAGTCCCCTTCTATACAGAGAGCTGGGCTATATATCCCCAGGCAGCAAACAGCCAGGCAGGTCACCAACTGTCACCAACTGTCGGTCCCCAGCTCCAGAGACGAACTTACAGCGACACAGTCCACAGGCTAGGCGTCCCACAGGTAGTGTACCCCTTTAAATTGAGGCACAGAACAAGCAAGGCGAGACTCACCGAGCCATTTATCCCTCCGCCCTTCAGTTAATCCTACTTGTGCTTATCGGCCAGGCTGGCACAATAAACTGTCGCAGGTACAAACACGGATCTCTTCCAGGCAGCTGGCCAAGTAGCCGCCTTCCACATTTCTTGGGAATCCTTCCAGTGCTTCGTGAGCTTGTTGAAATACTGCAGTTGGTACTCCATCAATTGCCGGAGTCTCGTCTTTGCTAACGCCTTCAGTGCAACTGGACTTCCCCTTCAATGTCATTGTTTCTAATTCCTATGCCCTTGAAGTGGTTGGTGCTGGCTAGTTCTTTCTGGTGCCGTAACTTTGTATCTTTCCATCTTCTTTCATTCTTCCCCCAACCTTCAATATTTGACCCGTGGAATCTTTCAGTGTTGCAACTCGAGGCTTGACTTTCTTCTTGGGGGCCTTTCAGTTTAAGACGCACTGAGGGTGTTCTTCCTCTTCGGTTTTCTAACTCTAGTGCACCGACTTGTGCAAAGGGCTAGCACTGGAAAACTAACAAGCAAGCACATGCACCCTTCTTGGGCTAATAATACCCGATGCACTTCCTTGCGAAGATCAACTAAGCCCTCAACTGATCCCCAGCAGTTGAAAGAAGTATGGAGAAATGCAGCTCAGGGCTTGAAAGAATTCAGTGTTCCCATCAGGCAATCCGAGCCCTGGTGGTTTAGTGGGTGATGCGTTGGGTCAGCTGTTTGAAACCACCAGCTTCTCGTCAAGAGAAAGGTGAGACTTCCTGTTTCTGTAAAGATGTGCAGCCTGGGAAACCCACCAGGGCAGTTCTACCGTGTCCCAGGGTCTCTGAAGTGACTCGATGGCAGTGCATTTGGAGTCTGGGGTAGATAACGCTTTACGTACACCAACTGCAGAAGCTGGTAAACACTTGGCTTTGTTCCAGTTAGTCTTCGAATCGCCTCCCCCTCCCTCTGATCTCCTTCCTCGGCCTCAGGAGAGCCAGCCTGTGCCTGAATTCTGGGCTTTGCTCCTGGAGGGTCTGTCAGAGCAGGGCTGGGGCTTCATTCCCCTGGCTGCCCCCCAGGGAATACTGGTAGCCTCTCCCCTCTCCAGACACAAAGCTTGTCTCCCCCTGACCCAGGGAGTCCCAGGTCAAACTGACCAAGCACTTGGCTGCTGATGGAAAGATGAGGTTTAAATCCACCTGTGCGCACCAGGAAGAAAGGCCTAGAGATCTGCTGTCAGAAAAGCCGTCCATTGACAGGTCCATGGAGCACAGCTGCACCCTGACCACACGGGGCGCCAGGAGCTGGGCAACAAGGGCTCTCTCCCCAGGTGGTCGCACCTGCCTCACTAGCTCCCAGGAAGCCTCAGCCGACCTGCAGCCAGATGCCTCCCTTCCAGACGGTTCAAGGGGAGAGGGCAAGGAAGGTGCAGAAGAGGGAGGGGATGTGCGTGACAGGGTAGCACAGTGAGGTTCTCAGGCCAGCCCTGGTGGTGCAGGTTCTGATAGAGGTGAGTGTGTGTGTGGGGGGGGGGGGGTAGTGGTGGATCTGGGGAGCATCAGGCCTCTCTGGATGCTGGAGCGCTGAGGAAGGTGAAAAATGAGGTGGCTCTCACTTAGTTGTGGGCAGCAAAGACCCTCTTCCCCATTGCCACAGAGACCTTCAGAACCACGCAGTCACTGGGGGCAGGGCAAGCCTGCAGACGGGCCGCATTCTACCTTCTCGGCCCTGGAGACCCGCTCTCGGGGGCAGCCACCCACCTCCCAGACCAGATGGAGACCAGATAGCACCCAAGAGGGGTCTGCTCCTCCCAGAAGCAGAGCTCCCCGTTCCCACCCCACCTCTGCTGTCCCCTCTCCTAGCAGGCTCCAGAGACCACAGCAGGGCCTGAGCCTGTTACCAAGGAGACGGCCCCTTCAGGCCAGCAGGCTTTGCTGAGGGAGTGGGAGCCAGCGGAGCAGAGACTTCCAGCTGCATCTTCTCTCACTGTGTGTTGTTGCTGCTGGCACTCAAATGCACAGGGGCCAGAATTAGGGCCAACACAGGATGCCCAAGGCGGGAGCCCAGTTCCAGGGGGGTCAGGGCCTCCCTGCCCTGCCTCAGGTCCCCTGGGACCACCGGGCCATGTGCACTGGGTAAAGACACTGATCCCGCCCCCCACTGTGAATGAAACGCACCCCTCCCCACACGGAGAGGTGGTCCCAGCAGCCTCGGCCATGAAGATATGTCTGTCCGTTGTCCACCCCTGGCCACCCGGGCTGCCCAAACGGAGCAGGGCCCGAAAGGACGTCCAGCCAGGGTGCCTCGCGTGTAGCCTGCACCATCTGCCATCTGAGGCTTGCGTGCCCTGTGGTGCTGAGCATGTCTCAGAGGAGCTTCTGGCACGGACTCGGACGGAGGAGGAAGAAAGGCCCAGCAATCTACCGCCACCACTCAGCCACCGGAAACCCGACGTAGCATGACACACGGGGGTCACCGTGCTTTTAGGGGCTGCACCTGTAGCTCTAAGGCTTTGGGGAGGGGCTGCCTGTACTCGTGCGGACATGAGAACACACACGCGCACACACACGCACACCCCCGCCCTGCCCGCCAGGCTCTCCAGTTCCCACACCTGCCTTGCTTTCCCCACAGGCTGCAGCCGGATTTCATCGCCCTAACAGGAGGGGCCTTTGCTGCCGGCAGGAGGGATCAAGCCCCATCCAAACTCACCCCCATCTAGCGGGTGCCCCTCACAGCGACCCCACAGGACAGGGCAGACCCGCCCCTGTGAGATCCCGAGACTGTCACTCTTCACAGAAGTAGAAAGCCTCGTCTTTCTCCCGGGGAGTGGCTGGTGGTTTCAAACCGCCGACCCTGAGGCTAGCATCCCATGCGTAAGGTACTCTCGGGGCTCCTCCAGGTTAGTTAATTCCCGTGAGAAAGAGGTTCCACGCAGGGTCCCCAGGAGCTCAGGGAAGCCGTGGAGTTGCTGAGTGACTAGGTGCTGGGATCCATCTTCAAAAGACTCAGCCTGGCGGAGGCCCCTCCGTCCACTCTGTGCCAGCCAACACTCCCTCCTGGGCTGGGAGCAGGGGTCCCAGTCTGGTGTGCTTGGATCACCTGGCTGTGGCAGGGGACAGGGGCAACTCTCCCCAGCACCCGGCTTGTTCAGGGCCATGGGGCACACACCCGAGGTGCTCAGACATCAGGCCCCCAGGGCAGAGGCTCCGCCTGCCACGCTGTTCAGCAAGCGCGCGCGTGCGTGCCTAATACCATTGCGCTGATTGAGAAGACCCCAGCTGCGCGCGCGCACACACACACATACACACACACACACACACACACACACACACACACACAGGCTGCGGCGCCTGCAATGCCCTAGGCTTCCTGGCTGTTGGTACTGCGGGCTGTCAAGTCAGTTCAGGCTCAGGGCACCCCCATGTGACGGCACAGCGCCCCACCAGGGGCTCAGGGTGCCACATCTCTCTCCTGCAGAGCAGCTGCTGGCTTAGAGCCCCCACCTTCCTGTTCGCCGTCCAGGGCTGAACCACTGCACGCCCTGGGCTCCTGCTGTGGGTGTTGGGAGCCGTCAGGCCAATCCTCCTCAGGAACCCGCCCGGTGACATGCCAGAGCTGCCCCATGACCTGTCCCTGAGCCCCGCGCCAAGTCTTTCCCCCCTGGATCGGTGGCTGGATCCCAGCTCTGTCCATCCTTTCAGTTAGCACATAGCTGATGTGCCCACAGGGTCCTCTGGGTGACGTGCGTGTGTGTGTGTGTGTGTGTGTGTGTGTGTGTGTGTGAGAAACCATCCATCCTCTCAGCCTGCTTTATTCACTGACGTGAATTATTTGGACATGCCACGCACCGTCAGGAGCCCTGGTTGGCACAGTGGCTACGGGTGGGGCTGCTGATCACAAGATTGACAGTCCGAAAACGCCAAGGGGGAAGGGTGAGGCTCTCGACTCCTATGCAGAGTGACCACTCCAGAAACCCACAGGGGCAGCTCTCCCCTGTCCTGTAGGGTCGCTGTGAGCTGGTGCCCACTTGATGGCAGGGAGTTTGGTGTAGCTTCTCCTAAGGTCCCTGTCCCCCTCTAGTGTTCTCCTCACCTTCAGCAGGGCCTCGGTGCTCCTGCAGTCACTCCCTCTTGGCCCCCACATCTGCCCCTGGGGACTACTCAGACGGCTGCCCGTGTGTTTGCCTGTCCTGGAAGCTGCAGGGAGGTGGGCTCTACAGAATCGGTCCTTTTGTGACAGATGTGTTTCCCCCAGCCAAATGCTCTCCCTCGGTGGCACGGACGGCTCCAGGGACGTCACTCTCCGAAGGCTGGATGCTTGTGCTCATTGCTGAAGGCGTGTCTCAATTCCATAGGATGACTGACGTCGTAGTGGGGGAGAAAGCGGCCGAACCTCGTCACATCACCTCACACGTCAGCAGTATCATCATTGGAATCTGTGTCGCCACAGATTCCTGCCATCCTGCTTCCTGCCATCCCTCCCTGAGACTCGGGGCTGTGTGTGTGTGTGTGTGTGTGTGTGTGTGTGTGTGTGTGTTAAATACACCATAACATTGATGGGAGGACTTAGGGTCAGGATTTCAACCTTCAGAGGCAGGTGTACGGGTTCATAGCTGCTGCATAAAGCAATAGGGACAGAGGCCAGGCCCGGCTCTCTGTGGTCAGTAGCTACCACCAGTTCCGGATGCTGGGGCTTGGAGCCTCTGGATGCCCCTTGGTTGGAGGCAGACAGCTATTACCCACCAAGAGTTTCCTGGCTCAGAGGGGGCCCAGCCTGGTATCAGGTGATGGGCAGAGGGGCACGGCTGGCCCGTTGGGAGAGAGAAGGAAGAAGGAAGAACTGCCTGGTCAAGACGCAATGAGAGCCAAGCGGCGTGGAGAGACAGCCAAGGAGGGCCTCGGACATGTGCTGCCGGGCAGCGGAGGCCATGGGGAGCTGCCACGTGCAAAGGTCTCGGCTCTCTGGGTTTACTGCAGGCCTGCCAGGGCAAGCTGGTTCCGGACACAGTTCCTACATTTGCCGGGACTCCTGGGTTGCAGGTGACAGACACACAGCTCAACCCAACTGACCAAGATCACAAAGTGGGACACTTTGTCAAGCACATGTGGTGAAGAAAGCTGATGGTGCCCGGCTATCAAAAGATACAGTGTCTGGGGTCTTAAAGGCTTGTAGTTAAACAAGCAGCCATCTAACAGGGAACCAACAAAGCCCACGTGGAAGAAGCACACCAGCCTGTGTGATCACGAGGTGCCAACAAGAAGAGGTATCAGGGGTTCAAAAAACACGCATCTAAATTGATATGCGTCAGATTTATAGATTTATGCCTTTGACCTTCTGTTGTCAGTTTTTTGACCTCTTATATCTTCATGACTTGAACATTTCTGTTACATAATAGGTGTTCTAGTAAATAGTGATCAAAGACACTTTGTGTTAATTTATGATCTCTCTTATGTCTGGTTCCTATAAATAATCACTTGTCACTCAGAGTCTGAGAATATTCTTAGTCGTTTATGGAAACTTTTACTTTCTAGAAAATTCATTAGGATTTTCTTATCATTTAATGACTTTACATTTTCTGGTTCATAATCTTTGAGATTTTATATTCATTAGCACACATTTATAGTTTGCTAGATTAGACACATAACTATAACTTAAAATAAACCATTTTCTGCCTTCAACTCGTGTTTCATCAAAATATACTGGAAATGGTCATGATTGGGGGGATTATGCAGGCCTGGCAGCATTTTGTTCTGTCGCACATATAATCACTATGAGTTAAAACTGACTTGACATTATCTAATGACAACAGCAATAACAATTAGTTGTTTCTCTTATATAAACCAGAGAAATTTCCTTTTAAAGAGTAGCCAGGGGTGTGTAGAAGTATAAATAAATCTGCACAATTCATCTAAATGTACAGTGAAAATCCATATGCCATTGATACTATACTTGATTTGTCTGTACATTGAAGCTACATTATATTGTATAATGTGAACTCCATTGTGTAAGATTTACTGCAGCTATTTTGTGACCTTTTCTTTACTCTTATGACTTATTTCTAGAAAACATGCTCTTGTTTTGGTTATTTAATTTCTTCTATAGTTCTTTTTTATAGAATGTAATATTTATGTCTGCATTGCATAAAATTGTAATTGAAGTAGTTACAGCTCATTAAACCAAAAATATCAACAATAAAATAAAATAAATTGATATGGAGGGGACTGGATGCATGGAGACCCAGAGTCCACCAGTAACACAACTGGCTTCCCTCTTAGAATAAGGTGACCAGACGTCCCGCTTTTGGCGGGACAGCCCCGATTTTTAATAATTTCCCCACGTCCCGCGGTGTTTTAAAAAAGTCCCGACTTTTGGAAAGAATGCACGACAAGCTAGGGTATACGGTTTTCGACTGCCATGTGGCTATTTCACCAGGATGTAAGTTTTATCAGTGGTGTCCCACTGGTGTCCCGCTTTACCAATGTTAAAATCTGGTCACCTTAGTGAAGGGCCTCACAGAACGGAGGATAAATGGAGGGTGGGGAGTGGCACTGATGAACCACATCACTAGCCTCTCGTCCAGTGGTTCTCAACCTGTGGGGATCGAATGCCCCTTTCACAGGGGTCGCCTAAGACCATATTTCGATGGTCTTAGGAACTGAGACACCGCTTCTCTATCCGTCTCCAGGCGGGTCCGTCCACATGCAGATACGCCCACCTACGGGGTCACCACACCGTGAAGAACTGTATTAAAGGGTCGTATGTGCATCAGGGAGGCTGAGACCCACTGCTTTAGTCCTTTAAGATGTCCTCCTCTTCTATTGCGGTCCGTACGCAATATCCCTCATGGGTCATGTTAGACTTGTGCGTGTCCATCTGTTCACTTGGGATCGCTCAGTACATGGTAGTCAAGACAGGTGACCCCTCAGAGACACTGACAGGAGTAACGGTGCCTGGAGGGTACGGGGAGTGAGGGGAGGGGGAAGTTGACAGCGTTGATGAGTGTACAAACCCCACCCGATGGGACTGAAGAACAGAACTGTGCGTGAAGGGAAAGGATCTATTGGAACGAGTAAGAGATGTCAATAGAATTATTATTTAAATAATAAAATTAAAGCACAGCTGTCAATTCGTGGAGACCCCTCCCACGTGGAGATGGGCTCTCTGCCTCTTCCCTTTGAGACTGGACTGACCTCAGTGGCCTGCTCCTCACCCATAGAACGTGCTGGACACGACAGTGTAGGTCCACAGAGGAGCTTCCGTGGGGTAGTGGTTACGTTCTGGACTTCGACCTCACGGACAGCAGATTGAAACCACCAGCCTCTCCGAGGGAGAAAGATGGGGCTTTCTGCTCTGCTAAAGAGCGACAGTCTCGTAAACCCACCGGGCTGTTCGTAGGGTCGCTGTGAGTCCGATTAGACTGGGTGGCATGGAGAGGCCCAACCAGACCAAGCAGGGTCCTCCCAGTTCTGCGGGGACCCTGGGGATCCATGGCCTGCAGAAGTGGGACTCTCCTGCGGACACAAGAGGGCGCTCCAGTTCCTAGCCAGCAGATACCGGTGGCAGCGGGCCAGCTCGGGGCGGGTAGGCCATCTTGTTCTTCCAACCGACCCCCCAACCTTCACCCAAGAAGCCAGATAAGCACCGGCTTACTTGTGCTTACTTACTAGTCTGTAGTGAATCGTGGGGTTTCACCACGTGGCATTGTGCACTGCAGACTGGCAGTAAGCACAAGTCAGTCCAGGCTTTCCTGGCTTCTTGCACCCTCCATCTTTGGTGGGGGTGGGGTGGGGGGGTGGACATTTGAAGAGAGGCTTTGATTCTACAGGGAAATGCTGCGTGGGGAGGGGAGATAGACGCCAGACAGACAGAGAAGTTCTCTCCAGGTTAGCAAGCACCAGTCAGCCTGTGCTTAGCTTGCTGACATGGGAAGCGGAGTCTGGCTGTAGCCACAGCTGACATCTGACTGCATTTGCCTGTGAGACACCAGTGGAGCCTTTCCGTATTCCTGACCCACAAATGGGCCAGCCAAAAAGGGGGTTCTCAGGAAGCCTGGTAGCCCAGTGCTTATGTGCTGGGCTGCCAATGGCAAGGTCAGCGGTTCAAAGCCGTCAGCTGTTCCGCTGGAGAAACAAATCCCAAACTCACTGCCATCAAGTCCATGACGGCTCATGGCAACCCCATAGAGCTGAGTAGAGCTGCCACCGTGCGTTTCTGAGATTAACACTTTACAGGAATAGAATGCCTCCTCTTTCTCCCAGGGAGCCACTGGGGGTTTTGAACTGCCGACCTTGTGGTTACCCGTCCAGGGCTCATCTGACAGTATCACCAGGGCTCAAATAATTATGAAGTGCAGGCTGTGACAGCAATTAGAGCTCCCTATTTGCCACCAACCGGGGAAAGGGAAAAGACAGAGAAGGCTAAGAGTTGGGGTGTAGAGGGGGTGGGGATGGTGTGCTCATCCTCTATTGGGGAGTATACATGACTCCACCTTTTCAGAAGTCGATTTAAATACTCACACTGGAGTGAATCCAGTTCTAAAACGCCATCCCGGGATTCCCTCGCAAAGGTATTGTGAATGAAGCATTGGAAGCAGCCTTCATACCTAGCAATGGGGTGGTAAAATAAGTCGTGGTGCATCTCCATGATGAAACACTCCCAGGATGGCTAGATCCAGGCGCAGGACCCCTGGGGCACAGGACCCCTGGGGCACAGGGAGCTATGAGTTGGGCTGCAACCGCAAGATCAGGAGTTCAAAACCAGCCACTCCTCAGGAGAAAGACAAGGCTCTCAACTCCTGTAAAGAGCTGTTGTGGTTGTGGTTGTTGGTAGGTGCCATCAAGTTGGGACGACGCCCTGCACCACAGAAGGAAACAGTGCCCGGTCCTGCGCCAGCCTCACCATTATTCCCGTGCCATTCAGAGTGATCTTGGAACCCCACCGGGGCAGTTCTACCAGGTCCTGAGGGGCACCGTGAGTCGCAGTGGACTCAACGCAATGGCGGTGAGTTTGGGTTTTCAGATCTCTGTGGAAGGAGCCGTCCTGTAGTTGTTAAGCTCTCCTTGTTAACCAGAAGGTCGGCAGTACAAACCTACCAGCGGCTCCGAGGCAGAGCGTGGCAGCGGTCTGCTTCTGAAAGACGGACAGCCTTGGAGACCCGTGCGGCACTTCTACTCTGCCCACGGAGTCACGATGGGTCGGAATCGGTTTGGTGTTCTTGGTTTCGGGTAGTGCCAGTGGGGCACTCCGTCAGCTGCTCACCAAGAGGCCAGAGGCCTGAGACCACTCAGCGCCCCCTCAGAAGAAAGGCCTGGGGATCGACTTCTGAAGAGCAGGTCACTGAAGACCCCGTGGGGCACACACAGGCTGCTCTGTCCTGGGGGGGAGGGGGGCTTGAGTGGGAATCTAGTGATTCCTGAAAGGAAGGAAGGGAGGGAGGAAGGAAGGGAGGGAGGGAGGGAGGGAGGAAGGAAGGAAGGAAGGCAGGCAGGCAAAAGACAGAAAGAAATAGCTCATTTAAAAGAAAGGGGACCTGAGAAGGTGGCTGGGAGGGTGCAGTGTGTGTGTGTGTGTGTGTGTGTGTGTGTGATGTGTGTGTGTGAGATGTGTCAGTGTGGGGTGTGTGTGTGTGATGTGTCAGTGTGGGGTGTGTGTGTGAGATGTGTCAGTGTGGGGTGTGTGTGTGTGTGATGTGTCAGTGTGGGGTGTGTATGTGTGTGTGAGATGTGTCAGTGTGGGGTGTGTGTGTGTGTGATGTGTCAGTGTGGGGTTGTGTGTGTGATGTGTCAGTGTGGGGTGTGTGTGTGAGATGTGTCAGTGTGGGGTGTGTGTGTGTGTGAGATGTGTCAGTGTGGGGTGTGTGTGTGATGTGTCAGTGTGGGGTGTGTATGTGTGTGTGAGATGTGTCAGTGTGGGGTGTGTGTGTGTGTGATGTGTCAGTGTGGGGTTGTGTGTGTGATGTGTCAGTGTGGGGTGTGTATGTGTGAGATGTGTCAGTGTGGGGGGTGTGTGTGTGTGTGAGATGTGTCAGTGTGGGGTGTGTGTGTGATGTGTCAGTGTGGGGTGTGTATGTGTGTGTGAGATGTGTCAGTGTGGGGTGTGTGTGTGATGTGTCAGTGTGGGGTGTGTATGTGTGTGTGAGATGTGTCAGTGTGGGGTGTGTGTGTGATGTGTCAGTGTGGGGTGTGTATGTGTGTGTGAGATGTGTCAGTGTGGGGTGTGTATGTGTGTGTGAGATGTGTCAGTGTGGGGTGTGTATGTGTGTGTGAGATGTGTCAGTGTGGGGTGTGTGTGTGATGTGTCAGTGTGGGGTGTGTGTGTGTGAGATGTGTCAGTGTGGGGTGTGTGTGTATGTGTGTGTGAGATGTGTCAGTGTGTGTGTGTGTGTGTGTGTGAGAGATGTGTCAGTGTGGGGGGTGTGTGTGTGTGTGAGATGTGTCAGTGTGGGGTGTGTGTGTATGTGTGTGTGATGTGTCAGTGTGTGTGTGTGTGTGTGTGTGTGCGCAGACCTCAGGAGGCCTCTTGTATGTCCACAGGTTAATGCTCCTTCTTGGAGAGGCTCAGGGGGATGGGCAGGGAAGGTTTAAGATCTTCAAAATAATAAAAAAGAACCAAATGAAAATAAACAAACAAAAATCCCCAGGGGGCAGCTCTACTCTGTCACTTGCGGTAACTATGGGTCAAAACCCACTCAAGGGCACACGACTTCAGCATCAGCAACTACAAAAGTATCAACACCAATATCAACACCAACGCCATCACTAACAACAACAAAACTACCAACAACACCAACATCAACACCATCACCATCACTACCAACAATTCCCAAGAACAGGCAGAAACTGGTGGCCGCTTCAGACGAAGCTGTTCTAAACTGTGTTCTTGGGCTCCTGGGTTTGGGACACCGCCAGTCCCCAGGGAAGGACGTCATGCTTGGTAAAGTAGAGGGCGGTGAAAAGAGGGAAGCCCTTGATAAGACAGGCTCGGACATAGGAGTGTGAAGATGGCGTGGGGCCGGCTGTGTTCCGCTCCTCACATGTATGGGGGGGGGGGGTCAGAACCGACTGGAGAGCACCGAAGAACAAGCACCAGCTCCACTGTGTCGCCGCTGTCAGTTCAGAGGGAGGATTTTTCACAGATAATTTTTCTCACGAGCGTCCATTTCGGAGTTTCCATAATTCCATCAGCTGTGTGGGCTTCACTCTATCAGCTGCTGATCTCTTTATTAGTGGAAATGGTCACTTTTCCCTCGTCTACCCTATTGAGGCGAATGTGAAGCCATCCAGGCCTTTCCTGGAGGGAGGGAGGACCAAAACCAGCCTCCCACGGAATCCAGTTCAACTCACAATGCCCCCTTAGTGCCCGCATGGCACAGGAAGGAGCCTCTGCTCATGGGCTTAGTCAGTGGGCACTGTGGTGGGGACCAGCACGGATAAGAACCCAGGGCTCCCCTGAAAATACTCTGGATACTGTTGGACCACCCACCCCGCTGTTGTCCCTCCCTCTGCTAGGATTTAGCCAAGAAACTGGGTCTGCCAGGGCGCTCCGGGAGGATGGAGCTGAAATATTGTACGACCAAGCAGCTGGTGTGATAGGTTCCGTGCCATCCTGGCTGGGCCGGGAGTCTCAGAGGTTTCACAGTTGAGGCCTAGTCATCCTCCATGACATGACCTAGCACCACGTCAGTCATCAAGGCCGCCATGGGAACTGCTGGAAGATTATGGTGGAGCGCAACCCCCGCTCTCCGATCACATCCCTGTCGCAATGGAAAGGTGGTCTCCTTGGAGGCGTGGCTGACTTCCTATAGAAGGAGGGTGTGGGCCTGCTTGCTTGCTTGCTTTTTGCTGCGTCTAGATCCTGCCTACGGCTCCTCAGCCTCCAGTTCTTTGAATGTGAGCCAGTGGCCTGCCATAGTACTACCAATCCTAGGAGCTATCAAATGGCCTGCCACCTGACCTGCCAACCTTGGATTCATGTACCTCTCCAGGCCCGAGCCTGACCCTGGATTCATCCACCTCAGCAGCCTGTGGTATTCCTGCTGGTCCTGACACTGGGTTCATCAGCCCTGAGTCAGGAGACGCCTCCAACTTAACACCTGGGCTTGGACTTGCCCTCTTCTATCATGGGGTGAGCCCTTTGCTTGGCATCGAGGGTCATGCTTATTTTACCCAGGCGACTTCAATACCCCAGGCGGTGGGGTCCGATTGTCTGTAAGATTCCAAGACTGATGCCTCTGCGCCAACATGGCGTTGATGTGGAAAGCCCAACAGGTCCGCTGAACCAGCGTGTTTCTGAGCCTCCTTCCCCGGAGATGCCGACAGCTGCCTAGCACCTCTTGAGTTTGAGTCTGCACCTGGAAATGCCCGCTCCATTCAGCTGCACACCTGTGATATTCCCAGGTGGACGGCAAGCCCGGCTGCCCCTTTAACAAGGCTGCCCTGGAGGTCTAGGGAAGGCTCCCACGGCCGGCAAAGGGATTGCTATGCACTGCTGGCCGTGGCCTCGGTCAGAGCCCGGAGCCAGCTCCCCAGGACACATGCTCAGGTGGAGATGGGATGTCTGTGGAGGCTTCTTGCATTTCAAATGCCACCAGAGGCCCCAGATAATGGAGCAGCCTGTGCTCTAGCCCCACAAGCAGGCCCTACCCTACAATCAGCCTTCGGGGGCCTCTCTCACCCACTGTGAGGCCCCCACCCCCACCCCAGGCCCGTCAGGGAAGCCCACTGCAATGGTTAATGCTATGTGTCAACTTGGCTTGACCATTGTGGCCAATAGTTTTGCCAACACTAGAGTCCTGGTTGCTGAGAAGCTGTTTGGTCTCTGTGGTTGACATCTACGATCCATTGACTCTAAGGCAAGAAGAGAAGCCTGGGTCATGCAGGTGGGCCTCGTCCAATCAGTGGATGTCCAGTTTCTGAAAGGAGGAGGATAGTGCCTCAAGGCCACAGCATCACCAACTGGCTTTGTTCCTCCGCTGACACCCACACCGGCTGCCCTTCCCCACATCCTTCCTCCAGTGCACATCACCCTATGAATCAATTCTTTAAAATCAATCTCAGCTTCTCTCTCTCTCTCTCAACTTGACGTGTGGCTCAGGGCAACTCCGCTGCGTCAGGGCAGAGCTGTGCCCGCAGGGGTGTCAGAGGCAGGGTTTGGAGGAAGGCAAGCCTCGGGCTTCTCTTCCTTGGTGCCGGTGGGCTCAAACCTCCACCTTGCCGAGGAGCAGCTGAGCCTCCTGACCACTTGCAGCCCGCAGGGACTGCTCTCTGTGTGGATGTAGTCACTGGACATCTGTCAGGGCCATCGCATCCCGAAGACACCATCAGGGGACACACCTGGTCGGATAATCTGGCTCTGACCGGCTCTGGTCCATTTCCCAGAGAGGACTACATACTGCTTGGGATGGTCCGGCCACTCACCTGGCTGGAAATGCCTTCCTGTCTGACCTAATGAGCCACGACCGGGTGAGGCTTCCCGTGAGACCCTCGGGCCTTGGTCACCCCAGGCAGGCTCCCAGCGGCGCTTCTGAGGGACACGCATTGCAGAGACACTGTGCTGGCGGTGCCCAGGACGCCTCGCTGCGCCTCAGGGAGCTCCCGCCCTCGGCAGGTCCCTAGCAGGGAGCACCCTATCATGCTTGCCCCAGTGACGAGCCCAGAGCAAAGGAATGTGGGTGACTCCCCCGAGCAGAGTGCCTCGAGAGCGTGGCTTGATCCTACACATCTGTGACTCCAAAGTACCCAGGGTCAGGTCTCTGCAGCGTGGCTCAAGGTCAAGGGAGGCAGGAGCCCCAGCTGCAGGGAGCCGGAGGGGGGCTGCGTGTTGCAGGTGCTGGGACCAGCCCTGCCCTGCTTGGCGAGAAGCACAAGGCAGCTGGCCAGGTCATTGCGGGCACTCCTGGTGACCTCTGCCCACCTTCACTTGGCTGTGGGGAGTGGGAGTGGGGTGGTCACCACACATGGTGCTCCCAGGAGGCCTGCTGCCTCTACCCCAGAGTGCCTCCACCCCACCCCAGAGTGCCATTGCACCCCTGATCTGCAGCAGGTCCCCTCACCACTCCGAGTGTCACTAGCCACCAAGGGGCCTTAGGGGTTTCCTGGTAGAATCTCACCTTCTATGTGGTAGAGCCTGGTTCAGACAGTCGCCAGTCTGTCAGGGGAGGTTTGCTGCGGCCCCGGTACTGCACAGGAGCCCTGGTGGCCTCTGGTTAGCCACTGGCCTGCTTGCTGGGAAGGCCAGAGGTTCAAACCCTCTAGTCCAGTGGTCCTCAACCTTCCTCAAGCCACGACCCTTTAATGCAGTTCCTCATGCTGCGGTGACCCCCAGCCAGAACATTATTTTCGTTGCTACTTCATAACTAATTTTGCTACTGTTATAAATCGGGCGACCGCTGTGAAAGGGTCGTTTGACCCCCAAAAGGGTCACGACCCACAGGTTGAGAACCGCGGCTCTCGTCATTCCTTGGGAGGAAGATGAAGCTGTCAGCCGCTGTTAAGGTTCACAGTCTCAGCAAACCCCTAGCTAGGGTCGCTGTAGGTCAGTCAACTGGACGAGGAAGAAAGGGCTGGCAATCTATCGGAGGAACATCAGCCAAGGAAAACCCTGTGGATCGCACTGCTCTGGTCCCCAGCAGATCACGGGGATGGGGCAGGATGGGACTGGATGGTGTGGACCGGGCAGTGTTTTGTGCCGCTGTGTGAGATCATCGAGACTCGGGGGCAGCTAATCACAGCAAGGAGAAGGGCGACCGCACTCGGATGGTGGCATTCGGCTTGGGACAGGAAACGGAAGAGGACGATCCGGGCAGACTTCACCGCCTTCATGGAGACACGGAGCTGAAAGAGGACGGAACCTGCCCACTCTTGTGAAGACCCGGATGCGGATATGCGCAGCGTGGGGGCTGGTGAGTCCCGAGTCGGGTCCTGGCTGGGCAGTGGCCCTGGCTCGGTGAGAGGCGGCCCTCTGGGTGTGACTGGGCGGTGTACAGGAGAAAGAGGAGGCAGAATCCAGCAGCTCACCCCCTCCAGGGGTGCCAAACTGGGTGACAAGATTCACACGTGAGAAACCAAGAGGCAACCTCAGGTGTGACTGCAGAGTCCCAAGGTCCGACGGTGGTCGGGGAGAGGTTCTGAAGAGTCCACCTGGGTCTCCAGCAGCTCCCTCCTGCTGGCTGCCTGGTGTCCTTGGACCCAGAACCTTTAGGAGCAGCTCTGGTGGCCGTGGGGTGGGGGACAGGCGGTGAGAGCAGGAGTAGCTGATCGGAGAGCTGCGTGCCTACCTGCTGTGGCCTCCGACTTCATGACCAGGTGGTCCCCAAGGGAACCAAGAGTGTTGGGTCACCTGGGGCCCAACTGTTCTCTGGAACCAATAGGTGTGGCTCAAGCCTAAGTCAGGTGACGTGACACAAACCACTTCATTGTGTAGACCAAATGAGTTCAATCATTTATTCCAATTAATCACGCCGATTTCACAAGCATTCATAGGGATGGGTATGTCTCGGGTTTTCTCAATCTGGGAGGAAAAGCATGGCACCCTTATGCCCCAATACCATCTTCAAGCCACCACTGGCTTTGGGAAGAGGCAGATTGCCGGCAGGGGGTGGGCAGGAGGCTCCATCACTGACTGTTGGTTGCTTGCAGGGCAGACCCTTGGCTGGTGCTCACCTGGAGGAGGTGCTTGGGCCCCTTAGTACCTGCTGGGCACCACCGTCGACTGTGGGCCAGGTTCGGGAGCCAGGAGGTGGACTTTGCATAGAGCAGTCACCCTGGTCTGCAGCCCTCAGCCGGCGCCTTGTTCCCGCTGACCCTGGTGAGTTCTCTGTGATTCACGGGATGGGGTGGGACCTCAAGGTGAGGGAAAGGAGGAGGATGCTCCTCTTAGGTGCTGGAATGGAGCAGAACATCCCTCGCGCTCACCGCAGGTCCATGGTTTGGCGTGTCACCGAAGACTACCACAACCTTCCAAAGACCTATGGCAACAGCCGTGCATCTTAACGAGAAGACAGAGCCGGCCATGTATCTAGGAGAAGATCAGCGATTGGCTCTATCTAGAAGAGCCCACTGGTAGTTCTGTCTTGAAGGAGATAGATCCAGCTAGAAAACTCAGCTCATGGATCTAGAAGACCAAGTTGGTGGATCTATCTAGAACAACAGTTCTCAACCTGTGGGCCGAAACCCCTTTGGGGGTCAAATAACCCTTTCACAGGGGTCACCCGATTCATAACAGTAGCAAAATGACAGTGATGAAGTAGCAATGAAAATAATTTTAGGGTTGGAGGTCACCACAATAGGAGGAACCATGTGCAAGGGTCGCGGCATCAGGAACGTTGAGAACCCCGATCTAGAAGAAGCTTCAATAGGTGGAATCTATCTTGAAGGAGACTCAGCTGGTGGATCATCTAGAAGGAGACCCAGTTGGGGGCTCCGTCTAGACTGCCCACCCTCTCTGGCCCTCCTCGCGGGCATCTAGGGCTCTCTGTTACCTGGCTCAGGGAGTGTCAAGCTGCCTACAGACGAGATTTATATTTGAGAAGTGCCTGGGGGTGGTGGGGGACATGAGTGGGCCAGTTCCCACTGTCCATCATGGACACAGCAGGACAGGCAGGGCCCGCTCCCAATGCAACAAGGACAATGGGAGCGGGCGCTCACCCTGGGGTGAGCTCAACCACAGGGACCATGAGACCCAGACACTGATCCAGCCCTGCCCCAAGGGGCCTGCTAGCTCAGACAGCTGGGACCTAGAAGAGACACAGATGGTGTCTCTGTCCAGTGCCTCAGCGGTGCAGACAGCCCTACAGCGGGAAGGAGAGGGGTGTCTGGGTTGAGGGGTAGCTGGGCCTCCTTCCAGTCCCTGGAGGGTCCCTCTCAGGCCAAGACCTCCCCATTCACCCCTTTCACGGAGCCTCTCTTCCTCCCCTTCGTTCAAGCCCTCCCCGGCTTCCGGAGCACATCTGAAGTGGGAGTTGGGGGCTGGGGACAGCAGGAAGAGAAGGGTTACCTGCCCTCAAACGGCTCTCAGTCTGGTTGGGGAAATGCGGTTCTCAGGCAGGAAGTAATACTGCACCTCGATTCTTCCTTCCTGTCCAAGAGCTGCAGGCCTGGCCGGTGGCTCGCCCTACCCCAGCAGTCCCTGGGTTTTATCTAAGTGGCCCCTACAAGCCCCTGTCCACCACTTGGCTTCACACCGAGTCAAAGAGCTTCCCTCTGTCCGCACGAGGCCCACCTGCTCCTTCTGCCCACTGGGTCCCCAGCCAAATTGCCCAGCCCCACAGTCGCTTGCCTCTGTGGAGCCAGCTGCGTCATCTGAAGGCTTTGGGCTCTGGCTGTGCCGCCTCCCTTCTTGGCTCAACGCCACAGTCTAGCCGGGATCCAATTGTTTCCAGTTTCCAGCCAAGAACCTCTCTCTCAAGGCCAGGCCTTCGTGCCTGAGGGACAAAGTGGTTCGTCCCCCCCACCCCTCGCCCTGTCCCTGGTTGAGTGTCTTTCTCGCTCCTAGTCCCAGAGATAGACAAGTCCATTGGCAGGGTTTTCGGGGCCAACCGCATGGACCCACCTTTGTTCTGCTTGGCTGAACCGAGTCAAGCCTGGCTGTTTCTGACGGTTGCCCTAACAACGAAGTCCAGTTAGACACCTTAGAAAGCTGGTCACACCTACTACAGACCTTGACCACAGGTAGTCTTCCGCCGTCCCTCCACCCTGCTGGCCAGTTACCAGAGCACCTTATAGGGCACCCCAAGAGGCTTTCCACTGTGGCTAACTCTCTGGATTCTGTCTCCGTATCTCGCTCTCCCTCCCTCTCTGTCTCTCCCCCACACATCCTCTCTCCTCGCTCTTCCTCAATAGAATGTTCCAGGCGGACAGAAGGACAGGGTAGAGGTGAAAAGCAGGCTTGCTCACTTGGCCAACTCATTCTCTTCCCCCCAGTGAACCTAGCCATCCAGAACGTGTCTGGTTCTGTGGTTCTTGAGAAATCCCGGCACAGCAGGTGATCCACGTCCAGCTCTCTGGGTTTGGGGGAAAGGCCTCTGGGGGTACAATAAGCAAAGAGGAGGCTCATCCAACATCACGAGGGGGGAAGCAGACTAGCGATTGGCACTCCACGTGCCAGCCTGCCACATCAAACGCCTGGGTAGACAGACGTGAGGGTGTTCCTCCTCTGAGCAGGGCCTTGCATTCCTCAGACCTTGCTGACCGTGGTGTCCTGGAAGACCAGCTGGGACCGGGAAGGTCGGTGGGCTAGGACGCCCACGCGGAACTCTTTGATGACAAAGTAGTAGCAGAAAACATCCAGGCAACAGTTGCAGTTGGACAAACACAGAGACAATTGCATGAAGAGGCTGATGTTCTGCTTGGCTCGGCATTCTAAGATGAAGCCGTTTCTCACCAGGAACTGCAGCAAGATCGCCAAGTGCACCGGCAGGAAGGAGATGATGAAGACGGCCAGACTGACTGCGATGGTGCAGATACAGGCTCTCTGCTGGACCCAGTCCTGGGTGTGACCCCGCCGGCTGAGGAGAATGTGGATGCTCTTGGAAGAACAGAAACCAATGATGCCCAGGGGCAGGAGGAAGCCAAACACCTCCAGGGGGAAGAAGATGTTGGCGCTCCAGGTGCTGTCAGACAAGTTGTGGAAGCACTTGAACCCTTCCGTCTTCCCATGGAAGCTGTACACAGGGATACTCCCCACCCACACCAGCAGCCAGATGATGCCGCAGGTCATGAGGATCTTCCTGGGGGAGCGCAGGGAGCTGACCAGGAGCGGGTACTGCATGGCCAAGAAGCGATCCAGACTGATGAAGGAGATGGTGAAGACGCTCCCGTACATGCTGATGAAGTACAAGCTCTCGACCATGGTGCAGAGGGAAGGCAGGGAAATTGTTTCTCGGGACAGCAGCATCTTGAAGGGCAGGGAGAACACAAGCAGCAGGTCAAAGACGGCCAGGTTGATCATGTAGATGGAGGTGGACGCGTACTCCGGCCATCTCTGCTTCAGGAAGGTGCTGAAGCCCCGGATGGCCAGCAGGTTCAGGACCAGGCCCAGGATGAAGGTGGGGATGTGCACCGCCATCTGCAGGATGCCCACCAGTTTGTTCACCTCCGTGAAGGAGCAGTTGGGCGGGCTCATGTCCTGTCCTGGAATGCCAACGACAGATCAGGTGAGGTGCCTGTCCCTTGCCTGCCTGCCCGCCCTCAAGGATGGGCTCCAGGGTCTTTGCCAGGAGCTATGAACAGGGTCCCTTATCCCCCCAGGGAGTAGTGATTAGGGGGAACCCGGGGCAGATTGACTGATCACCCCGCACCACCGAGAGGCTCTCTGCTGCCTTTGGTTGGACCCCCTTCCAGGCAGTCTCTGAATTCAGAATGACTCAGCTTGGCTTTAAGTTGAAGTTTTTCCCCAAGTCAGGACTGACTGTTAGGTGTGGCTGGTCCTTCCAGAGAACTCTTTGGTTCATGGTTCCCTTCCTATTTTTTTTGTAGAGTAATTTCTTTTTCTTTTTAATGTTTTATGAGGGGCTCATACAACTCTTATCACAATCCATACATACATCAACTGTGTAAAGCACATCTGTACATTCTTTGCCCTCATCATTTTCAGAGCATTTGCTCTCCACTAATGCCCTTGGCATCAGCTCCTCTTTTTTTGTCCTCCTCTCCCCCTCCCTCATGAGCCCTTGATAATTTATAAATTATTATTTTGTCATATCTTGCCCTGCCCACGTCTCCCTTCACCCACTTCTCTGTTGTCCATCCCCCAGGGAGGAGGTCACATGTAGATCCTTGTAATCAGTTCCCTCTTTCCAACCCACTCTCCCTCTACCCTCCCAGTATCATCCCTCACACCCCTGGTCCTGGAGGCATCATCTGCTCTGGATTCCCTGTGCCTCCAGCTCCCATATGCACCAGTGTACATCCTCTGCTCTATCCAGACTTGCAAGGTAGAATTCGGATCATGATAGTGGCAGGGGGAGGGGGGAGACGAAGCATTTAGGAACTGGAGGAAAGCTGTATTCTTCATCGGTGCTACATCGCATGCTGACTGACTCGTCTCCTCCCCTAAACCCCTCTGTGAGGGGATCTCCAGTGGCCGAAAAATGGGTTTTGGGTCTCCACTCTGCACTTCCCCCTTCATTCACTATGGTAAGATTTTGTTTTTTTCTGATATGCCTGATCCCTGATCCCTTTGGCACCTCGTGATCGCACAGGCTGGTGTGCTTCTTCCATGTGGGCTTTGTTGCTTCTGAGCTAGATGGCCGCTTGTTTATCTTCAAGCCTTTAAGCCCCCAGATGCTATATCTTTTGATAGCCGGGCACCATCAGCTTTCTTCACCACATTTGCTTTGTCCTCAGCGGTTGTGTCGGGAGGGTGAACATCATAGAATGCCAATTTAATAGAAGAAAGTATTCTTGCATTGAGGGAGAACTTGAGTGGAGGCCCAATGTCCTCCTGCCACCTAAATACTAAACCTATAAATATGGGCACATAGATCTATTTCCCCATCCTCACATATATATATTTGCATATGTACATGTCTTTGTCTTGACCTCTATAAATGCCCTTTGTCTAGAGTAATTTCTGTGTGTGTGTGCATGTGATGGACCTTAGTGTACATACACACATATGTATGACACACACACATCATATATCTGATTCAACTTTAAAATTGGGAAAAATATTTCACCTAGAGATCTGTCCCCAGCCTTTCCACTTAAGGATGTTTCTTGGAAATCCTACCACGCAAGTTGCCAAAAGTCTGCTTTATTCTTATGACAGAGCCCTGGCGGCGTAGTGGTTTTGTGCCGGGCTGCTAACCATAAAGTCAGCAGTTCAAAATCGCCAGCCACTCCTTCAGAGAAAGACAGGGCTTTCTACTCCTGTAAGGAGTTGCAGTCTCAGAAACTCACAGGGGCTAGAGGGTCGCTCTGAGTCAGTATTAACTCGCTGGCAGTGAGTTTGGTATAACAATGTCCTTGCATTCTGGTGTTTGTGTGGGGCTATCACAACACCTGAGTTTCCGAGTGTTGGGCCAGGAAGCCAACAAACAACCCAAACATCCCATAGTTCACTGTCCCTGTGATCATTCTTTGCTCTACAGATTTCTTAAGGGAAACCCCAGCATGTTTCTTATCCCAGTAGCTTCCTGAAGAGCCTGTAGGAAAAAGGCTTGGGACATTTGTTAGACCCTATATGCAATTTGTTAGACCCTATATGCAATATGCGGTTCAAACCCACCAGCCACTACAAAGGAGAAAGGTGAGGTTGTCTGTTCCCGGAAAGATGTACAGTTCTGGATTCCCCCTAGCGGGTTACTGAGGAGCCCTGGTGGCGTAGTGGTTAGGCACTGGGCTACTAACCTCAAGGTCAGCAGTTTGAAACCACCAGCTCCTCAGAGGGAGAAAGACTGGGCTTTCTACTCCTGTAAAGCATTATGGACCTGGAAACCCACAAGGACGGGTCTATCCTCTCTTACAGTATTGCTTACGTCGGCATTGACTTGATGGCAGAGAGTTTGGTTTAGTTATAGTAGGGTTGCTATCAGTGAGAATCAACCACATGGCAGTGGGTTTCTTGGTGGGTTTTGATGAGGGGTGGGGGCACTTATATAGACTGCAAGGGGCCCTGTGGGTACAGGAATTGAGTGCTCAGGTGCTAACCAAAAGCCTGGAGGGGAGAACTCCCCAGCTGCTCCATGGGAGAGAGAAGAGGCCATGGCTTCCATAACGATTCACAGCCTGAGAAACCCTCTGGGGCAGTTCTACTCTGTCCTGCTGGGTTACTATGGGTCAGAATCAAGTTGAAAACGATGGGTTTATAGGCAGTGCCATCTAGGCGTACCTCAACCCCCTCTGAAGGCCAGCAAACAAGGGAGATAAACATCCGTGCAGTACGATGTGCCACATGGTTAACATGCATTACCTGGTGATCTTTCAAAATGTATATCGTATACCTTCCAATGCTTCAGTTGCTTGTGTGCATGTCTACCTCAGGAGAGCCTGCTCCCTTCTGTCTGAACCTTTAGACTCTTGTGGTCTGTGCAGTGTAACATGGAACCTTCCAGGGAGCCCCATCCAGGACTCCGGCCTCCAGGTGCAGGTTACTGGCCCATGAAGAAGCCGAGAATCAGTGCAAGCTGGCTCCTCCGAAGGAAACTCTCCAAAGAACCACCACCGGTCCCTCTCCACGCACAAGCTCAACTCCCTGCAGCTGACAAGACACGTTTCAAAAAGAGCAACCAAAACCCCGGCCTGGGTAGAACAGAAAACAATGCAACATGAAAGAGGAAGGAGACATTGGCTTAGAGAAGTCACCATCAAAGGCTACACCAGCTGGAAACCAAGAACCACAAAGGTAGAAGAGCAAATGCAAGTCTGTGTGTAAAAGGGCTCGAGAACACTGTGAAAAAGGAACTTGGGGCTGGGTCACGTGAACACTCCATGGCTGAAGGCAACCTGGTGCTGGTGGTGCAGAGGAGACCGGCTGCTCAGTGAACCCAATTCGCAGTCCAGAGTGGCTCCAAAAGAAGAATGAAAATGGCCAAGAAGGACATCGGGGATGCTCAAGGACCAACCAGGACCCCCAAACTATGGCCGAGTTGAACAGACCCATGAACACCCAAGGGGTGAGGGTGACGGGGCTTGACAAGAAATACAGCACCCAGGTTCCAGGACCTGACTCAATGGTCTGGACCAGGTCTGGAAAGCAGACATGATTGGGCCTCCTGGGGGTTTCCACTGGAGCTGCCTGGAGCTCACATCTGAATTACCAACCCACTTCCAATGGGCACTTCTCAAAGGCTGATCTTTGAAACCAGAGGGAACATTCTAAGGGCGGGTGAGAAGGAATTGGGTCGAACAAACAAAATACTTCCACCAGAAGACAGTGTGAATGGAGATTCTGAAGAATTAATCTTGAATGACCACTGGATATGCAAGAAAACTATTAATTTTTAAAAATGGTGGGGGAGGCTTCATTGAGGTAAGACCTCATTGAGATTCATTGCATTTGAACCTTAAAATGAAACTATCCTCTAATGCAGTGGTTCTCCACCTTCCTGATGCCGCCACCCTTTCATACAGTTCCTCATGCAGTGGTGACCCCCCAGCCATAAAATTATTTTCATTGCTACTTCATCCCTGTCATTTTCTACTGTTATGAATTGGGCGACCCCTGTGAAAGGGTCCTTTGACCCCCCAAAGGGGTCTCGACCCACAGGTTGAGAACCACCGCTCCAAAGTCATCTTCAAACCCAACCCGACCCAGGGCCATTAAGTTGATTGCGACTCAGAGTGACCCTACAGGACCAAGCCGAACTGCCTGTTTCCAAAGATGTGGTCTCTGTTTGCTGCAGCACAGCTGATGGACTTGAACTGCAGACCCTTTGAGTAAAGACTCTCTACCACTCGTCTACATGATCAAACTGACATCACTCGAAAGGTTAGATGACTAAGCTGAGGACAGACAGCAGCTCAGAGGGTCAGTGAGAAGCTCGGGAGGCGTGGAAGTTCATCAACAATGGTCGGAGAATCTGAAAAGGGATTGTAAGAATGGCGGCACAGCTGCAAGAATGGAATCAGTGTCCCCGAACGAGATGCACAAAAATGGTTGCGTGGGTGTATTTTTGCCGTATGTTTTTTTTTTTTTTTTAGAAAGAAAACACCAGGGGTTTCCCTGGGAGGAGATGAAAACATGTCAATATAACCCAGGTTCCCACAAGCGATAAAAGCAGCCCGTGGTTGGGTTCCTGCCCTGGGCCAGGCCAGGACCAACACAAATCGGCCAATTGTGCGTTCAGGTGGGTGGGTGGGAGGCCGAGATGAGCTTGTCTTCTGGGAAGCAGAGGCTAGCGTCTTAGACAGCTGTGAGATTTACTGAGGAAACCGCCCGGGGAGAGAAGCCGGGAAAGGGAGCTGGGCAGCAGGGCTGATGGCCGTGGAAGGAGGGAAGAAAGGAAGAGTCGGGTAGGAAGTGCTTCGGGATGCAGGCAGCCATGAGAAACTCTTGGTCTTGCTGACGGGAAGTCCCCGAGCAAAGGCGGCCCATTGGAGGGAGCCCTGCCTCGAGCCATGTGCGAGGCCGTGGGATCACCTTCGATGATCGGGGACCTTCGATGTGCCCCGGATCACCAGAAGGATGAACAAAGACATAAAACCAGCAGCGAGGACGGCAAGACTCATCTTATGTGCGTTGGACATGTCATCGGGAGGGGCCAGTCCCTCGAGAAGGACTTCGCGTTTGGTGACAAAGAGGGTCAGGGGTGCAGTATAGCACCCAGGAGACACAGCCATTCCTCTAGTTCTGAATCCTCCCATCTCACCCACCTCCACACACTACCATGACCCAGTTCTACCTTGCAAATCTGGCTAGACCGGAGTACACACATTGGAACCGACAAGAGCTCTTGGCACATGGAATTCTGGACCGATAACCCCCCCAGGAACCATAGTGGGAGGAGTGATATCATGAGGGTAGGGGGTGGTTGGGGAAGGGGAAGGGGGAGGAAGGGGGAACCCATCACAAGCTTGCATAAATAGCTCCCCCACCCCCGAAGGGAGACCATGGACAGTGTAAGATACGAAATAATAATGACAATATATAATTGACCAAGGAATCACAAGGGTGGGAAGGTGGGGAGGGAGGGAAAACAAGAGGAGCTGATACCAAGGGCTCAAGGAGAAAGAAACCATTTTGGAAATGAGAAGAATGGACTCAGTGGCTACAACAATGGGCTCGAACGGAAGGACACACTGGGCGGTGTGTCCTCCCGTTGTGCCCTGGGTTGTTCTGAGTCGGAAGAGACTCAACTCCAGCCCCACCCCCCACACCATGCTCGGTCACAGGTTGAGGACAGTCAACAAGAGCCTGGCCTCCGCGCCACCACCCACGGGAAGCCCCAAGGGCAGAGCTGGCTGTCAGTGGGTGGTGCTTCCCCAGGGGGTTCTCTGGAAGGGAGGTCCACAGAGCCCTCCCGCACTCTGACTCTGTGGTGGGCGACCATGCCATGTCAGCAGGGCCGGCGGGATCCTTCCACCTCATTGAAGGATTTGAATGAGTCCTGATCCCAGTCTCATCCCCCAAACACGCTGTCCTGGCATCAATTCAGTCTCTTGGCCACCTGAGATAGGGCTTCCAAGACTGTACATCTTGACGGGCGTAGGCGCCTCAGCTTCCTCCCACCCCATCCTCGCATCAAACTGATGTCACTGGCTTGGGGTTTTGTTTTGTTTGTTTTTTAGTAGTTACACACTGAAACTTGAAATTAAAAAAAACAACAACCAGTAAGAGAAATCAACCATCTGTAGCAAAGCGGGAAGGAAGTTCTGGGAGAGAGGGCAGAAAGATGGTGGGAGTCTCGGCCATGTGGTGAAGCAAAGGGCGCTCTGTATTAACGCCCCATAAAGGGTCTGGATGTCCCTGCTCGGGTTCTTACTTGGATAACTCGAGATTTGCTTTCCACCAGGCAGGTGATCCACTTTGCCCAATAGTCGCGCCCGCTCCCACCCCCAAAATACAAACAGTTGCCGACATGAACGGTGTAACCCACCATGCACAAAACCTGCCCTTGATACATCAGCAGAAATGATAAGAACCGTGTCCTCTGCCCACGACACATGAAAGTCCGTGAAGCAATAAAATCCTGCTCCCCACCTCAAATCTACTTAAAATTAAATCGACAACTACAAAATAAGATGCATGAAATGCAACCAGGAGAGACCGAGAGGTTTCAGATAGGCTGTTCCGAGGACGGAGTGAAAATTATCCTCGGCAGGAATAAGGTGCTAATGGCACAAAAAGGAGCAAAATCAATCAGCTCATAATTTGAGTATTGAGAGGTGGGGGTCCCAGGGGAATTAGGAAAAGGAAATGGATAAAGATGAGAGGGGAAATGAGTGAAGAAGAAAAGAAGGAAATGAAAACCAGCCAGTGGGACACCTGCCCTGCAGAGTGCATCGGAGAGGGACGGTGGGGCGATGGCGAGGCTGAAACGGACACCGTGCCTTTGATCCGTTTCAAAGTGGTTCGAGTTTGCAATATTTTCTGCTCTCTTTCTGACTGAAGTTTTCCCCCTGTTGATGTTGTTATCGTCGCCAGCTGGTTGTCTCTTTGTGCTTTGCAGGTGACATCCAGGATGGGTGGATCTCTAAGACCAGGAACTGGATTCCTGGTTCTGGCCGGGAGGTTGGTGGGAATAGGGTACTAAGAACAAGAAGTAGGAGAGAGAAGAAGTATCGATGTTCTAAATGTTCTAAAATGGGTTGTGGTGATAATTGTACAACTCGTCTTAATGTGATCGAACGATTGGATTGTATCTGATATGTGGATGATGCCCCAATAAAACTGTTTAAAAATAAAGAAATAATACAGATTGGACATCTTGGGGTCGGGGGACAGTGACCTAAAGAAAACAAGAAGAAGCAGATTCAAGTGAGCGCAGTTAGATGTGGGAGAGATGGCCTTAGGGTGAAGTGGAAGGAACAAAAATGGTTCCTCCTCACTTGTGCGTGAGTTTATTTAAGAACCGTGATGCGGGTGACAGCTTTCAGGCAGATCACAATTGACCGCCACCGATACCCAAAGAGTTGACCCAAGATGTCAGTTCTTGGTCTAATTTTCTCTCTACTTGAGTTTTCACTTGACCGTGGAAGAGCCTGAGAACGTTACCAAAGAATTATCCTTCATACGGATCCCTGCTCCTTAATAATATTCAAGGAATCCCATCAGTTCTTTGTGAATAGAAACAAAAACTGAAACCAAGCCCACTGTCGTTGAGTTGACTGACAGACCACAACTGCATAGGTCCGAGCAGAACTGCTTCTTGGGGTTTCCAAGACTGTAAATCTTTATGGGAGCCTCATCCTTCTCCCTTCGATGCCTGGTGGGTCTGAATGGCAGACTTCAAAGTTAGCCGCCCGGTGCTTAATCCCCTGAGCCACCAGGGTTCCTTTCTGACCACTCCACAAAGTCCACTGCCCTCGAGTCAATTCTGACTCAGAGTGAAGCTGGAGTTTCGGAGACTCTGTCTTTACAGTAGAAGACAGCCTCATCTTTCTCCCATGGAGCCATTGGTGGGTTTGAACAGCTGATCTTGTGGGTAGCAGTCCAGCACTCTGAACATGAGAGAACATGGATTTATTTTTTATGGAATAAATTAGCTTACCCAAATACCAACACTCGAGAAATGTAGCACAAAAGAGAAAGACGATTACTTACATGCCCTCATGACCACAGCTGCAAGCTGTCTCGGCCAAATACGACCAGATAGAACTTGGTGTCTGGAAATTCCAGTTCATCGTGGCCCCATCTGATGTGGCATAGAAACACGATCGATTCTGATTGTACATCACCTGATTAAAGCCAAGTGGAAGCGCTGTCTGTTTGAAGGGGCAGCTTTTCCTAAGAGTCCGTTTTAAGGAAGGAATACAAAGGTACGACTTAAGCACGCTAAGGAGTAATTTCGACATGCCGAGTCAACGCTGAGGTTGACGGTGTCACCGCTAAAATCACTTGCTGACACACCCAGACAGAGCAGTAAGACGCCTGACAGCTTAAAGTTTAAGCATTCTCATCATTCACCAAAAAGCAAAAGAAACTAGATGTATCTACCTTTTGTGGTTGTTGTTTAAAGAATCACATCATATCAAAACCAGATGGAAATGTCATTAGACAACCTCTCGAAGTCACCCCCTAGTCTCAGGTGAGGATGATGGAAAAGCCGAACAAACTTCTTTCTGTCCAAAAACGCAGACCACTGTCACAGTACAAGAAGTTCCTTTCTCTGTGAGGCACGAGTGAAAACACAAAGGAGCTTTAAGAAGTTCGTAGGAAAAATCTATTGCCTTTTTTAAGAAAAACTTTTTTTTGTTCTGAATTAAGTCGAGATGAACCAAGCAGAGCGTCCGTTTCACATTCGATCGTTCACACGCACCTTGTTTCAACTCGCCCACTCGAATCCCTTCAAGGTACCAGCCCTCCTCCCGTTTCTCCCTGGGTTTCCTGTCTCCATTCCTCCTCCGCCGGGAGTAAACATCCCCTCGGACCGCCAAGCTCCCCGCAAACTTTTTGAAGCCTCCCTGTCTACCAGACCCCCCATGAATAAACACGCAAAGGACATAGATCGTTGCCAGAACCAGAGTTTCACCGAGGAAACATGTCTACTTATCGAGGTACACCAAAAGAAGCTGGTGAAAGATCCGTGGCGCAGGCCCGTGGTCTGCTGGTGAGCCCACAGACGACTACGTCACCGTCCATCACAAGCCATCACACACCTTCTCAGTCTCGCATCGCGTGAGCGTGAGCGAGCCCCGCTGTGTGCGGAGTCAGCTCTACGGCAGTGGGGTGCGTTATGCAAAGAAGGGGAAACTGTGTACAGAAATAGGTTTACCGTGTTTTGTTTTGTTTTCTGCTGGCAAGGGAAATAGGCACACAAACATGCCAGCGGGAGGGCGATTTCACTATGGTAAATACTCAATGGAAATTTTTCCGTTATTAAAGAGCATGAGTATTCTACATTAAGTAAAAAAAAAAAAGCCCAACAAACTCTAGCCTTAAATACACAGAATGGTTTCAAGTCTGGTTTCTAAACACCCACCCACAGGGAAGAAAAAAAAAACTAGAAAAAATTTCCCAGATATCACTAAGTAGTTACATTTTAGCATTTAGATGATAGTGATTTTCAAAAATCTCTTTTTCTCTCTCTCCTTCTTATTTTTCCAGTTCGTGATAACATGAAACCGCCTTTAAAACCTATTTTTTAAGTTACAGTAAGTGCTGGGGGAGGGCGGAGGAACCAAAGAGAAGAGTAAGATTCGCTTTTGACCTTTCCTTCTGTCTTGGGGGAGCAAAGTGTGGGGGTGGGGCCAGAAAGAACGCAGTCGATCTCCGAAGAAATGCCAACAGTCTGTTCCCTAGAAGCGACCAGGGCAAGGCATCAGCCTTTGAACGCCACCACTGATTTCTAGAAACGGGTGGGAAAGCAGGTCAGCAGAAAGGAGGGAAGCCCTCAGTGGGGCGCCCTGACACCGGAACCATTCCCGGGGGCTCGATGGAGCGGGGACCATGAGGCTGGTACAGGACTCGGCCCTCCTTCAGGCTCCGACACGCCCGGTCACCGTGAGCCAGGGGCGACTCAACAGCGACAAGCAACGCTCCAGCTCACGGTGACGCGTGAGGCTTGGCAGGACCAAGGGGAAGCAGGTCCAGGGGGATCCTGCTGGGGCCGGGGGAGAGCATGGAGCGATGGACAGAACCTGAAAGCACAGGTGAGACAGGACTGAAGCAGTCACAGGAAGTCTCGTCCACAAACTAGACCAGAGGGGTGAAGAACAAGGTGAGAACGACTCCGATTGGGGCGGACACTGAAATCCTATTGCCCCCAAGCAAGCGTGGCGAGTTGTGGGTAGAAACAGCGGTGGGGCTTTTTCAAAGCTGGAGACGGAGGCTGAATGCTCTCGTGGGTTTCAAAGGGAGGTGCCGGAGCCAGAGGAAACTTTGGGTGGAAACTGAAAATGAAAAAGACAGGCGAGCTTCGATGTCTCGCTACAGAAATAGAAAGCGGAGGGGGTGACGCCACGGAGGTTACCCCAGAGGCAGCGATAAAGATAATATTAATAAGAAACAGCATCCTCCCCCATCCAGTCATCTGGACTCACAGCAACCCCTTGATTCCTAAAAAAAAAAAAAAAAAAAAAAAAAAGCAAACAGATCCATCATGTCTTGCCCAGAAACACAGAGAAACCCAAAAGATACAGAGTGAATCCTAGGAGGGTCTGTAATCACCGACACAGAATGCCCGAGAAGATGGCCATGGGGAATCGATCTAGCAGGGCAAGATGAGGCTGTCTGCTCCCAGAAAGACGGACTGTCCGTCCTCCAGGCCACTGTGAGTCGGAGCCGACTCAGCGGCGGTGGGCTTTGTTTTGTTTTGTTTCTCGTAGAAAGGACGGAGAGGCGGAGAGAGGAGCGGCAGGGAGACACCGTCGTGGGAATGGGACGCTCAAGAACGGGAGCCTAAAAGACTCCGCTGTGTGTCCCAGAGAGGACAGCGAAGGAGGGCATTGCGGGAGCCAGGTGCAAAGAGAAAGACACAGACACGGACATGTAGTTGGAGCTGGGGTCCTCTTGTACCTGCTTCTGAGAGCATCTTCGGTCAAGTAGACAGAGGAGCGAGCCCAGTGGGCTGGCAATTCATCAGGCAGAGCCAGCAGGTCAGAGGAGAGCCGGGCTGTCAATGAGAGGCGATGACTCTCTTCAGGAGGGTGCAGGGGTCCTCTCACAGTGTCTATGGCACTCCGGGGCTTGGGCAAGCCCTCCAAGACCCTGGCATTCTGACATATCTTGTTCTCGGCATACGATGGGAACACAGCTCTTTGCCGATCCTGACCATTTAGCTCTGGCTTCGTGCTTGGATTAATAGGTGGCAGTCATTTCCGCACGGTCTCTCAAATTCTCGCTTTCATGGCGTATGAGTTGGTGGACTGCAGATGGCTATAAAGATCCTCGCTGCACAGATAAGCATCGAAAGCCGGGCTCAGAGACGTTAAGGGGTCTGTTCTGGGTCCAACAGGCAGTGGGGGACCTTACCTGAGTCCCCCATTCATCTGCTCCCTGCTCTAGTTCCTGACAGAGTCCCCAGGATATCCAGGAATTTCCCGCTTCCTCCTTTACTCCTTTCTGGATCCAGCTGACAAGCCCTCTCGCCTCAGATACTCACCTTCCCTCCTAACTCACAGAGGGAGCAGTCCCTTAAACAGACACCGGGATGCCTCTGTGGCTTTGTGAACAGGAAAGAGAGGAAGAAGGTGACCCCAAGGGGCACAGACAGGATCTAGAAGAGAAGTGTGGGGTGCCAGTGACCCCCTGCACAGAGCTGGCCATCCTACAGGTGGCCAGCCCCTGACTAAGTCAGCGTAGAGAGGACCGGAGCTGCCCGTGACCCCCAGAGAAAGCGCGCCTTGGGCATGTGGCAAGGGTCCAGTGAAGACCAGCTGTATGCCCTCAGGGGGGGCGTGAAAGGCATGGGCGGCCTTTGACGGTCCCTGGAACAGTCACTTCAACATCTCTGTGAAAGCCGACCTACTTCACAGGCCCCGTGTCCAAGAACAGACAGGCAGCCTGGTGAGGTAGTGAGCTCTCTGCCACCGGAGGCATGCAAGCAAAGGCAGGAGACCCTCGAATCCGGAACATCGTCAAGGGCATTGACACCCATGAAGGGGTTTCAAAACATTCATGGAGATGCCCTGTTATCTTTGCATTCCATGTCTCCATGATCTTTTCGAAGCCCCCCACACATGGCAGTGTCCTCTGAGACGGTTTGTTTGTTTTTTTCCCCTAAAGCACTGAGATAAAATGTTCTTTCCAAAAGAGAGTGTTTTCTAGTTTAGAGTAGAGGTGAGAGAGGGACTTGACTGGAGTCTCAAGGCCTGGGGAGATGCCCCTGGCTGGTATGCCTGTGTGGGAGTTTCTGTCTTGGCCCTCCCACACCCAGCATTCTGGGACCCTGGGACCTGCTGGCTCTCTCCCTACAAATTCGGCCTTATTATGGGCTGTGATGCCTATGCCCAGGGTACCCCTGAGCCTGCCAGACCCGCAGGGTCCACTGTTCCTTCCTGCACAGCCTTGGCCATGTCTGAACAGGCAAGATCCCTGAACGCTCTGTGATGGTTCAAACCCCAAGCCCCAGATCCCCTCCCCACAGGCTGGATTTTTGCAGACGAACACCATCTAAAAAGAGTTGTCCTCTCTCACCCCTGCCAAGCCCTCTCCCACCCAGAGCACTGTCCTGTGAGCCCTTGGGGGCAGGGCCAGTCTGTGTTGACCAGAGGTGACGGCAGCCTGGAGGTGCCGCTTGAGGGGTCTGGGATGCTTCTCCGGGTCAGAGTCACCCCATCCAGATTTCTCATCAGAAACGCTAGTGTTCTCTGGTTTAACACACCGAATGCCAGTTTTCACTCGGTGGCAGCTATCGGCCACTAACACCATAGTATGAATCAGCTCACACGCTGAGTTAAGAGTCCATGGTGATGGCTGACTTTCCACACGCTCAGAAAAGCCTCAGAAGACAGGCCTGGCAATCCACTTCTTTGACAGTCCAGGGAGCAGTCCCACCCTGCACACTGGGGGTCACCATGCATCTGAACAGACTCCACCAAGCGCAGCCCAGGCCGGCCCTGCAGACACCCCCTGAGCAGTCACTCTTGGGCTCAAATGCGGAGGCCTGTCCAGCCAGCCTCTCCGAGTGATGCTTGGTCAGGACTCTAGAACAATCCCGGGGTCATCTTAGTCAACTTGACCAGGGACGTACTAAGGGGCAAGCCCTGCACACCCCCTACCTACTGCACTCCAGAGCCCTCCGGTCCAATTTCCCAGAAAGGTACACAGAGGCTGGGCCTGATGCGATTTGGGCATGTGGGGAATCCCGGCTCCTGGTGACTCTCCGGAACAACCCACAGCTGCCCCTCTGAGAGGCGGCACGCAAGCCTGCTAGAGTCGGGGAGGCTGCTTCAGCAAGGTTTCCCCACTGCTTTCAGCTCCTGCAACCCTGACTCAAATCAGGAGGAAGTTGGGGGTTCGTGGACAAATGTCTCCGGCAATCAGACAGAGAAAAACCAGTCCTCTAGCTACTGCTGCTGTCCCACAAGCTGTCCGGGGGGGCCATCTGGGGTCTCTGTGTCGGGCAGGTGTGGACAGAGACTACCTATAGAAGCCCCCTGCCCCACCCCAGCTCACCCCAGACCTCAGGAAAATCCCCTACAGTTCCCAAAGACACTCTCAGGCCAATGACTCTGTGCCTCTGCTTCTCCAAAGGACCCAGGGCTGTTTACCTGTGGGTGGTCCAGCAGTGCTGCCAAGTGAGCAGAGACCCCGCAGCGGCCTGCGCTGGGCTGGCCGCCAGCCTCCTGGGAGAGTCACTTCCCCTCTGGGCCCGGCGCTTGTCTGCGAGCTGAAGGGGTGGGTGGAACCTGTCACTCTCCAGGCAGCCTAGGGGTGGCCTCCACAGACCCCAGCCATGCTTCCTCGGGGGCTGGGGGGACCCCAAGTGGAACTAGAAGGTCGACTTGGGAGAGTGTGTTCTTGAGTCTGCACCCTCTCTGGGCTTCCCAGAGCCCCCGAGGGTGGCGATATCCAGGGAGGTGGGAGGGAAGGAGCCATCTCCTGCACCCCGGCCACCAGTACAGGCATCACCAGGACAGGAAGAGTCCGGCCCAGGCTGGCACTGCTGACGTGGGCAGCTTGGGGGTCCTGTCTTCAGGGGTGCAGCCCAGAGAGAAGGTTGAGGCCAGCACCTTTGACTTGGGGTTGCCCGATTCGGGGGATACCCTGGCCTCTTGCTGTATGTCTGCCGGTGCCACCTGCAGGGGTTTGGGTACACCTGTCTCTCGGCACGGCCATGCTGAGACCTGGCCTCTCTCTCTCCCTCGGGCCACTCTAGGACTTGGGTCACAGTGGGCAGTGCGATGGACAACTCTGAAAGCAGAGAGCTCCTGGGGTCTCCCATGGCCAGGGCTGGGAGACTTGAGATTCCCTGTGGCCTGGGTCACTCTACCAGAGACTTCCCAGCCCCTCAGAGAAATGGCTGAGCTTAAATGCAGCTGGCAGGACAGTGCCTGGTGCCCGAGAGGTGCTGAGGGACAGGTTGGGGGGGGAGGGGAGGTCTATGTTTAAAGCCTCATGAGCTCTGCAGAGAATCTCTGGGGTTTGGGGGTTCGCAGCCGGAGGATAAATCACCACCAGGCATATCCTAAACCTAGGTCGATGCTCCATTCCTGGAGACAGACCATGCATGATCTCAGGTTCCGCTGAAATCCCTGACCCAGCCCTCCAAGGCCCACCAGGCTCAGGTGGGAGACGGGCACTGGACAGACCATCCCACTCCACCTGCAGCCAGAGGCTGCCGGGCAGCTGTAGGAAGCAGGAATCAAGCAGCCGCAGGGAGGCAGCCCCCCTGTAGGTGTCTGGTGTCCATCTGGATCAGTGGTTCTCAACCTTCCTCATGCCTCGGCCCTTTCATACAGTTCCTCATGGGGTGGTGGCCCCAACCATAAAGTTATGTTCGTTGCTACTTCATCACTGTCATTTTGCTACTGTGACGAATCGGGCAGCCCCTGTGAGAGGGTTGCTCAACCCCCAAAGGAGTTGCCACCTACAGGCTGAGAACCGCTGATCTAGAGGCCCAGCATTGTGGGTGTGGGTGGTGGGGGACCTGCTCTGAGGGACCCACCGAGAGGGGTACCACGTCTCCTCTTTAAAGTAGCCTTAGATATTTAAAAGTATTTCTGTGTATTACTGCCCTTGCTTTTTATTGAAATGTCCAGTCGCATGCTCATGAATATGTATGTTTGAATATGCTCATGGGGGTATGTACACACACACACACACACACACATGCAGATAGCGAGAGTGAGTCTAAAAGTCCTGCTACAAAATCTTATTGAAGACTATTAAGCAGCAATATCAAAACATGAAGCTGTTGTTTCTTAACACAGCCTCCAGGTCTGTGCGCGTCCAAAGACCGGTGGTTCCAGCTCTGTAGCGTTTCTCTGGAGGAGCCCCGGCGTGTTGGGCTGCTAACCGTCAAGTTAGCTGTTCAAAACCACCCATTGCTGCAAGGAAGAAAGATGAGGCTTTCTACTCCTGTAGAGATTCACAGTCTCGACACCCCCAGGGACGTTCTACTCTGTCCTGTAGGGTCACTGAGCTTCAGAATTGATTCAATAGCAGTAAGGGGGTGACTGAGGTCTTCCCGGAGCCCTGGTGACACAGAGTATTAAATGTTGGGCTGCTAACTGAAAGGTCAGCGGTTCAAACCCACCCGCTGCTCGGAGGGAGAAAGAGAAGGCAGTCTGTCTCTGTAAAGACGTGCAGCCTTGGAAACCCCAAGGAGCAGTTCTTGAATCGGCTCAACGGCAGCGAGTAACCTTCCTTGAAGGATTCTGCGCTCTCCAGTTTCCAACATGTCAAAACAACAGTTTGGGCAGCCTTGGGGGCTCAAATCATGTTTCTTTTTTATTAAAAGATCATTTTATTGGGGGTTCTTACAGCTCTTATAAAAATCCATGCATCAATTGTCTCAAGCATATTTGTCCCTATGTTGCCATCATGATTTTTAGACATTTACTTTCTATTGAGCCCTTGGGATCAGCTAAGTCACGTTTCTTTTCAATGTTCTTTGAGTCTGGGCAAGGAAAAGAACTCTGGGAGGGGAAGGGCAGGGCAGGAGGGTGGATGGAGTGAGCTTCCCACGGAAATTCTCTCAGGACAGCCCTTGCTGTCCGCGAAGAATGAGCAGAGGCAATGACGTAATGAAGGAGGGGAATATATATATATATATATATATATATATATATATATATATATATATATATATCCCCAGCCTAATTTCCTGGCCTTTTTCTCACCAGTGCAGTTTGCAATGTTCTTAAAACACCTTCCTATGACTGAGCTATGTCAATGGAGAAAATCTACCAAGATTACTATTTTGGGGTCCCCAAAATGAGTCACCACAAGCCCCTGAGCTGACCACTTGGCCTTGAACGGAACTGACCCAACAGATGCCTGGGAAGCCTGTTTTGATTGGACCTCTTTGGGAAGGCATCCTCATAAAGCTACAACTGTCTGCCGGGGAGAGCTTGTCTGCAGCCACCTGTTGACCCCAGAGACATGCTGCTTGGAATAAACCCAGGGTGTACGAACTGGGACCCTAAACATGAGACTTCTCTAACATAGTCTTAGACATATAGCAAGATAGAGTAAAATGACTCAGCCCCAACATGGCCCCCAGCCATCCCCACCTACCCCTCAGACAAGTACTGCCTGATCACTGCTTCTTTCCGAGAGTCTGTCTGGACACACAACCCCGTGTAATCTTATTTCCCCCTTTAACACAAAGGGACGAGTCTTGTGTGCAGTGTCCACAGTGGGGTTTTTGGACGTAACGCCTCATGGTCGACCTCCCTGTCCTGAAGGGTCTGCCCCTGCCTGTCATTGGCTAATGACTCTCATCGAGAGAGTAACAGGGGGTCCTCTCGGAGGAGATGGTTGTTCTGGAAAGTCTCAAAGGGTTGAATTCATAAGGGGTGGTCCAGGGAGCAAGTGCCCAAGGCCTCGCCCTCCAGGGAGTCATGGCAGGAAGAAGAGGCCTCGCTTCCCAACCACCTTGGCCCTGCCCCGCCCTCTCGCCTTCCAGAATTAAAGAGTGACCAAGGGAGCCTAGGTGGGTGTCTGGCTGCCTTCCTGGTGGGAGGGTCCAACGTGTGACAGCCTTGGCTCCTCAGGAATCAGCTCCTTCTAGGACGAGGAGGAAGCCACCCACGTCCTATTTACAGAGACCAGCACCGTGTGTTCCTGGAGCTCACCATGTCCTCTTTTCCTGAAATCGCCTTACAATGTTCTCTTTTAGCAAGCAAAGGCCCACCTCGCCTCTAAGGTGGGCCCCTAGCAGGTTCAGACACCTGTGTGTAACTCGCCTGTAGCTCTTTTCATGGTTCTGGTTACTTCTTTTAGGGCTTCTGTACTGTACTCCGAATCTTCCTACCGGTAGCTGTTTATGACCCTGAAGGGACCTTGAGATGCCCTGAATAGGTGGAAGTTAGGCAAAGGTAGTCTTCAAAAGATGGGTGTCTTAGGTGCAGAATTCCCATAACATCCAAGGGAGACTTCCCCATGAATACTACAAAGACCACAACGTCCTGGTTAAGTTGGGTATCCACGCCTTGCCCTTCTTTCAAATTCAGGGAGGAAAGAACTCTGAACTATGGAAGCAGAGTTACCATTTTAAGGTAAGTACCATGGACTGATCAAGGACAAGCAAATCTGTCTTGGAAGAAGTTTGGCCAGAGTGCTCCTAGAGGCAAGGATGGCGAGACTCCATCTCACATTCTTTAGGCATGTGGTCTGGAGAGACCGTCCTTGGAGAAGACATTGTGATTGGGAAAGTGGAGGGGAAGCAAAAGAGAGGAAGGCCCTCAGTGAGATGGATGGACACAGTGGCTGCAACAAGGGCGCAAGCCCAGGAACAATGCTGAGGATGGCCAGGGGCCAGGCAGTGTTGCCTCCCATTCCAAGGTGTCTGTGGGTCAGGGCTGACTCAATGGCACCTCACAACAACAACATATCCACACCTCCCCCTCTTGTGTCTTAAAGAGCCTGCATGAAGTCTTGGCCCATGTTCTTGGATTAGTCATCTACCCCCATTGCCATTGGCACAGTTACGGGTTACTTTACGGTCCAAGGTGAGCTTCCAAGTTCGTATTGTTTCCTTCTCCTCCCCTCATTGTGACAGATGAATCCAGGATTTTATTCCCCCTTGGCGGTGGCCCAAGGGTTGGAGGGAAAGACTTGATAAAGTCCTGTTCATGAGAATGCTGGAGGGGACAGTATTCTAACATTGAAGTCACCTGGAGAGATGTGGGGTTGGAGTGGAGACTAGGGAATAGATTCCTTCAGTTTCCTGGTTGGTGAAGAGTAAATTTTAAAATAGTGTGTCATGATTGGCCATTTTTAAAAATCTGGCTGAGATGGATTAGAATCTTCATAGATCAAGTACAGCAAGTATGTCGAACTTCCAGTAGTTCTTCTATGAGGGGTGCACTTATGGAAGGAAATCCTAGTGGCGTAGTGGTCCCGAGTTGGGCTGCTAACTTCAAGGTCAGCAGTTCAAAACCACCGGCCATTCCGCAGAAGAAAGACAAGGATTTCTACTCCCATAAAGAATTACAGTCTTGGTTAAAAACAAACAAACAAATAACAATGACAACCCTCCTAAGCACCACAAGACATGGCCAAAACTAAAGAACATTATGCTTAGAAAATTCGGTCAATCTTACAAAGATAATTATGTAATATCGCCATTGTTATAAGGAACAATAAGAAGAAAGTGGTTTATACATTAATGGACAGGACTTGGATGAGACGGCCAAGGACAGTCGGGAACAGAGAAAGGTGTTGCGGGGTGGGGGGTGGGTGGAGCAAAGTACCACATATATGGAGGATCTTATAGCACATTGTCATTGATTTCGTTTCTTGAGATGGACTGTAAACATATATCTTTAAAAACAAAACAAAGAATCCCTCCAGATTCCTTATCCCTCAAACCTAAGAGTGCGTTGCCTGACATATATCTTAAACATGATAGTCCACCTGCATGTAATACTTGATTAAAATGGCTAGCAGAAATTAGTATAAATATCTGTTGGAAATTGGAATGATTTGAGCACTGGCTAAGCAGCTTAGTTCTTTTGGATGTTCCATTGGCCAGCCTCCTAACAAACAGCTTTTCCTCTTTCTCTCTTCCATTCAGAGTGATTATTAATGAAGCTCAGTCTTGCCAGGACACAGGCCTGATATTGAGTTAACACCCTTGACTTTACCTCTATTTCACCAGCAAGACAACTCGTAGCAAACCCCACCCCAACCCTCACCTGGCCCAGGACAGAGTAGAACTGCCCCATCGGGTTTCCAAGGCTGTCAATCGTTACAGGAGCAGACTGCAACCTCCTTCTCTACGGCTCACTGCCGGGTTCTGACCAAGGACCTTTCCCTTTGCAGCCGAGCGCTTGAAACCCTGCACCACCGGGACTCTTTCCAACGTGAAGGTGTGCTTTACTGTGGGCGGTCTATGCTGGCCTGCACACGTGGTCCTGGCATCTTCCTGCTGCCCAGCCGACCTAAGCAAAGCCCGGTTCCCTTACTGAGTGCCCCATCTTCACCTTGAGCCAGGCCTTCTCTCCGCACACCCTGATTCCACCTTTCCTGGCCTCCTGAGACAAAGCACACCTGATTCTAGACCAAGCACCACCTCAGACAGCCTCCCCATGGCCTCAGTTTCCTCCTCTCTACAAAAGGCGCCCACCAATTGTCTGTCAGTTTGTCATACGGTGGTGGCTGATGTGTTGCGGCGATGCTGGAAGCTGTCACTGGGATTGCCAGCAGGACCAACAAAGCGAACAGGTTTCAGAGGATTTCCAGACTAGGAATAGACAATGAAGAGGAATCAGCCGCTCACTTCAGAGGAAGAAGCCCCGGAGAACCTCATGCAGAGCTTCGAAACATTGTCAGAACTGAAGGTCTAATGAATGGAAGCAGAGCACTTTTGGAGGTGGCTCCGGAGGATGAGCTGTCGGGTCGGAGGGCTCTGGAAATGTGGCTGAGGAGGAGCTGATGTCTCGGAGTGGAGTCGATCACGGTGTCATGAGTGGCATAAGGCCTGGGGAGTGGAGCTTTCAGGATCTTCATTTGCTGGTGGGGGAGGAGAAATAGCTGCAAAATCGTCTTATGATCAGGATTTAGAATGTGCAAAGTATGAATCTAGGAAAATCGGAAGTGGTCAAAAATGAAACGGAACACATAATGATTGGTCTCCTAAGCATGAGTGAGTGAGCTGAAATGGACGGGTGCTGGCCATTTTGAATCAGGAAACATATGATTTCCTCTGCTGGGAACAGCACAACCAAGAGGCATGGTGTTGCATTCATTGTCCAAAAGGACATTGCAAAATCCATCTTGAGCTACAGTGCTGGCTGTGACAGGATCGGATCTGTCTGCTTTCAAGGAAATCCAATCGATCTATTACTCAGATTTATGCACCAACCACAGCAGCTAGTGATGAAGAAACTGAAGCATTCTACAGGAGTTGGTCAAACATGCAACCAACATGTATTGATAATTATTGGCAACTGGAATGCAAAAGCTGGAAACAAAGAGGAAGGAACTGCAGTTGGGAACCACGGTCTTGGTGATAGAAATGAAGCTGGAGATGGCATGATAGAATTTGCAAGACCAAGGACTTGTTCATAGCAAATACCTTTTTATTTTTCAACAAAGGAGATGATACACATGAACTTCTCTAGATGGAAAACACAGAAATAAAGTTGACTATATCTGTGGGAAGAGAAAATGGAGAAGCTCAACATCAGTACCTAAAATCAAGCCAGAGGCTGACTGTGGAACAGGACGTTGATTGATAATCTCTAAGTTCAGAGAAAGCCCAAGAAAATAAAAATAAGTCCACAAATTGGACTGAGCCAAAAATTTACCTTGAGTCTATCCACCTGAATTTCAAGAATATCTTAAGAACAGATATGATGCATTGAATACCTGACAGAAGACCTGAGCAAGAACATTCATGAAGAAAGCAAAAGGTCATTAAAAATACAGGAAAGAAAAAAAATCAAAGTTAATGCCAAAGAGACTCTGAAACTTGCTCTTCATCGTAGAGTAGCTAAAACAAATGGAAGAACTGATTCAACCAAAACGCAGAATAGATCATTTCAAAGGCCAGCTCAAGGAGACAATGTAAAGTACTATAATGAAATGCACAAAGACTTAGAGTTAGAAAATCATAAAGGACAAACATGCTCAGTGTATCTTAAGTGGAAAGAGCTCAGGAAAATATGCACGCCTCTAGTTGCAATTTTGAAAGATTCTATGGACAAAGCATTGCATGATGCAGGAAGCATCAAGAGGAAATAGGAAATATACCGAGTGACTCTATCAAAAAGAACTGTCTAGATCAACAAGCAGCCATCTAGCTCAGAAGCAACCAAGCCCACATGGAAGCACACACCAGCCTGTGTGATCACAAGGTGCCGAAGGGATCAGTTATCAGGCATCAAAGAACAAAAAATCACATCATTGGGTGCACACCTCCATGATATGATTGCTGAGGACAAATGGGTACATAAGTAAATGTGGCGAAGAAAGCTGATGGTGCCCGGCTATCAAAAGGTATAGTGTCAGGGGTCTTAAAGGCTTGAAGGTGAACAAGCAGTCATCTAGCTCAGAAGCAACAAAGCCCACATGGAAGAAGCACACCAGCCTGTGTGATCATGAGGTGTCGAAGGGATCAAGTATAAGGCATCATCAGAACAAAAAAATCTTACCACAGTGAATGAAGGGGGACGTGCCGAGTGGAGACCTAAAGCCCATTTGTCGGCCACTGGAGATCTCCTTCAGAGGGGTCTAGGGGAGGAGACGAGTCAGTCAAGGTGCAATGTAACACCAATGAAAAATACAACTTTCCTCTAGTTCCTAGATGTTTCCTGCCCCCTCCCCCTGCCACTATCATGATCCAAATTCTACCTTGCAAGTCTTGCTAGACCAGAGGATGTATGTACACTGGTACAGATAGGAACTGGAAACACAGGGAATCCAGGGCGGATGACACCTTCAGGACCAGGGATGAGAGTGGCGATACTGGAAGGGTAGAGGGAGAGTGGGTTGGAAAGAGGGAACCGATTACAAGGATCTACATGTGACCTCCTCCCAAGGATCTACATGTGATCTACATGGACAACAGAAAAATGGATGAAGGGAGACGTCGGGTAGGGCAAGATATGACAAAATAATAATTTATAAATTATCAAGGCTCATGAGGGAGTGGGAGCGGGAAGGGAGGAGAAAAAAATGAGGACCTGATGCCAAGGGCTTAAGTAGAGAGCAAATGTTTTGAGAATGATGAGGGCAATAAATGTACAGATGTGCGTTACACAATCGATGTATGTATGGATTGTGATAAGAGTTGTATGAGCCCCTAATAAAACGATTAACACAAAACAAACAAACAAACAAAACAAAAACAACAAAAAAAGAACTGTCCAATATTCCACCACTTCAGGAGGCAGCATATGAGCAAGAAACAATGGTGCCAAAGAAAGAAGTTCAAGCTGCACTGAAAGCATCAGCCCAAAGCAAGGCTTCAAGAATTGATGGAATACCAAGTGAAATACTTGAACAAGCTGATGAAGCACTGGAAGTACTCAGTCCTCTAAGCCAGGAAACTTGGAGGACAGCTACTTGGCCAACTGATTGGATGAAATCCATATTTGTACCCATTCCAAAGAAAAGTGACCTCACTGAGATCACAGGCAAGTAAAATGTTGCTGAAGATTTCCCAACCACGGTGTAGCAGGAAGCTGCCAGAGGTTCCGGCCAAATTAAGAGGAGGATATGGAGCAAAGACCATTGCTGATGTCAGATGGGTCTTGGCTGAAAGCAGAGAGTGCCAGAAGGATGCTTACTTTTGCTTTTAGTAACTCTGCCAAGGCATCGTACTGTGTGGGTCATAGCAGACTGTGCAGAAGAATGGGATTCCAGAACTTTTCATTGTGCTCATGCGGAACTTGTATATGGATCATGAGACAGTTGTGTGACTGGAACAAGGGAATTTCACATGGTTTATAATTAGGAATGGTATGGATCAAGGCTATATCCTCTTACCATACTTGTTCAATCTGTACACTGAGCAAAGAATCACAGAGGCTGGTTTATAGGAAGAAGAATGAGGTGTCCGAATTGGAGGAAGGTATAATGACAGGAAATACAGGGAATCCAGGACGGATGATCCCTTCAGGACCAGTGGTGAGAGTGGCAATTCCAGGACGGTGGAGGGAGGGTGGGATGGAAAGGGGGAACTGATTACAAGGATCTACATATAACCTCCTCCCTGGGGGGTGGACAATAGAAAAGTGGGTGAAGGGAGACGTCAGACAGTGTAAGATATGACAAAATAATAATTTATAAATTATCAAGGGTTTGTGAGGGAGGAGGGAATGAGGGGGGAGGGGGGAAATGAAGAGCTGATACCAAGGGCTCAAGCAGAAAGCAAATGTTTTGAGAATGATGGTGGCAACAAATGTACAAATGTGCTTGACACAATGGATGGATGGATGGCTTGTGATAAGAGTTGTATGAACCCCCAATAAAATGATTAAATATAAATAAAAATAATTTTTAACAAAGGACAAAAGAATCTGTTGTAGAAGAAGTAGGGCCAGAGCTCTCCTTAGAGGCAAGGATGGCACGCACGCTTCATCTCACATCCTTTAGACGTGCTGCCAGGAGAGACCAGTCCTTGGAGAAGGACAGCCTACTTGGTAAAGTGAGGAGGCAGAGAACCAGAGGAAGGCCCTCGGCGAGACGCGTTGACACAAAGGCTGCGAGATGGGTTCAGGCACATCACACTTGTGAGGGTGACGCAGGCCTAAGCAGGGTGTGACTCTGTCCTGCATGAGTCGCGATGGGTCAGAACAGACGGCATGGTGACTAACATCAATGTGTGCAGATGCTCTAGAACCCCTCAGCCCGATGTCATAAAGCACCGATCACCACCCTCAGATTGCAGAACGTAGGTGTCTGACTCTGGGTGCATTGACCACAATGAAGAAAAAGCAACCCTACTCCTATCCTACAAACCACAGCTATCCTCCCTGCCCTCCCCCTTCCCTCACCTCTTCCCCTCTGCCCACTGGCCACCCCTGCCTTCTGCAGGCCACTACTCGGGTCCCTCAGCTCACCTCCTTTCCTGCGTGCCCACTGCAGCCCCTAAGGACCACACCCCGCCCAGTCAAGCTCCCGACTCTGAACGTGATGCCTGCCCACATCTGGGCCGGCAAGGCCAACAGCCTCACCAACTGCTCCTCCCGGTCTGTGTGTCCCCTTTCCTCGCCTACCCTCTGCCCTCTCCGTCTGGTCCCCCTCTCCACCTCTGCCTTCCATTCTGGTCCTTCTCTGGCCCTTGACCACCTGGACAAACTGCTCAAAGGTCCCCAGGCCCCTCTGGCTCCATCACTTCCTCCACTCTCTTCTCTCCCCTTGGGTCTGGTGCCCCTGCCATGTGGCCCCAAGCCCCCACTGAGCATGAAGCACCAGGAGCCTGTGGGGTGCAGGAAGCTGAGTCTTGTGGGCTGCCGCCGCCACCCTGCAGCCTGGGGCCCCTGAGCTGCTCCAAGAACCCTCAGTTACCACAGTGAGTTCTCAGCCTGCTGAGGCCCTGGCCTGACACGCTGGGTGGGCGCTTCTCCGCGGGGGTCCTTCTGGGGTCAGAGAAAATCTACCCAACTCGAGCCCTGCAGTCTCCCAGAACCACCCTGGAACGGGGATTGCCTCAGGTGGGCTCAGCAGGTCTTCTTCTCAGGCTCCTCCCCCTCCACGTGGCCAACCTAGTGGGATGGTGCCCCAGGCCCCTGGTCCTGCTCCCCAGAGCTTGAGGTACAGGTTCAGCCATGGCACCCCACTCTCTCACATTAAATGAGCAGCTTTAGCACTTGGAGCCAAAGAGCGATGGCTGAGGACCCCCCACTTCACTCGCCGTCCCCCAGATTGGCCTCACACAGGAGCTGAGAGATGGCCGAGAGTAGAGTAGTCTGCTTCCTAGCTCTGTGGAGGTGGTGGGGGGCATCGCCCACTGTTGGCTGTTGCGGGCTGGCTGGCTCAGGCTCCTGGCATTCTTACAGGCTCCGTCTGCTCTCAGAGGCCCAGCTGGGTCTCCCTCATTCCTGCCTCCCTCCTGGTGATGGGACCCCCACGTGGTCCCTCCTGAAACAAACACACCCCAGTGGCTGTTCAGTTAGCTTGGACTTGTGACCCCCGTGTTGGTCAGATCAGACCGTGCTCCTCAGGGTCCAGTGCCCAGAGGTTTTCAGAAGTAGACTGGCAGGTGTTCCATCCCGAGGTGTCTGCGGGTGGATTCCAGTCGCCCACCTTGAACCACATCAACTGTGTGGCTACCCAGGAGCCCCTCCCAGGTCCTTCAAGGGCACCCATACTGGACTTTCCCACCAAGTTCATCCTCAGAAGCTCTCCACTTAGGTCCCCAAAGTCATGCCCACAGCCTCCCAGAGAAGCATATTCTAGCGACCTGCCTCCCTAGTACTACCACCGTACCTGCCCACTTGGTCCCCGGGCCATCGTCTTTCCTTGCCCACTGTTAACTCTCCGACTCACTCACCCACAGGGGCACCGGCCTCGGCGTACCCACTGACCATTTGGGGGAGCCTGAAGGCCCTGACTGTTTCTCCTCCTGCACCTCTGGACCCCAAAGGCTGATCTCCTTCCTCGTCTGGCCCAGAATTTGAGGCTTCCCACCAATCCCCCGGCTCTTGAATCACCTCGCGTCCATCTGCTTGGGCCCTGGGCCTCCCTGCCCGTCGCTCGCCAAAGCAGCCACCCCAAGCTCAGATTAAACATGTCTGGCCCCAGGCTGCCTCAGCCCTGCTCTGCCTGCTGCTTCTGCCCCAGGCCCTCCCTTGGGATGCCAGGTCTGAAGCCCAAGTGTGAGGTGACCAGTGGCCGGCCCTACCGTTCTCTGCTGCAAGCCACAAGCCCAGCTCTGGAGCCAGGGCAGAAGAACCCACAAAACCCACTGCAGTCGACTCTGCCCCGGGTCACAGGTGGCTAGCAGCAGCCCTAGCTTCCTCCCCCTGAAACCCCATCCCCCAACACAGTCTGGGGGCCGAGGAGGCCAAGGCCGCATCCTGAGCCAGCTCAGCAGTCTCAGGGTTGGGGCCCTCAATGTAGCCCGGGCTGATCTGATGCCTGGGAGAGATGCCAAGTGTGCGGCTGTCCAGGGGGCAGGAGCCCTGGGCAAGATGTTGGCCTTTCAGTGAAACCAGGAAGCCTCTGGCAAGTGTGGGCACGCTCCTCCCAGGAGGAACTGAAGACACTCTTGGGTCTGAGGACTCTCGCCTGACTTCAGGCCTCACAGCGTAGGATTTGGGGTGCCCCATGGGTCCACGCAGGGCTCCTGGGCTAACTGTCTAGGCCACTCTCTCCTCCTCCCATCAGCCTGTCCCGGCTCCTCTTTGGTCCAGAGTCCTTAGCCCCCGGCCCCAGCCTCCGACCAGGAGACACAGGGGCTCACGAAGTTTCGCCATGGCTGGAGGAAACACCTGGGCTGTGAGGGGCCCCTCCTCCCTTCAGACATAGCTGACAAACCCCCATTTCAGCACCCTAGTGACCACAGGTTCTAAGGAAAGGCGCCCCGCATCAGCGCAGCCAGACAAAGGGGCTGTGTGTTGACTGGGGTGCAGCCAGTCTCCGGAAGGCGAGCGTGCCTGGAACAGCAGAAAGAGGGCTCAGAGGCAGTGGACTCAGGAGTCCAGTCCTAGCCCAGCCTCACTGCCTGGACTTCACCAGCCACTCCTTGGTCTCTGGCTTCTGGGGTTCCCTAGGAGGGGATGGGTGGCAGGCACTTTGGCCTAAGGGGGAAGTTCAGGTTCCAGGGTCCAGGCTAATTGTGCTATACATCCAGGTCTCTCTCTCTCTCTCTCTCTCTCTCTCTCTCTCTCTCTCTCTCTCTCTCTCTCTCTCACACACACACACACACACACACACACACACACACACACCACACCACACACCAAGCCACACAGAAGCACATGCACCCACAAGCACATGTACTTGTGCCCACACACACACATACATACACAGAGGCATGTGTGTGCCTGGCTGAGGTGTGCCTGACCCAAGCCATGGTGTTTTCCATCACCACCTATGCATGTGAAAGGTGGACACTGAATCCAGGAGGCTGAGGAAGGCTCGGTGAGTGCATGTAAATTGTGGGGCTGGCCAAGAAGGTTGAAAGCACCATGGGATTCCTAAAGAACAAACATCTGTCCTGGAAGAAGCACAGCCAGAATGTTCCTTCGAAGCAGGATGGCGAGACTTTGCCCCTGGAGGAGGACGTGATGTCTGGTACGGTAGTAAGGCGGGGAGAGAGGAAGACCTCGAGGAGAAGGATGGGTGTGATGGCTGCAACCACGGGCTCAGACACAAGAACGATGGCGAGATGGGGCAGGACCGGGCAGTGTTTCCTTCTGTCGTACCAGAGTCGCTATGGGTCAGAACCAACTCAACAGCACCTACCACCAATCACCACCATGGGGCAGACAGACCACACACACACACTCATCCACCCACCCACCCACCCACCTACATGCACAGATTCATCCAAAGACATGCAAGAAGCTTGCACACACACAAGCGCATGCACGCTCACCTGTGCCTACACTTGTGCATATACTCACACACACGTTCCATCCACCAACCCAGACACACACACACACTGATACACACACGGACACCCACACATGCTAATGATCCCACAGGCACACTCACACACACTCCCATTTCTTATCCAGACAAATCACACACTGGCATAAGAAGCTGGAGAGCCAGAAGCACAGTCACACAAACCCACCCTCAGAAACATGTGCATGCTACCCATTCTCAGACTCACCCCTAGACGTCCCCCCAAAGAGCCCACACCGCCTGAAGGCCCTGTCCCACCCCGTGGCCCCAGGCCTGACCTCCTAAACATTTAGCAAGAGCACTGAGCTTGAGAGAATGTGGCTGGCTGTCCAAAAGAGACATCCAGAAGGAAGAGTCCAGGGGCTGACAAACTTGACCTGAGCCAGTGACCGTGACCTTGGACAGGAACTGGGGAGGTCACAGGTTCAGAGGATCACACTGGCTGGAGGAAGATCCTTGGGCCTCCTAAGGACTTCAGGAGGGAGTCTGAGGACAAATTATCCTTCTACTCTTGGTTCTGGAGAATCATTAACCTAAAAAGGTTTTCCACAATCCCAAACCCAGGAAAATGTGGTCCAAAGAGTTCCACCTCCAAGACTGTCCTTCAGGAATGAGTCCTATGGAGAACGACAGACGGCGGATAATGAACTTACAAAAGTGAGACACGTGGTCAGTGATGGTGCGCCGCCCTCTGTGAAAAAATTTTTACTGGATTTTCAGTTACACAAACAAATACACTAATCCTCACACTGGGGCCAATAGACAGCAGCATGATCAATGGAGAAACGACTGAAGTTGTCAAGGATTTCATTTTGCTTGGATTTGCCATCAATGCCCACGGAAGCATTTGTTAAGAAATCAAACGATGGTACTCCCTTAGGCACACGTGGGGTGCAAGGCCTCCTTAAGGTGTTGAAGAGCAAGGATGTCACTCTGAGGACCAGGGTGTGCCTGGCCCAAGCCGTAGTGTTTCCAATCACCCCATAGGCATGTGAAAGTTGGACACTGACGAGGGAAGCCTGAGGGAGAACCTCTGCGGCTGAGTTACAGAGCTGACAATATGGAAAGTGTCGTGGACTACTAGAGAGACAAATCTAGCTTGGAAGAAATACAGCCAAATGCTCCTTAGAAGCAAGGACGGAGAGACTGCGTCTCATGTCCTTTGGACGTGTTTTTAGGAGAGCCCAGGCCCTGAAAAAGTGGCCCAGCAGCAGGTCATCAAAAAAAGAAGACTTTCCCTGAGATGGGCTGACCCGGTGGCTGCAACAACAGGCTCAAACAGAGCCGTGGTGAGGACGGCGCAGGGCCGGGCGGGGGTTCCGCCTGTGGTGCAAGGGTCAGTCGGTAGGAATGGACTCAACAGAACCTAACGACGACAACGACAGCATGTGACGAACTCAAAAAATGGAATTCATTCCTCCTCTGAGCCTCCGGTGATGCCAACAAACCGAATCTGACAAATTATTAGCAAACCCACTGGAAGGAAAAGCAGTGACAGGAATATAAGCTTGTGGGAGGAAGTTGCTTTTCTTTTGCAGAATATTTGTAAAACGGGCAGATAAAATTTCAAAATGTACCCATAGAAGTGTGGTGTAATGGAAACGTATCTAACCACAAAGTACACAGGTCCCACCTCAAGAGTTGAGTGACAGCTCTGTAGAAGCAGAATGAGTCAAGTTGTTTTGGATGTGCTATTGAGGACACGATCTTGCTACTTTACCATTTTTAGAAAAGTCAGACTTTCAGTACCAGGTTTCAGCTCACTGACAAAAGACACATCTATAAAGAACCTCCGGCTCCTCCTCATCGACACTTGAGTTCTTTCCTCCTCAATCTGCCTCCTCACGGCCAGTTTTCTCACGCACGCGAGACGACCGGGAAGCCCGCGGCTTGGCACCTGGAACATCTGTCTTCAAGGGGGCGTGCTGGCCGCAGGCTTGTGCAGGACATGTGCCCGATGCAATGGCGCTAGATCTCTTGGCTGCCGGCTCGGTGGGTTGTTGATGGTGGATGGCTGCAAATGAATTCCCCGATGACTTGAGTGACTTTTCTCCCTTTATCGTGACTTGCTTCACGCCCGGTTGCGAGGACCTGGGCTTGCTTCATATTGGGGTGTAATCCGCGCTGAGGGCTGTAGTCTTTGACCTTCACCGGCTTCCAGTCCTCTCTGCTTTCAGCAAGCAGGGCTGTCTCCTCTGCGAATCTCGGGTTGCTAGTGCAGCATCCTCCAATCTGGACGCCACCTTGTTCTTCACCCAGTCCAGCTCCTGGGGTTGTTTGCTCGGTCTGGAGATTGCATAACTCTGATGGGCAAACCTCACGGCACGCCCTTGTTCTGTCGGAACGATCGCCTCTTGGTCTGTGGGTAGAGGTTCCACGTGGGTGCACGTAAGCATTCCGAAAAAAAAAAAAGTGAGCTGTTCGAAACGCCTCCTGCCCTGCCTCATCCTAAAAGATCTCAGATGACACATGTCCTCTCCCTGAGGAGGCCGGAGCTCATCTCTTACTCTGTAAGCTCAGGCGCGCAGCAGCTGCAGGGCATCGGAGAGAACAGAAAAACCTTGACCAAGCTGAGCTAGACGTTGGAATCATTAAAAACTCGCTTTCAGCCCGTTCTCACACAAAGACGTGGGCGGTCACGTGGACGGTCAGATCAAAAGCTGACCCAGAAAAGGGCCCATTACCTCCCACTCATGCAGACACTGTTCTCCACAAAGGACCGTGCCTTTGACGCCTTCTAAGATGTGTCAGAGAGTGACCAGCATTCTCCTCCGTCGCCACATCAAAGAGATGGTTGCCCCAGCCGGGGTGACCTGGTACTTTGTCCTGTTTTTCGATTGCTTTGAGAAATGCTATTTCCGGATGGGCTTCCACTCGAGGGAAGGGCTAGCGCAGCTGGAGCTGGGAGGCTGGATTCAGGAGACTGGCTCCTCCATCACTTCCACCTGACCCCTTCTGGAAAACAGTACTTTCTCCCAGCCCCTCAAGCTGCAGGCAACAGGCAGGGCTTGGAGCGGCCTCACTGACCTGTCCCTCTTTTAAGCCCAATGACCCTACAGCGGTCTCCTGATCTTGCCTTCTGCTTCTTTCGTATCCCCCTTGGGCACTGAAGGATGCCATTTGGAGTGAGGAACAAGGTCTCTCTGAGTGGGCTCATGAGTACCCCTGTCCCACCCGCCTCTCTCTGGTGCACAATGGACACTCAAAGGGGGAAGGCCCTGCTGGGCTGACTGTGGTCGTTAAACCTTTCTCCTAAGCCCCAGGAAAGAAGGCGCTCGCCACAGCCCCCACCTCCCCAGCTGGGCATTGGCCACATGGGAGCGGCCAGTGTTGGCAAGGTGGCAAGATAGAGGGCAGCAGACCAGCCCAGGTCACTCCCTGCTCCCTGCCCAAGGATCTCTCCCACAAAGAGTTACAGTCTCGGGAATGCTCAGAGTCTGTCTGAGGCAGCATCGACTCAGTGGCAGGGAGTTTGGGTGGGAACGTCTCAAGGCCTGGCCTGTGCGTCAGAGAAACCAATGCCTACCTTTGCCTGTGAGGGGAGTATACCCAGTAAGCAAGGTAAGCAGCAGCTACTTATGCTTATTTGTGTTCTCAGAGAAAAAGAGAGATCCCTGAATTCAGGCATATTCTATATCATGTTTTTTGCCAAAGAAAATTTATTTGTATATTTTTATTGAGCCAGACTTCTTCACACATCAAAATTTAATCACTCAATGATATTAATGATTTGCGCAACCATCACCACAATCCAGTTCAGAACATTTTCTTCCTGTGCTTATGGTCCTCAGCTCCCCATGCCCTGCCCCCATCCTCCCCCTCCATCCCCTAGACGGCGGTTATCAGTCCAGTGATTGCCTCTATAGATCTACCCACCCTGGGCTCCAGCTACAGAAAATCATACAAAACACAGACAGGAAGCAAACAAATCTTTATTAAGGTTTAAACAGGCTAAAGACAAACTAAAGGCCACCCTCAGGAGGAAGGAGCCTGTGTCAGTCTGGGTAGACTAGAGAAACAAATTCATGGACACTCATATGTGTACACAAAAAAGGTTTATATACAAGAGCAGTTGAATATTAAGAACACATCCCAGTCCAGTCCAGATCAAGTCCATCAGTCCAACATTAGACCGTATGTCCGATACCAATCTATCAAGTCCTCTTCAGACTCACGAAACACATGCAATGACGCTGAATGCAGGAAGATCACAGGTCAGTGGGTGCAAAGTCTTGTGGATTCAGTGGTGTTGTAAGCATCTCAGCAGTGGCAGGGGGTCTCCACGTGGCTTCTCCAGCTCAGGGCACTAGCACAGTTTCATGTGTCTCATCAGCTACAAAGTCTCCCAGGGAGTCAGCAGAGAGAGGTGTCTCCCGCTTCCAAGGAAGAAATACCAGATTTCCCAGAATTCTCAGGAGAAGGCCATGCCCACACAGAGGCCTCATTGGCTATGACCACTAGACTCCACCCCTTCACTCTTAATCCTCTCAAGTCCCAAATGGACACCAGATTATGTAACTGCCACAGAGGCCATCAAATACCAGTGCCACAAGTCCATGATCAGTGGTGGGTCGGCTCTTCACTGTCGCCAGGGGGACAGTAGAAGCAGGAAAGCACTATGATTTGAGTGTGTTCACAATTGCAGATTTGGGACTACAACCACGCAGCTGAACGGTGCTCAGAGTATAACTTAAGGCCAGGTGGCCCTGAGTGATAGCCACCTGGATCCCAACTTCGATGTAAACTAGATAATACGGGCGAAGTTCCCCAGTTGTCCTCACAAGCCTGAGGGCAAACGGGCTCCTCCCGAGGCTGGCTCAGGAGTTGTAATCAACTTTCTTTCCTTTTATTACTTCGAACATCTTTTGCTTCCAAATAAATAAATTCTCAAGCCATTCCTCAATAAACCAAATCAATGAAACTCACTGCCATGAAGTCCCTTTCGACTCATAGAAGAGCAGCCCCCGTGGGTTTCTGAGGCCGCACATCTTTGGTCAACTTTCCAACACACGCTCTCGGGGGGCAAGGAGTGGTGGGCCAGGCATCGGGCCACCAATAACTGCAGGCCAGCGGATTTTCCATAAAAATTTACCATCTCCTGAGTCAGTCAGGGTGCGACGTAGCACCGATGAAGAATACAGCTTTCCTCCAGTTCCTAAATGCTTCCTCCCCCCAACTATCATGATCCGAATTCTATTGTGCAGGTCTGGATAGAGCAGAGGTTGTACACTGGTGCAGATAGGAGCTGGAGGCACAGGGAATCCAGGGTGGATCCCTTCAGGACCAGGGGTGTGAGTGGCGATACTGAGAGGGTGGAGGGAGGGTGGGTTGGAAAGAGGGAACCAATTACAAGGATCTACATGTGACTTCCTCCCTGGGGGACGGACAACAGAAAAGGGGGTGAAGGGAGATGCCGGACAGGGCAAGATATGACAAAATAATAATTTACAAATTATCAAGGGCTCATGAGGGAGGGGAGAGCGCGGAGGAAGGGGGAAAATGAGGACTTGATGCCAGGGGCTTAAGAGGAGAGCAAATGTTTTGAGAATGATGAGGGCAATGAATGTACAGATGTGCTTTATACAATTGATGTATTTATGGGTTGTGATAAGAGTTGTATGAGTCCCTAATAAAATGTTTTTTAAAAATTTAACTTACCATCTCCAAAACTCTAGATAGAGAAGGAAGTCTATGCATTGGAATCAGCTCAGTGGTAGTGCAGTTGTTTGTCTGTCTGTCTTTAGTCTAACAGAAAACAAAGCTGTCTTTCCCGAGGTTTGCCCTGACTCACAACTGAAACTCAAACTCACGACCATGGAGTCGATGCCGACTCAGAGTGACCTGATGGGACAGGGTCGATTCAGAGTGACCTGATGGGACAGGGTCGATTCAGAGTGACCTGATGGGACAGGGTCGATTCAGAGTGACCTGATGGGACAGGGTCGACTCAGAGTGACCTGATGGGACAGGGTCGATTCAGAGTGACCTGATGGGACAGGGTCGATTCAGAGTGACCTGATGGGACAGGGTGGACTCAGAGTGACCTGATGGGACAGGGTGGACTCAGAGTGACCTGATGGGACGGGGTCGACTCAGAGTGACCTGATGGGACAGGGTCGATTCAGAGTGACCTGATGGGACGGGGTCGACTCAGAGTGACCTGATGGGACAGGGTGGACTCAGAGTGACCTGATGGGACGGGGTCGACTCAGAGTGACCTGATGGGACGGGGTCGATTCAGAGTGACCTGATGGGACAGGGTCGACTCAGAGTGACCTGATGGGACAGGGTTGACTCAGAGTGACCTGATGGGACAGGGTCGACTCAGAGTGACCTGATGGGACGGGGTCGATTCAGAGTGACCTGATGGGACGGGGTCAACTCAGAGTGACCTGATGGGACAGGGTGGACTCAGAGTAAAACTGCTTCTCTGCTATTGTTTTTTGTTGTTGCTGTTTTGTATGTTTTCTGTAACTAAAATCGAGCATAGGTAACTTTCTAGAGATAGTACCTGGATCCAGGGCCCATGGAGGGCATGGCAAGAGAGTTTGGGGCAAGAGAGGAGCTCATAAGAATGAGCACAACAACAAACTGTCCTAAAAGTGATTGTGGTGACGATTGTGCCATCCTTAATAGGAGGAATTATATGCCAATAAAACTGTTTTTACAAATATATGTTTAATAAAACCTCATTGCCATCAGGTCAGTTCTGAGGCAGGAAATCCCTGTAGGACAGGGTAGAACTGCCCCGTGAGGTTCCAAAACCACAACTCTTTCAGAGCACAGAAAGCCCATCTTTCTCCCCAGGAGCAGCCAGTGGCTTTGAACTGCTGGCTTTACGGTTAGCAACCCGATGCCTAACCACTGTGCCACCAGGGTTGCCAATAGCAAAGTCAATGAGCATTCAGACAGGTCCTGGCCTCCTGGATTCCCAGAACAGGGCAGATGGGGCTGGTTGGCGGCCACCTTGGGTTTCCGGCCCTCCTTTTTTTGAGCAGCTTCAGAAAAACCCTAGAGGTCTAAACCAGCACCTGTGACCAGACCAAGCGGGCAGCAAGGGCCTTGTCAAGCAACAAAGATGAGCAGGGCTCGGTGGTGGTGGTGGTGGTGGCGGGAGGGGAGGGGAGGGTCCTGGAGGATCTGAGAAGGGGGACACAGACATGCAGACCCTCCTGCCTGCCCAGACTCCTGGCCCTGGCCGGTCGTTCATTCTCTCAGGGCTCGGTCCCCCACCCAGCCAGGACTGGGGGAAAAGGCGTTCCCTCGCACTGCGCCCAGGGATCCACAACTAGAAAGTCCTGAGTAGTCAGGGACAGGCCAGGAGCTCAGCCTGTGCCCGGGGGGTGGGCAGGAACCCCCACCACATTGAGCAGGACTCACCTGCACCCTCTCTGATGCCACAGCCCCTCCACCCACGCCGTCTCACCCTGTCAGGGGATCCCTAGGCACTGTGGGCCAGATGGGGGTGGAGCCCATGCCAGGAGGGCAGGGCAGGGGGAGCAGGTGCCAGGCATGTGGGCTGGGTGGGGATGGGGCATGTGCCAGACCCAGGGTTCTGCTGGTCCTTTTGAAGGAGGGGCTGCTGCTTGGCCATATAGTGTGTGTGTGTGGGGGGGGGGCGGTGGCTACAAAGAAAGACACATTAAGCCCACCGGAACCACCCCCATTTCAGGGCGGCTCTGGGAATCTGGCTGCCCTGAGTATGAACACAAAGGACTGGGTTAGATTTTCTCAGACCCCCGCAGGACGCCATGGAGGAGCGCCCACCCCCTTCCCCCTTCCCCACCAGCAGCACAGGCCAGACCCCAGGTGGCTGAGCCTCACTGTCGCAAGGGGACCCACGCTTGGGACACCCCTGACACCCCTCCAGCATCTCCATCCAGTCTTCCGGCTCCTCCACCTTCCAGCATCGACTCCGGTGGTCCTTCCCTTCGTGCCCGATTGCAGCCCACGCCTCTATGTCAAGTCGTGCTCTCAGCCCGCAGCGCGCGCGAGGACCCGCCAGGGCCTGGCCTCCAGGAGGGTATCCGTCTGCACTCGGGGGCCCAGTCCAGAGGGCTCACGAAAGTGGGCCCAGACGCTGCTTGTCCTTTCGTGAGTGGCTTCTTTCACACCCCAGGAGTCTGGAGGTGAAGGACTGAGCGTGTGGGGAAACAGGGGCGGGATTCCAGCACAGGGTTACTCATCAGCTCGGAGGGAAAGGCACTGGCACGCACTCAGATCTGAGCTCAGGGCGGAAATGAAAACCACCAGTGTGTGTGTGTGTGTGTGTGTGTGTGTGTGTGTGTGTGTGTGTGTGCGTGCATGTGTTGGGGGGGGAGCTGTAGGGGGGGAGCAGCAATGACTCAGCGATGATGTCGCATGAGGATGGCCTTTCAGGGGCGGAAAGACTCCATGCAATTGCTTTGTGACACATTCACACTGGGCTGCCCATCCTGACTCCCCAGGCCCAGGCCGGCGTCCCAAAGACGGTGCAGATGGCCCTGTCGCTGGCTGCCCTCAGGACACCGTCGGTCTGTGCCATCATCCTGAAATGGGCTCTAGGCCAGGCCCTGCAGATGCAACACTTTGAAGGACAGCTGTCCCAACCACAAGATGTGCTCGGCCTGGTTGAAGGAAGCAGATGTCTGAACAGATAACGAGACCTACCTTCTCCTCCTCCTCCTCCTCCTCCTCCCTACCTCCCTTTCTGCCTCCCCCCTCTTCTTCCCCTTCCTCCTAAAACTGGAGCAAATACTGTCCGTGTGTGACTCAAAGGCCTCTTCTCTTAAGTCTGCTGGCCGGAGCCTCGGGCTCTCCTTGTGATGCCCTATCCCTTTGTGGACACCGACTGGGTGATTGGTGGGAGGGAAAAGGACAAGACAAGACTGGGGACAGGGAAACACCCATGAGGCAGGTAGTATTGTCCCATTTTCCAGATGAGGAAACAGTTATTCAGTAAAGCGACTGACCTGGGGCCCAGACGTGTCTGATTTGAAAAGCCCAGGCACATCCCGAAACCGCTCTGTGGCCTTTCCGGACGCACACAGAGCAAGCAGAGAGAGGATGACCCTTTATCTAGATTCATGGATCCCTAGAAAACTCATCATCCTTGGCCCCTCCAACATGAACTAGGCCCAGAAGGCCGGGGCAGATAGCCAAATCGCGCCTGTGGGATTCTCTGTGGTTCTCTTCCTGCAGTGTGCTCTCTAGTCTCTCCCGTGGCGTCGTGGTTAGGAATTGGCTGCTAACTACAAGGCCGGCAGTCTGAAACCTCCAGCCATTCCTCAGGAGAAAGACCAGGCTTTCTACTCCCAGAAAGAATCCGTCTCAGAAATCCACAGGGACAATTCTAGCTAGAGGGTCGCGAAGAGTCAGAACTGACTCGATGGCAGTGAGTTTTTTAGTATTTCCCAGGTGTAGATACCACGAGCAGGTGTTGCTCTTGCAATTAAAACAAACAAACAAAAACCAGAGATCTATGGAGAGAGTAACTGGGTTAATGGTTGCTTGGAGGTGTGGCAGGGAGGTTGGAAGGAAACGGGGAGAGTGAGGACCAGAAAGAAGGAAATGCTCTGAAATTGACTGTGGTGACGGTTGTCCAACTCTTCTCCATATGACTGCGCTGCTCAATCGTATGGTATGTGAATTAAATGCCAATAAGACTGTTTGCTTACGTTCTGCTCTTTTTAATTTTAATTTTTAGGTTTTTAATTTAATTTTATTTTATGAATTAATTTTTCTTAAGCTGTGCTTTTTAAAGAGAAAAAAACTTGGGAAATGTCCAGCTGTCAGACAACCTAGGGGTTGTCTGTCTCTGTTAGAAGCAGGGTCACAGGGTGGGCCCACGGAGGGAATATGCTAAGAGGCAGCAACTGAGCAATCCCAGCCAGGCGCCTTCCACCCCAAACCAGCCGCAAGGAGGGAGCCAGATCCATGCCTGGTCCATTTCCCCAGAGCCCTGATCACAGAGACCGGCTCAGTGCAAACTCCTCCCAGGCAGCCGCGAAGAACAGCAGAGCCGCAGACTTGGACCTCACAGCACCAGTGAGACAAAATTACACACACACACGCACACACACCCCACAGGAAACCATTTCTGAGACATACAAATGATGCCTGGTGACGAAATAAGAAGAGTGGCCACAGCTTGGGATGGTCAGATACAAGAAACGGGTGCGGGAGTTTTAGGAAATTTCTGGAAAAGGGAGTCAAGCTCACAGACAAGGAAGCCATTGCTCTGAGGGTTTGATAAAGATGCTGGACTGTTTTTTTTTTCTTTTTAACTCCATGCCTGCTTCCCCCACCCTCAACCCACCCCCAAGACTTTCACACAGGACTCAGAAGGGTCTGGAGGGATGGGGCAGCGGCGTTTAAAAGAAAAAGAAGAGTTGCTCAAGAAATGGGACCCCAGCTCCGACTGGGAACACCTCAGAACACACAAAAAGGCATCAGAAGGCAGCTCCCTCCCGAAGGGAAAACGAACCGCTTCAGTAGCGTGGACGTTGACCCGCTGAGCTGCTACCGCAGGCTCAGTGGTTTGGCCTCCGCAGACATGCTGCAGAAGGGAGACCAGGTTGTCGACTCTGTAAGGATTTCGGCTCAGAAAACCCAAGGGGGCAATGCCCCAACATCCTGTGGCATCGCGATGAGACGCAGAATCGCGAGATAGCCGGGTTGAGAGCATGGAGGCCATCCTCCGGCGGATGGCAGCGCAGCCCTGCAGAACCGACTGGTGGGCTTGAACCGCCCACCTTTCAGGGAGCAACTGGGCGCGGAACCCCTGCACCACCGTGGCCCCTGTAGGCCAGACAGCCACCCGACACTTATGAAAGAAACAGCACAGTTCGTTTGTCGCAGCTGACTGGGCGCAGAAGCGGAGGGCAGCCCAGCAGCAGCACTTACGCGGGCAAGGGAGGGCCTGGGGCAGCGGGTCTGGACCAGCTGAAGAGGAAGACGTCCTGGTGCCAATCTCGGGGAGGGCCCACACTTTCCTGGGGTTTTCTCCCGGGAAGACTGGAGGGAAAGCCGGGTGCTTTGGGTAGGGAAGAGGGAAAAAGTAACTGTTTTCAAATACGCCCCGGGGAAAAGTAACCACTGGGCAAGGCCGGAGCAGTCTGTCCCCTTAACAGAGGTTTGCATTCAAAGCAAGCGGCTGGATCCGACTTTATCTGATGGGGAGGAGGGAACACTGGACGCTGCCAGCCTCTTCTCGCCCTCTGTCGCATGGAATAGAGAGCCAGAGCCCACTGCCATCCAGCCGAGGCCAGCGCCTGCTGTTGTTAGGTGCCAACGGGTCGGTTCTGCCCACAGGGACCCTCTGCACAACAGAACAAAGCACTGCCCGGTCCTGCGCCCTCCTCGCCATTGTGCGTCTGCCTGAGCCACTGACAGCAGCCACCGGGTCAGCCATCTCCTTGAGAACACTCCTCTTTGGGTTGCCTCTCCACGTCTAACTCAGGAGTTCTGGTGGCAGAGGGGACCACACGATGAGCTGCTAGCCACAAGGTCAGCAGTTCAAACCCACCAGTCATTCTGCAAGAGAGAGATTAGGTTTCCTGCTTTCATGAAGATTCACAACTTCGGCTATCCACATGGCAGTTCTACCCTGTCCTGTAGGGTTGCTAGGAGCCGAAATCAACTCCATGGCAGTAAGTGTGGGATTTGGGGGAGAGGGTTTACAAGGCTGTAACTTATAAGAGCAGACGGTCTCATCTTTCTCTGGCAAAGGGGCTGGTGGATTAGAACCACCCACCTGGCAGTTAACAGGTCGGGGCAGCCCACAGCACTGGAGTGGGAGGTGGAGGGTGGGGAGGAAAGCAGACAGAATATTTCTGAAGATCACAATTCAGGCACTCTGGTTCCTGAAAACACTGAAAGGTCATCACAACACTATAGACTATTCCCCTGGGAAAAACTTTTTGCCACCATCTCAACCAAACTTTGCCACCACATCATTCCAACTAAATCCAAACCCCCTGCCACCGAGGCTGTTAGAACTCACAGTGACCCCAATAAGGTTTCAAAGATTGTTAATCTTTCTGGGCACTAATGGGATAGTCCATATTGTTCTCTCAACCTTATGGTTAGTAGCCCAATGCTGCCCCCATGGTGCCACCAGGACTCCTGACCACATCAACAGGGTTCCACATTAATAACAGCTGTAACTCCTGAGAGAGCAGCAAGACACAGACTTTGGGGAGCTCCTAGGGAAGCCCAAAGAGAACAAGGGAGCCGGTGGGGAGGAGGTGATTTAGAAAGTTCTGGCCTCTGAAGAAGCAGAAAATCGTTTCCAGTCAGACTCACATAAAACCATGCTGAAAGCTTGATTGTCTCACATCCTATTAGATAGACTGCGTCCAGCTTTCAACAAAAAATAACAAGACAACAAACAAACAAACAGCAAAATAGAACACAGTCTGGTGATACAAAACAAGTATCAGAACCAGACTCAGGTAGGACATAGATTTTGGAATCTTCATAGCCAGAAACGGAAATGGCGATCACTAATGTGGCAGAGTGGTTACACAGTGGGCTGCAGAGCACAAGGTCAGCAGTTCGAAATCACCAGCTGCTCCAAGGGAGAAAGATGAGGCTTTCTACTTCTCTAAAGAGTTACAGTCTCAGAATTCCACAGGGCAGTTTCTACCCTGTCCTATAGGGTTACAGTGAGTCAGAATGAACGCCATGTCAGTGAGCTTCATCATTAATCTACTGTGGGTGCTAGCGGGGAAAGTGGGCGACACAGGAGAAAAGATTAGTAAGAGAAGCAGAGAGATGGGAACTCTAAGCATCAAAAGTAAACGATAGAAATCAAAAACCCTGCAACAGGAGTGAAGGATGCCTTTGATGAGCACACCTGTAGACGGGGCGTGGTGGAGAGATGCACCAATGAGCCAAAGATACATCCAGAGATTTCCACCATGGAAATGCCTGTAAAAGGAAGAAGATTCGAGAACAGTAGGATAGTTATAAAAGGCATAATATAAATCTAATGAGAATGTCAGAAGGAGGAGGAAAAGAGAACGGACCAGAAGACCTGCTTCCTGTCCTAGTGGCTGAGAGTTTTCCAAAATTAGTGCCACGTATTAAACCACATATCCCGGAAACCCAGAGAGCACCGTGCAAGCTATCTATCTGTGTTGTCTGTGGTGGTTGTTAGGGTTCGTTGAGTCGGTTCCGACCCACAGCGACCCCATTGTACAAGAGCACAAGACACTGTGGGGTCCTACACCGTCCTTTCAACGGTCAAGCCGGAGCCCATTGCTGCAGCTAGTGTCCATCCACCTTTCTAAGGGTCTTCTTTTGCTCTGGCCCTCTACTTCCCCAAGCATGATGCCCTTTTCCAGGGACTGGTCTCTCCTGGTAACAGACGTCCAAGGTACGTGAGACAAAACCTCACCATCCTCACTTCTAAGCATCATTCAAGCTGTGCTTTTGTCCAAGACATATTCAGACTGCAGACAAAGAAAGGGGAAAAAAAACAAAACAGAGAAGCCAGAGCGGGTTGAGAACACCTGGCCTATTGAGCAAGGGAAAGAGTTGCAGTGGACTTTGGTCAGAAACTAAGGAAGAAAGAGTGAAGTATTAAGTGTTAGAAGAAGAGGGAAACCTGACAACCACCTAGAATTCTGTGTCCAGTAAAGGTGTCCTTCCAAAGTGAAGAAATAAAGACTCTCAGACAAACACAAGCAGAGGGAATCTGTCACCAGCAGCCATCACCGGTTAGCGTATTGCACTGCGGTGACCTTGAAGTTACGATGATGCCGCCGCCGCCGGGAGCTGTGCCAGCCCCCAGCAGGGTCACCGATGGTGGACAGGTGTCAGCAGAGTTTCCCACATGTGGTCCCACAAAGTACACAATGGTCACCACAATGAACCCAGCCATACGAATGGCCCTGACGACGGCCTAGGAGCAGGCAAGCTTCCATTCTGTTCTAGGCAAGGCCACCACACCCTGGAGACAACGCGTCAGACTAACAAAGCAAGGCACTCGGAGACTTCTAAGCAGCAGCAGTTGCTGCTGTTGTGAGGTGCCATCCAGTCGGTTCCGAGCCGTAGTGACCCCGTGCATAACAGGAGGACACATGGGCTGCTCCTGGGCTATCCTCATGGTGGTTCCTGTGCACCGGAGGACTATGCACACACACATTCAATAAATAAAGATGGGGCCATCTCCAACATCTATTATGTAGGGTGGGGGAAGCGCAGACAAGCATGTATAGCAGACTTATTGTTCATGTAAGCATCTCGTTGCCTTGGAGTCATTTCTGACTCATAGTGACCCTAGAGGACAGAGGAGAGCTTGCCCTGTGGGTTGCCAAGACTAAATCTTTATGGGAGTGCAAAGCCTCATCTTTCCCCTGAGGAGGGGCGAGTGGTTTTGAACTACTGACCTTGTTAGCAGTCCAGTTTGGAACCCACTAAGCCGGGGCTCCTCTATGTAACTCTAAAGAGCAAGAACTGAAAAAGGACCATGTCTCCTTCTTGCTTCTAGCCGTGCAGTGGCTCTCTGGGAATGGTGGGAAGAGGGAGGAGGAAGGAAGGGTATTTTTCTGGAGAAATGAAAAAGGTTGGCACCTCGAGAGAGGTGGTGCTCATGGGACATGGTGATTCATGGCATGCCATTGAATCATACACTTTCCAAGGGCTAATTGTGTGTTTGAGCAAATCATCGGAGAAGCTGGATTATACGAAGAAAAATGAGGCATCGGGACTGGGGGAAGGCTGATTAACCACCTGCGACGTACAGGTGACACCACCTTGCTTTCTGGAAGCTGGGAGAACTGCAAGCACTTGCTGATAGAGACCAAGGATCATAGCCTTCAGTGCGGATTACAACTCAATGTCAGGAAAGCCCAAAATCCTCACTACTGGACCAATAGATACCATCATGATACATGGGGTGGGGGTGGGGGGGGATTGAAGCTGTCATGGATTTTGTCTTGCTTGACTCCACAATCCATGCTCATGGAAACAGCAGTCGAGAGATCAAAAGGTGAGCTGCATTAGGTAAATCTGGTGCACCAGACCTATTTAAAGAACTGAAAAGCAAAAACTTAGAGAGTTTTAGGGACTAATGCGCATGGGACCCAAGCTGTGCCTGTGACGTTGGACAGGGAGGGAGGAAGGAACCCGTAAAGAGCCGATGCAAAAGAGGACCTGATGCAGAGGGCTTAAGTGGAGAGCTAATGCCTTGAGAGTGATTAGGGCAAAGAATGTACGGATGTGCTTTATACAATTGATGTATGTATATGTATGGATTGTGATAAGAGTTGTATGAGCCCCTAATAAAATGTTTAAAAACAAAAAAAAGAGTCGATGCATTTGAATTGCGATGCTGGAAAAGAACACTGAAAGGACTCAGAGGACAAATTAATCTGTCTCGGGAGAAGTAGGGCCAGAGCACTCCTTGAAGGCAAAGATGGCGCGATTTTGTCACCCGCGCTTGGTCACAGCTTGGGTGCTTGGGAACAATGGTGAGGGGCGCGCAGGACCAGGCAGTGTTGCCTTCTGTCGGGCAGAGGGTCGCTATGGGTCGGAGCCAACTCAGTGATACCTAACAACTATTGTAGATTGTGTGAATTTCATCTCAATAAGGAAAAATATACTTTTTAGGAATCTATGATAAAAGCAAGCAGCCAACCCAGAACATTATTGGGAGTGAAAGTGGGTGTTTTCCTTAATTCTACCTGGGCCCCGGGGGTAAATGTGTGTCCTGGCCAGCTCAGGAGTCCCCGAGCTATTGTCCCTCACCCACCGTAGTTGAAAGTCAACATCATTTGCTCCCGAGAATGCTCAGTATCGCGACCATCACCCATTGCCGTGGCGTCGATTCCGAGAGTAACACTGCCCACAGGGCTTCCAGGGCTCATCTCGACAGAAGCTACAGCAACCGGTGGGTTTGAATCTACCACCTTAAAGTTCACAGCCAAGTGCTTAACCACTGCGCCACCAGGGTCCCTTACAGTGATGCTCTATCTTCCCATTACCATGTTGTTGTTGGGTGCCGTCGAGTTGGTTCCGACCCATACCTGCGTGCTGCACAACAGGACACACTGCCTGGTGGGTGCCACCCTCACCATCGTTCCTGTGCCCGGGCTCCCTGTGGGAGTCATTGTGCTGATCCATCTCCTTGAGGGCCCTCCTCTTTTTCACCGCCCTCCCACCTTACCAAGCGGAAGGATGTCCTTTGCTGGGGATTGCTCCCTTCTGACAATATGGTTAAAGGATGTGAGATCGTTAAAGTTTATTGTGCCAACCTGGCTGATAAACACATGTGGGGTTAACTGAAGGGTGGAGAGATAAATGGTGCAGGGTGCAGCTGCCTTAGCCAGTTCCCTGCTTCAGCTGGCAAGGCTGTCTTCTTGCAAGACATCCCTGAGGAGAAGCCACATGGACCTACCCCTATGAAGCCCTGGGTGCTGGAGCAGCCGTGTGGAGACCCCTGCCAGCACTGAGATGCTTACACATTCAGACTCAACTTTCTTCCTGCAGTTGGCGTCATTGCGTGTGTTTTGTGAGATGGAGGAGGACTTTGTGGATTTGTGTCAGACATATGGGCTAATGCTGGATTTAAGGGCTTGGGCAGCACTGGGTTGGGATGTTTTCTTGAAGTGCACGAACCCCTTCTATAAAACTCTCATACATATGAGTTTCTGTGGATTTTTTCCCCTAGTTCACCCAGACTAACACAGCCTGTAAAACCAAGTCTCACCGTCCCCTGCTTCTCAGGAGCACTCTGACCTTACTTCTTCCAAGACAGACAGGTTTGTCCTTGTAGCGGTCCGCACTACTTTGAATATTCTTCTCCAGCACCACGATTCAAACACAGCGATTCTTCTTACTCTTCCTTCTTCAATGTCCAGCTTTCACACGCACATAAGGCAACTGAACATACCCTGGTCTGGGTCACATGCACCCTGGTCCTCAAAGTAACGTCCTGCTTGTCAACCCGATCCAGGGGTCTAGACGACGACACGAAAGAACACTCTGATTCCCAGGCCACAGGCTCTAGCCTGCCAAGCTTTTAAAAGGTGACTGCTAAATTAAAACCATAAAATTGCCCCAAGTCCTTTTGGACACATTTCCAATTTCCAGCTTGAGCCCAGAAACCCCTGCTCAGCCATCTGGCGGGCAGCACGCATGTACGTGCACGTGTGCACGTGTGCATGTTCCACACATGTGGAACTCACCCTTGCTTTCCGCCCTGAACCTCTGTCCTCTTCCATCTAAATCCCACCCAGCCTCTAAAGTGGTCACACCAACGCCCCTCCTCCGGCCATCCTTTCTGGATCCGCCAGGAGAGAGCTCTCCACTCCCAAATGTCTGATGAGCTCTTCTGTAGCATGAGGGCAACAGGAGATGCGGCAGCAGGTGGTTAACGAGTGTTAATTGACACTGCTTGGCTGCTAGGGGAGCGGTTTTCCTCCCCTCCTCCCCCCCTCCCCCGCCCCCCATGTGAACATCTTGGGCAGTGGCTTGGTGTTTTCAGAAATTCAGAAGGGGCTTGAGGCTGAGGCACGAAAAAAAAGAATGTGCTTTGATTCTTGGCCGTGGTGGGAAATGACATTCATCGAGCGTTTTCATAGGCAGGAAGTGGTCATTCTCACCCTCACTGGTCTCAGACTCTGACTCACTAGCTCCCTCAGCACCACTACCTTCATGCCGCCGGCATCCTCAGCGGCATGCTAAGGTACTTGGCCAAAAAATCCCCCAGGGGAGCGGGGCGTGAGAAGAACTGCCTTCTCTGGCATGCAGTTTTGTTATGAGACCTGAATCCCACAGGCCTGAATGGCGTTGCCTTGACCACACAGAGAGCAGACTAGATCTACAAAGATCTGCTTCCACCCTCTCCCACACCTCCCGGCTCCTACTGCCCCTGTCTTCCACCTCTGCTCTTCTGTCTTCTCCTGGGACCAAGTATGGCAGGGATGCTTTCCTGGTAGGCCGCTCTTCTAAGTTGTCTTTGGGCGGGCTTGAACTCCCAACCGTCAGCTGCGAAGTGTATCAGCCATCTGTACTACCCAGGGACCCCAGTGCAAAGGAGTGGAGCAAGCATTTCTTTGTAAGACCAAAGAGGCAAGTAATAGACAGAAGAGAGAGCAAAAACTCGGTGACGTTACATTTGCATGGGAAATACCACTGCACACTCCTGAGTTTAAAAACAAAAAACCACGCATTACAATATTGAGTTGAATCAGAATCTGAACAGTTTTGTTAGACAGAAAGCTGTGTTCTGCTCTGTGAATCTTCACCTAATTCACAATAAAAAGTTGAAAAGAAAAGAATGTCCCAGTTCTGTCCACTGAAGGACCGGGGGTTGTCACCCCGGTGCAGTGAGCACACCTACCACCACCATCTTGCTTGCTAAGCACCCTTGGCCCTGAGGTCTGGGAGGCTGGAAATGTCCAAGAGCAGGGAACTCTTTGTTGCCCTGCGAGGTATGCAAAGTAAATACAAGCAACCTCCAAAGACCCCCTGCCCCCAACCAACTGGCCTAAAGCACTCGCACTGGCCAAACGTGGGACAATTTGAACATCAAAACAAAGATATTTCAGGGGGTTTCAGAAAGTTCATGGGAAAATCCCACTATGTCCAAATTCCATTTTCCCACGAACTTTTTGAAACTCCCTCATAATGATAGTGTAGGTTATTTTTTAACCAGCAATCAACAGGGATTGAAGTGAAGGCGGGGGCGTGGGAAGGGGAGATTCTTTTTTTTTTTTTTAACATTTTATTAGGGGCTCATAGAACTCTTATCACAGTCCATACATATACATACATCAATTTATAAAGCACATCTGTACATTCTTTGCCCTCATCATTTTCAAAGCATTTGCTCTCCACTTAAGCCCTTTGCATCAGGTCCTCTTTTTACCCCCTCCCTCCCCGCTCCCCCCTCCCTCATGAGCCCTTGATAATTTATAAATTATTATTTTGTCATATCTTGCCCTGTCCGGCGTCTGGGAAGGGGAGATTCTTACCGGGAAAAAAAATTGTCGAAGAAAAGGGTCATGAGAACCCACCACTTTGCCACATCGCTTGTAGCACTTGGTTCAGATACGTAGCAGCAACGATGGTCTAAAACTCCAGGGTGAACGGTCTCTCCCTGGCAAACGGCAAGTCAGCTCCGGTCCGTGGCAACCCCCGTGGGCCAGAGCAGAACCATGCTCTGTGGGGTTGTCAGTGGCTGCTTTTTAAGAAGATCGCCAGGCCGTTCTTCCAAGTGCCTCTGAGTGGACCAGAACCCTCAACCTTTGAGGTGTCAAGCTCAGCAAGAGTGGGACAGCCAGCCTGATGTGGTTTGCCTCTGGTGTGATGTAATGCAGACGCAGTATCACCTCGGTCGCATGCGTGCCCCAACGTATGCAGACCGGAGGAGGACACCGCCCGTCTCGCCCCATAGGTGACTACTCTGTAAGACAACGGCTGCCGTGAGAAGACGTGCTTAACTCTGACAACCTCGAGAAGGTGGGGGCCGTGTCGGGTGAAAAAGACGGAGGAGACATAGGTATTCTCCGTAAACCTTGATTGGCTACTGGACAGGAAGACATCCAGCTGTGAGAGAGACTGAAGGACAACCTATAGATGTGAACGCAGATGGCATACTGTGGGCGACTGGGGCTGCGATCGTGAAAGGGTGGGGAGGGGGTTGGAGGGGAGTTCTGTTGAACACTTTTTAAGTTGTGAGTTAGATGGCGGGTGACATTTCAGGCCATCAGTCTTGTATTCGACAGTTTAAACTATCGATCAACCCCCAACAGCGTAATTCTTTAGTTTCTCTCCTGGTGAATGACCTCTTGTCCCCTTGCACCCAACTCAGTCAACCCCGCCAACCCTTGAGCCTGCTGCTTTATCTTCTGAGCCGGCGGCTTTGAGGGAGAATGCCCTTATTAGGAGATGCTGAGATGTTTGAGAGAAGCGTCACCATGTCAGCAACTTGCTTTCAACTGGGTCAGCACAACAATGTGACAATATAGCAGAGAGCGGGGACAGTGGGACTCCATGGACACTGGGAGAACCTGAAGGAGAAAGAGTGGGCGAGTTCATTGCACCCCTCTCTTAACTTTTTGGCAGGTGTGAACATTTCCCCAGTAAACTTTTTTTGGGGGGTGGGGGGGATGGGGAGGGAAGGACTAGATAACAGGGTGGACAGAGGGGGTTGTGATGGAAACCACCGCCAGACCCAAGTGACCTGCCACTGCACAAGGAAGTTGATGTTGCTCCCTAAATCACAGTAGATTATTCACTCTTAAAACAGCACCGCCACCACCTTGGAAAAAAAAAAAAAGAAACCAACAACAACCAACCCCAGTTGATGTTGAGTCAAATCGATTCTGAATCATGGGGCCCTCCCCACGGGAATCAGAGGAGAGCTCTGCCGCCCGGGGGCTTCCAGCAAGTGCTCTTCAGAAGCCGATCTCGATCGCCCGGTCTTTCTTCTGAGGGGCCTCTGGATGGATTCAAACGTTCAACCTCTCGGTGAACAGCCAGCGGCCCACCCAGGGCATTCCTCTCTTTCAGTCTCTCTAAAGGGGGAACTCTACGGCTCCTGCATTTTGAGATCAGATAGGAAGCAATGAACACTAAGGACGGAGACCTCCTGAGCTGTGGGGGGACATAAAGACCATCATGCATGAAGATAGACAAAGGCCATTCGAGCTAACCAAAAAATGAGACAGACCCTTGCTCCCTCCCCGACCTTGCTCTTGGTCCGGGGCTGTCCCACACCTAAGACAGGAAGATGGTGGCTGCAAAGAAGAGCCCCCCCACAAAAACAAAATCACTGGAGTTGATCAACTCTAGACTCCGACTCATGATGAAAAGTGGACAATACATGCTGGCTACACGCAGACCCTGGAGATGATCAGGCAGGGCGGAGTCAAACTGGTCATCCTCACCAACAACGGCCCGGCCTGGAGGAACTCCGAAACTGAGTCCTATGCCGTGTGGGCCACCTGCCTCCGAAAGCCAGCCCACGAAAGCCCTATGGGTCGCATGGGGTCATCACCCCCTCCACATCGAGCATGGGGGTGGTGGCTCGTTCCGTGGTGCACAGGAGGGGCTGTGAACTGGGGCCAAGTCTACAGCTCCTAACAACATTACTTCCTGAGTGGCAGCAATGCGCCAGGCATTAGGCCCTGGGACAGCATGGTGGACAAGCTAGCCAGGGCCTGCAGCCTTCCCGATGCTCACAGATACACTGCCACTGTGACGGGTGCCGTAAAGGGCAGGACAGGTGCGCATCTGACCTGGCAATGGGGGCACTGGCTGAGGAGGCATCTGACTGCCAACGGGAACTAGAGTGGACAGGGTGGCTGGTGGGTGGGTTTGGGGACAAGGAGGAAAGGGCGTGAGGAATCCAGCTAAGCTCGTGGCCTGTAAGTTAAAAAGTGTCGCTACTGAAAATAAACATGAAAGTGTCGCTACTAGGGTTCAGTTTCTACAGGGCAGGCACTGGTCTGTTGCAGCGTCACGCCTGTCTCTGCCCCCAGGGGATGGCCGCAGGGAGTTCTTGTGATAAAGTCCTTGCCTTAGGACACTGAGTGCTTTCAGGAAAAGGTCTGATCAAAACAGAGGCTTCCGAGGGATCTGCTGGGCCAGTGCGATTCAAGGCAGAGAGACCAGCTCAGAAGGTGTAGGGCGACTGTTTCTTTGGCTTCCGAAGGGGTCAGCTTGGTAGATTTTCATCCGTGGACACAGGATGCTCGTGGGGAACTTCTTACGAAGACGTTTTAAGAACATTGAAAACTACAGTGGTGAGAAAATGGCCCAGGAAGCTGTGCCAAGGAGACTTGTATTTTTTAAATCACTGCAGCAATGCACATCTGCTCATTCTTCCCAGGGAGCCAGGGCGGTCCTACAGTGGGCAAACTTGACCCACGCCACCCTCCAGCCTGAGCTTGCTTCTTCTTGAACATTGAGGAGGAGCATGACTTGAGTTCCTCAAAGGGCCGGTTCTGGTGCGGCGTAAAAGCGCAGACTTCTCCAGGATGGGCTGCTGTGGTGTCAGGTGTCATTGAGTGGGCTCCGACCCATAGCAACCGAACACACTTCAGAAGGAAAGGCCACCTGGTCCTGCACCCATCTCGCCGTGGTGCCTGTGCTGAGCCCACTGCTGCAGCCACGGGGTCCATCCTTCTCGCTGAGGGCCTTCCTCTCTTCTGCTGTCCCCCACTCCATGCCCAACATGAGGTCCTTCTCCAAGGACTAGCCTCTCCTGACAACATGCCCAAAGTACAGGAGACAAAGTCCCGCCATCATTGCCTAGAGACTGGGAACCCCGCCTTCAGAAGTGGGCGGCCCTGGATGGAGGGTGAGTGGAGAGACACCAGCTTGGCATTTTTGTCGCAGGACTTGTTGTCCTACCCTCCTGCCACTGACCCACAGTGGAGGGCAGGGGAGGCAGGCATCCACAGAGGCTGCTGGACCTGCAGGCCGAGCCCCCGGAGGGAAGCCTGTGGTGCCTGGGCCACTGCAGACTAGGGAGACCCTGGTGCTCTCAGCAGCCTGCCTGAGTGTCTGCTAACCCTCCTGCAAACTCTCACTGCCTAGAGGACAGGTTAGAACCGTCCCTTGTAGGTTTCCAAGACTGTAACTCTTTAGGTGGTTTCAAACCGCCGACCCTGTGGATCGCAGCCCAACTCGGAATCACGAGGCCCCAGGCCTCTTCCCAGGGAAGCTTCCTTTAATTTTGTTCTTTCTCAGAAACAGATTCTGGGCAGCATCCCCACGGCTCTGCATGCTGGTGGGGGAGTCTTGCCTGCCCCCCCCTCCGCCCCTGGCAGCAAGGTTGGGATGTGCTAGAGACACCTCCCTCCCTTAGAATTTGCTGTCCCAGGGGCCCCTGGAGAGTTCTGGAGAAGGCGGAGTGCCCCCACCTCCAATTTGGGTTGAAGAGAAATGCAGTATCTGCTTGGGATCACTGATCCAATCATCAGAAAAGGTTCTCCGGGGGTGGGGGGTGGAGTTAGAAGAGGCCATGGAGGACCGAGCCTTCTCAGTGACATCTCCTGCCCCCAGCCCCCACCACCCACCCAGAAACCTACCACCATCGGTCCGCTGCAGCTCATAGCGAGGCTGGGCATCTTGTCACAGGAGCAGACAGCCTCATCTTTCTCCCTTGGAGTGGTTGGTAGGTTTGAACTGCCTGCCACCCTTGCAGGTAGCAGTCCAAGGCTTCAAATCTTGGTCCAAGGGCGTCACTCAGCAAAAGACGAGCTCCTGCTTCTAAGAGGGTACACGTAGAGGAGGGGTAGCAGGCTTCATTCTGAGAATGGCCTGAGTGTGACCTGCAAGTCCCCAGAACAAAGGACTCACCTGGATTCATGCACCCCTCCGTCCATCCTCCCCCACCTACCAGGGCTTCTGCCTCCGCTGGCCTGTGACCACATCGCCCTAATCTCTGGCCCCATCTTCACGGGGTTGCCTCTTCCTTATCTCTCTCATCTACCTGCATCGTCCAGGGACACTCCTCCGGGATTCACGGTCCACGAGGACCAACCAGGACGACATCCCCCTCTCGAGTTCCCGAGCGACACCTGCAAAGACGCTCACCTCCCCAGGTCCCAGGAATTAGGACATGGGCATGTATTTGGTTGGGGGGGGGGGGGAGCTGCGGGGGGAACGGCATTCACCCACAGGAGGAGGCGTTCATAGGTCTCGGGGGCGGGAGTCTGTGGTTTAGCTTTCTTCTCTTCTGACTTGGCGCCGGGGCTTTGTGGTGAGAGCCACTCATACTGCCACTGGGCTGAGAAATCCACCACCCTCTCCTGGAGAAGAAAACGCATGCTGGGAAGTGCTGGTGGCCTCACACCCCACCTCCCACAGGTGAAAATGGAAACGGGCTCTTCGCTCCCTGGGGGCGGGGGGGGGGGGTGTTCTATTCCCAAAGCCCCTGCTCTGAGGGTCCAGCTCGATGCCCTTGGTCATGGCTCTTGTTTGTCTGAACTCCACCTACAGGCACTTGCTGGCTGCCCCGGGGCTTCTGAGAACCATCTTTACCAGATGCGCACTGCCTTGGGCGGATTTGGCATTCTAATCTAGGGTGGGGGTTCGGGGAAGTCCCTAACTTCTGTGGGCGGGGAGGCAGGAGGCAGAGACCGAGAGCCAAAAGTCACCGAGACTTTACACACCGTGAGACCCCGGAGGAGCGCAAAAAGCAGCCAGTCTCACACCCGGACCCCTGTGAAACCACTGGTTTCTCAAGAGCCGGTCCTGGGAGTGGATCACCAGGCCTCTGTCCCTCGTCTCTCTTCACCTGGAAGCCCTACTGAAACCGCTTCAGCGTGGGAACATTGTTTTAAATGATTAATAATACTTTCTGATTTATTCCCATACACAGGCCGCCATGACTTAGAGGGAACTCAGTGGTATCCAACAACAACACAGCTTTAAACTTAAAGTGGGTTTCTCGTAGACAGCATATAGTTTGGTGTTATTTCCCTTTCTAATCTGGTCATATTTTCTTGTTTTTTAATCATTTTATTGGGGCGCACACACCTCCCCTCTGAGACACAGCACATTGACTGGTTCTCAGCCAGAGGGTGAGAAATCCCCCCAGGAAACTGCCCAGGTCCTCCAAAAGTCAGCGGAAGCAGCTGAAATTCCTCTCATCAAGATCAGCCTCAAGGATCGCCCCCCACACCACTCAGACCCGGAAGGCCGAGCAAGTAGCCGTTTGGCCCTGGTACTGCAGTCGGGCCCTCCCAGGTTGCTCCCATCCCACCGCTCACCCTTCAGACAGTTAATTTGAAGATGGGGCATTTGGAAAGAAAGCAAAGTACATTGAAGAGATTTTTCTCTTTTTATTCTTCACCTCCGGGTTTATCGTGGGTGTCCCTAAGTGTGGGTGCTTGTGAAGCCCCTCAAGTTCCGTTACTTTCGTGAGGAAGAGCCAACTCCAACACAAGCTCCCCTGTCCCTTCTCCGCCCCCAGAGTCCAGTCCTGTGGGAGGGGCGGGTGAGGGAGGGTGGTATGTGAGGTGGTCAGCCGCTCTAGTTCAAGGGACTCCTTCAGGAATGTTCTAGAAGAGATGCTTCTCACCTACAGGAATCCCCGGGCACCTGTTAGCAGAGGGCATTCTTGCCTCTGTGGCCAGGGGAGTTGCCTTCTCTCTGGGCGCATCGTCCACGATCCTCAAGCTGGTGGCCGGGTGTGGAGAGCCACAGTGCAACCAGGAGGTGGTCATTAGATATGGCATGCCTCAGAGCATGCCCAGACCAGCCCATCTCGGTTTCTGCCCAGGGTCCCCCTGCCCAGCTCTCTCCAAACCCTTTTCCTCCACCCCTCCTCCAGACCCCATCAAGTGTTCTCTGCCCTCCCCCTTCCAGAGTGGGCAGGGCTGAAGACTCCTTACTGCCCTTTCCACCCAAAGAGGCCCTGAGACTTTAATTTGTCTTCCTAAACTGGTCTCCTTCCAGTCCAAGGGACCCTATCGCTCCGATGACCCCCGGAATTATATTTCCCCAGGAGCTCCTCCTCTGGGAGCGAATCAGGAGGAGGTGGCAGCCTAACTCCTCCCTGCCCAGCTCCTGAGTCTCGTGGGTTAGAGTTGTGCTCCAAGCCCCTTCCGGCTCGTCCTATCCCCACCCCGACTCCAGCCTCAGTGCCAGCCAGACCAGGACAGAAGCTAGCCCAGGGTCCCCAGACCCATGAGTCAATGGGTCAATTCCAACTCACTGAGACCCCACAGGGCACAGGAGAACTGCTCCACAGTTTCCACGGCTGAAATCTCTGTGGAAACAGCCCATCTTCTGAGGACCAGCTCGGGGATTCAAATCTCTGACCTTGCAGTGAGCAGCTGAGCAGTCACCAGCGCAGCAAGAGGGCTCCGTAGGCCTGGAAGAAATAGAAACAAAGATCCCATGGTCACCGAGCCAATTCTGACTCTGAGAGACCCTCTATGGCTGGTAAAGCAGCTCCTGTCCATTGATGAGACTGTAGCTCTTTTGGAGAGTAGTAAGCCTCATCTTTCTCCCTCAGAGAGGCTGGTGGTTTTGAACTGCTCACCTCATGGTTAGCAGCCCCACATGCAAACACTATGCAACCAGGGCTCCTTAGCCTTATAATCCCCCAAAAAACAAACGTGCCGCCATGGAGTCCATGCTGACTCATAGCAACCCCCTGTGGTTTTCTGAGACTGTAACTGTTTACAGGAGTAGAAAGCCCAGTCTTTCTCCCAAGGAGCCCTGGAATAGAGGCTTATTAAACCAATAACCAGATGTCATCAAGTTGATTCCAATGCATAGTAGCCCCTTAAGTGCCAGCATGACCTCTAGACATAGACCACCAGGCTTTTCTCCTGAAGTACCTTGGGCAGGGGGGACTTGAACAGCCAACCTTCTAACCAGCAGCCCAGCACATGAGCCACTTGCGCCTACCCAGAGGCCCCAGAGGCCCCTGACCGTCCTGTCCTCCTTCTAACCTAACATCTGCTTATTGTCTCCTGCATTCCAACATAGGAACCCTGGAGGCGAAGTGTTTGTACCTTGGGCTGCTAATTGCACAGTCAGCAGCTCAAAGCCACCAGGTGCTCCTTGGGAGAAAGGCAGGGTTTTCTACTCCCATAAAGAGTTACCGACTGGGAAACCCACTGGGGCAGGTCTACCCTGTCCTGTAGGGTCACTATGAGTCGGTGGCAGTGAGACATGAGCCTGGGTGGACAGACTTCACTCCCAGACTCCAACCCAGAGCCTGTCACAGACAGGAAGTGAGGCCACAAGTGCTGGTCTGACGAAAAGGCTCTCCATGATTGTAACAACCCTGTGACGGGGTGGCATCATTGTCAAGCTTGCCAGTGAGCAATTTCAGAGCATTTACACACACACACACACATACACACACACACGCCACTTCATTTCTCTCTCACTGCGCATTTCCCCTCCACGCTAGCCCTCTGTCTTTTCTTGCTCTCTGCCTTAGGACAGGGGCAGGGACACCCAGATCTCCCTGAAGGAAGAAGAGCAGAACTCAGTGGGGTGCGGGTAGGTGGAGGGGCCTAGAGTCCAGCCCCAGGACTCATGCAAAGCCACAGCAGCTCCGGCTCTATAGAGGAAAGGGGTGCGGGTGTACATTACTGCCACCTCTGCACACAGCCTGCTGCTCCTCCCTCCCAGCCCAGAGGCTGAGAGAGAGAATGCAAGGCCCTGGAGCCAGGACCCGCAGCCCAGCAGCACCATCTGGTGGTCTGTGCGGCAGCCAGATCCGGGAATTGCCCACCAGCCCAGGGCCTATTGGGAAAGACTTCTCCATGTTAGCTTACCACCCAGGAGGACACCGTAGACCCCTCTGATTAACCCCTCCTGCAGGAGGCAAGCCTCTGGTTGGTTTCCCTTTTCTATTTATTTCAAAAATAAAGGGAAGATTATCATAGAAAATACCGGTTTGTCTAAATAAGACAGGTTGGATGAACAATCTGGAGGAGAAAACAATGGGACCGACATGGGAGAGGGCGAGGTGGGGGGGAAAGGTAGTGATGTTAACAAACAAGGGAACACAAGTGATCCAAATCAGTGGTGAGGAGGGCATAGGAGGCCTGGTAGGGTGTGACCAAGGGTAATGTAATCTAGAGGAATTACTGAAACCCTAATGAAGGCTGAACATGATAGATAGTAAGACAAGAGGAAAGTAAAAAGAAATAGAGGAAAGAGCTAGGAGGTAAAGGGCATTTATAGAGGTCTAAATACAGGCATGTACATATATTTATATATAAAGATATAGAAGTAGAACTATGTACATATGTGTATACATTTAGTATTAAGGTAGCAGATGGACATTGGGCCTCCACTCAAGTACTCCCTCAATGCAAGAACACGCTGTTCTATTAAACTGGCATTTCATGATGCTCACCTTCCCAACACAATCACTGAAGACAAAGCAGGTGCATAAGCAAATGTAGTGAAGAAAGCTGATGGTGCCCAGCTATCAAAAGATATAGCATCTGGGGTCTTAAAGGCTTGAAAGTAAACAAGCAGCCTTCTAACTCAGGAGCAACAAAGCCCACGTAGAAGAAGCACACCAGCTTGTGCGATCACAAGGTGTCGAAGGTATGAGGTATCAGGCATCATCAGAACAAAAAAAGACTATCATTGTGAATGAGGGGAAGTGCGGCGTGGAGACCCAAAGCCCATATGTAGGCAATTGGACATCCCCTTACAGAAGGGTTGTGGGGAGGAGACGAGCAGTCAGGGTGCAGTGTAGCAACTTTCCTCTAGTTCCTAAATGCTTCCTCCCTCCCAGTCCCCCACCCCCCACTATTATGATCCCAATTTTACCCTACAAATTTGGCCAGACCAGAGGATGTACACTGGTACAGATAGGAACTGGAAACACAGGGAATCCAGGGTGGATGATTCCTTCAGGACCAGTGGTGAGAGTGGCGATCCCGGGAGGGTGGAGTGAAGATGGGGTAGAAAGGGGGAACCAATTACAAGGCTCTACATATAACCTCCTCCCTGGGGGACAGACAACAGAAAAGTGGGTGAGGGGAGATGTCGGATGGTGCAAGATATGACAAAATAATAATTTATAAATTTTCAAGGGTTGATGAGGGAGTGGGGAGCAGGGAGGGAGAGGGGAAACAAGAGCTCATGCCAGGGGCTTAAGTGGGGAGCAAATGCTTTGAGAATGATGAGGGCAGTGAATGCACAAATGTGCTTTACACAATTGATGGATGTATGGATTGTGATAAGAGTTGTATAAGCCCCCAATAAAATGATTTTAAAAAGCAAATACAGGGGAGGAAAAGCAAACAAAACCCCCCAAACTCACTACCATGGACTTGATGCCCACACACAACGATTTACGGGAGTAGAAAGCCCTTATCTGTCTCCCTCGGTGGGGAAGGTGGTTTCAAACTGCTGACCTTTTGGTTAGCAGCCCAGAACGTAACCACCACGTCCCCAGGGATCGTAAGGTGGGAAGGGTATGCTCCATACAGGTGGCCAGATAAAACACAAGAGTTCCATTTAAATTTGTTTCATATAAACAATAATTGTATGATACAACGGTGTGATAGGTAGGTTATTGTCCCAACCTGGCCAATGAACACATGCGGGATTAATAAGGTTATAGTTTAATTGAAAGGCAGAGAAAAATGGCACGGCAAGCCTCGCCTTTCTTTCTCTTTCTCTCTGATGATCAGGCCAGTGTGTGGCTGCCTTAGTTAATTCTCTGCCTCAACTTGTAAGCTGCACTGCCTGTGGGACACCCAACCCGTGGACTGTGTTGCTATAGTTAGAGGTTCCTTTGAGACCTGCTTCACCACACTGCTGTGTATACATCTCTTGAGCTGGGGACTGTCGGGCCCTGTCATCTGGCTGACTGTTGGTGCCCCTCCCCCTCTGTTGTTTGCTGCTTGTGGTCAGACTGCCTGTATTGCCCTTCAGAAGACTCAGTTGTCTGCTTCCTTGACTTGCACCCAGCAGCCTTTATGAGCTGAAGGACTGCCAGTGTATTAACTGTCTCATGGAAGTGAGTTGAACTGAGCCCTCTGTACTGCTCTGTGGACTAATTAGCTGTTTATTTTTTCATGTTTAATATATCTATACCAAAAAATCCTAAGTGTCCTGGTTTTGTTTCTCTAGAGAACCCTGCCTAACACAAGCGCTGCCTGGGGAGAGGGGGAAAGGAAAGGGAGAATCATTGGTTGGGAAGCTCTGAGTTTCTGGAATCATTTGGCAAGGGATAGTGGTGATGATTGGACAGCAACATGATTGTAACCAAAAGCATGTTTTGTGATATAGATATACCCCTTCAAGTCAGTTCTGACTCATAGCCACCCTATAGGATAGAGTAGAAGTATCCCACAGGCTGTAAATCTTTATGGAAGCAGACAGGGAAGGGCCTCCCAGCAGTTACTGGCTGATCACTGATCACCCAATCAGAAGCCCAGGCCAGAAGTGTTCTCCCAAATACTGTCCAGAGGAGAGTGAAGGACCGCTAGTCAAGGCTGACAAGCCAGGAGAGGGAAACACACACACACACAACTATTTCTTCTGGTTTGGTAAGCTAATAGAACATTCCACTTTTACCTCATCTTCCCGAGACTATAGCGGCTGGCAGCTCCTACAGTTGTTAGCCAGATTCCAGTTCAGGATTTTCAGGTTGCCTGGCACAGCCCTAAGGACGCTGTCTTTCGGTCTCTCGCAGACTTTTTGGTTGCCCTGCCTCCCACTCACACCACTCACTCACCTCTTACTGCCATCGAGGCGATGCCGACGCCTAGCGACCCTGTAGGGCAGGGTAGAACTGCCCCTGTGGGTTTCCCAGACGAACTCCTTAGGGGAGTAGAAAGCCCGGTCGTTCTCCCGCCGACAGGCTGGCTGGTGGTTTCAAACTGCTAATCTTGTGGATCGCAGCCCAACCCCTAGCAGCCACCACACCGCGGTTATCCCAAACCCATGGTACTTGGAGGTATGGGCATAAAGGTTCCTTCCCCCACGGGATAAAAGGACGTGCGCGTCTGCCCCCACGGGCGTAAAGGGATGGAGACGCTAACCAGCCAGCGGAGCACCCCAGCGACAGCAGCCCTACCCAGGGCGATTTCCGCGGAATCGCCGGGCGGAGGCCCTACCCGGAGGGAGGCAGGGCGCATGGGGTATTGTGACATGCTCTTGGGAGTGCAGCTTGTTCCCTGGGCCCACGGGACGCAGAGGGGCGAGGGAGCGGGTCGGGAATGGAACAGCAGCCCGGGGCCCAGGCCCCGGAGGCCCCGCGGGAGGAGATGGCCGAAGCGCGGCCAAGTGTCCTGGGCCAGTCCCTCGGCGGCCACGGGCACCTGCTGCTGCTGGACGAGCTCTGGGATCAGGAGGATGACTCCCCGGGGCCGATCCCCGGTTCGCAGCCACGACCCAGCGGGCCCTCGTCCACCCGAGCCACGAGCGGCCACAGCAGCTCCAGCGGCAGCACCCGCCGGGGGCTCAAGCGCTCGGGGGACCCCACCGACAGCCCGGCCGCCAAGGCCCTGCACTCGCTGCACGCCACGGGCGGCACCCGGAGGAAGCGGCGCGCCCGGCGCCGAGCCCGCGACGAAAGGGCCCTGGGAGTGGCCGCCCCCTCGGCCTGCGCTCCCCGGGGGCCGGACTCGCCGCTGCCGGCGGCCGGGCGCGCCCGGGGCGCGCAGCTGCTGCTGTTCCTGTGCCGCGCGGCCACTCTGCGCACGCAGCTGCCGCGCCTGCAGCACCTCCTGCGGCCTCTGGGCGCGCGCGACCGCCGCCCGCCCGCCGCGCTCCTGGGCATCGTGGTGCAGCCGCGGCGCGACGAGGAGGCGGAGGCGCGGCGCCGCATGGAGATCCTGCTCTGGAGCGTCTTCGCGCCGCACGGCCCCGCCGTGGAGGTGCACACGGCCCTGTTCTGCCCCAACCGCCCCGAGGGCACCCTGGAGGTCCACCGCGCCCCCAGCCTGGTGCACAGCGTGGCGGCGCCGGGCTGCGGACGCGGACGCGGACGCCTCGTGGATCGGCAGACACAGACGGATGGTGAGGGGCCCGAGGGCTGGGGGCGGCGGTCCCGGGCAGGGAAACGCTCCGAGGACAGGGCCCCTTGCCCCTTGCTTGCGCCTTGCGCTTGGCCCTGCCCCTCCTCTGAGAGCGGACGCGCGCCCCGCACCTCCACCTGCACTGCTCTGGTGGAGCTGAACTACTAGGAAGGGTGACCTCAGGTGACCTCGCTGAGACAATCTGAGTGCCGCAAACCAAAGCCACTACCATTGAGTCAGTCCGATTCAGAGAGACTCTATAGGGCAGAGTTGACTCGTCTTTCTTCCACATCGCATCTGGTGGATTCGAACCGTCGGCTATGCACTTTGCGGCCCAAAGTTTTCCCCATGGTTCCACCAGGGCGCCTTCAGCATCCAAAGATGCTCCTATCAATTCAGAGACCTCGCCCAGGCCAACTACCGCGACTCGTGGTTTTTGTAAGGTGCTCACACCCTGCTGTCTGCATCTGTCATTCTTTGTTAGAGTGGTCAGTCGTCCCCTCCTGTGAGGCATTGGGTAAGCCAGGCATTGTTCCCAGGGCCTCTCATTCTCAGCCCTCAAAGGCTCTTTCCTTCCCAGGGACCAGCCTGAAGGGCAGCCTGGGCCTTAATCTGAGCCGCTAAGGGCCCAGGTCAAAGCAAATCAAACTCACTGCCATCAAGTGATTCTGACTCATAGCGACCTTATAGGACAGGGTAGAAGTGCCCCCGTAGGGTTTCCGAGACTGTAACACTTTATGGGACTAGAAAGCCTTGTCATTCTCCTGCAGAGTAGCCAGTGGTTTTGAACTGCTGACCTTGCGGTTAGCCGCCTAATGCTTTATCCACTATGCCAACAAGACATGGGGTGGGCGCCTTCAAACAGGGCTTCCAATCATTTCCATCCTTGTTGCGGATTTACATTCTCCCCACCCCCAAGTATACTGAATCATAACGGACATTTCACCTAGCTCAAGCGACAGGGAAGCACTCAGGCCGACCTTGGAGATGTTCGGGTTCCAGGTGAATCGTCACTAAGGGAGCCGCTGTCAGTGCGCACAACGCCTTGTTTCTGCTCCGCCGTCCTCCTTGCTGGGTGCTGTCTTGGAGATTTTCTCTATGAGTCGGAATCGACTCGATGGCCTGGGGTAGGCCCCTGCTGGTGGTGTAGATTCTAACACCCCTGGGTCCCTGTCCTCACCACCTTCCTGCATTGCTACAGGCTCGATTCTGAGCAGAGCTGCCCTGTGGGGTTTTAGAGACTGTAATCTGTATGGGCTCAGGTGGGTTTGAACTGACTACCATTGAGTCAGCATCCGTGCTCTTAACCACTGTGCCACCAGGGCTCCTCAGCATTCCCTTTCAGCTGACCCCCACAATCCCCGGAGCAGGTGGGTCCCTACCTGCGGACTATTCCAACTAGTACCCCCAGATCTTGAAGGAAAACCGCCCTTGTCCCATACCCACCGGCCTTCAGGTTTCTCCTTGCTTTCTCGGGCCACTGGAAGGGCTGCCTCTCCCCCTGCCCTCCCTTCCCCCACCCCTGGCAGAACTCCAGCCTCACCCCTGCTCTCTGTCCTCTGGGAAGGGTGATGGCAGGACTCAGAGAGACCTGACAGGGCCCAGACCTGGAAGAACTGCCCTGGGGGCTTCCAAGACTGTCTCTGTCCTGATGCCAGCCTAATTCCCCCGCTGACCTTGTGGTGAGCAGGTGAGCCCTTAACCTTCGCACCACCAGGGCCCTGGGGAAAGGTAGGGATGGAATAGGTCTAAACCCTACAGCATGGCATCGGTGGCTTTGCTGCAGGTAGCTGATGATGACGGGAAGTGAATGGGTGTCAGCGTGTCGATTCTGGCTGCTGGCAACTCCAGTGTGAGCATCTCAGTGTGCTCCCAGGGAACTATCAGTGGCTGATTGTTCTGCAGCAGATAGCCAGACCTTTCTTCCAAGGTACCTCTGAGTGGGTTCAAGCTGAGTGGGGGCAAGCTGAGTGGGTTCAAGCCGTTGTACTGAGCAGGGACTCCTGACAGAGGGGAAGGGCCCCAACAAAGGTGGCCCCACCCTTTGGTACTTATGGGTGGCTGAGGTGGGGCAGCCAGAGTGGCATGGGGACTATAAACCGGGACTGTGAGCAGGAACCTTATCTAGGCTAATCAGGCATCCGGGCTAAGAACTTGGGCCGGGAAAGAAAGAGCCGTGGAAGCTTCTAGCTAAGAAGTGTGAGTGTGCTTGTGTGTGTGCAGCTTGTTAGGCCTTGGAACAGGCTCCCTGCGGCTCAACTCCCTGAAGGGGATTTGCATTTTCCTACCCAGATCCACTGCCAGCCCAGCGGGGGCCCGTACTAACCGACCCTTACCCAGGGGATTCTCAAGTCCACAGGCACACCTCCTTTAGCGAGCATCACCCTGCAGAGAGCACGCCTCTCAAGGCCGTTTTTCCAACAGCACCTGCTCACTGCATGCCCCAGGTCCCACCTCCGTAACTCTCATATTCCAGACGTCCGAGGTGTGCCCGCAGGCCTGAGTATCCCCCCTGGGGCCTGTTCAGTTGTTGACGAGGATCCGTGGGAAGCAGGCTGCCACCCACTGCTGATTGCACCGGCCATGGTCTCCCCTCATCCAGCGAGGTCTATGCTAATGCTTGTTCATGGGCTGGGAGGACCCCCTTTTCTCCCCCGACCCCACGCCCTGTGCTCACCTGCGCAGTGACACCTCCGTGACAGGAGCAGAGTCTTCTGACATGAGCACATTTCACGTGGCAGTCAAGGCGTGATGTGCAGGGCGGGCCTTTCAAAGACGTTTTCCTTTGCCATCAGAAAATGAAAACCCCATGGTTACCCTCAGAGAAAGGTCTCCCGGCTCGCGGGGGCAGGTGGGGGGCTGGTGGTTGGGGACCAGCTTGGCCTAAGAGAGATTGTCTGTGGTGGCCAGGATAAGGAGTTTGAGGCTGTGTTTTTTTCTAAACAGCGGTTGCGTTGTCAGGAGGGGGATTGTTGCTTAGAGCAGGAGTTATAAATGTTGGGGCGCTCCTCCCCCCAAATAAAACACCCACAGGGAGGGAGATTGTCTAGGCTTCGGGGGAGAAGGGGACTGCTTTACACAGATGCTTCTGTCCATGGGAATGGAACACCCAAGGGACTAGAAAGTTCTGGAAGAGATGCCCTTCCCCCAAACCAAAACCAAACCCACCACTGTTGAGGTGATTCTGAGGACAGGGTAGAACTGCCCTGCAGGGTTTCCGATGCTGTACTTGTTTCAAGAGCAGACTGCCATCTGCAAGGTCTATAGTTTGAAACCACCAGCTGCTTCTCAGTGGAAAGATGGGGCTTGCTAATCCCATAAAGAGTTACCGTCTCTGAATTCCACAGGGACGGTTCTACCCTATCCTGAAGGGTCGGTCAGCATCAGCTCCATGGTATCAGGTGGATGTGCATCGCTGAGCCAACCGAAAGGTTAGCATTTGAAAACCATGGCCACTCCAAGGGAGAACTAGGAGGCTTTCTAGCCCAGAGAGCTAAGGGTCTTGAAAACCCACAGGGGCCATCCTAGTCTGTCCTAGAGGGTCGCTGTGAGTCGGCATCAACTCGTTGGTAGTGAGATTGGATTGGATTGGATTGGATTGGATTGGATTGGATTGGATTGGATTGGATTGGGTTGGGTTGGGTTGGGTTGGGTTGGGTTGGGTTGGGTTGGGTTGGGTTGGGTTGGATTGGATTGGATTGGGTTGGATTGGATTGGATCCGATGAGATTATTCTAGCACCCCCACCCACCACCCCTGCACTCCCGGACAGTACCGCCCACTTTGAGAAACACTCCTGCAGCAGCCTTTACCTGATACAGCTAAAGTACGTGGTGGACATAGATGTTTGTCATCCGTGGAGACCGGTCACCTAGCTGACGTCGCACCTAGGGTGTCTGGAAGCAAAACAATCCAAGGACCCCAGATCACATGGCAGGAAGGTGCCTGCAGGAGATGCTCCAGCCTTGTGTGGGAGAGTCTGAACTGTCACCCCCGATATGGGGGTGGGGACACAGTGGCTGCCCGGGGCCTGAAGGGGGCAGCTTGAGGAGAGAAGGACACCAGGCCGGGGTGAGAAGCCTGTCCCCTGAGCCCTGCCATAGGAGCCACCCAGCCTTTGTGACCTCAATGGCCGTGAACTCGTGACCTCACAGGAGTGATTCTTCTCTGCGGGGCCTGGGCCTGCTGCAGTGCCTTCCCAGGGGCAGGTGGCAGGGGGCAGCCAGCCCCTCCAGGAGGGAGGTGGGAGTCCAGGCAGCTCCATGTAGGCCCTGTCCAGAGTCATCATGAGGAAGGGCAAGAGGAAGAGACGGGACTCCAGGCGCCGGGACTCGGCCACGCACAACCCCAGCTCTGATTCCAACCCCGCAGTGAACCGTAGCTTCGGGTCTACCACGCAGCCCACCAGCTCGGACAGCACCTCCCAGCCGCCCAGCATGGAGTCCCGCCCCCAGCATTCTGTGCTCCAAGCTCTTCCTGCTTCGGAGATCAGCCGCCCCACGGAGTGTCTTTTGCCTTTGGACACAAAACCAAAACACCCAGCCATGAAATCAGGTGGGCCAACATCCAGCCTTCCCGCCAGCCCTCGGGGTGCCGGCATCCCCAGGGGCCGGCTCAAGGGCTGAGACACAGGGTTGGGAGTCTTCCAGAGCTGTCCCTATGGGGGGAGGAGCAATCAGGCTTCCTGGGATTTAGCATTTCTCCCCACCCTTGGTGTCACACATGTCTGCCCTGAGTGGCCCCACGGTGACACTAGTTCAATAGAAGTCAGCAGGGCCATGCCATGCCGCTTTAAAATTATTCCTCTTTTCTTTAAACTCGGCTTCCTTAATGGAAGGATATGGCTCCAACAAGGGAGGTGGCCTAGTGCTGTCCTCTGCCCTCTCCAGGCTGTAAGTGGTGCCTGACAAACACCCAAGAAGGCAGTGGGGCTGGCGGGGGATGAGGGAGCAGGGCAGGTGTCTGAGAATGCACTCAAGGAGTTGGAGTGTATCCATCCATCTATCGGGGAAGATTCGAGTCCACTTGGCCCCTCCTCTCCCCAAGAGGTCTAAGGGTCCCGTGGAAAGGCTGTCTCAGAACACCGGGCCCCGATTGGAATTCCCACCAGAGAGGGCCCCGTGTCCTAGCTTAGGCCTTGTTGGTCAGAGATTCAACCGTAACAGAGCTCTCTGTGCTTTCACGGGCGGCTTCTGCTCATCCTACCCCTTGTTGGACCCAGCAGGCAGATTGCTGGCCAGCATAAAAATAAATCTCTCTAACCATTAGCTCTGTCAGAAAACAGAATGGCTGTCTGGGAAAAGTGGCTCCCTGGGCTGAGTCAGAGGAGTCCGGGTGGCGTTGTGGGTTTGACGTGTTGGGCTACCAACCATAAGGCCAGCAGTTCGAAACCACCAGCCACTCAGAGGGAGAAAAATGAGGCTTTCAACCTCCATAAAGAATTACAGTCTTGGAAACCCAAAGGGGCGGTTCTACTCTGTCCTATCAGGTGGCTATGAGTCAGAGCTGGCGGCAGGGAGCAGCACACCCAAACAGGTGCTGGCTGGTGGAGAGGAAAAGCAGGTGGGCTGGCTGCTATTACTAATTCACAGCAGCAGCCCTGGCTAGCATTGATCACTAACATTGATTGCCAAGCCTCCATCAGGTACTGGCCCTTTGGCTGAACTCCTCGCCCTATTAGCCATTCTCCACAGGGTTTCCAAGACGGTGAATCTTGATGCAAGCAGACAGCCCATCTTTCGTCCTCAGAACAGCTGGTGGGTTTGAACCTCTGACTCTGTGGTAAGCAGGCCAGCACGGGTCTCACAGAGCCACCAGGGCACCTATGAATTATGTCCTGGGTGTTCGCTCAGGTACCGAACTTACTCTTCCCATTTAAAACACAATCCTCGACAGGAGGTATGAGCATTCTCTCCAAGCATCCTCTGTGGTCCAGTGATTAAGCGCTCGGCTGCTCACGGCAGGGTCGGCGGTTCAAGCCCACCAGCCCACCAGCTGCTCCTCGGGAGACAGGTGCAGCAGGCTGCCCCATAAGAACGCACAGCCTTAGAGACCCTAAGAGGTAGTCCAGCTCTTGTCTTAGAGCAACGGCTCTCAGCTTTCCTCAGGCCGCGGCCCTTTCATACAGTTCCTCATGTGGTGATCCACCCCCCCCCCAACCATAAAATTATGTTCGCTGCTACTTCATCACTGTCATTTTGCTACTGTTATGAATCGGGCGACCCCTGTGAAAGGGTTGTTCAACCCGCAAAGGGGTCGCACCCCACAGGTTGAGAACTCCTGTCTGAGCGGGTCTCTGGCTGGCACGCATGTGACGCCTCGGCTCAGGCTCTCAGAGGACGCCTCAGCCTAGCCTGGCTTCAGACCCTGGGAACCCAAGAGGGCTGGAGGCTCCCCCAAGGGGAAGAACACCCTGCCCTGAGCCGCTTCTCTGGACCCACCACGGCACACATGAGCCAGTGCCTGTGACTGGGGGCCCTGGGCCGACCCCCACCCCCACCCCCGGCCACGACTCCTCCCTCTGGGACTGTGGGAGCATAAATGAGGGGGAGACACAGGAAGCACAGTGATGGTCATGTGATGGCCATCCGTCCATGGCTCAGAAGCCAACGTCGCATGACACCTGCATGAAGCGCTGTCGGAAGTGGTGTCTGTGTATGGTCATCGCTGATATCACGCTCCTGGAGTGCGGCCTTCAGAAATGGGATGCCCAGAAGGGATCGATGTCGCGAAGGCCCGGGCTGTCACTGCGAGAGAGAAGGGGTAACGAAACCAGCCACGCACGGCTTCGGGAAGACGCAGCGCAGGAAGCAGTGGCTCCTCAGGGGTTCTCGCCAGACTCTCCCCGCCCCACGCCTCACACACGCTTCCTCTGCCCAAGGACTTTTCCACAACCCTTTGAGCCCCGGTAGGATGGTCACACTGGACCGCTAGACAACGTGTTAAACGGAGAAGAGATTGGAGTTTTCAAGGGTTCCATCCGGCTTGGAGCCACAATCTCGATGCCCCGGGAAAGCAGCGGTCAAGAAAGCAAATGGTACATTGCATTGGCTACTCTGCTGCCCACGGCCTCTTTGCCACGGACTGCCAGGAGGACAAACCAGTGGGTCTTGGAAGAAGTCCGGCCAGAAGCTCCTTAGGAGCGAGGGTGACGAGACTTCATCTCATCCTTTGGACACGCTGTCAGGAGAGACTAGCCCCTGGAGGAGGACAGACTGCTTGATGAATTAGAGTCCGTGACAAAGAAGAAGCTCCTCAACTAGACGGATTGACAGGCTGCTGGAATAATGCGCCCAAAACCTGACAGCCGGGGTGAGCACGGCGCAGGACCGGCGGGCAGGGTTTGGTTCTGGTGTGCACAGGGTCGCCTTGGGTCAGAACCAAGTGGATGGCACCTTAACCATGACAATGGAAAGTTGCAGAGAGAGGAGGAGAGCCCGACGGTGGAGGACTCCGTGTTTTCTCAGGGAAATACATCTCCCACCAGAAGTGTCAGCGAGGATGTGGAGAAATCCGAAGCCCCATGCACTGCTTGGAGCCCTGGTGATCTAGTGGTTCATGCTTTGGGCTGCCAACCACAAGGTGAGCTGTCCGGACTCTACCCGTTGCTATGGAAACTGACTGGTTTCCATCACGACGGTATGCTATTTGGTCCCTAAGGAGAAGTGAAGGGATCCGGGAACTTAACTGATGAAGATCAAAGACGGCATAGCCTTCGATATGGACCACACCTCAACATGAAACAAAAATCCCCACAACTGGACTCATAGGCGACATTATGGTCATTGCACTTTTAAGATAAGGCACCAAAGGTCAAAGGTTTCATTTTACTTGGATCCACAATCAATCCCCGAGGAAGCAGCAGTCGGGAAATCAAGTGAAGCATTGCATTGTACAAGTCTGCTGTAGAGGGGCGTTCAGAAGCCATGTCCCTTGGGAGACAGCTGCTCCTGACCCAACCCGTGCTGCTCTCGATTGCCTCGGATGCAGTGGACAAAGACCACCCAAGGGAAACAGACGCCACAGAATTATGTTACCGGCAAAAAAAATATGCAATGTGCCGTGGACTTGCCAAAAGAACAAACAAATCGGGCTCAGAAGTACAGCCAGAATGCTGCTTCAAAGTGAGAAGGGCAAGACCGCTTCTCACATATTGTGGACGTGTGATCAGCAGGGACCAGGGAACCCCTGGTGGTGTCGTGGTTCCAAGTCGGGCTGCTAACCACAAGGTCAGCAGTTCGAAACCAATCAGCACTCTGTGGGAGAATGTCGAGGCTTTCACCTTCTATAAAGTGTTACAATCTTGGAGACCCACAGGCACAGTTCTAGCCTGTCCTGGGGGGTCACTATAATCGACTCAATGGCAGAAAGTTTGTTTTTGGTACAGGGAGGGAGGGGCAGCCCCTGAAGAAAGACATCGTCCTTGGTAAAGTCGAGGGTCAGTGGAAAAGCGGAAGACCCTCCCACGGGGGCAACAATGGGCTCAAACACAGCAAGGACACAGGACCGTGGTGTTCTCTTCTGTGGTCCCTATTAGTCCAACCTGACTCCATGACCCTACCACAACTGGTGCAAACTGACCCTCAAACACAGGTGCTCAATGAAAGAAACCAGTTCCCCCACCCCAGAAACCACAACGAAACCCTGACTGCATGATTCCACGCATGGGGCATGTCCAGACGAGGCAAACGTGTGAAACAGAAAGCAGAATTCATAGTTGTCTAGGACTCAAGTTGCAACAATGGTTGGAAGCAGCCAGAGCTGCCGGAGGTTCAGGCGAGTTTCAGATGAGGCTGCGGAACAAGGGAGATCATGACTGATGGCAGGTGAGTGTTAGCTGAAAGCAGAGAGTGCCAGAAAGGTATTGTGTTTTATTGACTGTGCTAAGACAGTCGGCTCTGCGGACCCTAACAAACTCTGGCCAGCCTTGAGAAGAGTGGGAATTCCGGAACCCCGCCTCGTGCTCCCGCAGCACTTGTGCATGGAACCGGAGGCAGCTGTGAGGACTTTGGTCGTCTTCACGTTGAGTTGTAAAAGGTACTGAAGGCTGCGAACAGGACAAGGGCTGAAAGTCATCGGGAAAGGTGGATGTGGGGCTTGCCAAGCAGTCATCAGAGAAGCTGGTCGGTGTGAAGAAGCGTGGAGCCCCGGGACTGGAGGACGGGGCAGGGGATCGAACATTAATTAGGCTGCTGTGGATGGGAGCTGGCTCAATGGTGCCTAATAACAAGGTTGGGGACGTGACTGCAGACTGGGCACAGGGTTTCTTCTTTGGAATGATGAAAATGTTCCAGGATTAAATGAATGCGGTCACATGATTTTATGCATAACAGGAGTCCTCAGATGAAAAAAACCATCAACACCTTCTGCTCCTGTTCTGTCTCTAAGTTGAATTGGTACCTACATACACTGGAGAGTCAAATGCAGCTGATCATCCCCGCCCATGTCAGCTGTTTGAGTAAGTCGTGTGCAGTGTGCCTTTCTGGGCAGAAAACACCTGGACACCCCCTTAGCAACAGGAACCAACCATCTTTAGCAGAGTAATATGAGGGAGCTTCCGGAAGTTGGTGGGAAAATGGGATTGAAAGATGATGGAATTTTCCCACAATCTTTTCACAGCCCCCTCCTACAGTAATAGCAGGAACATCCCCAGGTAGCGTCCATTTGTTAGGACAAAGCATTGTATGCACCTCGGGGTTTTAATGGCCTTTCTAGGCAGGGGTTGCGCACTAGGGGTTGTAAATTGAAAGTTCGGATCCCGGGGTGGGGGCTGCCTGGATACTAAACCCACTGAGCTTCACACTTCCAACGTGTGAATCTGTGTATACGAATGAGCTCTTTTCTTTAACGTTAATTTCATTTTTAAAAAGTGTGTTTGTAAAAGAAATGCCTGGCCGTCAAAACCCCTTCTGAGAAGCGGGCCGTCGGAGGCAGGTCTCAGCAGGAAGTGCCAGGTTGGTCTCTGGCTTTCTGGAGCTTGGGAACCAGTTGCCCCTGAGTTTCTGCAACTCCTGAGAGTAGAGCTCTGCTCCAGCGAGTGTCCAGTGCTGGTTCTCAGAAGTAGATCCCCCGGGCTTTCTGCCTCTGATTGGTCTGGAGCCACCCACCTTTCAGTTAGCCGCCAAGCACACTGACCACCACTCAAGACTCCCTCACGGATCCTGGAGCAGGAAGAATCTGTAACCCTGTCAAGCAAGGCTCAGGACCGGAGAAGCTGCCCCACGTGGGAACCGTGAGCCACCATTCTCGTGCCCAACAGCAGAAGGCATCATCTAGCTCTGCTCGGACTGCCTCCAGAGAGAAGGACCAAGTCTCTAGAGCTCCATTACCATTGCCCCCCTCCATTCCAGCTCATCGCTGCCCGCCTCAGGATTTCAGAGGCTTGGTAAGTCTGCTGGTGCAGGCGCCGTGTGCCCCCAAGGAGCAGTTGGTGGATTGGGGCTGCTGCCCTTGCAGTGAGCATGCCAGCCCTCACCCGCCGGTGCTACCGGGTCAGAAGGGAACAGAAATGCGGAATCCAATTGCCGACTGTTTCCTAGGTGGTCTTCCGGATGAATCAGGAGTTCCAGATAAATGGACTGAGAGAGAGAGCCCCCTGGAAACAGTTTCAGTGGCTTCCTAGGGTGGCCTCTCGCGGGATAAGCTTGGGTCACTTGCTGTGAGGAACCATGAGCTTGAGGTCCCCCTTGGCGTGTTGTAAAGGGAATTAAAGCAAAGTGTATTGGTCATGCAGTCGACTGTGGCTCATCGGGACCCCGGGTGTGTGTGTGGAGTAGACTGTACCCCACGGGGCTTTCAATCGCCAGGATCTTTCAGGAGTAGATCACCAGGCCTTGCTTCTGAGGCACCTCGGGGTGGACTTGTCCTTCCCATCTTTCACGTGCACTTGCAGCCAAGTGCCTAATCGTTTGCCACGTGCCTCCTCAATCATGGAGCCTCGGCTGGCTTACTTAAGACCATGAAGGACATGGCCCGCTTCGTGGTGTCCTCCCGACAGCTGCGTGAGACTGGGTGTGAGGCACTGGACACACCCAGGCTGGGCTGTCACCTTCCTCTAGGGCAGAGGACCGCCGTTTTCCCAGACAGCCCCCTTGTTAGAGAATGTGCCTTGTTGGGGTCCTTGGAGGTTCCTTGTGAATGCAGGGTTCCCATGAGTCCTGTTGCTGAAGCGCCGCAGCCTTCCGGCTGTCCCTTCAAGCCCCCAGGGCCCACAGGCCACTCATCGCTCTCCCCCTTTTCTGCCCAGCAGGGTCCCTGATCCCCGTGGACCCGTGCTCCTGCGCCTGCATCCCCTGCCCAGGCAGCACTGCCTGCTGCCATCGCCTTGGGCAGTGCCACTGCCGCATCAACGATGTCCTGATGCCTGGGAACTGGCATCCCCTCCTGGGGAGAGGAGCCCCGAGCCTCCTCACTTTCTACAGGTTCCGAGCGAGCTGAGGGGGGAGCTGGGGCCTCGGGCCCACGTGTCTGTCCACTTTCCTCACCCTTAGCTCACCGGGTCGCACTGAGCCCAAATGGACGCTAGGGCAGTGGGTCAGGAGGGGTTGGTTTGTCTGGTTTGGGGTTGAGCGACCATGTGGGGACTTGTACAGCCCAGAGGGAAGTCTTTCTGCCAGGGCTTCGTGCTGGTTCATTCCAGCTCAACCCCCTGCTGAGAATTGGCCGTTCCACCCCAGATATACTGAATCAGAATCCACATTGTGAGCAAGATCCCCAGATGTGGACTCACCTGCAGGAGTCCTGGTGGCACAGTGGCTACACATTGGGCTGCCACCCCCATGGTCGGCAGTTCGAAACCGCCAGCAGCTCTAAGGGGGACAGACTGGGCTTTCTACTCCCATAAGCAGTCACAGTGTGGGGAACCCACAGGGGCCGCTGTGAGTCAGCACTGACGCGAAGGCAGTGAGTTTGTCGGAGACAGTTAACCGCAGGGGCAGTGGTGTCCTGGCCTATGGGGTCACTATGAATCAGCATTGACTCAATGGCAATGAATATCTATTGAGAGGGACCTTATTCTACTCAATTAATCTCCTCATAGAAGGGCTACCTGCCACTCACCAGGGCTGACTGAATCCCTTCCCTCCCCCCACGCTCGGCACACTGTTCTCCTAGTGCCAAACCTTGCCACCTTTGCCCAACCTGTTGAAGTCCACACACGTTCCCGAGGAGCCCCCGTCTCCTCAGATGGCTGCAACCTAGGGTGTGGGCAGGCAGGGTCCTTTTGGACCGGCGCTCACCATCCAGAGTGACCCCATCCCACGGATGTGCTAGGTGGCTCTCTTATTGGGCATTACTTCCTTCAGGGGGCTCTGCATTCATTTCTCTGTAGAAGCCCTTCCTCTCCTCACAGGCCCTCAGAAACAAACCCTTCCCTCGGGAGTTCGGTTGAGAACCTACCCAGCATGCCTTTCCCTTGAGTTTAGGGATAAAAAAATATGTGATTGTAATTCCTATGTCCCTCGCGTAACACCCAGTCCTCGAGCTCCCCTTGAGGGTCTCTCAGTCGAGGCTGGGGGGCAGGGGGACAGCAAGACTGCTGGTCTCACCTTTATACCCCTCGGCCCTTGTCCTCATCCTGCCTCCTGGCCGCTGCCCAGGCCAGAGAAACGCGTAGAAGAAGGTCCTGTGGTGGCTCCTCCGTGGTGCAGACGCGGCAGGGTCCCCACACCCCCAGCTCTGAGCCGCCCCAACTCATCTGAGCCCAGAGCAGCTCCACTGTACTCAGATCCCCACAGCTCTCCCCAGAGGAGACCCCTTCGCTGTGGGGGGTCTCAGTACCCCAGAACCCACACACACCCCCATCCTAGGCCCTGACCTTCCCCCACCAAGCTCCCTCTCCTGCCCCTAAGTTGAGAAACTCCTTCTGTTACTGAGATGCAGTGAAGCAGACAGAGTTAAAGGTACACTACCCTCCCTTGCCAGGTGTGCCCCAGAAATACTCTGTGATGGGATGTAGGAGTACATCCCATCAGGGAAGAATCCCCCCACCCCCCGGCACTCACCTGGACTGGCTTTATGCCTCCCCTCATGCACACCTGGCACAGGGCGCCAAATCATGCCACCATGCTCCCAGATCAATTTCACACCCACTCATGCCACAGAGAAACGCCAGCCCTGCACAGGACACCAGGTGAGGCATGGAGGGGAACGTGCCCTTGAGATGCGACCGTCCACACAGTAAGGTATGACTCAGAAACTAAGGACAATCTTGGGGTCTTCTGTGGCTGAGCATGAGAAGAGGGGAGAATTGGCAAAAGCAAGTGTCAGGATTAGGACAGTGGGGGGAAGGGAGAGGTCCAGCTCATCCCTGGTCAGAGACCCACATAGTCTGATTGTTGTTCCAGTTGAAGCCCTGCTTCCTGCGTCAGTCCATTTCTCAGTGGGGTGTGTTGTTGGCGTTTGGTCTTAGAAAAACAATGGCAGGTCCCCTTTGATGTAATCAATGAGTGAGGGAAACAACCCAAAGAAAAGGGACTGCCCCTTTTCTCAGAAAGACACCCTGGGGTGTGGCCCTTAGGCAGCTTCTCGGACCAAGGCCATAAGGGCTGCCACCTCCTACAAGGTCACTGCCTGTCAGAATGGACCCGATGGCAGTGAGTCTCTGAGATCCGTTTGATCAACAGCCTCAGAGCAGGTATTCTCACTTTACAGGGCTGCTTAGGCGGCTTCAAGAGGTTGCTGGAAATTTTCTTAATTTTCTCATTCCATTTCCCCATGAGTTTTCTTAAAGCCCCCTGGCCCATGTGGAGGGCAGAAGTCATTCTTCCCTCCTGGCTCCTCATCTCTGAGCCAGGGTGACCGGTAGGACCTACTTCCCCTGGCATGGAGGTGATGGCAAGGGACTACACATGGCCTTGCCCACCTGTTCTTCCCCAGAGCGCCCAAGGGGGCACTGTACCCCAGCCAGCTCATTGAGATCCTGGGAGTCAGGTTGACAGTAGGGGTGGGGAGAGTAAGTGCCCCTCCTTAAGAAGGGAGGTGGGTGTCCCTGGGATCCTGGGCGGGGGGGGGCAGTGCATGATTCCAGTGTTCCCCCAACAACTGACCGGCACTCATGCCTGCCACCTCTCTGCTTTGCTTTTCAGAAGATCTGGGAGAAAGCATTCATTCCACCGTCACTCACGTGTTCCAAGCTCTCGGGACCGCAGCTGTGGCCCTGGGGGCCCTGGGAGCTGCCTACTACACCATTGAATATTTGTGAACGAGCCCCCGCCCGCGCCCAACAGGTGTGTAGGCCGCTGGTGCCCGTCTACTCCCTGCCCCCATCACACAGGGCTGACGGGGGGTGGGGTGGGGGGGTAGAGGGGGGCCCATCCTTTCTCAGAAAGAGACAAGAGGTGGCCCTCACAGATGCACCAGCCCCACCCCCACCCCTGGCCTCAAGGAAAGTGGGAGCCAAGTGACGCACTGAGTGACTTGCTTCGTGCCCCAAGGGTTGTCACACGGCTCCCAGTGGACTCCAGACAGACCAGCGTTAGGGCAGTTAGAGCCCAGGGCTCCGCCACAGGCAGGCTCCATTCGGGGTGTCTCCATGAGCGCCACCGGGAAGAACCGTGCTTCACCGGGTTTTCCACGTTGGGCTTTTGGTGAGGCAGCTTGCCAGGCCTTTCCTCTGCGGTGCCTTGGGGTAGACTCGAAAGTGGATCACGGGACCCATGGACATCCCCCCTCCCCCCAGGACCCCTGAGCCAAGGCCACATTGCTTGGCTCCTCTCAGAGTGGCGGCTCCCCCACCTCCATAGGGAACCCCTGAGCCAAGCGCTTGGCCCTGGGCCCCATTTCTTGGTTGCCCAAGGTTTGGGTGCAGCCTTCTCAGGAAGTTCTGGGTCCAGCTGAACCTGCCTCAGGGACCAAACTATGCCCCGCCCATGGTGGGATCTCTAGCCCTTGGTTCTGGCGCTCTCCTGTGGAGCCCCCAGACCCTGACTGGCCAGGGGCAGGGTCCTTTCCAGCCCCCAGAGCTGGATTTCCTCCATGACCGGCTGTGTTAGTCCAGGTAGACTAGAGGAACAAATTCATGGACACGCATAGGTGTGTAAGAGAGAGTTTTCTATCAAAGAGTAATTGTACATTAAGAAAACATCCCAACCCAGTCCAGATCAAGTCCATAAGTCCGATATTATCCCATATGTCCGAGACTAATCAGACTCATGAAACTCATGCAATGATGCCAAATGCAGGAAGACCACAGGCCAGTGGGTGGGAGGTCTTGTGGATCCAGTGGTGTTGGGAGCATCTCAGCACTGGCAGGGGTCTCCACATGGCTCCTCTAGCTCCCAGGGTTCTGGCTGTATCAGGGTAGCTTCATGTGGCTTCTCCTAAGCAATATCGCCCAGAGAGTAAACACAGAGAGAGTGTGTCTCCCACCTCCAAGGAGGAATATGGGAGTGCCCAGAGTCCTCAGGAGAAGGCCACGCCTTCACAGAGGCCTCATTGGCTATGACCTGATTGACAGGCTAGACTCCACCCCTTCACTCTTAATCCTCTCAAGCCCCAAAATGAGTATGTCCCAAATTGGTGGTTTGTAATTACAATACCGGCTGATGCTTTTGCCATGTTTGGTTTGGGTCAGCAGCATAGGAGCCCTGGCTGCACAGTGGTTACACGTTGGACTGTCAACTGCAAGGTCAGCGGTTCAAAACTACCAGCCGCTCTGAGGGAGAAAGACATGGCTCTCTACTCCTGTAAAGGGTAACCGTCTCAGAAATCCACAGGGGCAGTTCTGCCCTGTCCTGTCGGATTGTCATGAGCCGGCATTGACTCGATGGCAGTGAGTTTGTTGTTGTTCTTTGTGGTTTGGGTCCATGCTAACTGTCACCTGGGGCTCCTGGTGGCTTTTGCCAGACTCTTCCGCACCACACATGCAGGCTGAGGTCCTGGTCTCTGAGTAAGGCACGACTGTCAGGGGCAGGAAACCTTCCAGAAGTTTCCACCAAGGGGCCTGAGCACAAGTCTCCTTTCTTCACCCGACTTCCCAACCCCACCCACGGGTTGCAAATAGGCACAGCTGCCACCTTTCAGTGCCCACCATGGACTCAGCCCACACCGAGGGGGACTGACACGGGGCTGGGCAGCCGTGCCCACTGGCCGGCCAAGGCTGGGTGGCAACTGGAGATCTGACTCAGTTCGGTGGCTCCCAGGCAAGGGGTGACGGCAGATGTTTCTGGTGGAGACACCAGCCAGTAGGTAAGAGTCCAAATGGAATAAGGCAAAGCCATGCCAACTCATAGGGACCCCATCAGACAGGGTAGACCCACCCCGCGGGTTTCTGAAATCATAGCTCTTTACAGGAGTCGAAAGCGTGTCTTCCACAGAGCTGCTGGTGGTTTCAAACTGCTAACAGTGGGTTAGCAGCCCAATTAGTGCCTATTAATTAAATCCTCCAACCATTCAGTCTGTACTGAGCCCCTGCTGGGAGCTACAGGAGTGCTACAGCAGACAAAGGTCCTCTCAGGGGAGTGCCCCGTCCCAGTGGGCGCAGACAACGCACACATCAGCAGATAAACAGGGTCATCTGGCGCCTAGTGTTCCCACAGAAACAGTGACTGGTCTCACCAAGCACAGCTGGGCAGAGGGTGGAGGGGACGCTAGTCGAGGTGAGAGGTAGACAGGTCGCCATGGTCTCTCTGAGCGGCATGGGGGAAGAGTGAGCGGCCCTGTGAAAACCCCAGGAAAAGGTGCTCTGCGCGGAAGGAAACTGCAAATGCAGGGGCCTTGAGGCAGGGAGGAGGTTAATGAGTGGGAGAGCCAGAGGGGAGGCCAGCACAGCTGGAGCTTGGGTGGGTGAGAGAGAAGCCAACCCCATGCTGCTGGGGGAAAAGGCCGGCTGGGGGAAGGGGAACTGTTGGACATGCTTCCATGGAGTTCTAGAAGCCAGGGGAGCAGGCCAATGGCAGAGCCTAATGTCTGTCCTGTGTGGCGGCCACTGTTCTCAGTTCCTCTCATCTCTGAATTCACTCAACCTCCCATGCCTCCAGCTGGACAGTTTCCAAGGCGGTGGGTCATCTTTGCTGAAGCCGACTGCCTCCTCCTCCTCCTCCTCCTCCTCTTCCTCTCCTCCCGCAGCGGGGTGGCTGCTGCTCAAACCACCGCCCTGTCAGTAAGCAGCCTGATGCTCAACCCACAGGCTACCAGCATAGACAGTGGAGTTGCCCTGCCCAGCCCCGTGTGTGGCCGGTCTATGCTAATGTGCTTTGTCAGCTGGGAAATGCCCTACGGCTTTGGGGGTGGAGGGGGGGAGCGGTACATTCTAATGTGTCTTCAAACCAAGGTCGTAAAATGAAAGTATGAGTTGGTAGAAGGCTCCCCAAAGTCCTACAGACAGGACATGTGAGAACTTGACTTGCTAAGGCTTGATTCCTAGGGAGAGCCAGGCTGGGGGCACCAGGGACTTCTCCGGCAGTGTTCTGCTGGTCACCGTTGGCAGCCCAGGTCCCCCCACCCCTCCCCCCCAGCAGGAACAACTGCACAGCCAGAGGCAGGGGGAAAGTCACCTCTCAGTTTCCCCTATGTCTCACGGGCCTGGTGTGCCCCTTCTTAAGCAAATCGCCAGTAAAAGGAGTTGAATTCGGAGGAGGCTGGACCAGCCAGGGCCTACTGCCCAGGTTCCCGGTTGGTGTTCGACAGCTAACCAAAAGGTTGGCCATTCAAGCCCACCCCATGGCACTGCGAACTAAAGGCCTGGCAATCTGCCCCCATAGGGGTGACGGGCAGGAAGGCCCCCAGTGTCACACATTGTGGGCACGAGATGGAAACTGAGCACAGCAGCGGGCCGGGTTGGAGGGATTTTCTTTATCACTGCTATTTTTTATGTTTACACCCCTCCCCCAAAGGCCAGGGCTGAGGTCACTTCCTTCCAGCACTGGCTCAAGCAAAGCAGGGGACCCATCCTAACAAAACGGGGCGTCTGTCGCCAAGGAAGGCGCTGGGCAGCTGGGAAGGCTGAAAGGGCTTGGGGTCCAGGGATGGGCTGTCGCCTCTAAAAGTGCTGGGAACAGGTGTGAGGGAGGCACTCGCCCGCCTGACGGGGGTGCAGCGACCTGTCCTGGGCTTTGTGGGCTTGGCTCTGGGTCCCCACGACAGGGAAACGGGTGTGGTCAGTGTCCTCCTCCTGTCCAGACAGTGATGAACCATCTGAGGACAGTGGTAATGCAGCCACCTCACTGAGGAGAGATGCTTCCAGAACTTTCTTGATAACACATGGTGAACCTCTCTCTCCCATCCCACCAGCAGATGGGCCAACAGGGAGGCGCTCCTTCCCTGCTCTACCCGCCTGCGGGCTGGGAAAGGGAGGCACCTGGTGACGGAGTGGGCGTCTGAGCCTTACAGCCTGAGGGGGGAAAGCAGTCGTGGGAAGGAGCCTGGTGGTGTCCTGGTTAAGCATCAGGTGGCAGTCCGCACATTCGGCAGTTCAAAACCACCAGCAGCTCCGAGGGAGGAAGACTGGACTTTCTACTCCCATAAGCAGTCACAGTTTCAGAAACCCACAGGGAGTCAGCCTGTACTGAATGGCAGCGAGTTTGGTTTGGTTTGGTGTGACTACTGCAAAGAACGGACGTGCAGGACAGAAGGACTTTGACTCTGAGAGGATCGTAGCCCGACCTAGCTGCCGACCCACCACCCACGAGACTGTTCAATCAGGTGACCCCTAGAGGTCCCAAGTCATAGAGCATCGCCCCCCTCAGTGGCCCTGCCTCATTTGTCTTGCAGATCCAGTGTCCACCAAGGATCAAATCTGTCACCAAATAAAACAAGGGAACCAAAGGCATCGATCGCTGTCTCGGGTGCACTTTACTCGCCCACATGAAACAGGAACTTGGCATCTGGGTGGGAAGGGAGATGGGGCCCCGGGAGGCTGGCAGCAATGGGCAAACCAGCAGCAGGAGCAGCTCCAAGGTGGGGAGACTGGCTTGGTGCATCCTCAGAGAACACGGGATTTGTTTTAGGTCCCCCCACTCTACAAACAGATAAAACCTAAGGTGTGGGGCGGGGGGTGGGGAGGGTGCTTGGGTGAATGCTGACAAAGCACATTAGTTTGCATTTTGCCTTCAACAATTTTTTTTCCTGTTCCCATTCTGTTTGATAGCCTTGCTTGTCCTCCCTCAATGTCACAGCGAGCCTCCCACTTCCTCCCTGGGGTCCCCATTTCCTCGGGTCTTCTTTGCCTGAACTTCTGCCCAGTGGAGGTCCCAGCGCTGGGGGCAGGAGGAATGTCCTGCATAGTCTCCAGGCCTGGTCCGGGAGCACTGTGGTCTAGAAGTGTCTTCATGAAGTTTCATCCTCTCTGCTCGTTAGATAGACACTGTCGGGCCGGCACTGGGCTGCTAACAGGCTGGGGGTTCAAAGGTGCCAGCTCTTCCATGGAGAAAACAATGAGGCGCTCTACATCACACGAAGACTGGGCGTCTTGGAAATCCTGTGCTCAGTAGCGATGAGTCATGGAGAATCGAGGCCAGGGCATTGGGTTGAGTTGGCTCGGCCATTGATGGTTTTTCCACTGGGGATAAAAACAGATGATGAGGCTGGGTGAGGGTGCACAACCTTGGCCTCATGTAAGCCACTGGCCCGGGTGACCCACAGTGCCTCCATGGGAGGGCCTTGGCAGGTTGGGCAAGAAGAAAGCTTGCCTCTCTGCACATCATGGGTACGTCTGAGCAAGGTAGGGCAGCCAACCAACCGGAGCCCCACAACGAGGCCTGGACTAGGCTGCATTGAGACCCAGCACCAAGGTTAGATCCCTGATGTGTCAGAGGAAACCAGCCTCCAACAACTCAAGGGCCAATAGGAACAATTGTACGGCGATAATACATAAAGATTATAGTCGAGTCATAGAGGAGAGCAAAGAAACTACAACGAAGCTCAGACACATTTACGGTAGAGTGCTCATCTCAGCCCCTCTTGATGGTCCACGTGGAACTGGGAGAAGAAGCAGGCCTTTACTTACTTGGGACATTTATAGGTAGCCTAAGGCATGCATATTCAGTAGCTGCATGTGTCGTGAGGTAGGTGGCATCTACATTAAGGTCCCTGAGCTCACAGGTGAGGAAACCTAATACCTGCATTGGGGGACAGTCTGGGGGCGGGGTTGGGTGAGACGACAGCAAGAGAGAGCAGAGGGTGTCTGCTTCTCCAGGGAGATAAAATCAACCATGTGCTCACTTTAAGGCAGCATGGCTGTTAGGGGAGAATCTGTGGGAATGATGTACTTGGATAGGACAAAGCAGGATCATGTGCTTGGACTTTACCTCTAACTTAGCAAAGTGGAGGTGTTCCTACCATGGAAGACTAGCCGTCCAGATCCCCTCTAAGTTAGGGAATACAGTCCCCCTCATATCTCCTTCAGTGTTCCTTGTTTCCCACATGGATGGATGCTGTGACATCACCTCCGGCTCATGGGGACCCCACTGTCGTCGCAGCACTGTGTCCCATTGGGGGCTGGGGGTGGTAGCGTGAAAATACATGGGCCAAAACATTCCCCAAACTTCCGTAGGGTTTGTGGCTGGTTTTTCCAAAGTAGATTTCCAGGCCTTTCTACCCACCTGCCTTTGGTAGACTAACCTCCAACCTCTAGATTAGCAGCTCAGAGTTTACTCCATTTACGGTGCCCAGGGACGCCTTGGCATTTAAAGAGCCTAGGGCTTTTTTAGTTTAAGTGCTTGTCTCCACCCCTTTCTCTAATTCTGAGTGAAGAGCACCTTTGGACTGCAGGATGCCCTGCCCTCAGCCGGCACTACTGGATTGAGGGGTGCCATACAGCAAATGGCTTAACATGACCCTCCTAGCTCTAGTCTGTAATTCCCACCAAGGGACTGGGTGGGGCTATGCAAAGGAGGTGCTTTGGGTCCACCAAGGAGACTGGCTAGCTTGCTAATAATGTAAATAAAGTGCATGAGGCCCCTGTGTGGGTGGGACCATGCAAATAAGGTGGTTGGGATCCAAGTGAGAGGATTGGTTGGTTTTGCCACCCCACTAGTCTTAAAACGAGCCACCCAGAGGTGGAGAAAGGAACCAGACCACCAAAAAAGAGAGGGAAGCCAAGCATGGCCTTTGGACCTGAGGTCCAGGTGCTGGGAACCTCCTATTCCCAGGAGTCAGAGCTGTACCCCCTGAGATGGGGGAGATGGCAAGAAGCAACAGCAGAGAGAGAAGACCAGCAGGAGATGGTGCATTGGGCCTCCTGAGCCGTGGAGCAAGAGCCAAGCACCGAGTGGGGAACCTCTGGTCCCTTGTCAGCAGAACTAAAAGAGCTTCAGAGGTCTGAGGACCCCAGAGAGATCTGTTGGCAGTATGACCAAGGAGAGGATGGCCTGACTAGAGAACTATATCCCGAATGTCCCTGAATCTGAATTATAACCTGTTTACCTTCCCTAATAAGCCTCCTAACAGTTTATTACACGAGAGTTCCGTGTGACCATTGCAGTCAAGCAAAGAAGGGGGGAGTGTCAGGGGAGGGCGGCTGGCAACAGAATTGTAAAAATGTTGGAGAAAGGAGGCAAGCCTGGGCTCGACCTTGAGCTGCTGATTCTGCCCCCTCTGAAGAGAGAAGCCAGTCAACACCACCGGAACATTTGTGCCGGGGGCAGCCCCGGGCACACCAGAACTGCCCGAGGAATGCCGGCTTGGACGCCATTAGATTGATGTCCTGATGCTTTCCTGCCCTGCAGGTCCAGAGGGGTGGAGGAGGGGCTGTGGACACAGTGAAGGGGCCCGGAGCCCTGGCGGCTGCCCTCCAGGCCTGGCCCCCTAGCTGACAGGACTGGGGATTTTGGTGGTGGTGGTGGTCGGCTGGTTTTCTGGTTTATTTCTTTGGTTGCAAACATTGACCCACCCACCCCCAACTGACCGAAGCAAAAGAGGATGGATTGCCTCCTGTTTAACGGCAGGGGGCGATCTTGCTCTGATGTGGCTCCTTGTAGCCGAGAAAGGCACGTCCCCAGGACCCAGTTCTCTCCATCTGCCCTGCCGGAACTGATCCCATTCTTAGACAAACCCCTCCCACGACGTGGCACAATGGCCTAAATCCGGAGGAAAAGGGAGCCTGCCTCAATTAGTCGGAGTCCCACAGTCCTTTGCTTGGCCTGGGGAACGCAGTGCCCTGCTTGCCTGGGCTGCAGAGGAGTCTAGCGTCATGAGAGTGAGGCCGTGTGAACTGGTAACTCATGAATAAAGCCCACAAGGCCCTCCCAGCCACATAGAGGGGAGACCATTTCATTGCGGAAAACCAAATGGCTCTAAACAGGCCAGTGACAAAGACATATTCGAAGCAAAGAGGAGGAAGCAGTAAAAGGTCATGACTGGTTAATCTCAGCATGACTGACTGGAATCACGCCCTCCTTCCTGACATCAGCCAACAGCTCACGGAAGGGGCTTTTATGACGCCCCCTAAATCCTGAAATGCCATAGAGTCAAACCACAAAATCAAGACCCAGCAGCTTCACGGAGGAGGTACAATTGTCCTCGCCCACAGGTGTCCACACTGCCCACCTGTGCCAGAAGGGGGTGGCAGAGGCCTGGTGGCGTACTGGGTTGCAAGTTGGGCTGCTACCTGCAACATCAGCAGTTCGAAACCACCATTGGATCTGTGGGGGGGCGAGATGAGGCTTTCCACTGTTAAGGTTTACAGTCTTGGAAACCCACAGCCAGTTCCACGCTATGCTCTAGGGCAGCGGTTCTCAACCTTTCACTGGGGTTGCCTAAGGCCATCGGAAAACACATTTCTGATGGTCTTAGGAACGGAGACACCGCTCTCTGTCTCCAGGCGGCTCCACCCGCATGCAGATACGCCCACCTATGAGGACCCGGCATGAAGAGTGTTACCCATGCTACACCATGCTTCAAGACAAAATTTCATTGATTAGTCATTAGAAATAAGTATTTCATATTATGCAATGACATTGTCTTGTGACTCATCACTATGCTTTAATGATGTTCAATTTGTAACAATGAAAATACATCTTGTAACAATGAAAATGCATCCTGCATCTCAGATATTTACACGACCATTCAGAACTAGCAAAATGACAGTGATGAAGTAGCAATGAAAATCATTTTATGGTTGGGGTCACCACCACGTGAGGAACTGTGTGAAAGGGTCGGGGCATCAGAAAGGTTAAGAACCCCTGCTCTAGGGTCACAGAATTGACTTGATGGCAATTAGCTGGCTTTGTTGGCTTGTCTTTTATTTGTGGGCGTGTGGCGTTGCCTCATCTAAGGAGTCCTGGTAGCGTAATTAGGTACACGTTGGGCTCTGACCACAAGGTCAGCAGTTAAACTCCACTAGCCACTCCTCCGGAGAAAGATGAGGCTCCCTCAGGTTTCTGCTTCCGTGAAGATTTACAGCCTCAGACCCACAGGGACAGTTCTCTGCCCTGTAAGGCTGCTGTGAGTCAGGATCGGCTCGATGGCTGTGGGTTTGGTTTGAGGGTTTGTCCACATGTTGTTCCCGTTTGTCTCTCCTTGGAGGCATTTCGCAGTGGCGGCAACCGTGGACTCAAAAGAGAACAATCAGGAGGTGGCACAGGATCGGGCAGTGGTTCCTGTGGTTGCTATGAGTCGAACTGCCTCGAAAGTACTTAGCCACAGAGACAGTTCACCTTGGTCAGTGGCCCGGACTCCAGAGCACATCAACCTGGGTGCTTTGGTGACCTATGATCAAAAAGGAATGGGGATGGACACTGGGCAGCTAGAAAGGGCTGCCGATCCCTCTAGGGGACTTGACACCTGCAGTGGGGAACCGGCTGTTCCTCATGAGCAGTAGGTAAGCGCTGGATTGCTAATTGAAAGGTTAGTGGTCTCTTTGAGCCCACCAGCCAGGCTCTGTGGGAGAGAGACATAGCCGCCTGCGTCCATCCATGTTTACAGCCTCGGAGACCCACTGGGCAGTTCGGTCCTACCGGGTCACTGGGAGTCGGCAAGGACAACATCTGGTTTTGTCCAGTGTTTTGGTTCGTTGACATCAGAAATGATCAAATCAAGGGGAATGCTTTGGTCCAGTGCATCCTGCTGTATGGGGGTGGGGCTTCCTGGGGCCTAACATGCACACCTGGACCACCCCAGCCCTTTGATCCCAGGCCCAGACACAGGGTTTTCAGGAGCAGTGGGACAGTGACCTCACAGTCCTGGCTAGTACTCCCTGGTCATCCTTCAGGAAATTGCAGGACATTGGCTGACCAGAGGTCGCAGTCTGCTAACAGTGGAGAGGGCTAATTGTGTGTGTGTGTGTGTGTGTGTGTGTGTGTGTGTGTGTGTGTGTGGTGGTAGGGGAGGGAGGAGGGTCCCGGGAGGGTTCCCAGCCCTCTAGTCAGTCTTAACCAAACACCCTCTGCCCTTCTCACTGTGACCTCTAACGGGCGTTCCTTGCAGAGAGTGGACCAAAGACCCACCATGGCGTCTGAAGCCCTTGATGAGCTCTGGGCTTCCCTCTCTCAGAGCACGAGTGCAAACTCGGGGTGGCTCCCCAGGGTGCGGGTGCTAACAATGCTGGTGAGGGCCCTTGCCTGATGCAACAGCCAACAGGTACCCCGAGGTAAAGGGGTGCCCATTGAGGGTGGGACCAGATGATGTATAAAACACCCAGCAGGTGCTCCTGCCCCAGGCCTGCCCACTAGACTTCTCTGCCCCTCCCCGTGGCCCTGAGGCTGAGGAAAGTGTGGGAGCCCGGAATAGAGGCCTTTGTAACCAAGGCCCAGTTGACCTCATGCAAACCAGCTCCCGGGAAACCTCTGAGGCAGAGGTGAGTCAACACACACCTCCCAGAATCCTCCAGGCTTTTGGCCCGGGTGCCGTCCCTACCCGCTCTGGCCGCTGAAGGGAAATGCGCCCCCCCCCCCAGCCCCCAGTACTATTCACACAGAGCAGCAAACACAGAAGGCCATTGAGAGCTCCTTCCTTGGCAGGCACCTCCTGAGCGCTTTCTGGAAATGCAGATTCAGCCACATTGGACTGTTCCTTTCACACACCTCAAAGCTGCACGCTCCCCCGGAGAGCTGGTCAGACTCCCGGGGCTGGGTTTTCCTTAAGGCGAATCCTGGCATTGAAAGGAGAAACAAGGTGGCAGAACTGATGGGCTGTGACATCAGCCTTGGGGATAGAAGGAGGGAGCCCAGCTAGGGGCACACAGGTTCAAAGCGCCCATGTCTGCCGCGTCCCACCCCCACCCTGGCCTTGCCTCCTTCATTCTCTCATTCTGTACCCACTCATAGGGCATCTGGAGACTCAACAAGGCGGAGGACTGAACGCCCACCAGAAGTTCAAATCCAGTGAGCCGGACAGCTTCTAAATAGGCCAACTCCCCCTGCCCCCACCCCACCCTGGACTCTGCAGGGACCCTGTGCTTGCTTGCTTCCTCTCAATTGGAAGGGCCAGAAGATTCTGGTCTTAACCTCCCTGCATTAGCCCGGGTGGACTAGAGAAACAAAATCATAAACACGCATATGTGCATAAGAAAGAGCTTTATAGACATGAGCAATTGAATGTTGAAGAAAATATCTCAGTCCAATCCAGATCAAGTTCTTAAGTCCGGTATTAGCACATATGTCTGATACCAATCTATAAAGCCTTCTTCAGACTCATGAAACACATGTAATGACACCAAATGCAGGAAGATCACAGGCCGGTGGGTGGGAAGTCTCGTGGACCCAGTGGCGTAAGCATGTCAGTGCTGGTAGGGGTCTCCCCGTGATGACTACAGCTCAGAGCACTCGTGTAGTTCCATGTGTCTTGTCAGCTACAATGTCTCCCAGGGAGTCAGTCCAGAAAGAGCGTCTCCTGCCTCCAAGGAAGAAGTACCGGAGCTCCCAGAATCCTCAGGAGAAAGCCATGCCCACACAGAGGCCTCAATGGCTATATCCTGATTGACAGGCTAGACTCCACCCCTTCACTCTTAATCCTCTCAAACTGACAAATGATTATATAACTACCACACTCCCTGTGTTGCCTCAAGGGCTGAGACCTCCTCCCAAAGGAGCAGATTGCCACTGGATAGCTGTTAAGTCAATAACCTGTGGGTGCTTGAAGCTTCGTGTTTTTGTCTAAGAATCTCTGGGCAGTGTGAACAGTTAGCGCGCTCAGCCAACTGACAGGTCCAACCCATCCAGACGCACGTCGGAAGAAAGGCATGGCGATCCACTTCCAAAAATGCGTCCCTGAAACCCCTATGGAGCTACCACCTTGCTGTTGGGTGTCGCCAAGTCTGTTCCAGCTCATAGTCATCCGCTGTCCAACAGACGAAACACTGCTGGTCCTGCAGCATCCTCAGTCGTTGCCATGTCTGAGCCCATCATCACCACCACTGTGTCGATCCACCTGTTGAGGGTCTTCCTTGTCTTCTCTGCCCAGCATGATGTCCTTGTCCAGGCGCTGGTCTCCCCTGCCCAGAGAGATGTAATGCACAAGAGCAGCTTGCCTGTGATGCTGTCCAGCAGATGCCTCTATGGCTACAGCTCTTGGCTCTCTATGGGTCAAGGTGATAAAGTCAGTTCTCCAAGAGCCGAAGAAGTCTACCACTTCTCATGATGGTCAGGTTTCACCACCCTTGTTGCTAAGGGGCATTCCGGTTGTACTTCCACCCAGACAATTGTGTCGGTTCTTCTGGCAGGGCACGGTGTACTGCATGTTCTACCCCAACACGACGAATGCGACAATTCTCTGGCAGTCTTTGTCCATTGTCCAGCTTTTACAGGAATATGAGCGCGTTGAACAGGGCTTGTCCTGGGTCAGGCCAAGCTGACATCAAAGGGGCATTCTTACTTGTGTTGTTTTCTTGCCTACTGCGTCGATGGCTGAGCCGTGGCTGACTGTCGATCTGAGTGTGCTGAAACCCTCGACACTGGCCGTTTATCATGATGTTGGTGACTGGTCCAGCGGTAAGGATTCTTGTTCTCGTTCCACTGAAGCAGAATCCAAGTGGCCACTTTCAGACCATGTTCATGCCTGCTCATTCCCAGATCATTTAGTGTCCATGAATGATTCTAGCCTGTGCCAATCTTTCTAAGATGGATATAAAATGATACTATTCTTCCAACTCTTTCTCCATGTTTCCCTGCCAAGGCTGCTTTGCACAGCAGTTTGGAGGGCAGTCGACGGGATGGTAAAAACTGCTGAGGAAAAATAATTAAAAATAAAGCTACTCTCAACCTCTAAACTCGGAAGATCTCTCCACCCAAATAGATTGGAATAAAGGTTACACCAGAATGTGGTGGATCATCCGCACTCCACTAAAGAGAAGACAGAAAGAAGGCTCACCCTTTACATAACTAAATGGGTATAACCCATATAGTTTTCAAGTTAAATGGATGATCTTCTAGTGTATTTTTAGTGTATTGTGTTATGCCAGTCTCCTTCCTGGATGATGTCACTTCAAAAGAGTTGGTTCCCAGGTCCTCGAAGAAACAGCTTGATTTCTGTGAGCCAGATTAAGGCCTTGCAGTCAAACGTGGCCCAACGTGGACGCTGAGAGAAAAGAAGTGTCCCTTCCCTGCTCTTATGTTCACAGGAAGAAGTAAGCCCGGTGATGGCTTGGACCAGGATGTTTTCTTAATGTACAATTACTCTGTGATATAAAAATCTCTCACACATATATGAGTGTCTCTGGGTTTGTTTCTCTAGTCAACCCAGGCTAGCGCAAAGGATAATGGTACTTTTCCACGAACGTTCGGAACTCCATATTATGTGTCAACTTGGCTGGCCTGGTTTCCAAGGGTGTGATCAAACCCTAGTCTAATTGCTCTCAGAGTAATTTACATGTGGATAAATCCGTCATTTGGCTGGAGTGACAAAGACTGGCATCAAGTTTTCCAGTGCACCAGAGATCCCAGTCTTCTGGCATTTCGAGGTTCAAGAACTATTATTAATGTCTCCCCAACATACGAAGGGACTTCAAAAAGTTGAGGGAAAAATTGAGTGAAAATATAATAGGATATCCCCCACCCCATGAACTTTTTTATGTCCCTTGTATCTAGTTGTAACTTTGGAACTGATTTGACTTAAAAAAATTTTAATTGGTGATGATTATACAACTCTCCTTGATTTGACTGTACTATTGGATTGTATGGTATGTGAATGTCAGGGGATGACTGCCCCAGCAGTTGAACCAGGGTCCTCAGGTATGATTTTGCAATTAAGAAAAATAATACAGACAGACAGACAAAGTGGGGCACGGGGCTCTTTGTCCCACTGTCAGGACCAGGAGAGTGAAGGTATTTTCCGGTGGATATATATTATGGGGCTTCCAGATCTTTCAAAAGGCATGCACATCATACACAGAACATATTACATGGTCAAGGGCAACTCACATAATAAACAGGCAATGAAGGGAGTAATCATCTTGACCAAGTGCTGGTTGAGCTCAGACGCCCCTGAGTCCTCCCCAGGGGAGCAACCTATGATCCACATCAGAAAAAGACGTCAGAAGCGAATTTGCTGCTCTTTCTGATGGGAACAGCAATAAACTCTAATTGCTATTATCTCCAGATAACCTTAAGGCACAGTGAAGTAGCCAACTGCAGGAAGGAGCCATATTTGATGGTAGCTCCTTTATCACAGTGCCTTTCGGTGGGGTTATTGGAGGGACTGTGTTCAGTCATAAGAATGTCTATTAAGATTATATCTCATAACCGCGAGAGTCTTCCCCCACCGGAGTTGGCTTTCCAGACCTGTAGTTATAAGCCTAAAGGATTTCTCTGCATTACGTTCTCACCCAGTCCCTCGGTTGACCACATGTGAATTAGATGCCAATAAATCTTTTTAAAACACACACATCTTGTTCAAAGGACACCCGTCCTACGAATTCCTTGAAGAAAGCCAGCCACCCAGAGAAGCACAAGGGGAAGACACAGACGACCGTCCCTTCTGCTGCCCGCATGCAGACACCTGTGCCGCTGAGGGGGCAGCTCGGACAGGTGGCGGGTGGGGGGGGGTGTTCTGAAGACCAAGGGTCTCTCCATGGCGACCTGACAACCAGTGTATGGTCACAAGACCTGTGGTTAGCCAATGCAGTGCTGTTGCCAAGGATCCGGAAGCCTGAGCAGGGGTGATGCAAAGGCCCGGTGGCCAACCGGAGAGCAGCACAGCCCGGAGGACAGCCTGCTGGTGGCCCAGGCCCAGCATCCGAAGCAGGCCGTTCCAGGGGAGACACTGCCGTCAACATGGCTGCCCTGCTTTCCGCAGATGGCCTCGGACGTGTAGTTGCACTTCATCAAAAGCAAGGTGAACTTGGCCATCCCCACAGGCAGTGGGGGCCAGGGCAGGCTCCAGAAAGGCCTGGCCTTTGGGACTCTTGGGTAGCAACCGCCCCTCTCCTCTGAGGGTCATCAGCCAGCCCTTGAACTGAGAGGCCAGGTCCCCTCGAGGAAATCACTACCACCGAGTAGATGCTGACTGTCGGGACCCTGTAGGACCCGGTAGGACTGCCCCCGTGGGTTTCCCAGACTGTCACTCTTTCCGGAAGGAGAAAGCCTCATCGTTTTCCCGTGGAGTGGCCGGTGGTTCTGAACTGCTGACCTTGTGATAAGCAGCCCAACATATAACCACTACACTACCAGGGCTCCTCCCTCAAGGAACGACGCACAGTGATTTCACAGGAGGTATATTCCGTCCCTCTGACCCCCACCAGAGATCCTGGAGGGCCGATGCTGTGGAACAGGATGACCGGACCCTTGGGGCGCAGGTTGTGAGGTTTGCTTAGAGGACTAGTTCTGAACTAACACTAGACCCCGGGGCCCAGAACACCACAAAGGGAAGCTGATAGACAGAATGTCGTTTTTGTTTTTTTAGTTTGAGTACCTCCCTTTTTTTTATATCTACACTGGGATTCTCTGTAACCTAGAGGGCCAGCAGCCTAAGGGCTGGATAAGCTCACTGGACCTGGAGCAGGTCAAGGCCAACCTACTCCCTTCTCTGTGAAGGCTGTCTCTAACTTGAGCACTGAACTGCAGGCAGGCAGATCTTCTAGAAACCTGAGTTGGTGGCTGCAGGATCATGCACCTGCCTCTGCAGCTCAGCTGCTGTCCACCACCACCCCAGCTGGAGCCCGAGCCCGAGGCTGCTGACATGTCCCCAGGAAGTCACCTTGAGGCAGGTGCAGCCCTCCCTGCAGTGTGAATTTGGCCAACTTGTCAGAGACCTGCTTAGCTTGCTCCTGCGCGCCTGTCACGGGCTGTGGGAGCCAAGCCCGGGCTCAGACAGTGTCCTTGAGCTGCCCACATTCCCCTCCACTGTGACCCCAAGGCCCCCCACCACTGTTCCACAGAGGGATGGGGACACTGGCTGAAAATGCCATCTGGGGATATGTACCTACCGGACATAGGTGTGTCCTCCCTCTAGTCCATCTGCCAACCCAAGTGGATCCTGGGGCCCTGTTGTTCTTAACTGGACAGGAAGCTGTTGGCTTCCAGGGGCTGCCAGGGCTGCGATGGGGACCTGGTCCCAGAGAAAACCAGCCTGCACCGCAGCAAGAGGGGAGGAGGTCTTGAAACCTTGAGGCCAATCTCGCTTCTTCTGTGGTTTCCTGTTTGGTGTGTTGCACTGCTATCTGAGTCTCTATCTCAGCATCCTGGTCATCAGCATTCCAGGCCAGCGGCATGCAAATGAAGGCCTCAGGGCCCTTCTAGCTGGAGCCGGGGCCAGGCACAGTCCCTACGGCCCTCCAATCGGTGCTGACTCATAGTGACCCTATAGATCTACCCCCAGGAGTTTCCCTGATGTTAACTGCTTACGGGAGTAGGAAGCCCTTTCTTCTTCCTGAAAAGTGGCTGGTGGTTTCGAACTGCTGACCTTTCAGACCACAGCCCGACTCGCCATCGGTGTGACCCCAGAGCCAAGACTCGCTAGGAAGGAGCACGTTCTCTGGCCCACTGTCCTCCCCGGACCCACTTTAAAAGCGAGGGGCCACCTAGAGAGCATGCAGGGAACGGGTCTCCACCACCAGGCCTGTGTTCCTGGCAGAGGCAGGGTAGAGGTGAGGGAGGGGTGGGAAGAAGTCAGAATCCCCCAGAAGTCTAAGTAGATCAAAGGCCCAAGTGCCCCCAATTCAGGGAGCATCTAGTTAGTTACTAGACCCGGTGCGGCTCCTTGTCTGTGGAGATAATAAAAAACCTTTCGGCATCTCTTACACCCTGTGTCTGCTTCCTTTCAATTGGCTGACAGAGCAGCACAGGCGCCCTGGTGGCCGAGTGGTCATAACTTGTGCTGCCGTCCTCAAGGTCGTTGGTTCGAAACCACCAGCCGCTCCTCGGGAGAAAGACGAAACTTTCTGCTCCTATAAAGAGTTACAGTCTTCATGGCTTGAATGAAAATATAACACAGTGCTGAAGAGCACAGCAAAAAAGTTACACTCTCAGAAACCCACAGGCAGTTCTACCCTGTCCTGCAGGGTCACCATGAGTCGGCTTCCACCCCCTGGTAGGAGGGAGTGAGAGGCTAAGAGTTACAGTCTCAGAAACCCACACGCAGCCCCCAACAAAAACTGTCTCAAAACTGTCTCAGAAGAGAAGAGGCTGCTGCTGCTGCTGCGGATGTTCAGTGCTGTCAAGTTGGTTCCGACTCAAAGCTTCCTGAAGCGCCCCCAGTCCGGCAACATCCTCACCACTGTTATGTCTGAGCCCTGCCGCAACCACCGTGCCCGCCCATCTCATCGAGGGCCAGCCTTTCTTTCGTTGCCTCTCTGTTACCAAGCACAGTGTCCTTTCCCGGGGATGTGATCAGTGCTCCTTCCAAGACAGGCCTGCTTGTTCCTCGGGCAGCCCGTGGCACTTCCAAAATTCTTCACCAGCAAGGAAGCACGGATCCTTCTCCTAATTCAGTGTCTAACTTTCCCTGGGATACGCGGCGATTGAAAGCGTCATGGCTTGGGTCAGGCACACCTTAGTCCTCAAAGTAACGGAGGCCAGAAGGAGAAGAGAGAGAATGGGAAGCTACATGAGAAACAAGAAAGATAAGGGACAGACAAGGAGTCAGAGGGAAGGAGAAAGAAAAGGGATGTGTGTTAGTTATATAAGCTGGTGTCAACTTGCAGAGGGATGGAGTTTCCACTGTCGATCAGGTCGCAGCTTGATGACCTCTTTTGGAGGCACTAAGGAGATAAATAGCTCACTGGAGGAGGAAAACACACACATATTCCCTGTGAGACATTCCTAGTGGCCAGACACATGGAGCTACGCTAGAGCCCAGGAACTAGAAGAGCCACGTGAGACCCATGCCAATGCTGAGATGCTTCCACCGCCACTGAATCCACTAGACTTCCCACTGGCCTGTGAATTGCTTGCATTCGGCATCATTGCATGTGTTGTGTGAGTCTGAAGAGGAATCTATAGATTGATATTGGACATATGGGCTAATATCATCAGACTGATGGCCTTGATCTGGACTGGGCTGCGATGTTTTCTCAATATTCAATTGCTCTTGTCTATAAAGCTGTTTCTTATCCCCATATGAGTTGTCTCTATGAATTTGTTTCTCTTGTCAACCCAGACGGACACAAGATGCAAACAGAACAGAAGAAGAAAGGGGAGGAGGAGCAAATTGGTAGTTGGTGGGAGGTGCCATCGAGCTGGTTCTGACCCGTAGTGACCCTGTGCACCAGAACAAAACACTCCACTGTCCTTACACTCGTTTGCTCTGCTTGAGCCCTCTGTTACAGCCACTGTGTCAACCCATCCTGTGGAAGGTCATTGTGCTAGACAGGGTTCTCTAGAGAAACAAAACCAGGACACTTAGGATTCGAAAGATAGATAGAACACAAGAAATAAACAGCTAATTAGTACACAGAGCAATACAAAGGGCTCAGTTCAACTCACTTCTGTGAGACAGTTAATACTACCGGCAGTTTTTTCAACTCATGAGGGCTGCCTGGTGCAAGTCAAGGAAGCAGACAGCTGAGTCTTCTGCAGGGCAACACAGGCAATCTGGCCACAGGCAGCAAACAGCAAGGCAGGTCACCAACAGTCAGCTAGAAGACAGGGTCCGATGGTCCGCAGCTCAAGTGATGTATACACCAGCAACGTGGCAAAGCAGGTCTCGAAGGAACCTCAAACTATAGCAACACAGTCCACGGGTTGGGTGTCCCACAGGTAGTGTAGCTCACAAGTTGAGGCAGAGAAGAGACAGAAAGGCAAGGTTCGCTGAGCCAATTATCACTTTGCCCTTAAATTAAACTGCAACCTTATTAACCCCATGTGCATTTATTGGCCAGGTTGGCACAATAATCCACTCTATCACAGCCTTCCTCTCTTTGACTACCCCTCCACTGTACCAAACATGATGTCCTGCCCCAGAGACTGGTCTCTCCTGACAGCATATCTGAAGTATGTGAGATGAGGTAGGAGACCAAGACTGCTCCCTTGTTGTTATCAGCCCTTTCCCTCCCCTCTCCCTTTTCCACCAGGTCCTGCTTGCACACATGTGAAGAGGCCACTTGCTCCGGACAGTCTCATCTCCCTGGACTCCTCCATTGAAAACCCAAGAAGGAAGCCTGTTTGTCTTAGGATATTATCTAGGGTGTGGACAAGGGGGAGGGAGAAATATTTTGCCATCGTATCCTTTTTTGTTGTTTTTGTCTTTTCAGCTTCCAGTTAATTTAATACTTGAACCTTTGCCATGTAAATAACACAGAGAGCAAACTCCAGCGGCCCTGGACTCCAACCTTTGTTTAACACCCCTCTCCTCAGGCCCCGCGCTGTCTGACCTATCGCCAGCCCCCAGGTGTAGAGCATCTAGATGTTGTTACCTGGAAATGTACAGCCAAGGGATATAGAGCTCATGAGGCAACGCAGGTTGGTTTTGGACAGTACTGAACGTGCCAGAGCATCTGGTCGCTCTTCTCTAGCCTCAGCTATTCCTGGCCTCCTGCTCAAAGGGCTGGCCTGCTCTTGTTGTTGTGGCTGCTGCCCCCGAGTTGCTCCCCAGCTTCTGGTGACTCTTCATTCACGGTGATCCCAGACTCCTTGTCATCCCGAGCACCACGGAGCGGAAGAGTATCATCCACAGGTCTTCACTGGCTGATTTTCGGGAGTTTGATTGCCAGGCCTTTCTTCCTAGTTCCTCTTAGCCTGGAAGCTCGTGCCTGAAACCTGCTCAGCACCACAGCATGAGATGACCTAGACAACGGGGCCACATCCCCCTTCCAGTCACCTGTCAGGCATACCATCACAGCATATGCAGGGTGGACGTTGACAGTGTATCCAGACAAGAATACACGTCTCACGTGGCCACTTCCCTCTGACGTCCCATTTATCTCTAGTTGTTGCTGATTGATCTCTCTTCTCGTTGGAGTGCTTCCTCCAACCGGGTTTCCCGAGAGGGGCGATCCTGATTCCGGATTTACACTGTCATCGTTGCTCGGGGTCGAGTCGGTATGGCTCATAGTGACCCATGTACAACAGCATGGAACACTGCCAGGTCCTGGGCCATCCTCCCCATTGTTATGCTTGAGCCCACGGTTGTGGCCACTGTGTCCATCCATCTCATCAAGGGCCTTCCTCTTTTCTCTGCCCTCCGCTTTACCCAGGCTGGCGCTCTTCTCCAGGGACCGGTCTTTCCTGACGACACGTCCAAAGTACACAAGGCAGAGTCACCATCCTTGCTTCTAAGGAGCATTCTGATTGTCTTTCTTCCAAGACCCATGTTTGTTCACTTGGCCATCCGTGGCACTTTCAATATTCCCCGCCAGTATTTACATTAGAGATCAGAATATTGGTCCTGCTTCAAAATCCTTTCTCTTGGATACTTTAAAAACTGCTAGTCCAATATCTTCTAAAATCCAATTTTGCTCTTAAGAACTCTGAAGTCTTCCCCCTTAATTCACAATTTTTTAAAATTGGTTTTGTTTTGAAGTCTTCAGGAGGGGGGGGGAAGGAAGTAAAAAGCCCCCTCGCAACTCTGAAGTCCACGTCACCCTTGTTCCTTGCTCAACCCGGCCACCATCCAGCTACCTGGGGTACAAACCACACCCTGGGGTTAGGGCAGCAGTTCACAACCTGTGGGTCACCACCCCTTTGGGGGTCAAATGATCCTTTCACAGGAGTCACCTGATGCATCACAGTAGCAAAATGACAGTGATGAAGTAGCAACAAAAGTAATTTTGTGGTTGGGGTGGTTCCCACCACATAAGGAACTGTATGAAAAGGTCGCAGCAATAGGAAGGTGGAGAACCACTGGGCCAGAGGCACAGGGACCTGGAAAGGGCCCAAGTCCTCCCAGGGAGAGTAATGCATTCTGTGTGGATTAGCCAGGAACGGTTCCCCTCCAGACCTTTCTAGAAGAGTACATTTCAATGTGTGAGTGCCCTTGATCCTTGGGAGCCTGTGTTAGCAGCAGCTGAACCTAATCTTCATCACCATCTTCATGGAATCGGCTCGGTTCTATCAAGACTCCAGAAGTCGAATTCGCTGCCCGGAGAATGGGGGCTTCCTTGCACACCAGCCACCCAGGCTGGCAGTGGTTGTACCTGGAGGCCACTAACACCTGAGCCCTCCTGGGAGCTCCAGGAGCGGGATCAGGAATTGCCTCTAGGATTACAATGGGGACTTGGCATGTACCGCCCTCAGGGAGCTCTGGGCAGTCTGCCATGAGCTGGGCCTTGTGGTTGGATGCAGCTCTGTTTGTTCTGATTGCAGGACTGCCCACAGATGGGGTTCTTTCCCTGCCCAGCTAAGAATGACGAGGCAGAGCGGCTGGTTTATCGAGCAAGCAAAAAGTCTGATTAGAGAGACAAGTACCTTGTGACCAGGCAGAGGCCCTAAGGTAACGCAGACCATGGTCTCTCCAAGCAAAAGGCGAAGTGTTTAAGGGGGTTTAGGTAGGAAGGCGATGATGTTTATTCATGAACCAAAACTCACTGGCAGAGTTGACTCTGACTCATACTGACTCTGGAGGACACAGAACTGCCCCTGTGGTTTCCTGAGACTAACTCTTTAGAGGACTAGGAGCAGCTGGTGGTTTCAAACTGCTCACCTTAGGGTTACCAGCCCAATGTGTAACCACTACACCACCGGGGGGGAGGGGGGAGAGGGGGCAGCTAAAGCAAATACTACATATTAGGGGCTATCGTATAAATGGTTTTCATTGCTAGGGGGCACTGAGTTATTTATTTATTTTTCTGTAAAGGAGGCAGTAGGCCAAATGAGTTTGGTAAATGTATGATTACAGAAACAAGGAACGTGCTACTGGATAAGGCTTTCCTGAATGGTTAGAATAAAATATCATGAGCTGTCTCTCAACACCCTCCTCTAGGGTGGTGGGTCGGAGAGGTGGCACCCACAGAGTTCTGCCCTGGACTTGCTGCCGCACAAGGGGACATCACTGCCAGCCTTCTTGGGATGTGTCGCTGTGGGTGCCCCTGGGACCCCCAGTAGTACATCAGTACTAGGCCTCAGTTCATTCTGTTACATGCTGGAAGTCCAAAGGGGAGGGGGTAAGTTAGGATGATGTTACATCAAGGGGAAAGCAATTGTGAGAAGAAACCAAATGTGTATGAAGGGCTGAGTGTAAAACTGATGATCTCTGTAAACCACCCAATTTACAATGTTTTCTTTTTAAATCCTCAAAGAGGATGTCACAATATAGATCACATTATTTCAAGTCTATCACATTCCTATCTATCATCTAGTAGGGGTGGAGGGAAAGTTCAGCATTAATCCAAGGCATATCTGGTCTCAGATCCAGAACATGGGACTCCCTTCCTCTGGGAAACCTCCCCACCAAGGGGTAGGAAGAGATGCACTGGCAGGTGTGGCTGTTGACTGGGACTCCATCAAAAGGCAAGTCACATGTTCAACACCGACCATGGCGGCCTGTTGCAGAAGATTTCGTTTCTTTTACAGAAAAATCCTGACACTCCCCTACCATTTAACCCCTCCTAGTTTCGTGGTAGGAATGACTTTTATTTCTGGTGACATTATTGGCTGCTTTGCTGGTTGGCAGTTAGAGAGAGAAGGGAACTCTGATTTCGCTCTAACTGCGACCAAGCAAAGAAGTCCCCCAACCCAAGCACTGAAGACTCCTTAGACATGCCCGCCCTAGGTCTCGAAGCGTGCATCGAATCCTGCACAGGTCTATTTGTTCACCCGAGCGTTTTCTGTTTCCGTCTTTCCCTACCATCGGTCCCTCGGTGCCCGAATCTAGTAAAATAACAACAACAAAATCACCCGAACCCATCCCGTTCGTTGCCAATTACCCCTGGCTACCCCCTTGTGATGACTCCCTGGGCTTTTCTTGGCCGAAGCAGATCGCCAGGCCTTTCTTCGGCGCCGCCGCTGGATGGCTTCGTGGTGGAGCTCAACGCTGGAGCCTAGTGGCGAGGTCCCCACCCCGAGCCCCAGGCGCCGAGTGGGCGCACGCTCAGTCTTTGTGGACTGACTCTGATTCGCAGCGTCGAGTCCGCCGCTCCGCGGGGAGCAGCACCCCACCCGCGGGCAGGCGCCCCCGGGCTGTCGGGGCGGTGCGCGGGGCTGGAGCCCGGCGGCGGCCCGGGGGCGTGTCTTGCGGCCAGGCGGCCGGGCGGCGCGCGGCGGGCGCAGAGGGCGGCGGCGACATGGAGCGCGAGCTGGAGGCGCTGGCAGGCCGCCCCGCGCGCCCGGCCGAGCCGCCCTTCCAGGCGCTGGTGGAGGCGGCGGGGGGCCGCGGGCAGGTGCTGCTGGTGGGCGAGCTGTGGGAGCGCGAGCCGAGCCGCGCGCAGCTGCAGGACTTCGCGCGCGCCCTGTTCCCGCCCGAGCCGGCGCGGGCCAAGCCCGGCGGCGCGGCGGGCTTGGCGGACCCGGGGCCGCGGCCGCCCGGCACGCCCGCGCCGGCCGCGCGCGCCATCCGCTCGCCGCTGGTCTTCGTGCTGTGCCGCGCCACGTCGCTGGCCGCCCGCGGGCCGCGGCGCCTCCTGCGCGAGATGTTGCGGGACGTGCGCGGCCGGCGGCCCGCGGGCGCGGCGCTGGTGGCGGTGCTGGTGGCCGAGGCCGGGCCCGAGGACGCGGCGGCGCCCGCGCTGCGGCTGCTGGAGACGCTGCTGCGCGCCGTGTTCGGCCGCGAAGCCGGGGGTCCGGTGCAGGCGGTCGCCTACTGCCCCGGCCGCCCGACCTCCAACCTGGCCGTCCAGGCGGCCGCCTGCAGGGCCTTGCAAGCCGCCGGGCCCGGGCGACCAGGTGAGGCTGCGCTGGGCCTGGGACGGGGTGGGGACCCCAGGTTGGACCTCTTTGAACCGTCCCTCCTCTGGGGGCCCGGAATAAACTGAGGTTGAGAGAGGGTGGTGCCCAACACGGAGCCGCCCACCCGGAGAGAGAACTCGGGTCGTTCTGGGGAGATGCTGGGGGGCGATGGGGGAAAGAAGCGGAGGGGTCAACGCGCAGGTGACAGCTACTCCCGGAGAGAAGGCAGAGACCCGGTAGGACCGGGCTGGCAGAAGTGCCAGGAGCCAGGAAGGTGGGAGAGGCTGGAAAGGTCTGGGATTACAGGAAAGTTGTATGGAGGGAAAAGCTGGGATGAGGGAGTTAGTGGTCTGGGACCTTGGGACAGGAGGGCGCGCACAGAGAGTGAGTGAGTGTCGCTTGGTGTCCTAGGCAGAGAGCAGTGGGGGTTACACAGAGGGAGGGTGTGTGTGTGTGTGTGTGTGTGTGTGTGTGTGTGTGTGTGTGTGTGTGTGTGTGTGTGTGTGAGAGAGAGAGAGAGAGAGAGAGAAAGAGAGAGCGAGAGAGCGCTGAGAGCACAGAATATTCGAGTCCTTCCTACAAGGTCACTTCTGCCGACAGCAGGCCTGCACCCTTTCCCAGCACTCTCTCCTAAAGCGTAGGAGATAGAAGGGGGTCTTCTGTGAGGTCCGAATCTCACTCACCCTGGAGCTTGGGCTTTTACGGACACCTACCTCCAGCGTAATGGGGTTAAGTAAAGTGTGGGCAGGAAATAGCTGAGACTGGAAGGTGGGAGATGCCCTCTGCACTCCGGCCACCTCCTGCTCCCCAGTGTGCAGCCTTGGCCATCCCTCTCGCTCCCCGCGAACCCGTAGCTGCCCTCTAGGACTGGACAGAACTGCCCCAGTGGGTTTACGAGACTACCTAGCTTGACAGGACTAGAAAGCCTCGTCTTTGTCCCTCGGAGCAGCTGGTGGTTTCGAACTGCTGAGACTGGTGCTTAGCAGCCCAGTGGTAACCACTACGCCTCCAGGGCTGTAACCCTATACAAGAGGGTTATGCGGTGTCTAGGGGCATTAACGCGCTCCTCTGCCGCCCCGTGTGTGCTCCAGCGCCCTGGAGGCGAAGAGAAGCAGAGACCTACTGGGTGTTTGCGCTGGGGTTGCCCATTGGGGTTGCCTGGGCAGGAAAAGACTCGGACCTTGAACATGCGGTGGCAGTGGGGCTCTTTTTGTCCCAGTTTAACAACCTGGAGTTGCCCTGGTGGTGTCCTTGTTTGTGTGTCGGGCTGCCAACCTCAAGGTCAGAACTTCAAACCCACCATGCGCTCCGTGGGAGAAAGGGGCAATCCATGGGATTGCTATGAGTTGGAATAAGCATGGTGGGGAGTTCGATTTGGGTTTGGAAACAACTTGAGATGGGCTACTGAAACCATTTGAAATCCTCGTTAGCTTCTCTTTGTGATAGCGGTGAGTGGGGTTGGGAGGGAGGAAGCATCGCCTAGGCGCCTCTCGCTGTGCTTTCGCCCCAATTTATCTTGGGGCGTCGCAGGAGTCAGATGGGGGAAGCCTTCAGACGGGCAGAAGGACAAGGAGAATGCCTGCATAGCGTCAGTGCGACCATTTCGGTGTTGCTGCGCACCCTGGAAGCCTGACCTGGGCTCCAGGATTGGTTTCCTCGCTGGAGACCAGGCACCTGTTATGTCACTGAAAGCTCGCTGTCAGCCAGGCCCCTTGTTGAGGGCTGTGTCCCTGGTCAGCTTTGGGACTGGCCTGACCCCTCCTTCCCATGTTCCTGACTGATTTCTGCTGAGGCCTCCAGGCAGCCAGCTCTGTGTGGAGCTCAGCAACCAGCCTCCGGAAAGCCCTGGCCCCAAGATGGGCTCTTGTGCTGATTGTTGATATCCTTTGTCGCTCTGATGACATCACGGGATGAACACAGTCTAGCTCCGGGGCTTGTCCCTGCCTGAGAAGCAACGCTCAGTGCCCCGAGGCCAAGCTTGCTCAGGCCCAGCTTCACCTGGCCCCCCTCACCCTACCTCCATCGGTCCCAACTGGCCACCTCTTCCAGGAAGCCTTCCTTGCCCTCTAACCTTTCCCCTTCTGGTCTCCAACCCTAGGCAGGGCTGTCATTGTTGCAGTTAATCTTTTACTCACCTCTGCCTCCCCTCTCCTGACCCCTCCCAGGCTGGTGGAGCTGGTCGATGGAACCTTCGTTTTTGAAACAAGTCTTGGAAATGTCACCGCTGTGCGAGATCACCTTCCCTCCTGTGTTAAACTCGCTCCCGCTTTTATGAAACACCCTGATCTCATGACTGCTGCTGCCTGGGCAGGAGCCCTGGTGGTGTAGCGGTTACACATTGGGCAGCTAACTGGTGAGGTCAGTTGTTCACCACCACCAGACACTCTGCCGGAGAAAACCCCGGGGCTTTTCTACACCTGTGAAGAACGACCGTCTGAGAAACTCACGGCGCAGTTCTACCCTGCCCTACAGGGCTGCTGGGAGTCACCATCGACTCGATGGCAGCGAGTGTGATTTTTGCTTTTGCAGTGGACCCTGACCCTGAAACCTACAGGCTTCTTGTCGCACTGGGCTTCGGATAGCGGCATGTTTGGTTTCTCCACCCTTCCCATTGATTTGTGTGCTGTTCGATTAGTGTAGGTCTTTGCCTCTTTCAGCGTTTCTCTTTGCCAAGCATTGGATGGCTGACTAAGGTCGGCAGTTCAAAACAACCAGCTACTCTGAGGGGGCAAGCTGAGGCTGTCTGCTCCCATAAACACTAACAGCCTTGAAACCCCCATCTAGGATTGCTATGAACCAGGCTGCTATGAGGTGTCAGTGGGAGGCTGGGTTTAAACCAATGAGGATCCCCGTGGTGCGCCCATTAGGTATTTAACTGCTAGCTGGAAGGTTGTTCACTTGAACCCACCCAGCAGGAGGAAACCCTGGCAGCGGGCAGTCTGCTCCTGTAAAGATTACCGCCTAGAAAATCCCAGGGAGCCAGTGCTCCGGTCCCAGGGATGGGCGGAAACTCACCCAACGGCATCTCACAGCACCAACCAGCTGAAGCCCAAGGATTCCGTTCTGTTACAGTTGGGTCCAAATGAGAGTCTTGAGTCAAGATTATGAACTGGGGTCTTGTGGTGTCTTTGACTGTCTGGAGTCTTTTAAATTTTAGTTCCTATTGACTCTTCCCCTAAATGTTGGAGGATACCAGACCATTTGTCAATAGCCAAGATGATTAATAAGAAAGGGGAGAGCCACCTGTAATTGTGTGTGTGTGATTATCAACAAGGATCACATCTGCAACTACAAAACCCCTAACTGTCCGGACCAGCAGTTCTCAACCTGTGGTCTCAACCCCTTTGGGGGTAGGGGTTGCCCAAGACCATCGGAAAACACATGTTTCCGATGGTCTTAGGAACCTAGACCGCTCCTCTATCTGTCTCCAGGCGGGTCCGCCCACATGCAGATTTGCCCACCTATGAGTACCTGGTATGAAGACTGTTAACCCATGCTGCACCGTGGTTCAAGACAAAATTTAATTTATTTGTCATTAGAAATAAATATTTCACAATCTAAAATTACATATTGTTTTTGTGATTCATCACTATGCTTTAATTATGTTCCATTTGTAACAAGGAAAATACATCCCGCATATCAATATCTGCATTACCGTTCATCACAGTAGCAAAATGACAGTGATGAAGTAGCAACGAAAATAATGTTCTGGTTGGGGGTCACCACCACAGCAGGAGGAACTGTATGAAAGGGTCGCGGCGTGAGGAAGGTGGAGAATGGTGACTCCATAGGACAGGACAGAACTGCCCGGTAGGGTTTCTGAAGTTGTTGATCTGTTTTCAAAAACGACTTTATTGACACATAGTTTAAGTCTTGTATGATTCAGCGGCTGGATTATAGTAAAAGGAGTCGTACAGTCACCACCACCATCAGTTTCAGAACAGTGTCTTCAGTTTGGTCTCAGTATTAGCTCCTCATTCCCCTCCCCCGACCACCCCAGCCATAACCCTGGAAACTTATTGTTCAAGTTGATGTCCCTATAGCTTTATTCATCCTGGATTTCATATAGAGGCTATCAACAACAATAAAACATAAACACAAAAAACCCTCAATCCAAAAGAAAGAAGGAAATAATACAAATGAGAACAAACTTAATATGAGTCCAAGGGAAACAAGATGTTAAAATGTAACCGAACTCCATCTGCAGTAGTTCACTTTCCGATGCACCCTGTCTGAGGGCAAGCCTGTTGGCATCCCTGGGCAATGGCCCAAGGGAATTCTGTGGCAGGTTTATCCTGGGGGGACCCTGCAGATGGATTTGGGGCTTTCATTGGCACCCATCGTCTTCTGCAAACTCAGGATTTAAGCTAAACTACAATTCACCCCTCTGATCTGGGGGTTTGTTATTTACAATCCTTGGCTGGCACAGGCTGGTGTGCTTCCATGTGGGCGTAGATGGCTGCTGGTTTTAAGACAAGCTTTTAGGGCCCCAGACGCTGTTCTTTCTGATACGGCTGCAGACCTTTTCGGGGGCAGGCGCCCACCCACATCTTGATCCTGTGAAATGGCTGGTGGCTCAAACACCGTACGTACAAAGCAGAAGTTTATCGTGTACTTTTTTCAGCATCAAAGCACGCCCACATCTGAGTGTTTCCCAACCAGCCAGGCCAGTTGACACTGGAAGTGTTGGTTTGCTGAACAGAAAGTCACTGGGTTGTGTCCACTTGGGACTGGCTGACCCTGGCTCTGGGGCTTGTGTTTGCTGTAGGTGGGGAAGCCTGGGGACGATCAGGCCTGGCCAGACTGCTGACCTGCTTCTCCTGGGGCCCCTGGAGCTGGAGGAAAGAAGATGAGGATGAAGCCACCCCCAGCGACCCAGCTCAGGGTGAGTGTCCTTTTCCCAGGCCTCTGGGACCCCAAGGGTGGGGTACTTTTTGTCATGGGAGTGGCCCTGTGGGAACAGGGACCCTCAGGACAGAGTGGGACTAGTGCCCATAGTGAGGGGCCCACACTGAGGGGCCTGGGCTGTCAAGACAGGGCTCTTGCCAGGCAATACTGGTTAATGAGGGGGTGTGGGCGGAGCTGGGGGCGTGGACAAGCAGTGAGCAAAACGAACAAAACAAAACCGTCAGAGCTGCCCTGGACAGTGTCCAGAGGAAGTGACCTTTGAGCCGGGGTGGTGAGATCCTCACCGGCGGGAAGGTGTGGAGAGTAGAGAGTGATGCCCCCCAAAGGGCCTGAAGGGAGGATGAGAATGAGGGGGGACGGTGGAAACAGGGGAGGAGAAGGGGAGAAGGGGCCCATCCGGAACAGCAGGCTGTCCAAACGTGAGCCCCTGGCGTTCTGGGCAGAGCTGGCAGGTGTGGAGTGGGTTCAGAGAGGTGACAAGGGTGTAGGGCAGGGAGAGACAGCAGCCTAGACCAGACTGGGCACCATTGTGACCCAGCGACATTCCAGAGTTGGGTCTTGAGACCGCCCAAGAGAGCAAAGGACGAGGGGACGACAGCTTCAGGCTGTCCACCTGAGCAAGCACTTGGGTGGGTGCCAGGGTGGTTGGGGGAAAGGCCGAGCACCCAGAGGAGCAGGTTGTGAATGGCCCTGTCCCCAGCCCCCGGAATGCCCGGAGAAGTACAGCTTGCTTATGGAAAGGATGGGCAGTGTTTTGAAATAGACCTATCTGATCCCCTCGTCTGACGAACTACCGGTTGGTGCATTTGTCTGCTGTCGCTATGTCACACATGACCACAAGCTGAATGTCTTGTAACAACACGTTTTTCTCACGGTTGCCGTGGGTCTGGGGGCAGGGTCTCACACCCCCTGTCCGCGTGTCCTCAGAGGCCCCTCACGAGCTCGCTCGTTGTTGGCAGACTCCCTCTTTGCTGCTCAGGGGTGCGAACCCAGGCCTCTGTCACTTGCCACCTGGCTGTCAGCTGGGCCACTCTCCGTTTTAAGAGACCCACCCAAGCTCCTGGCCACAGGGCCCCCTCCCAGGCCTTCTCCCGAGTGGCAGCTCACCTCTGCCAGGTCAGCAGTGGGCCTCTCTTTCCAGTCACATATAGAAGGCCACCTGATCCCGGGGGGTAACACCCCATTATCTTGGGTGACAAAGTGGTTAAGTTCCTGGGTGCTAACAGAAGGGTGGTGGGTCCGACCCACCCAGGACTCCTCGGGAGAAGACCTGGGGAGCTGGTCCAATAAAGATGGCAGCCTCAGAGAGTCTGGGGGCAGCTATACTCTGTCCTGTGAGGCCGGCGTGACGGCAGCAACCACCCACATGCATGTTCAAGGGGAGGGGCCAGGTGGGCAGCACACAGGGGGGAGCTCTCAGGAGGATCGCAATATACAAATGAGGAAGGATATACATATATATGTATGTATATGTGGTATTTAAACATATGATATTCAAAGGGATTACTGGTGGCATTGTGGGCAAAGGATTGATTGCTAACCACAGGGGCAGTGGTTTGCACCCACCAGCTGCTCCGCAGGAGAAAGATGAGGCTGTCAGCTCCCATAGGGTTGTTCAGTCTTGGAAACCCTAAGAGACGGGACTGATAGGAGTGGTGGGTGTATTATGCTATTGATGGTTAATCCATTTGCTTCTATATGTATTATAGGAGAAAAAACCTACACCAGGCAACAGAATTTAAAATACCGAATGGCAAACACATACTCATTTAGGATATATCTGGAAACAAAATCCTAGCAATGAATAAGCCAGTGAAGCAAAAGAATCAGTCTGACGTAAAATCCTGGATGACTACCCTTTCCGTTGCCTATAGCCAATTGTCTAGTCTCATAGAGAGAGTGAATTTATTATAATGCAAATTGCTTTCATAGGCTACCCATAGAAACACCTACGTCTATCAAGCGTGTGCAAACATGGTAGTCTTTTATAGCCTGCCCGCTGGTAATAGAACCATCATGCCACGTCAGCAGTGCTGTCGACAACGGTGCTGGATTTTTCTGTTTAGCCATCACTCCTACAGCAGGCGTCCTCAAACTACGGCCCACGGGCCACATGCGGCCGGCCAAGGACATCTATCCGGCCTGCCGGGTGTCTTTGCCCCATTTGTTTCTTCACTTCAAAATAAGATATGTGCATTGTGCATAGGAATTTGTTCATAGTTTTTTTTTTAAACTATAGTCCGGCCCTCCACCAGGTCTGAGGGACAGTGAATTGCCCCCCTGTTGAAAATGTTTGAGGACCCCTGCCCTATAGGCTGTTGGGAGAAGTGATGGCAAGACACACACACACACACACACACACACACACACACACACACACACACACACACACACCCCTTGCTAGTTCCCCATCTTGCAGCATTATAGAAGGATGTGGTGATATCATATTGCAAGATGGATTCTCTTCTCACGGGGTCCCCCTACCCCACAAGGGGCTCCAGGTCTCTTCCAGGAGCAGGAGGACCAGCTGACGTGCCTGTTCCCCAACGGAGATTGCGAGGAGTCCGGAAGAAAGGCCAGGTGCTGCGACAGCGGAGAGTCCAAATGAAGGCTGGACGCCAGCCCACCCGGCCCCTCCAGACGGCCTTCCATGTGGCACCCACTACAAACGGGCCCCTGCCTTTCAGGGGTGGGGGACCAAGGGGAACCCCACTATCACAGACTGGCAAAGCTGGGCCTCACCTCAGAAAACACGTCCCCCGGGGGCTGTGACCATCCGGGCAACACTGGAAATGTGGCAGGGAGGGGAGGGTTGTAGGGACTGCATGTCACGTGGCTAGGGGCACCCCTGGAATGTCCTGTCTCTCCTGCCAGACAGTTACCAGCAGAAAGGAATTATTCTACTCAAAATGCCAACTTCAGACCCTTGGAGAGACTCTATTGGTGTTGTACTGGTAAAAGCGCGCACCTACTAACCAGTGAGGTTGTGGGTTTGGACCCACCCCATGCTCATCTGGAGGCAGAGGGGGCAGGGAGCCTGCTCCCGGAAAGGTTTTCCAGCTGAGGAAGCCCTGCAGGGCAGGTCTGTGCATCCTGCTGGATCCTGTGAGTTGGAGAGACTCACAGACCAGATGATGTCAAATTCTGAGGGAGGGCCCCAGAGCCCAGAATGGCTCTCGGAATAAAGATGGCTCTCCATGTTCTCAAGGAGCCCCGGTGAAGTAACACAGTGGGCTACTCACCTCAAGCTCAGTGGTTCGAAGCCACCAACCGCTCCATGGGAAAAAGATGAGGCCACTCCCATCAAGAACGACAATCTCAGGAACCCACAGGGGCAGGTCTGCCCTGTCCTAGAGGGTCACTGAGTTCTGTTTGTATGTGTGTCCTTGGCTCTAGGACAGAGTGGCCGTGCCAGCCTGAGAGGTGAGGGACACATGGCTGTGGGGCTTGCTGTCGACCACAGGTGAACCCCTATGTGTCTGGGGCGGGGTTGTCTTGTGCTGTCTCTGAAGAGACAGCCTTTGGGGGGACAAGAGCAGTAGTATTCTCTCAGCAGCCACGCTTGCCCCCAACCTGGTGTCCCTTGTCCAGGTGTGGTGTCACTTCAGCGAGGTCCCAGCCCCTGGTAATGGGGCCGAAAAGTGGAATGAGGAAGCCGAGGTTACCGAGGGCCCCTCTGTGCTCAGGGTCTCGCCTTCCCCTCGTTTTACGGGTCCTCCACCTGCCCGCTTCCTCCCTCCTGGCGGGCAGCCAAGGTAGCTACTCTTTTGGGGTTAGTTGGCACCTGGCATCACTTTGACACTGGGGCCCTCGCGCCAACTGGCACGTCCTGCCGCCGCCGCCTGGATGAAGCCGTCAGATTCCTGTTGGTTTTGTTGCCAAATGGGCGGCCGGCGGTGCTGGCCTGTGGTTCGGCCTCCCCTGCTTGCTTTCTCACCATCAGGTCACGGTTTTCTTATTCGGGGTGAGTTTCCTGTTTTGTCAAGGGGCCGCAAGGTCAGCTGTTTGAAACCACCAGCCGCTCCTTGTACCCCCGCTAATAATGATAGTCTGGGAAAGCCACGGGGTCAGTTCTGCCCTGTCCTGTAGGGTCGCTACGAGTTGACATAGACTCAGTGTTGGTTAGTCCCCATGTTCACCTGGGCAGGGGGGATGCCCATCTCTCCCCTTTGGCTTGTCTATGAGGAGCGGAGGGGGGCAGGGACCTTTTCCACCGAGGTCTGTGTCCCAATTGGTGGCACAGAGCGGAGCTCCCTCTGAGTCCATCTCTGCTTCCTGGAGACGTGGCACTGTCTTAGGGACAGTCTTGCTGTGCTTCCTAGGGGGAGAGAGTTAGGTGCTATCAGGGATGGTCTTGGCGACCAGCCTCCTCCCTGGAGGACACTCCCAAGCACATGGGGCTGCACTGGGGGCTGAGGCCCCTGGAGGAGGGCAGTGGTCCCAGTGGCCAACAGCAGGGGACTCCAGACGGCCAGTGTCTGCAGCTGGGGTCCCATTCTCTAAACCACTGTGTCTGTGCTGTTTCTGCCTTGAATCGACCGCCTTAACGTCTAATAAAACCAAACCACACCTTGCTGGTATCTCGTCCATAAGGGAACAAACCTTCTGTTTTCCTGGAAGGTCTTCGTGTAGGCCCACCCATGGGAGCTGGGCAGGTGGTGGCGTCTGGGTGCTGGCCACTGATGAGGACTCCTTCTAATCTGGCTTGCCCTGGGTGACAGGCAGCCATGGGGGCTGCTATTGGAAAGCAGGTGGCTCTTGGAAAGGAGAGCGGGCAGCGTGGCACACCATCGTGTGGCCTGAACTGGGCCGAGCCTCAGGGACCCTTCTCACACCTGGGTCACGGCTTCTCACCTCACAGAGTTTGTCTCCAGATAAACTGCCCAACCGGAGGCAAGGCTGCTGGACTGAGGCGTCCCCACCTTGATCTCCGCGAGCCCCTCGTCCCCACCTTGACCTCCGTGAGCCCCTCTTCCCCACCTTGACCTCCATGAGCCCCTCGTCCCCACCTTAACCTCCGTGAGCCCCTCGTCCCCTTGCTTGGGGATAGTGGATGGTGGCCATGGCCACTTTTAAGCCGCCTGTGTTTGGCGGTGCAGCAGGACACTGCCGCCCCGGGCAGGAGTCAGGAGGCTGGACTTTGTCCAGTTAGGGAGGCCAACACGGCCGGCCAGGTGGAAGCAGGCTTCTCTGAACCCAGGGGTGTGTAATTGCCTCCTGCTTAGTGGCTCAGAGGTTGGGACCGGCATGGAGTTTGCCCTAGGCTTTGGCAGGAGGCTGCTTGTGCAATGCTGGAATTCAGCAGGGAGGGGAGCGGGGGAAGCAGGGGGCAGGTCAGTTCACATCGGGGCCTCCCTGAATACCTTTCAGGGTCCGAGCTGGACTCCTTGTTGTGGGCAGTGTTTCTTTCTGCTGACTGGGGTCACCGAGTCTAGCTGGCTGGGCAGCACCTAACTCAACGATTGTGAGTGGATGAGGCCAAAAGTCGTTCGGTGGTAGAAGTCTTGCTTTCCCTGTGGGAGCCCCAGGTCCAATGCCTGGCCCCTCCCTCCCCCCAACCCCCCACAGGGAGGCTTGCAGGCTTGCCTGGTCTACTGAACAGGTTTCCGTGGGGGAGAAAGGCCTGTTGGTCTCCTCTCAAACATGAACCACCTAGAAACCCCGCCAGGTATTTACCTTTGTTCCCAACATGTGGACGTGCTTGAGCATAATGGGGGAGGGGGTTGCAAAAACATAACTTTGAAGGGATGGGGGCTCAGGACTATAGTCTTCAGAGACACCGGGGTCAATTGGTATGAATCCACGAAGACAGGACACAACACGCTGCTTGGATGAGAATGACGAAGGTCTTAAAAGCTTGTGAGCAACCTCCGAAGCCTCAACTGTTGGCCTCACCTTGTCCAGCGATGATGAAAGTGATGACAGCCGAAGAGAGGGAACTCATTAGCCTGATGGCCTAAAGGAGCATGTGAACCTGTCTTCACAACCCCAAGACGAGAAGGACTGGATGGTGCCCAGCTACCACTACAAAAGGGGTCATTTCAGAAGGTCCTGGACAGAATGGGAGAAAATCAAAATCCTAGAAAGCATCAGGCTTGCTGGTCAGACACCGAATGGCCCCCAAGGCTATAGCCCCCTCAGGTCTCTGGAACAGAATCCATCCCTGCAGCTTGATTCTCAGCCAGTCAGTAGACAGGTCTGCCGGGGAAACAAGTGCACACACCTCAGAATCCTCAGCCAGTGGAGGTCAAGGGACCATGTTTACCCAAGGACCAGAGTCCAGGCAGGTTAGGGAAGGAGCGATGGAAATATTGTCGAATGTGATGTCGAATTTAAAACTGATGCTCTGCTTGGTAAATCCACCCAATCACAATTTTTTTTTTAAGTATAGAAATAAAACCCCACTAGGTCCTAACCCCAAAGACCATGGGAGTGGCACCGGACTGGCTGGCCGCTAACAGTCGGGAGTCCAGGCAGAGATTGTCCACTAGGTGGGACTGTGGTTCACATACCTACCAGGAAACTCCCTTCTAGAGGACTGGAGGGCTAGGCAGGTCTGCACCAAAGCAGGACTGGGTGCTGGGACTCCTGCAGAGCTGGGGTTCTGAAGCTGATGGTCAGGGTAGGAAGCTCTCTGGCTGGCTTCTCAGCCTCAGTCAAAGTTCCCAGCATGAAGGCAGACCCAGGCTTGCCACACACTGGGTTATCCTGCCTGTCTGGCACCCAAGCAGGAAGCCGTGGGGGCAGAGTGGGTGATGAGATGAGCTGTGACCGCCAAGGTCTGGTGTTTGAATCCACTAGCCACTCCATGGGTGAAAGATGGGACTGTCTGCTCCCGTAAAGAGTGACAGTCTTGGAAACTCCAAGGGGGGGGGGGGGTGGTCCTAGGAGGTCACTGTGAGCATAGACTGGATGACAGTAAGTATGGGTCTTTTTTGTTCTGCTTATTAACGCCCATCTCCCTCCAAATATCACACTGTCAACCGTAAAGCATTATGAGATGTAGTTTATATTCTTTACGTGAGTGTATGCTGGCTCCTGGAAATCTTGTGAGAGATTTTTTACACTTACAACTCAAACTCAATTTTCATCAGAAATCCTGGTGTCTTGAACACGGTAGACCCACATTCCCAGGCTGTTGCAAACATACTGAAAAGTTTTTCAATAACAAGTATTTGTTTGTGGACTACAAGTACACACCCTGTATCAGAACGCATCGTGTATTTACAGCTGCTGGCACCTCATGCTCAGGTTGCCCCAGACAAACAAAGGTAGAACGTTTCTCATGAACTGAATCAAGTCGTTCAATTCAAATGGAAATCAAGGTGAACGTGTATTTCCTCAAGACTGTCCACAGCCCAAGCGCCCAATAGCACACTGGCGGCCATATATGTGACCCACTTGGGTCACAAGACAGAGACCTGTCTTAGGAGTGGCCCTGATTTCAGAGGCGGCCTGCCTCCCGCCTCCCTCTCCACTTGCCTAGAGCTGACCATCCCAGCCTTGGACCAGGGACTGACAGTAGCTCCCAGTTTAGTCAGCTTGTCCAGTACGGCCATCTGGCCACGCAAGAAGACCTGTCCTGGACACGGCCATCCTCAGAAGCACAGAAGTCCAGCTTCTCCCGATGGCTCCCGGGTCCTCTTGTGCCTCAGTTTCCCCATGCCAGAGCCAGCTCTCCCCAGGAATCAGGAGAAGCAGGTGACTTGAGCTCCCCCCACCACAGGAGGCCTGTGCCTCATCCCCCTATGAATCCGTGCTTTTCTCCTGAAAATATGTGATTGCTTGCTGTCTACACAGCAGGGTCTGTAGGTGATTGAGGAGGGCCCTGCCAGTGGAAGAGCCTGATCCTTGCAGAAGAGGCCAGCAGATGCAGGGCAAGGATGCCCACGGTCCAGGGCAGGCGAGCGGCAGAGCAGGGATTTTACTCATGTGCCCAACTCCAGGCTCGTTTTACCCACACCACCGTGCTACATCTGAACAGATGGTCAAGTTCCTTCAGGACAGGGCCGGTCTAAACTCAGGAATGGAAGGGCCCCCACGCTGACTTGTAGGGGGAGTGTGACCACCGGAGGGCGCCGCTCCCATCAGGGAGATGCCCAGGTAACACTAGCAGTGTGGTCCTTTCTGTCTCTGGCGCCCTCGTGTGTTTGAGAGAGAGAACTGCACCCTGTGGAATTGTCAATTTGCAGCATCCACAGGTCAAAGAGGCCTAGTGGCGTGGTAGTGACTAGTTGGGCTAACTGCCAGATCAGCAATTCGAAACCAATCGCCGCTCCTGGGGAGACAGGGCTTTCTACTCCCTAAAGAGTTACAGTCCCGGAAACCCACAGGGGGCAGATCTACCCAGTCCTACAGGGTCACTGTGAGTCTGCATCCACTCAATGGCAGTGAGCTTGGAGTTTGGATCCAAGTCACTAGCTGCTCTTCGTGAAAAGATGTGGGTTTCTGCTCCACTACAGCTTCACAGATTCCGAACCTTAGGGGAATCTGCAAGATCCCCTCTAGGGTCGCTATGAGTTGGAGCTGACTTAATGGCAGTGGGTTTTGGGGGTTTATTTTTTGTTTTAATCTAAGATGCCCTGGTGATACAGTGGTTGAAGTGACTGGCTGCTAGTCAAAAGGTCAGAAGATGGATTCTACCAGCAAGAGAGAAAGGTTCACAGCCTCCAAAACAGGGTCACTATTATTTGGGCCGGTCCGGACCCGGCAGCCCCCACCTCCTTTCTGGCTCCTCAGGAAGATGAAACTTCACAGCCCCCATTCCCAGCCACATGGATGAGCTACTGAACTATGCACCTCCTGCCCCACCCAGCACACCAGGAAGCTATTTACCTTCCCAGGCTGATCTGCACAGCCCCCTTCCCAGCAGGTCTTCAACCTTTAAAGAGCAGGTCTGCAAACAATAAGATAACCTCCCAGGAATCTGCATCCTGACTCAAGGCCCTGCAGCTGCAAGCAATAAAGATTCCCCCTTCTGTTAACATATACTTCCTTAGCTAGGACCTGATACAACACCCACCGCCTCTAGACAAGCTGCGAGTTCCCTGACCTAACTCGTGACTGGGAGGCTTGTGCCAGTCCCTTTCTCTGCTCTCCTTCCCCTCCCAGGAGTTCTTTCCCTGCCTCAATAAATCTTTCTTAACCTCTTATTCCTAACTAAGCCTCGTCTCCTTCTGCGCCTCCGTCTCCAACCTCTCAACTCTGAGTAGGAATGGCGTCAACAGCACTAGAAGTCTTATGGCAAGCGATCGCCAGGCCTTTTTTCCACTGTGCACTCAAAGTTCCAACCCTCGGAGCACCGGCCACTTGCACGATGTCGGGGTTGCCAGTGCTCACGATGTAGAACCCAGGGCCAGGCCGATGCTGTCGGCTTGGGGCACCTGGATCTCCTTGGGTCTTGGCACTTCGTGGCACTCCTGATTTTGGACGGAGGGTCCCTGGTGGCATTGTCGTCGGCAGCTAGAAGCCACCAGCGGCTCTGAGGGAGAAAGACGAGGCTTTCTACTCCCATAAAGGGTGAGTCTCGAAACCCACAGGGGCAGTTCTACCCTGTTCTATGGGGTCGCTGAGTCAGAATGGCCTCGATGGCAGTGAGTGAGTTTGGAGGGAGATACGTATTAATGAGCTGAACGACCACAACCAAAAAACGGCACCAATTTGTGGGAGTAGAAGGGCCCATCTTTTTACAGGTCTGAACTGCTGACCTGGTAGATCACAGCCCAAGGAGCATCACCAGCTTACCTCCAGGGCTCCTCCCGGTAGCCCTTGGTTACCGAAAGGACGTCGCAAGGAGGCGGGAGGCGCGGTGGGGGCGGGGCCTCACGGGGCGGGGCTTCGGGACGGGGACCCTGAGGAAAGAAGGCAGCCCGCCCCCACCCTGTCCACTCCCCAGTTCGTGGAGCCCCAGCGACCTTGGAGCAATGACATCCTGAAAGGCAAGGAGGGTGGCAAGCAAGCTAGCCAGCTGTCTGCTTTCCAACACTTCGGATCTGTGGGTGCCTCAGGTTCACCCCTGAACACATAACTCCCAGCGGGATGGGCCTACACCGGCAGGGCCGTGTTGCTTCTGGCTGTTGGTTTCCGAAGGACGAACAGTCAGCTTTGCCTTCAAAGCAATGCGGTGTTGCCTGCGCGGGGAGGGGAGGAAACCGTCCCCTGCACCGCGCCAGCGTCTGCACTTCATTCCTTGGTTCTTGGCCTCTTGGTCCATTCCAAAACTACCTTAGGGCTTAAATTCAAAGCACCCGGTTTGCAAATGACTAGTTTACCGGGAAAGTGCTAAATCCGTTTGTTTTTGTAATTCTTCATGGCGGGGGGGGGGGGGGGGGGAGTGGATACTGAAGGTCAGCACCTCAAAACCCCCAGGTGCTCCCATCAGTCTGGAAACCTAATGGCAGTGAATCTGTTTGTTGATATAGAGTTCAGCCTCCAGATTTGCCCTCAGATAGTGTGTATTGGAAAGTGGATTGTTCTACTAACCAGTTTAACCCTTTGGGATTTGTCTGGGTGCTTAAGGAATTTAGGCACTGGGGTTGGCATGCTCATGGATCATATCCTGTTTGGTCCAGCATGCCCTGAGCCACTTGTAGGCTTTTCTATACTAGAAAATTACGTCTTCCCAATCCTGAACCCATTCCTGCTGCTGTGGCCCCGCCTGCAATTGTGATGTAGCACGCTTTTGTGACACGGTGTTTAGGTGCTGTAGGCTGTAACCCCTTGGGCACCATTACAGCCTCATGCTGATGGTCCCCTTCATCCAGGTGACGTGCCTTTGTCCTGTGTAAGACTTCAGAAAAGCGTCTCTATAAGCTGTATTTGCATTTGGGGTCTCCTTTCCCCCCAGTACCATTCCGACCCTGCTTTCTTTTCCGCTGCCAGAGGACCACCTCGGTAACAAACCTCCCTTTTCTCAGGGTCCTGTGATTGCGCAGCAGCAGTTGGGAGGATGGCGCCGGGCTGGATGGTGACCTCCCTGTTGTGTACTCACTCTGTCGCCATGAGTCGGAACTGAGGGCACCTAACAACTAATGTGATCGCATTCAGAGCCCGCTCGCTTCTCTGGAGGTTACAACCGACCTGCCAGAACCATGTCCTACTAACTATTCAAAAAGTAAATAAAAATCGTCATGGTTCAACTTTATGCAACACCCGGTGTTGGGAGGATTAATTTCGAAAACGAACTTGGCTAAAAGTGTTGGTAAAAGCCTTTTCTACGAATATTTTCTTTGCTCCCTTCCAGGGTCTGGCTCAGTAGCTGGGCGGAGTGGGGGGAAGGCGTACCGAGACCGCCCAAGCAGCAGGTGGCGCTGTGCACACCATTTGCACTTCCCCCCAATACCTTTTCTCTGGGCAATGAGAGGTGACGGTAGGGGGGGGCGTGTCTTCTCTTCAGGGGTGGCTACCGCAATGCCTTAACGCAATGCGGACAAGCGTCCTGATAGCGCAGACTCTGGCCTCGGGAAGAAGTGAAGAAGACGCTAGCGCTCTCTGTTCACCTTTCCTTCAGGGCCAGGGCGGCGGCGGCGGCGCGGAAGAGACAGACGAGGGTCAAATACGCGTCAGGCAGCGCGGCGGGCAGGCCCGCGGCGGGCGGGGTCCTGGAGAAACGCGAGCCGGCGGCCTGAGAAGGCGACTGACTGGGCAGCTCACCCGGGAGCGAGCTAACGCGGCGAAGGGAAAGGGTTCTGAGCTGACAGATCCACAGCGCTGCCGGGACGGCGAGCGAGTGCGAGGCGCAGCCATGATCACCTCAGCCGGTGAGCGCGGGCAGGAGCCGGCGGCGAGAGGGAAGAACCGCGGGCGCCGCTGCGCCGGCTTTTAGCTGAGTCAGGGCCGGTGACTGGGCACCTCCCAGCGGAGCGCCGGCCTGCGCGGCCCCTCGTTGCCCAAAGCCCACCCGGGGCTGAGGTCTGGGGCTCCGGCTGTTTCTCACGGAGGGCCCCGCAGCTTCTTCCGGCTCACGGGGCCAGCGCGCGGCGTCCACCGCCTTGGGGTGCCTCCCCAGCCACACCCCCGCCCGGGACCCGGACGCGTCCCGCCCCCGAGAGGGTCTCGCCCTCCTCCAACTCTCTGGCCCTCGGCCCCGAGCGGCCCCAGCCGCCCCCGGTGGTCGGGGCCCACATGGGCCCCGGGGCGGGCAGCCGAAGGCACAGCGCCGAGTGCTGCGGGGTGAAGTTGGGGTCGGCCTGGTCGGAGGTGCACTGCGCGGAGTTCAGGGGACGCACACAGGGCACTGGGGAGGCCGGTGGGGCAGCACAGATGGCACCCGGAGGTGGCATTTCACACCGTGTTCCGGTTGATTCTCGGCGACCGGACCTCGGGTTTCCGAGCTCGTTACTCAATGGGAGCAGATAGCCTCCTCTTTCTCCCGCTGAGCGGCTGCTGGTTTCGAACCTCTGGCCTTGCGATCGCCCCCCGACAGGTGGTCCGAGCTTCCACACCCCCCTGAACGCCTTGTTTCGCCCCGCGCCTCCCTCCCAAGTACCTCACTGTACACCATTGGTGGTAAGGGGCCCAAGCCCCCCACGTCTTTATGAGCCACCGAGACAGCGCCATGCTTTCCATGAAGGCTGGCCACCTCGGACTTGGGGCAATAGTGTTGAGGGAGGAAGAAGGGGCTTTCTACGCCCGTGAAGACTCACAGTCCTGGAAACCTACAGGGACCCTGCCCTCCAGGGTCTGTGTGAGTCGGAATCGACTGGATTGCAAGGAGTTTGCGGTTTTTTTGAGTGTTGTTAACCCTTTGCTGTTGAGTTCATTCTGACTCATAGTGACCCTGTAGCACAAGGTCATCCATAGAGTGCCCAAGGCAGTCATCTCTATAGAAGCAGGCAGCCTCCCTTGTCTTTCTCCCTGGAGCCCCTGGTGGGTTTGAGCCTCCTGCCTCTGGGTTAGCAACTTGGCGCCGAACCACTGCACCACGAGGACACCTGTTTGTTGTAGTCAAGTAGACTGACCCGTGGCGACTCCCAGCTGCTTCATTGGGTTTCGGTCTATGGCATTTTTGGAAGCAGGTCACCAGCCTTGCCATCTAAGGAGATTAGGTGGATTTGAACCGTCAGCCTTTCAGAGAAATGGTAGAACCATCTCTGGTCTCCATGAGACAGTGTAGGAAAGAGCGTTTCCAGTCCAAGCTCTAAAGATAAAACACCAAACTCACCACCATTGAGTCGATGCTGACTCATAGCCACTCCTCAGGACAGGGTAGAGCTGTCCCTGTGGGTTTCTGAGGCTGTAACTGTGGGAATAGGAAACCTTGTCTCTTTCCCAGAGTGGCTGGTGGTTTTCAAATCCTGGCCCTTGCAGTTAGCAGCCCAACCACTGTGCCACCAAGGCGCCTCCAAAGACAAAGCAAGCACCAGGCTTCTTGCCCCGTACTTCAGATCTGTCCTTTCCCGTCTGTGAAGTTAGCCCAGACCGCCCTCATCGCTTGGCTAGGTTAATGACCAAGACAGATGAGGTTCCCCCTTACCTCCACACACTCCAACTCCATTCTTTTTGTTGTGTCCAGAGTATTCTTTTAAAACGACTTAATCAAATTGTCTTCTTGTGTCCATTATATTTAGAGGAAAATCTGGACACTGAGCCCAAACGCTCCTCGATGGAATGGACGCCTGCCACGTTCTTTGTTCACCACATCCTCATCAAGTGGGCTTCTCTTTCTTGAAGCCATCTTTTCTCGTCGGCCACAGGCCCACTTGTACATTCTGTTTCCTCTTTCTAGATTCTTTGTCAAGTTTACAGCACTGTTAGTCTCTCCTGACCATCCTGTTAAAACCTGCTGCCTCTTATTCTCCAACTCTCCACCCTCTCAAGCCCGCAAATTGCCTGGCTTACTTGCCCAATTACCGTGTATTCCTTGAGAGAAATGTTGAACAGGAAGCTTGTTTTTACCATTCTTGGAACACTGAGGGGCTGTGGTAGTAGTGTAGTGTGTATTTATTACTGTAATATTACTTACCAGCTTCCCATCTAAACCTTTGGTAATTGGTTTCCTGTCTTTCGGTTTTCAGGTTGGCCCACCATCTGACCCCCAGGGGCTTAGAGGCAGTGTGGTAGTTCTAGGGTGGAGTAGGCAGTTTGTTTATTGAGTACGAAGATCACAGTGGATTGTCACAGTGGCTGAAACAGTGGGCTCAGGCATAGAAACCATTGTAAGGACCAAACAGTGTTTCCTTCTGTTGTGTGTAGGGTGGCTGGGGGTCTTATATAAAAATCTATCACTTACCTTGATAAAAGCAGTACCCATACAGCACTAAGTGATTATAGGAAATTTGTAGCATTTTTTTATTCTTTGGCAAAGTGTGCTGCTATTCACAATCAGTTCTGCTCCTAAGTATCCTGTCTAGCATCTTTCCCATAACCTCTGCTTGCAGGGTTTTTGTTTGTTTTTAAGAAGTTGAATCTTTTTTTAAAATAATAATTTTATTGGGGACTCGTAAAGCTCTTATCACAATACATACATTGTATCAAGCACATTTGTACATTTGTTGCCATCATAATTTTCAAAATATTTTCTTTCTACTTGAGTCCTTGGTATCAGCTCCTCATTTTCCCCCTCACTCACAAACCCTTGATAATTTATAAATTGTTATTATGGTATTTTTTAATGTCTGACACTGACCAGTGTCTCCCTTTACCCACTTTTCTGTTGTCCTTCCCCCAGGGAGGGGGCGATATGTCGATCGTTGTGATCCATTCCCGAAGTTGAGTCTTTATGTCGCCATGCTGTCAACTCGGCAGCTCTGCTCTAGACTTACCAGCCAAGACTAACCCCTGGCACTTTGTAACTGTGCTGAGGACAGGAGCATGCCTCAGCACCATAGCATACTTCCACTGGTCAAGTTTTGCGTCCTTTTCTCTAAAGATTATGGGAAAGATTCAGCAAATCTATATTAGAAATTGCCTTGGTATCTTCATCAAACCCCACTTTCTACTCAGCGTTCCAGAAAGACCTATGAGAGAAACACATGAGAGAGAATTTGATTTCCTTTATGGCCTAAACACAGCCATTTCCTGTATCTTTTCCTCCCAGAATTCTTTAACCTCTGCTGTTTCCAGGTCTGTACTTTTGAGAAGCTAGTCTTCTCTCCTGTCCCGGGTTGGTGGTGAACACCTAGAGCAGCGGGGCTCAGCCGTCCTCACGCCGCAGCCCTTTCATACAGCTCCTCTTGGAGGGGGGACCCCAAGCATAACATGACTTTCGTTGCTACTTCATCACTGTCATTTTGCTACTGTTAGGAATTGGACGACCCCTGTAAAAGGGTCTTGACCCCCAGGTGGAGAACCGCTGACTTATTCAAACACTGAGTAATTTAAATCAGAACAAGTAAGACTGCTCTGGGTCTCTGAGGGCCCTGGTGGTGGTTCACATTGTTGCGAGATGCGTTTGCATTGGCCCCCAGTCCTGGAAACCCATTGCACAACTGAATAAAACATTGCCTGGACCCCGTCATCCTTTGATCTGTTCCGGATTGGACATTTGGGATTCGTGGGGTTTTTGAAAAGTTGCCACACTTTGGAAGTAAATCCCTAAGTTTTTCTCCTGCTTGATTATGACAGCATCCTTTGCCTTATTGATGACTGAATGTGATGTATATTCTAAAAGTGTGGCACGTTTTCTCATTTTGGTCTGTTTGAGTCAGTGAATCAGAACAGTGGTCCTCAGACTGTAGACTGTTAAGATCACAGGGAGGCCGTGTGACAGCACACGGTGCTCTCAGCCTAAAGCTTCTATTCAGGAGGCCTGCCTCTCAGTGCACACTTTTCTAGACACCAGCGTGGATGACTCATTATTATCCAGTTCATGAATTACCCAAGCCGGTGACTAGGAAAGTGTGCAGTAGCTGCCCAGCACTCAGGCGGTATCTCTGATGAAAGGTTTTTTTAAGGGCTGGCTCAAAAGTAATGAAATAGCACGATTGCTCATTTACAGGTCGACCTCCTTGTCTACACCCCACACTACTGCATTTGACTTTTAAAAATTGACTATTAAAAAATAATAAAGAAGTTAACAAGTTGCAGTGCTGTGAGAAATGCTCAGAATACCGTTATTCGTCAAGACATACTACAAAGCTCTGGGCTACTAATAATGCTCAAAGGGCCTGCCACTCTGCTGTAAACCTCAACCCTACAGTATTTAGCTCAAGGCCCATGATTCACTAGCCCACTCCCCAAATTATATGCCCAACCCTTCACAGCCTGAAACCATTAGCTCCACTTCCGTGGGCCAGCAAGTTCAGCTCCCTCAAGTAAGGGCCCAGAGAGGTCTGCGGCCCCAAAGCATTCAGCTCAACTTGCTCTCAAGGCGTAAGCAGGCTTACTCTGTCTCCTGCTGGGCCTCTGGTTTCTGCTGCTCCTCTCCTGCTGCAGCCGCTCCTAGAGAACCCTGGCTCCTGCTGGGAGTGAGCGGCCCGCCCCCTCCTGCTTCTCCTTCTATACCCAGCAGGATGACAATCAAATGAATCCTGTGAACCCTTGCTCACAGGTGAACCCTATCAGTGTCTTCTCCCTTTTTACCCAGCCCTGCCTAAGGAAAGGTGGTTTCTAACTCCAGGCTGGAGACTTTGCCTGGGAACGCCACCTTATGTAAGTCACTGCCCCTGCTGTAGGGCTGTGGTGGAGCCAAGAAGTTACATTTTTAAGTTACCAGTTAATATTGATGCTACTGTCTCAGAGACCACACTTTAAAAACTAGGTACTTTTGAAAATTAGGTAGTAATCTGAGAGTGGAGTTGAGGATTTGATAATATAGTTAATTCTTAAACTCTGAAATATGAATCTTGGTGGCTTTAAAGAGAAAGTCATTGCCATAGTGAAGTTCTTATTTGTTCCCAAGCCGCCATATATTTTTGAACAAGCACTGATTGCATGTAAATGAGCATAAAAACCATAATTGTGATATGCCTCCGCTCTCTTACAGCTGGGATTATCTCTCTCCTGGATGAAGAAGAGCCACAGCTTAAGGTATGTACTGGAGGGGAAAATCACTATATGTTGTATGAATACTCTGATCTCTTTGAATTTAGTGGTCGCTGTATATCTCCTGTCACTGAATAGACTCTCGCTCCCCGCCTTTCCTCTCCCCTGTCCCCCTTTCTCGGATAGTAGCACCAGAAGAGGTGTCTTGGCATTAGCAGTTGGTTTTCCCCAGACTGAGCCAGGTTAATAATGCAAGTCAGCCTCACTGTAGCACGTGAATGACCTCCAGTTTATCAATAGAAAGTGCAAAAGACAGTTTCTTCTGTGTTACATATTAAAGGTTACTTTCCAACTTTACAACTCTAAACACCTGAATTACTTTAAATCTAAGCTAGCACCCTCCTGTATGTTGCTCTTGTACTGGAGGGAGCTTCGAAGGGTGTGTGGAAAATTCTATTATCTTTTAGTTCCATTTTCCCATGAGCTGTTAGAAGCCCCTAATATTTCAGAAGGAAATATTTATTATGATAAGGAATGACCTGTATGTTGATTAGATATTTTATGATCGAAAAGAGAAAGAAAATGGTAAAAAAAATATATTGACCGGTTGGTGTTTTTATATCTGTCATAGATTAAAAGCTCTGGCAAGTATTTGATTGATTGGAAATATCCACCACCACCCCGCCCCACTTTTCTTTTTTAAGTAAACGTTGTGAAAAGTCTGTTCAAAACTGAATTTGGGTTTTATTTTTGTACAGGAATTTGCACTACACAAATTGAATGCCGTTGTCAATGACTTCTGGGCAGAAATTTCTGAGTCTGTAGACAAAATGTAAGTAATTATTTTTGTAAACTGGAATAAGGTAGATCACCTTTAATTACCTGTGATCTGAGTCTTGTGGCTTATTAATTCATTTAGACATTTTCTGCTACTAAATTGGCGGTTTTCAACCTTCCTAATGCCATGACCCGTTAGTACAGTTCCTCATGTTGTGGTGACCCCCCCCCATAAAACTTTTCATAACTATAATTTTGCTACTGTTATTAATCATAATGTAAATATCTGATAGGCAGGATGTATTTTCATTGTTACAAATTGAGTATAATTAAAGCATAGTGATTAATCCCAAAAACATGTAATTATATATTTTGAAATATTTATTTCTAATGACAAATAAATGAAATTTTGTCTTGTAGTATGGGTAACTCTTCACGCCAGGTCCTCGTAGGTGGGCGTAGCTGCCTGTGGGCGGATGCGCCTGGAGATGGATAGAGGAGCGGTGTCTCCCTCGGGAATACGTGTTTTCCAATGGTTTTAGGTGACCCCTTGAAGGGGTCGCCACCCAGGCTGAGAACCACTGTGCTAAATTGTTACTTGAATACTTCATATTGAGAGTCTGAAAGAAAGCCATTTAAACTCACCTTCTACATTCTAATTTCATGCAGAGAAGTTTTGTATGAAGATGAAGGCTTCCGGAGTCGGCAGTTTGCAGCCTTAGTGGCGTCAAAAGTATTCTATCACCTGGGGGCTTTTGAAGAGTCTCTGAATTACGCTCTTGGAGCAGGTGACCTCTTCAATGTCAATGATAACTCTGAATACGTGGAGACAATTATAGGTAATTATCTTCCTGTTGGGAGCGTCTTAGCTCATTGGCTCTTTCTTACTCTAGTGAATATAGCTCCCCCCTTCCCACTTTTTCTGATGTTGCCAAATTTTATTTTAATTGAAGTTCATAGTCTTTGCAATACTGTCATGTAGTTTTTTATCTGCCTACCAACTACTGTATTTTTGTTCAAATAATTTTATATGTAAAGCTTTTACCAAACCAAGTTAGTGTCCTCTGAACCCTCTGCATTCTGTGTGTGCACGTTCCATGAGGACAGCTGTAGTTTCTGTCCCGGCGAACAGGAGTAACTCGTGATTAACGGAGAAGCTCACCCCCAGGACATTTAAAAACGAACCAAAGAAATTACTTAAAATCAGCCAGCGTAACACATGCCGCTATCTTGACCATTATTATGCTCTAATGTATTTATATATATTTGACACACTCAAGACTTAAGAGAATACTTCATGTTTTAAACTTCGTTTAGAAAATGATACTTCCCCATCATTGTTCTTTCACTGTATCTACCATTCGAATTCTAGTTTGCGATAGTTAATGACCATACTACTATGGTAAAATTTAGTCAAAATTATTATGGACAGTAAAATGAAAGGTAGTAGTGTACCTGGTTTATTCCACAACTACCCTAGGAGGAAGGAATGAACTGTTTTCCTAGAAGAAAACTTTAGGCTCTGAGATGAGAAAGGCAAATGACAATTTAAAAGAAGGACCAGTTTTTTCACAACCATACAACTTCTAATAAACATTGCTTTAGCGTCATTTTCTTACTTTAGAAACCTTGGCAGTACAGTGGTTACGAGTTGTGCTGGTAATCCAAGATCAGCAGTTTGAAACCACCGGCCACTCCTTGGGTAAAGACAGTGCTTTCTACTTCCATAAAGAGTCTTGGAAACCCAAAGGAAGCAGTTCTACCCTGTCCTGTAGGGTCTGTATGGATCTGAGGGCAGTGGATTTTTTTTAAATCCCCCCTTTTTATTTTTTAAATACATGGCCATGTTTGAAAAAGCATTTGAAGTGAGGAGGTGTAGCTGGTAAGTTCCCCCTTTCTCCTCTCCCCTCCCCCGTGTTTCTTAACTAGAGGGGGTCTTTTGTAGATTTCGTACAACCAGAAGTGTTTGAGGTCTCTGATTGTTCTGTGACTACTACTTCGTTTTCATTAACCATCCCTAGACCTGTGTGATTCTACCTGGCTGGCCCCTGAATGTGGTATATTCTAATTTATACGAATTCTCTGCTTCCTCCTAGTATATACCTGTTGTTGTTAGGTGCCAACTAGTCAGTTCTGACTCACAGTAGAATATAGACCTGTTTAGTGTATATTTAGTAGGTACACATTTAACAATATCTAATGGAAATAAATTTTGCATGTGTTTAGCAATTCTTTATGGAAGTTCAGATTATTTCTACTTACTGGAGCAATTGTTTATAACGAAATAATCTTGACTCTAGTTTTCTTTCTTTGGAAGGGAGTTAGTCTGGCTAGTGAGCTATAGACAGGATAACTCGCGTGCACAGGTAGCCTCCAGGATGCTATGGGGTCAGTTCCAGAATGACACGGATACAGAATGAGCACATGTTGTTGGACAAATGGTGTTAGCAGACTTATTGTAGAGTTGCCATATCAATTTGTTTATGTAAAATAAAATTTAAATTACTTTATTGAAGGGGGAAGGTTGGAGTTAAGCCAAGCACAGTAAGACAAAACCTGCCTTTATGTCATTCCTGCTGCATGGCTCTTTAGCTTCCTTATGCTTTAGGATGCACCTGAGAGAGATTCCCCTCTGGGATTGTTTCTAGAACAGTTCAGTTGTGATTGCTAAGTAGTGTGAGTTGTGAACAAACTTTAGTTCCTCCCGATAGGTGTGGCACTCTAGATTATATAACTGAGGGGGATAGTACCTTACTAATGTCACCTGAGGGTCATGCTCACCCTGCCACTCCATCCCCGCCTCACTGTGAAACGTGAGCGCCATGTTGTACACATGCACCATTGCCTGGGTTTCCAGGGGGAAATAGCTCACACTCACCTCACTGAAGAACATGAGTGTTGTGTCTGATTTGCTACAAATGCCGGGAAAGTGTCTAAAAAACCATTGGAACCTGCAGCACATTTCAGGTTCTTACACTGTTGTGCTACAAAGATGATTTTAACACCATCCCTAACTTTGTAAGGAGGAAATCGCTTCAGTGATGGGAAGAAGTGTATTGTGTATCACCATGTCATAATTGCTGCATTAGGTCTTTTCCAACTTTGTTCTTTAAAGTAAAATAGCCAATAGTTATTTGTAGCAGACTGTTAATACAACAGCTTACTCAAGGTAGTTTTGGTCAAAATAAAGTAACAAGACAATGTTTTGAATAATATATTGTCATCATGAGAATTATTAATTAGTATATAGCTTTCTAGTATATTTAAGGAGGAAACTAATTATTTGACTATTATAAATTGTAGTGCCTTATATTGGTTTATTACTTTATAATCATCCCATAACTATATTTGATTATGAGTGATAGGCATTCCCCTTTCTCATAGTGATGAGAGTTATTTTCTTTACACGGTAGCAAAATGCATTGATCACTACACCAAACAGTGTGTGGAAAATGCAGATTTGCCTGAAGGAGAGAGAAAACCTATCGACCAGAGGTTGGAAGGCATAGTGAACAAAATGTTCCAGCGGTGCCTTGACGATCACAAGTACAAGCAGGCCATCGGCATTGCTCTGGAGACCCGGCGACTGGATGTCTTTGAGAAGACCATATTGGAGTCGGTAGGTAGATGTAAATTTGAAGAGCTAATTATTAAAGCTGAAGAATCTCATGGGTAGTGAAGAGAAAATCTAGCTTAAAAATAACATACCATGTATACTCGAGTATAAGCTGACCCGAATATCAGCCGAGGCACCTAATTTTACTACAAAAACTGCATAAAAATGTGCTGAAAAACTCGGTTTATACACGAGTATATATGGTGCTCATTTGCCAAATGTTCGTTGATGTCTGCTTCCAGCTTACATTTCTTTGATATTTTGAGGGTCTATATTGGAATGCTGTGTTAGTCTAGCCTTTTTAAGAAGACTGTATTGATAACTAAATGTACAACTAAACCTACAAACTAGATTTCTGATTGGGGGTGGGGACAGGCTGAAAAAATTACAACAATAAGTCACCAACCAAAGCGCCGACCCATCCCACTGGCCTCGCCCTTCGTCCCTCTCGACAAGCAAGCTGTTGCACCCTGACAGTGCTCCATTGCTTTGGGGTAATTTCGTCAAAAATTACTCTTTCTTAATTCTGCGTAATTCTTGTTCATGATCCAGAGCTCAGGTCAATTGCCACTCATTTACAGAGCCTGCCATCAGTCGCTGCCACTCTTACCCTCCTCCCCCGACTGCAGCAAGCAGGTCCGGTTGGTGCCTGGAGCCTGGTACTTTTTCATAATGTCCACACTAGCGGTTATTATGTACCACTAGATGGCTGAAGTCTGGTTTTCATGGCAGATTATAAACTCCATCAAGATTGGCATTTTGTGCCTTGTCCACCTGTGTCCCCAGCCCCCAATCAAGTTGATGCTGACTCATTGACCCTACCGGGCTGTGTAGAACTGCCACTGCAAGTTTTCAAGAATAACTTTCCGGGAGTAGAAAGCCCTGTCTTTTGTGGTGGTTTCAAACTGCTGACCTTGCAGTTAACAACCCATGACGTAACCACTATGTCATCAGGGCTTCTTAAGAGCCAATACAAGTAGAATCTATTGAGAGTAAATTAATGCATGACCTAGTATGATCAAATGACTCTTATTCTATTCTCATTTAATTTGGGGCCTTTGTCTTCATGAAAAAAGGATTAAAATAATTTGCCTTTATTCCTTCCACAAATATTTTTTGAGGAAAAATGATGAGTCTGGCCACTAAGTTATAAGCGAATCCAGTAGCAAGAGACAGAATGACACTTCATAGAAACGATTGTAAAACATGGCCACTTGGCACATAGACTTTTTCAAGTAAACGTAAGGCTTGACTAACAAGATGATATGTTTTTAAATCTTTTTCTTTCAGAACGATGTCCCTGGAATGTTGGCATATAGTCTCAAGCTCTGCATGTCTCTAATGCAAAATAAACAGTTTCGGAATAAAGTGCTAAGAGTTCTAGTTAAGATTTATATGAATTTGGAGAAACCTGATTTCATCAATGTCTGTCAGGTAAGGGAACTATTTCCACTAATGTACACTAGAGGGCAGTGGTGGCTCACTGGTGGAATTCCTGCTTCCACGCAGGAGACCTACTTCCATTTGCAGGCAATATACCTTAAGTGCAGAACCACCCACCTCTTCATGGCTTATGTACTGCCATGATGCTGAAAAGGTCTCAGCAGAGCTTCTAGAATAAAGCTTGACCGTCTGCTTCTGACAATCAGCCAGTCAAAACTCTGTCGATTACAGTATTCCAGTCTGCCAGTGATCATGGGGATGGCATAAGACTGGACAGCATTTTATTCTGCTGTGTGTAGACTTGCCATGCGTTGACGACTAGTGTGGCAGAAACTAGCAATCACCCCCACACTACACTATCCACTCTATAGTCATTACACCTGTCTTCTCTAGTGGTTCATAATTGTTACATCATCCCTGAATCTCAGAAAAGCTGTGTGCAGTTACTTTATTTTTAATCTTGAAAAATATTTGAAGCTAGATAAGGAAAAGGGAAAGTTATAACAAGAAGGTAGAAGGATCAAAACAAAGCACAAAACCCAACTATCATGCTGTTTATGTTTCATTTTAAAACTCATCTGAAGTGTAAAAATCACCATTAGTTCTTTACCCCAAAAAAAACCCCAAAAACATGTGGGTATGTTTCATTATCTCTTGGTGTATGGATTTTCTTGCACATGAACTACATTTCAGGTAGACTGGAAAATTAAGTCTTGCACTGAACTTTTCCCAAAGATGATGCATAGTCTTAGTAAGTACATCATTCTTTTTTATTTCTCTATTTCAGCTTAGCAAGTTGAAGTGTACACATGTCCAAGTTTTAAGAATTCTTCAAAGTGATTGTGTTTTGCTTACAGCTGTTATTTAGTGCCATTGAATTGTGCCATGGGGACCCGACTTAACAACCTTGAATCACTGTCCTGAAGCCCTGTCCGGTCCTGCACCATCCTCACAATTGTTCTTAGGTTTGAGCTCATATCTGCACTGTGACCGTCCTTCTTGTTAGGGCCTTCCTCTGTCTCTGCCCTGCTGCTTCACTGATTATGAGGTCTTTCTGCAGCGACTGGTCACTCCTGACGGCGCCTGCTTAGAGGGTAGCATCTTATTGTGCATTGTTTTTCACTGTAGTGTGTGTTACTATCCTTTATACTTTAAAAATATTCAGACTAATATATTTCAAAGCAAATTTGAAACAGGAAAAGCTGGAAGAAAAATGTATCCATATTTATATTACTCTTTGTTTTATTCTATGTAGATATCTAGGTGTTTGTTCATTTCTAAGTTGTTGGCTAACAACTTTGTGACCTCATTTTAAAAAATACATACCTTTAACATTGAGTCAGTAGAATATAACCATCAAGTGATACTGAAATATGAAAGTCTTAAATAAAAAATAGTGCCTTGCTGCCCTCTTCCTTCCTGTTCACATTTCAGCTTTACTCCCCAGAGGCAATAGATCTCTTCTAGCAACTGTATCTCTTCATTTTGTGTCATTTTAAAATGACCATTTTTTGTATCTTAAAAGTTCTTAGTCACATGATTCAAAATTCAAAAAAGTACCAAGGAGTGTACGTTGAAAACATTTTTTCCTACTCCTTTCCTCCACCTGTGGAGCTGTTACCTGGAGCCAAGCAGTGGCAATTCTTTATGTCCTTCCATTTAACGTTTCTCTGTGTTGTAAGTTTTCTTGTGTCTTGTTTGTGCCATAGTCCTTGGCCGATGTCCTGTTCCTACTTTATAATACATGGCCTCAATTTGTTTATTTTAAAATTGAATTCCTACTAAGAGAAAAAGAAAATTTTTAATGAGTTATTAAAAGCAAATACCTAACTTTCCCGGATAGCTTTATTAAAATGTAGCATACCCTAAGAGTACTGGGGAAAATGCTTTAAACATGATCATTTTAGTGCCAGTACTTTACAATGGATGTTGAATGAATGTATGATTCCCACAATATGAAAATTTATGTTTTTAAGAGAACACCTTGAAATTGTTACCTTTGTTGTTTTCAGGATACGTCGAAGCAGAACATGCATTTTTAGGAACACTTAGATATAAATTGTGGATGATACTGAGAGAAATCATGATTGCTCAACACACCAAATGGAACACTGCTACTTAGCAGATAGAATATTAGGAACTTGGGCTCTATCATTTGTATCAATTTGGTTAGGAAAGGCAATTGCCATTTTAAGGAAAACTTTGTCTAGTACCAGGATCAGAAGTAGGTCCTAGTTGACCCCATTGGCTTGTGCTTATATTTTAGAGTTCCTTGTATTGTTGATATTTTTTAATCTCTTGAGTACCTTATCGGCAGTTTTCATTTATTGTGTAATTTTCTTTTTGTGTTCGTTTCAGTGCTTAATTTTCTTAGATGACCCTCAGGCTGTAAGTGATATCTTAGAGAAACTGGTAAAGGAAGACAACCTCCTGATGGCCTATCAGATTTGTTTTGATTTGTACGAAAGTGCTAGCCAGCAGTTTTTATCATCTGTAATCCAGAATCTTCGCACTGTTGGCACACCTATTGCATCTGTGCCTGGATCCACCAATACTGGTACTGTTCCGGGATCAGAGAAAGACAGGTATAGTATTTCATCTGTATCAGAAATTACCCAGCAGTCTTTCTATTCCCGTGGGATAGATGCAAGAGTCATAGAGCAATCTCAGAATAATTCATATAAACTTTCAGCTGTCGTAGCTTAGATAAATCTCATTAGGCTGTCCTGTTTTGCACTGTATCGGTACAGTAAGGACAAAGTAAAGAAATGGATCCTTTTGGAAGGACAGCAAGTATTGTCTGTAAGGGAGAGCCTTCCCTCACAGCACATGTGCTCTCTCTCTAGGCAAGTGAACTAAACGTCTCCAGTGGGATTCGTGGGTTAGCCTTTACCTATTTGGTTGGATATATCGAGGAAAGTAAAACATTCTCATCGCTTCACACTCATTATTTTTAATGTGTATATCTCTGACGCACTTTATTTATTTGGGGTGGGGGTTAGTTTTTTAAAACTTATCAGTATATATTTCACTTATACAATTTAATAGTTCTTTGGGGAAAAAGCCGTTTACTATGTTTATGTTTTGGTGGCTTCATTCTTTTCCATGGCTCTATTTTATTTATGCCCCCCCCAACCCACACCCCACACACATACACTAATACCACACTATCTTTATTGCTATGTTTTCAAGGCAAGGAATGTGAAACTCACAATTTTGTTCTGGACTAGGTCTTTCGCAGTTCCAAAATCTGTGGGGATTTTGAATTGTTTTATATCTCTTTAATGAAATTCTGACCCGGTTGAGTATTCCAATAAACTTGGTCTATTTCTCTTTTTACTTTGATTTTCTGTAATACTTTCAGTTGTGTTTTACATATTTTATGCAGACACTTTGCACAACTTTCCTTAAATATATTTCTAAGTGGTTCATGTTTTAATGCTACTGAAAGTAGTATTTAAGGTTTTCAATTTCAAATTGTTGCTATACAGAGATGCAGTTGATTTTTATGTATTAACATTGAATTTTGTAACTGCTAAATCATAGATATATTGATTTTTTTTGGTAAATTCCCATGTGTACTCATGTATAAGCCAAGTTTTTCACATGTTTTATGCAATTTTTGTGGTAAAATTAGGTGCGTTGGCTGATATTCAGGTTGGCTTATACTCGTGCATATACAGTATTTAGTATTGTCTAACTAGAAATCATGTTATATGTGAATTGTATTTCTTCCCTAATTTTTGTACGTTTTTTACTGTATTGGCTAGGATTCCCAATATGTTACTGACTAGAAGTGATGTGTGTACATCTTTACCTTGTCCTAGATCTTAGGGGGAGACATTTCCTTTTTTATGTTTGATTTTTAAAGTCGCCTTCCTTGTTAACATTCTGTTTTTCTGTAGGTATTACAGGTTGTGCTTTCGCTTCAGAGTTACCTTTATTTCTGAAAATTTTTTCCTCTTTAATTTCTTATTTTTCCATAAACTTTATGTACTTTTTTCTTATTCTGGTGTATGACATTCTTTTTATATCTTACGTCATTGGATAGTACTTTAACTCATTTTGAAATTTTATTTTTCTTACAATAATATTGTATATGTGGGACTTAGTTTTCCTGACTTGAGTCTTTCTAAGTTTACCCCTTTCTGAAATATCCTCTTCTGATTGGAGTGTTTGGGATATGTGTCACTTGGCTTGTTATCCATGAATTTGGCTATGTTATTTACTTTGTTTTCATGAGGAGTGTGTGTGTGTGTGTGTGTGTGTGTGTGTGTGTGTGTGTGTATGTGTGTGTGTAGGGGGGATTTAATCACTGAGGTTGCCTTCCTAGGATCTTTTCTATTTTTCACTCGTGAAGCAACTAAACTCTCGCCTTGCACATAATTACTTTGTACATGGTTCAGATCTGTGATGTCAGTTGGATCACTTGAGCGTTTATTCAGGAAAGCCTGTGTCGGATTAGTGACTTGGTTCTCGTCGTTTTAGTGAGACGATGGGAACAGAAGAAGAGACGGGCAGTGCGCCTGCAGGAAGGACACCAGAAGCGGTGAGTGTGCTCCTCAAGTCTCACAGCGTAGTGGGGCTTGTGGAAGCAGTACATGCCTGCCTTTCTGAAAGGTTACGTTAAAAAGAGTCATTTTATACAGAGTTCTATCTTGTGCAAAGTAAACCTTTAACAATTGTTTTTTTTAAAACCCACACCTAATGTAGAAGAAATCAAATCATCAGATCCTTCTGAAAACTGAACTCTAAATTACCTGTCACTGCATGATAAAAATTTGTGACTTATGAAAAAAATCATTATTTATTTCTGGTGACAAATTAGTTGTCTTTAATCTTCATGATGTAAGCAAATATGTGAAAAGGGTTGTTACATTGGAAGGCAGTTTGAAATGAATTGCATTCTTTCAACAAGAGAGACTGCAACTGTGGCTGCAGTGAGAAGATGGGGCAGACCCAGGCAGTGCTTCATTCTGTTGTGCGAGGATTCTGATGGGCTAGAACCAGTCAGGGGCTCCCAGCAGTAACAGTGATACCTGACATCTGTCTCAGCTCAGCGACCTCTAAGAAAGAAAGAAATTATTTGTCCTCTCAAATGACACATGATTTTTAGGGCCCTGATGTTTGACCTACTGTTAAGTTCTGCTATTAAAATTTGAGTTTCCTTTGTAAACTGTACTTTAGTATAACCTGTGTGAATTTCCCTGGTTTAGGGCTATTGAAATAAAGATGGCTTAATTTTGAAGTTGTAGAATTCAGTAATATTTCAATTTTAGTTCCTTTTTTGCTTGTTTGCTTTGCCAGAGCCCAGAGCCTAAGGACCAGACTTTGAAAATGATTAAAATTTTAAGTGGTGAAATGGCTATTGAGTTACATCTGCAGTTTTTAATACGAAACAATAATACAGACCTCATGATTCTAAAAAATACAAAGGTAGGAAATTTTTCTATAGTGGAATTCCCTTATTTTTATATTTCAAATGTATAATCATTTACTTCTTATTGAATACTGTTATGTTCATTTGTAATTAAGGAAATGATGACATTCTTAAACTTGTTAAAATAAGAATGGGAATTAGCATTGAACACTTGTTTTTTTCTTTTTTGGTGTGTGTGTTATTGTTTGAAGTGAACTTTGTTGCAAGACTCCAAGTCTGAACACCTGTTTTCATGTTAGTGTTTTATTGGGACACGTAGTGCATTATTTTTACCTTTTGTCTTTTAAAATTGTGTGTGCATATTTGTATACAAATATATGTAACAGGTGAGGTACAGTCAGGATATAATAGTATAGGTTGTTTGTCTGTTTTTCCCTATGAATTGTAAACTTCTTTAGTGAAACCCTTGTTAATTTAAGGTTGAGATAATGATCCTAATAATTGTTAATAATAATATTTAGGGATAATGTGTGGCTCAAAATATTTTATATTAAATATATATAATACTGAAAAGCTCTTATTTGCTTAATATTTTCTTCAACTTCTGTCCTTTAAAAATATTTAATATTCTATTAACTATAATATAATGATACCTTATATATCTATAATAATTCATTACTAAACAGCTGTTAGAGAAGCTATGTAAAAAAATTTTGTGTGTGTGATTTAGGTAAAGTTTACAGAGCGCTCTTTTGCTGTGGTCTCTCTCTCTCTCAATCCTTTCTTTCCCCCCTCCCCCCTCTCTCCCCTCTTTCTCTTCTCCTCTCTTCTCTTTCTCTTCTCTATCACCTTCTCTCCTTAATAAAAACCCATTTGGGTCACCAAAAAAAAAAAATAGTTTACAGAGCAGACAATTTTACTTTCAGTGATTCATACATACATTTTATTTCACCTCATCCATTGCAGTCCCTTCAGGGTGCAATTAATTACCTCATTTCCTCTGTTTCCTGTTTCTCTTCCTCTGCCTTTCCAACTCTTGGTACTTTGTCCTTGAATAAATGCTGCCTTTTTATCATGAATGGTTGCTATCCTAACATGAGGTCGAGTCTAGACCCAGAACTGAAGGTTGACCAAGGTCCTAGTCTCAGAGGTTCCCCCAGTCTCTATCTAAGCAGTAAACCTGTTCTTTCTTGGTTTTAAGTTTCGTTATGCATTTTCTCCCATTCTATCCAGGTCCCTCTAATCTGATCTTTTTCAGAGCTGTTGGTCATGTTGACCTGGGCACCATCTAGTTCTTTAGGTCTCAGGGTGATAAACCTAGTCACTGCTCACCAAAGTAGATTATAGCCTTTTGTCATTATAAACTGGTCTCTACCTATTGATCTTGATGTCTCTGAGGCTGCATGTATAGTAATGCTGCTTGAGAGTTGTTTGTTTGTTTGTCATTTAATTGGGGGCTCATACAACTCATATCACAATACAAATATCCATCCATTGTGTCAAGCACATTTGTTGCCATCATCATTCTCAAAACATTTGCTTTCTACTTGAGCCCCTGATAACAGCTCCTGATTTTTCCCCCTCCCGCCCCACTTCCCACTCCCTCATAAACCCTTGATAATTTATAAATTATTATTATTGTCATATCTTAGACACTGTCCAGTGTCTCCTTTCACCCACTTTTCTGTTGTCTGTCCCCCAGGGAAGAGGTCACCTGTAGATTCTTGGAATCGGTTCCCCATTTCCAACCCACCATCCCTCTACCCTCCCATTATGGCCACTCACACCACTGGTCTTGAAGGGATCATCTGCCCTGGATTCCCTGTGTTTCCAATTCCTATCTGTACCAGTGTACATGCTCTGGTTTAGCCGGATTTGTAAGGTAGAATTGGGATCATGATAGTGGGGGGGGGGAGGAAGCATTTAAGAACTAGAGGAAGTTGTATTTTTCATCATTGCTACCCTGCACCCTGACTGGCTCATCTCCTCCCCGAGACCCTTCCCTAAGGGAATGTCCAGTTGCCCACAGATGGGCTTTGGCTCTCCACTCTGCACTCCCCCTCATTCACAATGATGGGATTTTTTGTTTCTTGATGCCTGATACCTGATCCCTTCGACACCTCGTGGTCACACAGGCTAGTGTGTTTCTTCCTTGTGGTTTTTAATGAAATTTTTATAAATGGGAAAAAGATTAAACACTAATTTTCACATTTGCCAATTATTTGGATCCTTTTCTTTATAAAATAACCTCATTAAAGGTAAAATTACTTTGGCTGCAGAGCTTCCATGTTAGAAGAGGTGTGACATTGCCCTCAGGTTACCTTGGATGCTTTGGGACGGAGGCTTGCTTATGAGAAGGGAAGTGCAAAATTAAACTATTAAGAACCCACAGAACAGACCCCCAACACCAGTTCCTGTTGACCTCCAGTTGGGACTACAAACAGAGCTACTTGACTTGCTGCTTTTTGTAAATATCTGATCTGTATAAAGAAATATCTAAGATCTATATTTTAAATGTATGTTCAGTTTATTCATGTTTCTCGTGTGTGCGTGTGCGCGCGCCCCGCACAAGTTCACGTTCACGGATGTGGGTACTTAATAGTGATGTGAATCTGTTTGTATTTGTAGGATGCAGTACGGAACTCAGTCTGTCACACTGCAACTGTCATAGCCAACTCCTTTATGCATTGTGGGACCACCAGTGACCAGTTTCTTAGGTAAATATGCTTAGAGATTTCCACTTTGACTTAAAATAATCTTAAACAGATTGTGCCAGAATTGTTATATAGGTGTGGGGAGTCCTGCTTCTTAAAATTGTATTTTTGTTGTTTTCCTTTGCATATGTCTACTCTTTAAAAGTAAAAAAAGCAAACATTTAGTTGGCTTGATTAAAGACTTTTGAAGGAAATTTATTAAGATCTGACATTTTAATATGGTTTTCCTTTAGTTCAAAGTGCAATTATCTACCATATGTTTTTAAAATATTTTAAAATATTAAGCCTAATTCAGGGTATAAAATAGAACCGCCAGTAACTTAAATCTATAAAGTGAAATTATTTCAAATGGTTAAGATAAAATTTTAATGCTTAGGATCTGAAAGTAAAAGCCTTTTCATTTGTTTCTCTTCTTTCAGAGATAACTTGGAATGGTTGGCCAGAGCCACTAACTGGGCAAAATTTACTGCTACGGCCAGCTTAGGTGTAATTCATAAGGTAATACATACTAATCAATGCGAATAGACAGTAACAGAAGCAATTTTCCTGGGATTAGGGAATATTAAAGGAAACAACAGAGTTTTCACATTCCTCGAGACTCCAGTCTTTATTAGAACCATGGAGGGTGAACCCCAGAAACTATTGCCCCGTAATCTTTAAACTGAACCAAAGATGTTCCCTGAAGCCCTCTTAAAACTGAATACTAGTTTAGCTTGACTAGTGACCTTGAGCATTGTGCTCTTAAGAACAAGCTGCTTGCAGCAACGTGTAAGATTAGATGGGAACCTTGGAGGGTGAGAATGGTTACACAAGTCAATGTGATCAGTGTTCCTAAATTACAGACGTAGACGCTGTGGGCCTGGCATATCTTGTACTATGTAGTCTCCACAGCAACAACAAAATAAATAAAGCTCAGTACCAAGAAATAATAAAGGTTTATTAAAATTCACTGGCAATTAAATTTGGTAGATTAGGTTAATCATCTTATGACAAAAGATAAAATACACTTCTTTTTGTGTTTCTAATAAAAAATTTTTCCCAGGGTGACTTTCTAAGCCATTTTTCAAAGAATGAATTGAAATACATTATTTGCATAGTCTAGGATGAAACTAGAAAAATGTTATAAAGCAAGAAAAAAGATTGAAGAAGAAGCATTACTGATATTTTCTAATGATAGTGTCGTGGGGTCTCTTAAAGACTGGGAGTGTTTGGTAAGCTAGGAGAGGGGTAACATTCATACTCCTCTTTCAGGAAGTGAGCCTTCTGTAGCACAGTAAATCAGAGGAACTATTGTTTCTCTTTTCCTCACCTGTCTTACTGACACACCTGTTTGGCTCAAATTCGCAGGGTCATGAGAAGGAAGCATTACAGCTCATGGCAACATACCTTCCGAAGGACACTTCTCCAGGCTCAGCCTATCAGGAGGGTGGAGGCCTCTATGCATTGGGTCTCATACATGCCAATCATGGCGGTGACATAATCGACTATCTGCTTAACCAGCTTAAGAATGCCAGCAATGACGTAAGTTTGCCATGAAAAAAACTCAATTTCTATTATTTTAAAGGTCCAGGAAAGTATTACTTGCCCAATCATCATAGTGAGTAGAAATTTTGTAGGGTTTGGAATACTTTAAATAATACTCTTTAAATCATACTCTTCTGTAACTAAAAATGTGCTTTTTAGTCTCTTAAAACCTATGAAAACATAGTGCCAGACATTTTTAAGACATATATTATTTTCCAATATTAAAGAAACAGACCATGTTGCTGTCCAGTAGATGTGACCTCACACTGCCCCGTTAGGATAGAGTAGAAAAGCCCATCGTGTTGCTGAGGCTCTCATTTGATTAGCACGTGATTCACATGTCATACCGTTTAATTGTTCTTCACCACAATTTCAGAACATGTGCTCAGCCTCACTGTTGTTAGCTCCGCCTTTCGCCACAACCTCTCCTGTCATGCCTGTAGCCCACAGGTAATTAGCAATCCAGTTACTTCTCTGTAGATTTACCTATTTTGGATTTCAAATACAGAAAATAATACAAAACAAAAACAGGAAGCACAATTAACAAAATCAAAACCTCAATTGAAAAGAAAGCAGAAAGTACTGCAAGCTGTAAAAGAAGGGTAAAATGGGTCAAAAGGGAGATCAAATGAAGTGTTACATTTTAACAACTCCGTTATCCATAGTGGACTTTAAAATGCTCTGCTAGTGAGACTATTCACTTCTCGGGACTCTGGTCTGAGGGTCACTGGAGACCTAATCCATGTGGGAGCCCACAGCCTTCTGAAAACCAGGTGTTGAGAATTGAAGCTCCGATACTGTTACCTCCTTTGGATTTGGGTTTTAGTGCTTGGAACGCACGGGTCACAGAGACTTCTGTGTGGACCTAGGTGAGACTCACTTAGATGGCTGCTTACTTTCAGACAAGCCTGTAAGCCCTCTGTGCTATTCTCTCTGATAAGGTCCTCTTGCAGAGTGACTGGAGAGGTCAAACTGACCACCTCTGGTTAGCATCCTGGCTCTTACCACGGCAGCCCCAGGGCTCCTTTAGAGTCTTGGAATGCTAACGTGTAAGTGACTTCCAACCCTGTCAATTTAACCCTATCCAATGAAGGCCTAAGGAGCCTACATAGGATTTGAGAAATGAGAATTTTGTTTTCGGTTGGACGTTCATTTAAGATCCTTGTACTGGGATTGTAGATTTTCATTTTTAAGTTAAGAGTGAACCTTAGGCTCTCAAGAAAATCACGAGGTGAATGAGAGAAACTTGTCTTTCTGATGGTCTCTATCAATAGCAAACCCCTCCCTGCCCACCAATTTGATAGTTATTTGCATACATCTTTGCATGCCACATATCCTCTAGTTTTTAAATGCTACCCCCCCCCCCCCCTAATTATCATGATCCCAATTCTACCTTACAAATCCGGCTAGACTAGACTGCTCATGGAGCAGTTGCTTAGAGCCCTGCCGTCTGACTGAAGAATCAAACTCCAGAGATTGAACACCCAGGCGCCCTAGCTTAGGTTGCAGGGCATAGTGTGAGTGTTTTAAATGACAGTTCCACTAACACTCTAGCCAATGGGCAAACTATCTGCTATTGTAATTGTTTCTATTAAATGCTTACATTTGTATCAAGCATATACATTTTAGAAATCTTTCCTCCTCCTCACCTAGCATCTTCATCATCGGTTTATCATAGGATTGGAATTCAGATTTTTAAAAAAGAGAGATTATGTTTGTTTAGAAACCCATGTTCAGTGCATGTACTCTTTGTTTATAATCACATTTTAGGAGAAATTTAAGTTACACTTAAATTTCAGTCTAACTCTAGTTTATTCTTCTAAAATACCAACCCCTTACAGTACATTTTCATTTTGTCTCTAATGTAGTTTAAATGAATTTGTTTTCTAAAAAAGCCATGTGCACTTCATGTTCAGTCTATTCATGAGCCTATACTATGTATTTTATCCAGTAAACCTCAAAACAATTTTTTCCAAAAAAATCACAGATAACCTCTAAAATGCCTTCTTTAAACTGAAGATCAACTTTGTGCTCTTGACCTCACTTTCTTCCACTTTCTCACAGTTATGCTCTGTTAGGTATCTCTCTGTGCCTCCTCAATCTCTCCTTCTGCCCTGCCTCTTGTTCTGCCAGTGAGCCTACACATACCAAACTTACTTGCATCTCCCATTAGTTGTCCAATCTCATTCCTCTTCTCAGGCAAACTTACTGAAAAAGTGTTACACCTTATTCCTCTTGTCTTTGTTTTTGCTTTTCTTTATATACCTTATTTTTTCATTTTCTTTTTTCACCTGTTCACTTTTCAAGTCACTATTTCACATCAGCAAGTACCTTCTGTTGAAACGAAAAGTGCCCAAGTTACCACAGGACTCCTTTTCATTTTCCCTGATTCATCCTCTACATATTTAATATCAAACTCTTTATTTGAAATTGGTGTATGAGCTTGGACTGTACGTAGATCACCGGTCAATAGAGCCGATACTGTTTCCCTAGATTGTTCGACATGGTGGCAGTCTGGGTCTTGGTTTGGCTGCCATGGGGACCGCGCGCCAAGATGTGTATGATTTGCTAAAGACAAACCTGTATCAGGATGATGCTGTGACAGGTAAGCAGTTTTTCTAAAGACAAGTTCTTGGTGTGACTAATCTAACTATAATATTTGCTTTCTTCCTGGATTTTCTAGCCACTTAAAAATCTAATGGATTTCTCTACTGGAAGGAGTGTATTTTGCCCTAGTGGTCAAAATCTTTTGAAAAACATTTTTTATGATTTGTAGACTTCAAAAATGGTGCATTCTCTCTGTATAGCAGACTTGTAAGAATGTGATGTGTGCTTGTATCATAGGAATGTCTATTCCTCAGCAGTAGAGATAAAATATTATTATAACATCCCTTTTGAAATCGCTGTAAGATTTATCAATACATTCTGCCAGAGTTTAAAATGGAAGAAACTATAAATGTATAGATGTGCTTTGCACACATTGTGCTTTGCATCTGATTTGTTGACTATCTCAAGGGAGTGACTATTTTGATAGTTCAGGTTATTGATAGTATTCCTAATAGCATGTGTTTTGTTGACTTGACTCTTACTCTTTATGGTTTCATCTTTATTTGCTAGGAGAAGCAGCTGGTCTAGCCCTAGGTCTCGTTATGTTGGGTTCTAAAAATGCCCAGGCTATTGAGGACATGGTAGGCTACGCACAAGAAACTCAGCATGAGAAGATTCTGCGTGGTCTGGCAGTTGGCATTGCGTTGGTGATGTACGGGAGGATGGAAGAGGCTGACGCTCTCATTGAATCTCTCTGTCGTGATAAGGTGAGATCACACCGTACTCATCCTCCCTTGTGCTCCCTTGCCCTCCACTTGTTCAAGCTTACAGAGAGACTTACTTACCTTCAGTGCATGAGCTTTGCTTCCATCAGAATGTATGTGTACATTTGTTAATAAAACGGCTCACCAGATTCTCAGTCTCATAGAATATCGGAAAGAAATACGCTGATTAGAAGAGGTGAAAGGGATTTGAGGACTTTGAATTTAGCCAAGATTGCAGGTCTACGATTCCCCCTTCAAACAAAGCCCGTCCAGAAAAATTCTTTAGAAAGTTACATATCTTTCTTTTAGAATTAAAATTTTGGAATGATTTTGAAATCATTTAATAAGTAATAAAGTTAACTTCATTGCTTGTGTTTTTTTGCTTTTTCTTGTTTTTCCCTCTGTAAGCTAAAAACAATGCCTGTCTCCATGCATAGTTTGTTGAGGTTTTATTCTCCATTTCTTTTCTTTTCATTATTATTCTGCATTTTTGTTTTTAGTTTGTATTCTCAGTGATCAATTTGTATAGTAGGTAGTCAAGGGTGATAATTGTCGTCTACAATCGGGGAATAAGAAAAAACCATCGCTATTATTTCTAACTAAACTTACTAGTTATTTTGGGGCATTTTCAGATTATATATTTCCTGCCCAGGGCTAGTGTCCAAGAAGTGAGTGAAAAGGAAAACGTGGGTTAAATATGGCATAAGTCAGTTTCTTTGTTGGCAAATTGAAATTGATTGTCATAGATCAGTGGCTATTGGTATTACCTTGAATTTATGCTGCCTAAAAAGGGTGAGCAAGACAATCGTGTTGTATAAGGATACTGAGAGCAGTTATTTCCTCCTATCTTTGAATCTTATACTTCCCCATTTGTTTAAAGTACCTTTCTACTAACCACAAAATAGTTCTTGAATTTATCCTTTCCTACCTAAAATGAACTTTCCTGGCTATGCCTGCACGAGTTGATGTTTGAAATGATAAGTGATGTTTCATACTGAATTCTGTCCTAGGACCCAATTCTTCGGCGGTCTGGAATGTATACCGTAGCCATGGCGTACTGTGGCTCAGGGAACAACAAAGCAATTCGACGCCTGCTCCATGTTGCGGTGAGTACTCTGACTTTTCTTGGGGCTGTGGCTAGAGGGAAGAAACTCAGTCAGTGTGTGGGGGCTGCAGCACTCGTGCCTCATGACTACCAGCAGAGGCCTCAGGCTCACGTTCTCATCCACGGGACACATAAGCCATAGCCGGTCACCAGCTCACTGAGCTTCTCAGGAGCGTGTAGAACAGGAGGACACCAAGTTGCTCCTGAACTACCACGCCACAGGGCATCCTTCTTCTTCAACAGCTTTATTGGCACATAGTCCACACAGCATACAATTCAATAGTTCATTCATAGTAAGGAGAATTGTACTATCTTTATCACAATTTTAGAACACCACCCCCCCATGGTTAAATCACTTTTACAGTGAACTGTACAATTACAATCCATTCTGGTGCTACCCCTCCCAATTCATCATTTGCTATCAAAATCCCCTCTCCCTCCCTCCTTCCCTCCCTATCGCCCACTTTCCACCCCTACATCCCTTATAGACCCTATTTCTGTGTATTCACTCCTGTACTTCACAAACTGGTTGACCCAACAGAAACAATAAAAACAAAACTAAAAGTAGTAAGGATTGAATAATTATATAAAGATAAAAATACAAAATACGAAAGAAAAGACCACCATCAATATTTTAAAAGCCAGGGAAGAAATTTTTGTCATGGAATAAGCAAGAAATACTTGCACCTAGAACAAATTCAGCTTGGGCCAAGAGGGAGGTCAGCTGACCACATAAAAAGTTTGATCCAATATAATCAAGATTGCAGTGATTTCCATCTGATAGGAAGGCAGTTTGAGACCCTTGCCTGTGGTTAGGGGGGATCTGGTAGTGACTTAATCTGATCAGTTACTCTGCAGATGGCTTTGGGCTCCCAGTATCCTCCATAACCTTTACAAACTGGGTGTTCACAATTTAAGCTCTAATACTCTTCCCTTCGTCATACTTGAATTTTGTTATTGTCGTCTTTGGGTCACACCAGCTGGTGGGCTTCTTCCACATGGACTTAGTTGACTCCTCACTTATTTGGCTGTTTGTTTGAATACAAGCCTGTAAGATCCCAGACACTATTCCTATTGATAGCCAGTCACCATCTGCTCTCTTCACTGTACTTTGCTGTAGTCACTGATCATTTCATGAAGGTGAGTATTGAGCAGGGCATGTAATAAGAACTAATTGTTCTTGGATTGGGGCTAGAGTTAAGTGGGAGCCCAGAATCCCATCTGCATGCCCATGTGAGATATGCACAACCCAGGTTTACTTTGGCAGTGATATTATGACAAAATCAAAATCCTATAAGACCAACTATACCAACAACAGCAGCAACCAACCAGCAAACAAAAACAAGCTAAAGGCAGGAAAACAAAAACCCATAGAAATAAAAAGTATGACATTATTAATCACTCCCAATGCCCAGGTTGTTAGTAATTCCTTTTTCCTAGAGGATCATATCTCATAGTCAGTTTATTCCTAAGTTTTCCCTGTTCACTACAGTGGATGGTGTGTTCTGAAAATGTGTATTTTGCTTAAACATAGAGATCAAAGCAGTGGCTAAATTTTCTGTTCAGCTCACAAAAACTATAATCCAGCTGTTGTAGTCTGTAAGATGTACCCCTGAATGTTAAGCCTCACTAAGTTTGACGGTGTTCTAAGCCCTGTTATCCGGACCTTTTCAGATGAGTTTTTCTTATTTGGGAAATGACAACCTAATAAAAGACTAATGCATGAGCACTAATCGTGTCTCATTTCCATGTGAGTGATGAGGGCTTCCCAGATCAACTTGGTCTGTTAGTAGAATGGGTGCCATAATGTAATCATCTGGTGAATTTCCTCTAGGTAAGCGATGTCAATGACGATGTCAGGAGGGCAGCTGTAGAATCCCTTGGGTTCATTCTGTTCAGGTAATAATTTCTAGCTTCAAATTCTATTTGTATTCCATCTCCTTGTACTCAGTAATTATGCAATAGTTCTGGACGTGAGAAGTAGATCTAAGGTCACAATAAAAACATTTAATAGCATTAGTATTGATCATGTGAATTAGAAGCGAACCAAATGAATCTGGGATATGAGGACTGGTTTGAGGAGGAGTAAAATGATTTTATTGTTTATTTGATCATGACACTGCTTATGTATTTAAATTCTTTAATCCAAATACCATATATACTCGTGTATAAGCCGAGTGTTTCAGCACATTTTTGTGGTAAAAGCAGGTGCCTCGGCTGGTAGTCGGAATGGCTTATACTCGAGAATATATGGTGATACATCTTCCAGTATGCTCTTTTCTTGTATATGGGTCATTCAGAGGTCATGTTACTTCTTGCATGTTGTTAATCTGCTGTGCATTCTGACTCGCATATGGCAGAACAAAACGCTGCACCACCCTCACAACCGTGCTCCTGTTGGAACTCACCCTTTCAGCCCATGTGTCCGTTCATTTTTTGGGACCTTTGTTTCTTACGTAGGTCTTGTAATGTTCTTGAAACTCTTCGATGAGACTATAGGTAATAAGCCTTGTTTGCATAAGGAATGGTGAACATTTTTCAGATTACGACAGTTATTTTGGGTTTGTAGTTGAAATGTGCTGTGAGATCTTGTTGGTAGTGTTGTGCCAGCAAGACCCCCAGAATCAGTATGTCTGGGTTGCGTCTTGGCTGAATTACTTAGTAGGCTATGTGTCTTTAGGCAAGCTATTTAACCCGTCTAAGTTTTATTTTTCTCATGTGTAAATGGAAATAATAATAGTGCTTATCTAAGAAGGTTGTGAAGAGTAAGCAAGTTAATATCAAAACCCAAGTGAAGCAAGTTAAAGTACTAGCTTTATTTAGACACTCGATATTATTGTATTTGTGATGAAATTAAGTTCCTGAGAGATAGTCAAATCTCTCCTATCCTTTAATTCCCATTAGAAATTTGCACTACTAAGTTTCCTTAGCATAAAGCTCTGTTGTTGATGCCTTAATTTAATTAATCAAATGTATGTTGAACATTGTGAATAGATTGGTTGATACCCTCTAAATATCCCAGGGTAGACCTCATCCTTTCACTGTAAAATATATTTTCCCAGTATTGATAAGACTGTTGAATAAAACAGTCATGCACACCATATAGCTTGTTGATAGGTTTCTCCCTGTATTTGCTGCCTCCTTTCAGTGAGCTGTTCACCAAGTAGTGCTCTTCACTGCACTTGCGAAGCTTCCTTGTCCACCTTATTTACAAAGACACTGTAGAGTCTGAACTGAAGATGTTTATGGGAGCTTCAGAAAGTTTGTAGAAATTTTTTTATAATCCTTACATTCAATTTTTCTATGAGCTCTTTGAAGCCCTCTCATATTATTTATCCAAATGTCCAAGTGTGGTATCTCTATAATGGGACATTTGATAGGTTGGGAATGATTGTTATTAGGCGCCTTGAGTTAGTTTGAACTTATAGTGACCTGGACAGCAGAATGAAACACCATCCAGTCCCATGCAATCCTCTCAATTGTGTTTGGGTGCATTGTTGCAGCCACTATTTCTCATCAAGGGTCTTCCTCTTTCACAGCCCTTTTACCAAGCGGATGGCCTTTTCCAGGGGCGGGTCTCTCCTGATAACACGTGCAAAGTCCATGAGACAAGCCTCAGCATCCTTGCCACTCAGGAGCGTTCTGGCTGTACTTCTTCCAAGATGGATCTGGTTGTTCTTTTGGAAGTCCATGGTGCTTTCAGTGTTCTTCACTTGCACCCTAACTCAAATGTCTCGATTCTCCTAGGAGATTTTGGTGGCATATTGGGTAGGAATTATAAACCACCAGCTTTTCTGAGGGAGAGAGAGATAAGGCTTCCTACTCTCGTAAAGAGTTAGTCTCCCAAACCCACAGGGGCAGTTCTGCTCTGTCTTACAGGGTCATTGTGAGTCAGCATCTGTTCGATGGCAGCACATGAGTGAATCCCTGGATGCCTTCTGTAAGATCAGACACAGACGTCACAACCCTACGTCTCTCGTCGCTTGACTTTTCTTTTTTCCCTTGGTCAACAAAGTGCTGCTAGCCAGCCTCTTTTTGTATTCTTTTTGTACCTTTCTTGTTTTGTATCTTTTCTCTAAAATTTGTCAACAGTGGTCTCATAAGTATGTGTAGGTAGGTAACTCATTTAATTTAGGGAATGGAATTCAATTCATTTAAGGTAGCTAGGCATAATGTCTCTTCACCTATTTTATACCTTGATCGTGATGGTTTAAAAATCATTCTTCCTCAGAGAACAGATAGAAACAAAATGGAAGTTGAGGTATAATTGGGGTGGGGCTGGGGAGAATCACATAAAAAAGGATTTGTCTTTGCCATCCCAAATTTGGGTTTTATGCTTTGTTTTAGTTTTTCCTTCAGGTGTAACGATAATTTCGTGTGGCAAGAGTCTCTTCCAGACTCTGACTATTTAGCTTCTTCGGAACATTGATGGACGCCTTCAAATGAATGCAGTACTAAGTACTTAGCATGTGGATCTTACCATAACCAAACCTACCCTATTAGAGACTAGAACCTCGATAGGGGGTTGTTTGTTTGTTTGTTTATTGGCATCTAATTATTTTGCCTCTTCTTAGTCAGTGATGCCAGAAACTAATCTTAGACTGAAGCTTTGACTTAGGTAGAATCTCCGAATTTCCAAGGTACACGAAGGAGTTTCAAAAAAGTAAATAGAAAAAATTCATGACCTTTTAATTCCTTTGATGCACACACTTTTGAAGCCCCCTCATGCTATTCCTGGCAGAGGCTGTCACCCTCATGTGAAAAGGTCGCAGGTCAGGACTTGTGCACTAGAACCATGTTCTAGGAGAGGGACCTGCCTTTGAGAGCACAGATGCTCACTTATGCTTAGTTGCTCCACTGCCAACATGTTGCTTTCATTTTCTGGACTAAGTTGCCTGGAAAGGCATAGGTGGAGTTGCCAGTGTCACTCAGCACAAAGTAGAAAAGCTAATGCATAATACTTGAGACCACCCGTCAAGCCTCAGTTTGTTTGCCATTTGTAGAAGAACATGCAAACAAAATATCAAAAGGAAACAGATTAAAAACAGCTACCGTTCATTGACCCGCTGCAATGTATTCATCCTGTTAAGAAAAAATGATGAATCAGGCTCATAGAGTGAAATGTCTCTCCTAATCTAAAACAGCTAGCTAGTCAGTGGCACAACTTCTGATCTAGCTGACTTCCATGCCTACTTCTTTCTCCCATTCTACTTTTCTTCAATATTATAGAACTAGCAGGATTTAGCATGGTATATGTATAATGCATGAATGAATACGAAATTGTTTGCCAGAATGTCAACCAAGTCTTGGGGCAAGCATCGTCAATAGTCCAGAGGAGCAAGGTGGCTACAATAACAGGCAGGCTTGATCTTAGTCTGGGAGATCACTGACTATCTGATTTGAGGCATGGGCCTCACGATTGAGGGCCTATGCTTCTAATATGCACATGATCATTAATACTTTTAAGGGATTAAGATACCTGAGAGTAATTCCATTTGCTCTCCTCCTCCCGTAGTCCCAGCGCTGCAGAGTAGATGCCTGGTATCAGCTGGTAACAGCTCGAGCTGGAGAACATCCTGTATTCTGTGTAATAGCCACTACTGCCTTCCCCACCCTTTCCATCCAGACAACCGAGTGCCCGACTGAAGAAAGGGGCCTCCGTTTAGCCAGACCAAATAGCTTTCTGTTAACCTTCAGATGTGATCATTGTCTCATGGTCTCTGTCCTTTACATTGTCCAGTGCTTGTAAGGTCTGCAGGGAAAGTTGCCTATTTTGTTTTAGTTCAGTCTTAGCAACAGCTTTGCAGTTAATTAAGAAAATAAGATAACTTAAAAAAACACATTTATTAGTATATTTAATTTTATTTGAATACTTTAATATTTAACAGAGTTTGGGCGATTTTCATTTGCAGCTCTATAAAATAAAGTTTTCATATAATTTGTTCAAATAAAGAAAATTTGGTAATCTTAATATGTAACTCTTAATTGTAAAGAGATTTCTTTTTTTACGTTCTTAACGTATTTGCATTTGCATCATCTTGCTGACCATTGTATGATTTAGGAGTAAACAGAGCCAGTTCTACACATAACTGACTTGCTCTTCAGTTTTGTCACCTTCATTTTCGGTGAGAAGTAGTGTATCTAATAGAATGCCTGATGAAGACTGACTGGCTGAACTTCGGAGTCGCATAGGGCTCTGGTAAACAGGATTAGTCCCATTTCGCATTCCATGTTTCATGAAAAACTTGGAGTTTTCTGTCATTGGATTCTGGAAGTAGATCTTGCTGGAGCATTTTCTAAGAGTTTGAATTGATGTTGTGGCCTGGTAATTGCAAGTGATGTATCGTCCAAACGCATCTCGAAATGTCTTGTTGAAGAGGGTGTAGACCAAAGGATTGACCCCGGAGGAAACATAGCCTATCCACACAAATATCTCCAGCAGCTTATTGAGAGTGGCCTGACTGCAAGAGTCACATAAAACTAATGTGATGTTTGTAATAAAAAAGGGACTCCACATGACCAAAAAGAGGAAAAAAACAATCCCTAGCACCTTTGAGGCCCTCTGCTCATTGGAAACGGTTTGCACCGTTTTTTTCCCAGCTGTAGACATCCTTCGTATAAGTAAGTCATTGCTTGAGTGGGACAATGTTTTGTCCTTGCGAGAGCCATCCAACATGGCCACCTTTTCAGGTGACGAGCAAGGTGTTTCTTCCCTCTGGAAAACTGTGGACACAGTCAGCCATGTTAGACGTTGAGGTGGCTTGTTTTTGACCCAGTAAGCTTTCTTCTGTAAAGCACGGATGGTGAGAAAGTAGGTGACGATCATAATTGCCAGAGGCACGAAGAAGGCAGCCAGTGAGCCAAAGAGCATGAAGTTGCTGAAACGGTCCTTTGTCAGTGCACAGGTGATGTTGTTGAGGTTCCCCACATTGACCTCTATACCTTTAATAGGGATTGGAATGGCAATGCCTAAGGAAGAAATAAGAAGTTGAGTGAGTTTTATGATATAGGACTGTTAGATTTCATCCTTTTAGGTTATTTTTGCATGACTTCCTACTGGTTTGGGAATTCTAATTTCTGGTTCCCACTTGCAGAATCTGTCAAAGTATTTAAAAAAGAAGACTTTCCACTTTTTGTAAGGAAATAGGTTATAATTAAACAACAATATTGAGTAGTGGGAGTGAAAAAATTGGTGATTTTAGGATTATCATGAAAACTTTCCTAAAGCTATGTATATGATTGTAGTAGGAAAGACATTTATTTTTCATTACATATTTTAACACTTTTTTGCTGGATCAAAGAAACTTGTATCTAAATATCCAGTTTAATTAATGTGAAGAGAAAGTAGCGTGCATTCTACATAGGGCTGCTAACTGTGAGGCCTGCAATTTGAACCCACCCACAACTCCGGGGAAGAAAGGCTGTCTGCTTCCTTAAATATTGGCGGGCTTAGAAGCCCCATAGATCGTCTCTGTGAGTCGGAAATGACTTGATACCAGTGGGTCTGTTTGTTTGTTTTAAGGTTTTAATGTCAAATACCTGGCCATGTTACTTTTTTACATTTGTGAATGCCCCCTAATCCTTTCGTTTTGACTTCTTAGGGAAACAGTAAGGAGTTCATTGATTCTAGCTAGCTATCTAGCCATATAAAGGTACATGTTATTGAAAAACTTGAGAGCATGTAAATTGCAAATTATATTTCAAGACTTGGCGTTCTTGTAACAGACCGTTGCCATGGATTTCAACAGACAGTGAGGAGTGACCCCTTTGGACCGAGAGCGCTGCTCCTTTAGGTTTCTAGGGCTCTAGTTCTCTCTCCGTTTCCCTTTCCTGGAGTCCCTCTGCAGGGACTCTACTAGATAAGAAAAAAATACATACCTCAGGCTGATTCTCTAATACTTTGCCATAAATTTAAATCATACTTATTGGAAAAATAAGTGGCACAAGTTCAGCCAGAAACCTTCCCTTTTAAAATAGTAAATATTTAAAATAATACTGAATTATGTGATCTTCAGAATTTGTGTCATGTTTTATGAACTCAAAAGAACCCTACATTTGCACAGCTCTTTTTGATAGCTAACAGACTCCTTTTTCTCAAACCCTTTCTAATGAAGACCACTGCTTTTTCTGTAGCTCCAGAAACAGGGTATTACTCACCAAATATGGCCATCTTCTGTTTGTATGTTTTTATATAAAGTTGTATTGGAACACAACCACCCCATTAATGTATTGTCTGTGGCTACTTTTGCTTTACCACAGCAGAATTGAATTATTGCGACTAAAATAATTATAGAAGTGCAAAGCCTAAACTATTTATTATTGTAACCTTTGCAGAAAGGGTTTGCCAATTCCTGCTCTTCACTGTTACTTCCAGGTTATCAGGCGCTGTTCATTCCTCCCTTTTGAAGTCTGTTTAATCTGCTGTCCCACTCTCCTACATCAAGGTCATCTACCAACCTCTAACATGCTTTCCCTCTTCCTCAGTGGGTGCAGCCTTCCTGTCTACTGGTTCCATCATCCCTTCCTGTCTACCTGACTTCACCCCTGGTTGATATTTCTTAGACTGTAGTTTTCTATTCATGAACTTCTGCATTCTGTACTATTGCTGTTGATCTGTTCTGACTCAGCAACTTTGTGTGCAGTGGAGCGAAGCACTTCCCTGCCCTGCATTGTCCTCAGAATTGCTGTGAGGTGTGAGCCCATTATTCAACCACGTGTCTGTCCCTCTCCCAGAAGGTCTTCCTCGTTTTGGCTTACTGTCAACTTTACCAAGAAGACGTCCTTCTCTAGGAGCAATTCTTCCTGAGAACATGTCCAAAGTACTGGAGGCACAGCCTTGCCACCCTTTCTGCTCGGGAGCATTGTGACTACATTTCTTCTTAAGCAGATTTGTTCATTCCTCTGACAGTCCACAGTATAAGCCTTATTCTTGGCCAGCCTCGTGGTCCCGCTTTCACATGCCCAGGAAGTGATTTAAATCACATTGATGCACCTTATCCTTCAAAGTGACATCTTTGTTTTGAACACTTCAGAGAAGTCTTTTGCAGAAAGTTTGCCCTGTATCGTATGTCATTTGATTTCTTCACTGCTGCTGCCATACGCATGAATATGGATTTCTTTCAGTTAATTGGCCAGATAATCATCTTCCAAATTTCCTTGAATAGTTGATTGAGCAATTCCAGCATTGCATCAATTTGTGGAAACATCTCAGTTCCTGGGGCCTTGTTGGTCACCAATGCCTTCAGTGTGACATGGACTACTTCCTTCAATGCCAATGGCTTCTGACCACGTGCCGTTGACCAGTTCTTTTGGGTACAGTGACTGTGTGTTCCTCCTATCTTCTTTTAAACCTTCCCGTGTGTGCCAATAAATATTTTGCCCATAGAATCCTTTCATATTAAAATTTAAGGCTTGAAGTTTTTCGATTCTTAGAACTTGAGAGATACAGAGCATGTTCTTGCTTTTTGGTTTTCAGATTTCAGGTCTTTTCATATTTCATTATAATACTGTACTTTGTTTTTTTTCTCTTCTATTCAGCTCTTTCTTGTTTGCTTTAACTGCCCTACATTCTGATTTTAGTCTTCTCTTTCTTGTCTTTTTAATGACCTTCCACTGATCTTTATATATGAGCGGATACCCCCAAAAAACTAGAAAAAGTTCTGCTTGATGAAGCTTTCTTGGTACACTTCTTGCTAGCCAAGAAGCATTGAGCAACTCTCTCTGAGTTAGTGCAAAGTGGCATCTCTTAGGAAAGTTCTCTTTGGTCACAGTGAATTTTTTCCTAAAAGCAGTTCCACTTGCACCTCGTTTTTATGATGGCCACTTTAAGAGAACAGCGTGAAGCTGTGAAATGTGTTTACTGCTCAGGAAAAATAACGCAGAAACGTTTGATGTTGAACGCAGCTTACAACAGTGCTTTGGGTTTATGAGTGGTTTTCTTGGTGAAATGTTGATTGATGACAAACCTCATTCTGGACGTCTGTCAACTTCTCAAACGGGCGAAAATGTAAACAATTTGTGCACTTGTGCTCACAGACCATTGAAGAGATGGAGAGGTTATCTAGAGTATATTGGAGCTCAGTTCAGCGAATTTTAACAGGTCTGGAAAGGAGAAGGGTTGCTGTGAGATTTGTGCCTCCGGTTCTGACGGGGCAGGAAAAAGAGTCAAGTGGAAGCAGCTCCAGAGCAACTCATAATTTTTTTCCAAGGTGACAAGACGTGGTGCAATTCTTACAGCCCTAGAAGCAAAGATCAGTCAAGCCAGTGGAAGACTCTATCAGTCACCTCGCCCGAAGTGAAATCAAAGATCAAGATGATGCTCATTTGTTTGTTTTGTGAAAGGGATAGTGCATTTGGAGTTGGTTCCACCAGGTCAGACTATGAATCAAACTTTCTAGTTAGAGGCTCTGAAAAGATTGTGTAACTGTGACAAAAAGGCCTGATTTGTGGCAGAGAGGGGACTGGTTTTGCCACCACGACAGTGCACCTGCTCACACAGCCATCTCAGTGCACCCGTTTCTGGCAAAAACAGCATGCCTCTTGTCCTACACACCTGAATCACCTGACCTCGCTCCATGTAACTTCTGTTCATTTCCAAGATAGAAGAGGACATGAAAGGACAGCAATTTGAGGGTATACAAAAGGTGAAGAAAAAATGAGGGAGGTGCTGTCAGCCATCCAGATGAGTTCGAAAAATCTTTCCAAGAATGGAATCGCTGATTTGACAAATATATTGAGTGTAATGGAGAGTACTTTGAAAGTGATAAGGTTCTTTTGTAAAAATATTTAAATACATAGCTTTGGGGTAAATTCTGGAGTTTTTTGGGTACCCTCATGATGTCCTTGATGTAATTCTTCAACTCATTTAATCTTCAGTCATTAGTGCTTGTTGCTGTGCATGCTGTTTTCAGCCACTCCTTCCTCCAAAGTGGGCAGATGATTGCTTCATTGTCTGTTCTCAGTCTGGAAGCTTCGCTGGCACCTCTTCACTGTGGGTGACCCTGCTGACATTTGAAAGACCAGTGACAGCTTTCCAGCATCACAGCAACTCACAAGCTACCACAGCATGACAGAGTCGTAGTAGACAGACAGGTGGTGGTCAAAGGAAGGCCCCCGACAAAAGAGATGGACAGCGTGGCTGCAACAGTGGGCTCAGGCATAGGAGCATTTGTGAGGATGGCACAGGACTCCGCCATGTTTCCTTCTGTTGTGCATAGGGTCGCCGTGGATCAGAACTGACTTAGTCGTACCTAACAAGAATTAACACTGTCATTTCATCAATTCTATTCTTGAGATGTACTCTAAAGGTGGGTGGGATTTACTCGGGGTTGTGATTTTCTTCAGCTTCAACTTGAACTTACATATGAGCAATTGATGGTTTCTTCCTCAGTTGGTGCCTGGCCTTCTTGTGACTAATGACATTGAACTTCCCCATCTTCTCTTTCTACAAATATAATTTATTTGATTCTTGTGTATCCCATCTGGCAAGGTCCACATGTCGTTTATGTTGTTGTCAGAAAAGTTCATTTGCAGTGAGTCAGTCAGCTTTGAAAAATTGTACCCTGGGATCTCCAGAATCATTTCTGTCTCCAAGATCATATTTTCTAATTACAATCCTTCCTCTTTGTTTCCATCTTTCACATTCCATTTACCAGTAATTATCATTCCGGTTGTATGTTTGATCAATTTCAGATTGCAGGATTTCATAAATATCTTCAGTTTTCTCATCTTTGGAATTAGTGATTGGTACATGGATTTGAATAATAGTCGTATTAATTGGTCTTCCTTGTAGGCATATTGGCATTATTCCTATCACTGACAGTGTTCTACTTCAGGATAGATCTTAAAATGTTCTTTTTAAATGATGAATATGAAGCCCTTCTACTTCAGTTTTTCTTCTCCCATAGTAAAACATACGCTGTCTGATTCCAAATGGTCGGACCAGTTTGTGTCAGTTCACGAGTGCCTACAATGTTGATTCTTGTTCTTCCATTTCATTTCTGACTTCTACATTTTATATATTCCAATTACTAGTGGATTGTTGCAGCTGTTTCTTCTGCTCTGAGACCTGAACACTTTGCTCTATCCACATCATTAAATTCACCTGTACTTAGTTAAGGAGGCAGCTCGTCCCCAGCCAGCTTTTGAGCATCTTTCAACCTAAGGATTCATGTTCCAAATCTGTATCTGTATCAGTCAGTGTTCCTATTCCTAAGATTTTTCCTGGCCAATTTTGAAGTTGTTTTAGAAATAGATTACCAGATGGCATCGTGGTTATGCAAGGTCAGCAGTTAGAAACCACCAGCAATTCCTTGAGAGGACTAGGCTTTGGCTACTCTGATGAGGAGTTAGTCTGGTAAACCCATGGGGCAGTCCCACCTTGTCCTGTAGAATCGCTCTCAGTTGGAACCGAGTTGGTGGCAGTACGTGTTGTTTTTCTTTCCTTCCTGCCAGTGCTTTTCAGTCGGGAAACTGCTGAAGAGTCTTTGTTGCTGCTTGCAAATCTCTCCATCCTGAGTAGACTTCTCCCTAACCCTGCTTTCTTCTTAAGCCAGAGTAGTAACTCTCCTTGCTTTTCCCAGCAAAGTTCTCAAAGGGGATTTGACCCTCATATTTCATTTCAGGGTTATAAAAATTTATCTCAGTATCATGCTTCTTTGCTGGTGTTTTTCCTGATTAGAGTGAAGTCTTGTTTTTTCTTGCCCTGTCTTCTTTAGCATTCCATATCTCTAGATTTTTTTTCCTCTTAGATTTTATTTTACTAGAAAAAATTGAATCTGCTTGTGAAACTAATGAGCACGGCAGTTGTTTTTCTAGTGTTATCTTAGAAAAGAAGTGTAAGTTTTTGCTTATGTTCCTTTTTCTTTTTTTTTGGCGGGGGGGCGGGCAGGGTTATACTTCATGCTAAGGAGCTCTATCGTATCATTTATTTTGGATTTTTAGTTATAGGTACCAGGACATAAAAGCAGCTTAGAAGAAATGTGATTTCTTTTTATAAATAATTTCTGAACATCTGTTTAACATGTTTTCTTTGCGTATCCCTTCGAACAAAACTTATTTGAATACTTAAGCAGGCAGTTTACTGTCTTTTAGTTCATATGATTATGGAACTGTAGGCTTCTACATTTACATTTGTGATACCTGCCTATAAAACAGGCGCGGGGGACTTCAAAAAACTCTTGGAAACATTTTCTGTGAGCTTTTAAAAACCCCAGTGGAGGTGCTTTTCGGTAAGCATTGGACTGCTGACCACAAGGTTGGTGGTTCAAGGGGGAAAGATGCCGCCGTCTGTTCCTGATCAGATTCAGTCTCTGAAACGATACAGGGACCCGATGAATCAGAATGGACTGGGTGACTGGCTTTTTGTTCTATACGTATAGCCTTTTGATTTTCATTTTCCTCTTCCTGTTTCTCTTCTGGGCAGTCATTTAAAGTATGTTTCATTTCTTGTACCTCTTAACTGTGGAATTCTCTACCTTCGTGATCTCCTGTTGACAGTTATCAAAACTGCTTTCCTACATCTTAAGACCAAAGCAGACAGATGGCTCAGGGAAGACTGTGGGCAGTGCCCTCTGTGAGGCTGTAGAGTCAGTCTTCTACTCTCACACTTTCTGATGACCCTGGCCTGAGCGCTATATGATAGATTTACTGATACAAGTATTGATCTTTAGCCATAGGTACCAGGACATAAAAGGAGTTTAGAAAAAATGTGATTTAAGGTATGTTTCATTTCTTGTAACTTTAATTCTCGAATTTCATATGATATGTTGTCTACCACAGTAGACTACATGGACCTTGGACAAAGTGTCATAGCCTGGTAGACCTGGTGTCCCAGTAACCGCCAACGCTGTCAGCGTGCGCCCTGACAATTCCTTACATACCTATTGAGATCAGCCACACCACTGCGATCTTGATGAATGCTGTAGCTCGGGAGTTACATTGATTGGCCTGGATTGGCTTTTGAATGGCTATGTAGCGGTCCACAGAGATGGCACAGAGATGCATGATTGACGCAGTGGAGAAGAGAACATCCAAAAATAGCCATGCCGGGCAGAGGCCGAGTGGGAGGGGCCACGTGGGCTCTGAAAAGAACAAAAGCAAAAACATTTTCAGCCCCTTTTCCATTATTTTTATTTTTTAAGTTTTGTTTTGTTTTTAAGCAAAAGGGAAGAAATTTACTGGAGCCCATACGGGAAACCCTAGAGGGGCCCAGCATACCCTTCTGTGTAGGCACGCCCACACAGACTCCCTTGAGCCGAGCCCCAAAGCCCCAGAACTGGCTGGGGTGGGGATATTTTTGTATAATTTTATGACTTCACCTTTACAGGGTATTAGGTTTGGGATAATGGGACAGTAATACTAAATAAAATATTTCTGTAGCTGATACTTGTTTTACCTTTAAATGTGCGTTTGACCGTGCCTCCTCCTCATGGCCCTTTTTCTTTGTAAGCCAGTAACACTTTAGCATAGTTTTTAGCTCATTTGACCTTCCTTTATGATAATTTCATCTGTCATCTTTTTAAAAGTTATACAATATTTGCAACATTGGAACTAAACTTTGCTATTCAGGTTAAACTTATTTTTAAACTGCTGTATATAAAATAAACCCTTTAAATAAAATAAACACTTTGCCACTTTGGAGGAAGCAGTGTAATGTGGTAAAGGAATGTTGGAAGCCTGAGTTTTGGTCTCTTTTTAGCAATAATTAGTAACATGATCTTTGTTGATAACAAACTTTCATTTTGACAAAAATCATACTTGATTTCAAATCTGAAAAGAATGGCTTCGCATTTTCTTGGGAAACAAAGACTTTGTTACATTTTGCCATATCCCATCATTCTCACCAAGCAACAGTAATGCCATAAGCAATTCAGACTGGTTGTTTTTTTTTAATCTCAATTAGACACCATATTTATTTAATAATTTTTAGAGTTCTTAATATTATTTCTTACTAGAAATAATTTTGTTTGTTTGTTTTAAATTTAGGTTGGGGTATGATCCCAAATATTCTACAGGTTTCCAATAAAAATCTATTTTCAAAGGTGTCCACACAGAAAACACACAAACACCCTATCTCTGGTGGCATATTGCTTGTGTGTTCCCTTGCCTGTTGGGCAAGATCGGCAGTTCTAAACCACCATCCTTTCCTTGGGAGCTTTCCGGGGGCTTCCTATTTCTCTGAAACTCACAGGGCAACTCCACCCTGCTCAGAGGGTCGCTGTGAGTCAGCTGGGTGGCAGTGAGAGATGATGTACATGTGCCTTCTGTGGTATGCATGTGCCCACCATATGGTGTTTGCAGTATTGAAAGAAGAAAAATTCACTTCAGGGTTTCCCCTGGAGTATTTCAGTAGACATCTGTTTTATCTCTCTCACACACACACACACACACACACAACACGCACATGCACAGGAAAGTAGCACAGCACGTCTTTGTGTATAGAGACAATGTCTTGCATAGGATGATGATTAGTCCCTATTCCTCTTTGACACCAGGTTTATGGGACACATCATTTCGATGCATTTCCATTTCCTCAATGAAAATTATACAGACTTTTTATGCACATTTATGCTGACTTATCCATTTATAAGACAAAAATATATCCGAATTCATTTTCTTTTCCGCGTTCTAATCTTGAAATTCTCTTGAGTGGTATACCTATATCTCTACAGATGCACTTCAATTTGATACGAACATAAATTGAGTATTAATCCCAGTAAATTGGTTTCATTAAAGAATTTATTGTTTCAGTAATAAATTATAAGCATTCAAAAAGTTCTGAGAAGAAACCCTCAAATGTAAAGACAACATATCAGATTATAATCCCTTACAATATGTTGAACCCAATATTCTCGAATGTTGTACATAAAATATATATTTTGTATAAATAATATAGTATATACTTTCATTTATGTTTTCTACACTTAAAAATTAAGCTTTTAAATGAATGCAGCTTTGTTCGTGTATCAATCTGCCACATGTACATAGAGTTAGTTATATAAGAAATGTCTGTAAACCTAGTGTTAATTTGTATGTCCATTAACAAAAATTGTTTTTCTTTGGTTGCTTTTTGCATGTGTACCTGACCTTGCCATATATAAAGTGGATGAAATGAAGGAAGGACTATGATCTTAGAAACCAAACCCAGTGCCATTGAGTCCATTCTAACTAATAACTACCCCGTAGGACAGAGTCGGACTCTTCATTGGGGTTTCCAACACTGTAGGGTTTCCACGATACTCTGAAGTAAAATGAAAATAGAAAAAAAAAATTGTTTTGAAGAAAATAGTGCTTAGGGGAGATGGAGGCAATACTGTACACACAATTCCCTCGTTACATTTTATTTCAGAGCGTCATGGACCACAAAAAATTACCTTGAGGGCTGAATGTGACCCCCTGTTCTAAGTAAATCACTGTAACCAACCTTTTCCTACCTGTTGAATTGTGGGCGGGAGTAAAGGTGAAGATGATCAATTACAGCTCTGAACTGAAAGGGTCTTTAGAGGTCATATCAGTTTTCCAGATGTGTGAAATTCAAGTATCATTTAATTAAGCCTTTGAATATTGGGTGGGTTTTTTAAAAATCAAAGCTTAAATGTTAATTGAGATTAGTCTTTGAAACGTTGCTCAAGCTAGTCTTCAAATCAGCAAAGATTGGCATCAATTGGGTACTTGTTAGGAATGCAGGCTCTTGGGCCCCCAACCAGGCCTCCTCAGTCAGACTTTGGCTTAAAGAGCTGCACGTGAGCATCTAGGCATGTTCTGCTTGGCAGTCTTAGAAGGTGTACCTAGGTTTACTGAAGCGCGTTCTCTGTAAACACACCCTGACGCCTTGACGAAAGGCTCGCGAGAGGCCTCCTCAGATGCAGCCCGGACCGCATAGAGCTTGTGTTCAGAGAGGAGCTGATCCGCGGGGTTCTCTCAGGGCCACAGCAGTCCACTCAGACTTTTGTGGGGAAAGTTCTGCCACCAACTCAGTGGGAACACAGTGACAAGAACCTCCCAGGATTCAGGGGTTTGCTTGTGAAACTGTGTGCAGCGGTGCTGCATTCTAGATTTCCAGCCGTGGGAATGAAAAAATACTCAAAGCCAGAGCTACAACTAGAGATTATGATCATAGAGTACAGATTTAAAAACGCAAATAGTTAATAGGTTGTATCTTAGGCATTCATTAAGTGCATGTGTACAGTTTTTTAATTGTTTTCATTTAAATTCACTTATTTAGCTATTCTAATTAAGGGTTATACTTTTGAAGGTTATGATGTGGAAAATTATGTCATAAATCTAGTCATTAATTAGTCATAAAGCTAGTAAACATAGCAGAAAGCTACAGTAGAACTATCGTATAAAAAGTGCAAGTCTTTGGGATTAGACTATGATCCTCATACTCCCACTTGCAGGTCAGGGGAAAACCTTGCTCCTGCCAAAGTAATCCAGCTTGTGAAGTGGTGTTAGCCACACTCCCAGCAGAATGGCCTTATTTTATAAACCCCAATGGAGGGAGTGGGGGGGGGTGCAAAAAATAGAAATTACAACCGATGTAAATCAGAGTTCTAGTCAGTCAGTGCCTTTGTATTGCTAACAGTAGAAATACTGAGAAATGTAATACATAGTTTTCTTTAAGAAAGAGATCATGAGGCTGAGGTTAAGGGTTAAAAGAAATGAATCTTTCTGATTGGCCTTTATGATTTTTAGTTTCATGAAGTGCTAGAAAGTAGACTTCTGAAATTAACATAAATGTAACAGACATATGCATTACATTACTAGAAAGTTTTTACATAACACTTTAAAAAGCCTTGTCTAAGGTGAAAAGTTGGATTTTTCCCATTAGTCAAAGAATTTCCCTAGTCCAGACACTTTCATTCTGAAATATTAAGTTGGCAGGCTCAAGGTAAAAACAGTGTTTAAATTTTTAGACTAACTGGGTTAAGCTGATAATGACATTTAAATTTTTACCTATCTTATTGAAATTTTAAATTGATAATTAAGATTTGTTATATTATGCTCAGCTTGCTTCCTTAAGAATTTGAGACACAATTTAACTGGTAACAAAAATTTAAGTAATTTAAAAAGAGGAGCTACAGATTGAAATAAAAAGGAAGAAATAAATGTATATGAGACAGTCCAGGGGAAATCAGTTGTCAGGTACTTGAACTCACTTATAGCTATTCTGGGATTGTTAGGTTTGATCTTTTTATAAAAGCTATGATAGAAGGGTGGAAGCATTTAGATTATACAGCATTTGTTGTCTCACAAAAAGTCTCTGAAAAATAAATCCCATTTTTCTCTCTCCTTCCCTACCCCAGATTAAACGCAGGACTTTAATTTCAATAGGATTTATCTAATGACATTTCTGTAGGTGCCTACAGTATTAATAATATTTGAATATCATAGCAAAATTAGCTGAATATTAGCACAATTGTGTTGTTGTTTAACGTGTTATAAACAATAGTTTTGTTGTATAAGACGTGTGTGTATCAAGCGTATATATGTGTGCTTTGAACTTCTATCATACATAAGGAATGATAGAATTATTATTTCATTATGTAAGTTTCTATTTGTCCCCATGCAAGGTTGAATGTCTTCATAGGTGTGGGCCTGGGTCTGATATCTTCCTCTAAGAAGTCTGGCAATCATCTCGAGAATTCTTTAAAGTACTGGTTGAGTGCTGTTTCATATCATTTAAAATTAAATGTAACTTAATTTTAACAGAAAAATAAAATAAGGGATTCTGCTTTATCCCTAAAGAAAGTTCTGTAGCTCTCTCGTTAAGAAGCGTTATTGAAGATGCTGTGAATGTTGTTTCTGTGTGCTGACTCCAGCTTCCATCTGGAACAACAGAGGGAAAGAGCTGAAGAGTGGACTCTGGGGGCAGTCTTTCTGGGTTCAGATGGTTTCTGCCACTTACTCTAATCCTATGTGTTTATTTATCTCCTATGTGTTCCCTCTAAAAGTGGGGTAATAATAATACCTACTTCATAGAATTGCTTTAAAGATGAGATGCAATCATAAATGGGAGGCTTCTAGAACAATATCTGGGTGACAGACCAGATGTTACCATTGTTGGGTGATAGACACTAGCTACTGGCCTGCTCTCCCCTTCATTCACTCCTGCTCAGAAACAATAAACCGTATTATCATCAATATAGAGCAGAATGCTTGTCTTTCTGCTTGCTGTAGCAAGAGTGTGTGCATCTGGTGGAGCATGAAGTGCCTTCAAGAGCAAAAGAAAAAGGATATGAACCATGTTTAACTCTCTAAAATGCTTATTTTATGACAAATTTCATTAGAATTTAGACAGAGTTGAACAAGTTCTCAGATAGTAATTGATTGTACCCTGTTAAGATGCCCTGGTGATGTGAATTAGGAGTTGGACCAATCACAACAAAATCGGCAGTTCAAACCTGCCAGCTGCTCTGAAGAAGGAAGGGAAGGCTTTCTGCCGCCATTGAGGACGTGCAGCTTCCGAAGCCCACAGGGCCAATTCAACTATACAGGGTCACAGTGTGAGTCTGCACCGTGGAGCTTGGTTTCCGTTTGAAGGACCATGTGCCTCTCAGGTGTTTCTGTTTAGTTTATGGGCCTGTATATTGTTTGGCTCAAAAGTGGTCTCCAGGAACACCGTTAGTTTCAGACCAGAAGAATATTTTAGGGGCTTTCATAATCTTGGGGGTTCCTCTAGCCTCTGTCTTATCATTAAATTTACTTTTTTTAGTGCATTATATGCTTTGCTTCCATTGTTTCTGGGACCCAGTCAGTGTTGGTAGCTGGACACCATCTAGTTCTTCCGGTCTTTGGGTCACCTAAGTTTTTTTAAATCTTACGTTGTGAAACCAGGAGCTGTAAGGATTGCCTCCTGTGCTGATAAATGCGAGGGGCAGTCACTCACTTGAAAGTCTGTGCTGTCTGTAGGCTAGACTGGAAAATGTGCAAGAGTATAGCCGAGAGATAAGCGCCCACGGCACACGGAATCCAGGAACAGGAATGGAGTGGCAATACTCGAAGGGTAGGAAGAAGGTTGGGAGAGGAGTGGGGGAAAGGGGAACCAATTGCGATGATCAACACATAATCACACACACCCTCTCCAGGGAGCGCGAACAACAGAAATTGGTGGGGGGGGGGGGGCAGCGGTGAAACAGCAGTCAGTGTAAGATATGAAAATGATCATTTATAATTTATCATGGGGTCACAAGGGTGGGAATGGGGAGGGAAGGAGAAAAGAGGAACTTGATACCAAGGGCTCAGTAGAAAGTATCTAGAAAATAATGATGGCAAGATGTGCAAATGTGTGGATACAACTGATGTATGCATTGTTATAAGAGCTGTAAGAGCCCCAATAAAATGATCTTTAAATAAAAGAAAAAAGTCTGTGCTGTGCCAGAATCATAATTTTTGTAAAATAAGAATTCATATAATACAAAGCAAAACCCCTATTGGTGAGTCCATTCTGACCCTCTAGGACAAGGTAGAACTGGGTTTCGGAGACTTTAAATCTTTTCAGGAACTGACCGCTTCAACTTTCCTCCTCAATCAACTGGTGAGTTTGAATTACTGACCTTCACATTTTTATAAATGAAAGTTCATGTAGTATCGGGTGAACTATTATAGGTCAATGATTAAACAAAATACCCTGTATCATAAAGGCATTCTGTGTTTCACTTGAAAACTTAGTTTTATTAATAAATGAATAAAGCGTCTGTGTTATTTTCATTGCATTTCTTTTCATGTAACTACTGTTTGTGGTTTGTGTGATGAGGCAGTCTAAGAACAGCACCTCCTGCTCTTGAAGCCCATCCGAGGCGTCCCTCACTTAGGCGTCCTGCAACCACTGCTCACTCCCTTAAGGAGTTAGTCTCAGAAACCTCCTCGGTGCGTCTGTAGGGTTGCTATGAGTCGGACTCGACTCGAGACAGTAAGTTTGGTTTTTAGTTTGGTGGCATGGTGTGTGGCAAGTTGAGCTGCTACGCCTTAATATTAATCCATGTGTGAGAGGCTGTAAAAAAATCTTAGTATATGCAGTCAGACCCATATTTATAATGCATACAATTTCCAATTTAAGAATGCAACTGTTGAAGCTTTTTAGAAGGCAGCATAGACTGTCCTTTAAACTTTCTTATGAAATAATTTTAAAAATAAATTCCCAGATTCATTTGTTAAAAATTTTCCCAGCATTAGAGCTTAATGACTGGTATTAAAAGTGTTTGGGGCTGTGAAGAATTTTATTTTTTAATTAAATATGAACAAATCTGTAGAATTATAAAATGCTATTGGCAAACACCGGCCCATCTGCTCCGTGCCGGGCACAGAGTTAACAGGGACCCAGCCACCACATGCCCTTCTCCCAGGGGCCACCAGGGCCTATGAGCCAAAGACCTGTCTCAGCGCTGTGTCCTTCCACCTGCCCCCAGATAAATGCCTCTGATTACCCTCCCCAAAAAAATGCTATTGGAAAGATAAATATCTAGGATAGCATATAAGTATGTAGGCTATAGATGTCAAGACATTACCATATATTTATATTAAAATATGTTGGATTTTCTGCTTTTATTGCTAAAAAAAAAAAAAGATTTGTGGCACCAAAATTAAGATTCCTTGTTTCTTTAGCAAGTATTTAGTATTTCATTGACTCGTGCATTCTAAAGTTAAAACTGACTTTGTACATAACTTGTTCAGTCTCATGTAATGTAACATTAAGTTTTATGGTAGTAAAAGAAGAGTATTAAAGTTTGATAAGAGGGCTTTACACTTGAAGCTGTTGTGATATGTAAAGATAAGTGCTTGGATTCTTAAATTACACACCTATATGATCTTTACCAAATGTGCATACATATTTCTACAGACTCTTCCTTTATTTCTTTTTAATTTGGTTCAGAATTTAGAGTAAGATCTCTTCTTTATTTCCATGGCTAACACTACATATCATAGAAAGAGAGCAGTGGTGCATAGAGATTCTAAGGAAAGCAGTGGAACTTTACTTTTGTTGTTTGTCCTGTCATAGAATTGTCTGGATTTCCTCTAACAAGTGGAAAATTCAAACCAGTCACCATCTGATAGCACTGAAGTTAGAGGACTCGCTATCTTTACTTAAAAATATATCGTTTTAAGTTTGGGTGTAACGGTTTGAACAGTAGTTTCTTTGTATCTACTGGTAAGCATTCTAATCGAGTAAGTTTTATTTCACTTGTAGTATCTCTGTTGCTACAAATTGCTTTTCATAAGCAGTTAAAGACTTGAAAATGAGTTCTCAAGGGTTCTGAAGGTCTGAGGGCCCTCTGAATATTTGTCTTTCTTAAGAGTTTATAGCTAGAGGTGATTATGCAGGAATCAGAAACTGTTTGTTTTAATGTCATTATCTTTTTATTATACCTAAAATTCCAATGTCAAACAATGCGCTTTTGTGTCTCAAATAAATCAGCATTTTGTGCACTTATGAATTTAGAGGGCTGATTCCTTGTCCGTACCTCAGCAACACAGATGGTCAGGCAGCATGCAAATTAAACAGGGGTCATTTCTCGGGATGCTCCGAGCCAGACCATTTCCTTCAGGAACTAACATAATTTTTCTTCATATTTGTAGGACTGTGTTCAAGTCTAAAAGTATATAAATTATAAAGAGATGTGACAAGACCTTTAGAACAGTTTCGGTTTAAATAGATCTATTTCAGATACCTCATCTTTAATAATTAACACAACATATACCCCAGATAAGTATTTTTCAAGAAAAAAAGATACTTATTGATATTGGTGAAAGGTTCAAATGTAGATCTATATTTCACTATAATTATTAACTTGGTTGACATTTTTTTACTGATTTTGTTCGGTGATTGGTGAGAGTAAAATTATTTTCAATAAATTATTTTTCTTTTAAAGTCGATTATCATAGAAAATTATGAAAACTAAGGGACTGTTTACTTACTAAAGTTTTAAATCACCCATCTTTTATTCAAGGAAAGTGGAGATTAAATGGGTGGCTAGTTCTTGTAATCCCCTGGTTTCCTAGCAGGAACAAAATGAAATACTCACCAAACATGATTGTCAAGAGAGCAATGGGCATCACGAACAATCCAACCAGCAGGTCAGCCACCGCCAGGGACATGAGGAAGTAATTGGTAGCACACTGCAGCTTTTTCTCCAGCGAGACAGCCAGAATGACCAGGATGTTTCCTCCGATTGTGGGTGCGATCACTGAGAGAATCAGAAGCGCTGCCCAGCGCAGTTTGCTTCCCTGACCCTCAGCCGTCTGTCTCATCCCTGCTGCTACAGGTTCTGTCTGGAATCCAGACTGGTTGGGGGAGATTAAATCCTCGAATGCACTCTGCAAAATGCGCTCGGGACTCATGCTTTGTTCAGACATTCTATAAGAGAAAGCCAGGGGCTGTTTTCCTGTGTTTGATGGGATTCCAAACAATGGCCAGCATGGTCAGTGACTGGACTGGTCATCTGCTTTTTTTTAAGCCACTGCACCCTTGCCAAACACTCGAAGCGCAAGTTGACTCCTTCCTTTAAAAAGATTTCAGGTCCTCACGAAGGAGCGCGTGCATGCATCTGTCCACGCCTGTGGTAGTGATGCTGTAGTGATGCAGTCTTGGGAAGTCTTAGTGAAGAAACAGAAGGCTGTGAAAAATAGGAAATTTTCAGTTTGGGGGTTTCGTTTTGTTTTTAGTAGCAGTCATCATTTTAACTCGAATGCCAGAGATTACCCCCTAGATTAAAAATACTTATTTTCAAAGAGCAATAAAGACACTTAAACTAAGCTATCCCCTCTCAAAAGGTCTTTGTGCATTTGTGACAAATGCATTCAGTTCCCGCAAGAAAAAACCAAAACAAAACAGCGTGTTCCAAACTAATGTGCTTTGTTTAATGAGACCAGAAATGTTTTTCAGTGGCTATAATAAAAATGGAGGAGTTTCTTGACCCTTGAATGCATTTTTACCTTAGAAAATGTTTAGAAAAGCCAAAGCATTAAAAAGCTTACTTTTCATGACCATCTGTATAGAACTTTTCATACACTCTAGCCTCTTGCCTAGAACGTCCTAAAACAAAAACAAAGCAAAAAACTTCCAGATAAGAAAGAATACTTGCTTTCTTTGGATTTTGTATGATCAAGTTTGTGTTCATACTTGTATACTTAATAACTGTTGTTTTTTTAATAAATTATAAATTTTATAAATAATTTTTGAATACAAAATTATTTAATACAAACTACTAGAAATCCAAATCATAGTTTTCAGCCACGGAGGTTATTTCATCTTTTAGACTATGCTTCTTACCAGATATTGCCTAGATTTAGCCCTTTATGCCAGATGAGATTCATTTCTTTTCTCTGTTTGTTTTACTTAGTTAACCTTCCGAGTTCTCCTGGGAAGGGAAAGAAGCTAAGAGGAAGGGTTAGCTATTTATTCATAATGTTTTACAAATCTTATATTTTAAATTTCCCTTTTGGAATTAGTAAATTTTCATTTTGGTTCTTAAACTACCAAATAGAAATGAAAAATTATGCTAGCAAAGTTTTTGGGGAAAACAAAAAACTATAGGCAAACTCTGTTTGATAAATGCTTACCTCTTATTATTAGTCTGTTATTTCCCCAAGCGTGTCGTCCTATCTGTCCTGTAGACCTCTTGCTGCTGTGACCGAGTCCTCCTCCCATTGACTTTACTCTGAGCTTCCAGGGCAGGGCTTGAAAGCAGTGAAACAAATGTGTTCTATAGCTGTACGCTTGCCAAGGGCTTATTTCATTTCCTCTCTGATGCGCTCAGTTTGTAAAACTCTATGACTCTTGAAGTTACAATCTTACGCGCTCTCTTTGATAGATAGGGGGCTATAATAAAGCCTGTCTTTTTAGCTGGTTTATGTTTGGGATTAATTCTGAGCTATTTTGTCATTTGAGAAAAATATAAGAAATATTCTAGAGCTTGATTCTACCCTATTGACCTTTCTAGTGATTTCTACAACAGTTCTGATCTGTAGCAATGAAAAAGAGTCTCCTCTAGTTCTTTTACCTTTGCTGTGGAACACAATTAATTTGCTCAGTTTACATCCTTATTTAGAAGAAGAACACAGAAAGGTCTGAATACTGTATGTGTGTGTGTGCATTTTAGCATGAACTTCTTCATTCTTTTAACAGATGACCTCCGAATTTGGGAGTTCTTTAGTTGTCGTTTTTGCCAAAAAATTCACTTTTAAGGAATATATTATGTATGTAAAAACTGTATGTTTCTGCCTTAATTCAGAACATTGAGTACAAATCTTAGCAGCTGAACTAAGTTCTCTCTCAACTATAAGACTATCTTAATATTAAGACTAAAGTCTCAAGTGTTCCTTCTTAAAGAATTATTGTATCATGTCAGATTTTTTAACTCTTTTTTAATCATTTTATTAGGGGCTCATACAACTCATCACAATCCATACATACATCAATTGAGTAAAGCACATTTGTATATTCATTGCCCTCATCATTTCTCAAAACATCCGCTTCTCCACCTAAACCCCTGGCATCAGCTCCTCATTTTGTCCCTCCCTCCCTGCTGCCCCCTCCCTCATGAACCCTAGATAATTTATAAATTATTATTTTGTCATATCTTACCCTGTCCGACGTCTCCCTTCACCCACTTTTCTGTTGTCCGTCTCCCAGGGAGGAGGTCGCATGTAGATACTTGTAATTGGTTCCCCCTTTCCAACATATCAGATTTTTTTTTTACTTAATTCTATATCTTGATGGCATTTGTTTCAAATATATAACCTTTAACTTGCATCGAAAGTTATTGGAAAATATTTGGGGTTTTGTCTGCCTGCGCGCATGCACGTGTGTGTGTTTCCCTCATTTGTGTGAAATGTCTATAACCTCGCTCTGGAGATGGTGCAGAGCCAGGCCTCAGACCGTTTCAACTCGGTTCTTGCAAGCTCTGTAGGAATGCACACGGTCACTCCAGACCCAGGCCCGCTGGAGGCTTACAGTGCTTGCTTGTTTTTGAGATGAACTCCTTTGTCACTGAAGACTCAAGTCCATTTCAATTTTACTTTTCCTCCTCTTTTTTTTTTCAGCCACTCAGACCACTATTTAGGTTGGAGAGATGAGATTTGTTTTGTTTTGTTTTAAAGAAACATACTATATGTTTACATAGCCTGTTCAAGAAATGAAATCAACAATAGCCTGGTTAAACCCTCCATAGATGTGGTTCTATTTCTCCCTCACTTCTTCCTCCCTCCCTCCCTCCCTCCTCCATGACCTATCCCTAATCTCCCTGTTCTCACCTCTGCCCCGGCCCCTGATAGTTATCAAAGTCTTGTCTGTTGGTGTATAAACCATGTTCCTTTTTCTTTGTTTTTCCTTATAACAATAATGTTAAATATTTATCCTGTAAGATTGACTGAATTTGCTAAGCATAGTGTTCTCTAGCTTTGTCCGTGTCTTGCAGTGTTTAACAGAGTTGTCATTTTTTATTGGTGCATAATACTCCATGGTAGGAATGTACCAAAGCTTATTTATGCATTCCTCTGTAGTTGAAGGTTTGGGTTGTGTCATGTTTTTGCTGTTACGGATACGACTGCAATAAATGTAGGAGTGTGTATATCTGTTTATGTTGTGCCCTTGATTTCTTTAGGATATAAGCTCAGTAGAGAGATTATTAAATCAAAAGGTACTTATAATTGCTTTTTTTTTTTTTGAGGAAGTGCCATACTGCTTTCCATAAGGGCTTTGCAATTCTACCGTCCCATTAGCAATGTACGAGGGTTCCTATCTCTCAACATCCTCTTCAGCATTTATTATTGTCTGTTTTATTAAATTTTGTCAAAAGTGTTAGTGTGAGATGATGGCTCATTATTTTAATTTGTGTTTCTCTTATTGTTAATGAAAGAAAACATTTCTATATATGGTTGTTTGGCCACCTAGATGTTGTTTTTGGTAAATTATTCATGTCTGGTGCCCATTTTTTATTGGGTTATTTGTATTTTTCATGTTAAGATGTTATAGTCCTATAGTTGGAGATTAGCCCTTTATGTGATGTATTATTACTGATTTTTTTCCCCAATCTGTGGGTTCTCTATTGAATCTTTGGTTCTATTCTACTGAACAGCTGAACTTTTTGTTTGTTTTATACCTAAGATTTTAGGCAGAATTTGCTGCCCTTTTTTTCCCCCTTAAAAATCATGACTTACGAACAATACAATCCATTGCATTTACTAAGGATTCTTGATTGAAAAATGACATAGTTATTCAGAACTATTAAGTCTATTTCAATATGCCAGAATTTCTATTCTGGAATATGGAGATATTAACAAATAGGTCTTTGTTTTGATCACAACTTGAGTTTTGTGCTTTGCAGGCAGGAAGGGGTCTGTAAAACAAATAATGATTGATTTAAATTTCAGTGAAAAGACTTGTGTGAAATAAGTCATCTTTGGTTTGTGGTTTTCTATCATTTCCTAAAATGGATTATAAAAATACCAATCTTATTTTAATGGCTTATTAATTCTAACCTTTTTGCCTATATTCAATCACTTTTTTTATTTAAAGAATTAGTAAAATTAATTCTTAAAAAAGTATTGGATTTATTTTCTTTTAATTCTTGGATTTTTTTTCCTTTTAATTGGTTTAATGGCTAAGGAAGCATAACTAGCAGGAGCAACAACCATTTATTTGGCAGCCACAAGGTACTGGAAACAGAGCCAAGAATTGGAAGGAACGCAAAATAGTGAATGGGAATGAGTGCATGAATGGGTGGTAGGTGAGTCTCTGAGTTGGCAAATATCTAAACCTTATGCAGGTCATGTCAAAGACAGTCTGACATCCCTACTCCGTGTCTTTCAACACACAAATGCACAGTCTCGCCTTCTTCCCCCAACTGTCATGAAAATAACATTTATCCATGGTGGTAATCTAAGTAGTAGAAAAGGCTATCCAGTGATACATTAACTTTGGGGACAATGTTAGCAAGCATGTTTGACTGTCTACTGTAAACTAAAAAGTAGACAAGCATTTTGTTAATAACAATGTCCGCTGAAAACAAAAAGGCAGGAATTAAAAAGTATAGCAGCCTGGGTTTTCCTGTAATAGAGGCTGTAGCTGTAATCCTTCCACACTGTATTCATTGAAAGCTTGCTCATGCTGTATTCATCTACGTTTTAGATGACAGGAAAATGTGAAGTGCGGGGTCTTTGTTTGAAAGACATGTGTGAACCTTTGGTTCTTTGTGGGGCACAGGGCAGGCTGTCATGCCCAGGAGCTTCTAGTTGTGTAAAATACTTCATTTCCCGAAACTTCCCATCAATTACCTAATTAGTCGTATAGGCTTTATTTGATCTGAGGTGCCTTTTAGGTTTATTGAATAGATTCTGGTTTTTGACAATCTAGCCTTTTTTGCGGAATTTCCGAGTGGTGTGAACTGTTCGTGCGCTCAGCTAAAATCCCAAATGTAGGAGGTTTGAGTCCACCCAGCGCCACCCTGGAAGAAAGATTGATTGACTTAACTTCTGGAATATCAGCCGTGGAAGATCCTACTTATCTGTAGGTACTCCGACAGTGGGTCAACATGAGTCAGAATAGGCCCATTGGCCACTGGTAAGCTTACAAATCTGGTAAGCTAGCTGAAATGTCAACTGGGGATATTGTTTACCTCTCAATTATGATGTCTATCAGATACTAGTCATTCAGTAAGAAATTAAAAATTATGCAGATTTTGTCCATTACATACTGATTTATTTGCAAAATACGAGGGGTACCTCCCAAAATCTGGATGCGATGTGAGGAGGATAGTGCATGTGGGGTTCATTTCACCAGGTCAGACTGTTAATCTGAAAACATCGTCACAGTGTGCGACAAGAAAAGGCCTGATTTGTGGGAGATGGAACGGTTTTGCCACCACCACAATGCACCTGGCTCATGCAGCCATCTCAGTGCGCCAGTTTTTGGCAAAACAGCATGTCTCTTGCCCCACGCACATTACTCCCCTGAGCTCACTCCATTCATATTCTTTTTGTTTCCGCCGATCAGCTATTCTTCCGATTTTAACACTTCCACTGAGCTAGCCAGAGAATGAAAAGTTGAGAAATATTTGAGCTACCAGGGGGAGCCTATTGAAATAACCTAGTTTTAAATCTAACAAATTATAATTTGATTATCAATAACTTGTTTGCATCTCATAAGATTGTGTACACGAAAGCTGAAAATGTTTATCTTCCTCATACTCAATTAATATGAAGAGGGTACCTCCAAAAAGGTTTGTTTTCAAAATTCTGTATTTAAATATTTTTCAAAACAACCTTAATCACCTTCAAAGTCCTCTCCCTTATACTGAATACATTTGTCAAACCTGCGATTCCATTCCTGGAACTGTGTTTCAAACTCATCTGTTTGGATGGCTGAGAGCGCCTCCCTCGTTTCCTCGACACACATGGAATCCGTGCCTTGTGTTTGCAGTCCCTCCACTAGAACGTCTTTCTCAGCACGCTCAGGTTTCTCACTCAAGACAAAGCCTTTCCTTAGTCTTCAAGTGACCGTGATCTTTTTCCACCCTCCACCAGACTTCTTTAAGTAATTACCTATCTTTTCTTACCACACACAGTTTGTCATCCCTTTTTTAAAAATCATTTTATTAGGGGCTCATGCAACTCTTATCACAAGCATACGTACATCAATTGTGTAAAGCACATCTGTACATTCATTGCCCTCATCATTCTCAAAACATGTGCTCTCTACTTAAGCCCCTGGCATCAGGTCCTCTTTTTTTCTCCCTCCTCCCCACTCCCCCCTCCTTCATGAACCCTTGATAATTTACAAATTATTATTTTATCATATCTTGCCCTGTCCGACGTCTCCCTTCACCCACTTTTCTGTTGTCTGTCCACCAGGGAGGAGGTTACATGTAGATCCTTATAATCGGTTCCCACTTTCCATCCCACCCTACCTATTCCCTCCTAGTATCACAACTCCCACCACTGGTTCTGAAGGGATCATCCGCCCTGGATTCCCTGTGTTTTCTAGCTCGATTTATAAGGTAGAATTCGGATAATGATAGTGGGGGGGGGGGGAGGCGGGAAGCATTTAGGAACTAGAGTAAAGTTGTGTTTTTCATTGGCGCTACATTCAACCTTGACTAACTTGTCTCCTCCCCTAGACCCCTCTGCAAGGGGATCTCCAGTGGCCGACAAATGGGCTTTGGGTCTCCACTCTGCGCTCTCCCCTTCATTCACTACCTGATCCCTTCGACACCTCTTGATCGCAGAGGCTGGTGTGCTTCTTCCATGTGGGCTTTGTTGCTTCTGAGCTAGATGGCCCCTGTTTACCTTCAATCCTTTATGACCCCAGATGCTATACCTTTTGATAGCCAGACACCATCAGCTTTCTTCGCCACATTTGCTTATGTATCCGTTTGTCCTCAGCGATCGTATCATGGAGGTGTGCACCCAATGATATGATTTTTTGTTCTTTGATGCCTGATAACTGATCCCTTCGGCACCTCGTGATCACACAGGCTTATATGATCTTCCATGTGGGCTTTGTTGCTTCTGAGCTAGATGACCACTTGTTTACCAGTTTGTCATCCTTATAATCAGGATTTTGTTCCCAGTATTCTACTAAAAAAAAAAACTCTTGGAAAATCAGTGATTCACACTCTTCTTGATTTGGGGGAATGTCCAACATTGACTCAGCATTTATCCTTAAAACTTTGTCTACACCTGGGTTTAGAGCTGCCCTTTCTGGTTCTTTGTCTTATAGAATCTTTCCGAACCCTATAACATCCCTTAATATATAGATTCCCTCTGGGTCTCCCCTCAGTTAACCTCGTCTTCTTAATATTCTTCCCCCATGCATTTTTATCAACTTGAGAAAGGACTTAAAACTCAATATCTAGCCAGTGGCTATGAGCCTCTGGTTGATGAAATGGGACAAGCAACCTACTCAAGGATAAAAGCCTCACTCCATTTCTCTGAGGGTTAGTTTCTACCTCTCGTAGCTCTGTATGAAGAAGGTAGGGAGAGAGTATTGGCTGGGCCTCACCCTCCAAAAGGAAGTTGGAGACTAGGGACGAGTCAAGGGAAGACTAGGAACCAAATGCAGGTTAGGACAAAAAGCAGATTCCATTGTGAAGCCCATTCAACTGGACTGGGCTTTGGAGTTTAAAAGGGTCATATCGTGGTAGTCTTGGAGAACGAAACTAAGTTGACTTTGGGGGAGTCACTTAATCACAAAGCACAGAAGGGAGCCGTTTGAGCAGAGAGGTAAGACTGAATAAGGTGGCATTACTGATATTGTAGAGGTGTATTTATGTCATGCTGTGGTTCCCTTGGCACCGAGGTAAGTGTTCTCTGTCAGCCCTGTGGAAGGGCAGAAGAATCTAGAAGAGAGGAAAGCAACTCTTTGTCAAGAACAAGAAAACAAGTTTTGTTGGTAAATGACAGTGTGTCCTGTATTACACTTGATGATCCTAAGGGACCAGATCCCTGCCAGGTGGGGATGCTGAGCCTGCCAAGCTGGTGATCACTGGATTCATTCAAACACTTCTTTAACTGTTAGGTTAATTCAGCTTTATGAGAAACCAAGTACACATGTAACCATAAAAATCAATGAAGAAGCAATAAAGTCTTCAACAAACCACAACAAGTTGGTGGCAGCCCACTCACATTTGAAGACTTCTTGATTTGCTGATACGGAATAGACAAAAGACATTGAAAATACAGTCATTCTTTGAATAAAATTCAAAATGGTACACATGGAATCTTTGGGAAAATTTTTTTCAAATGTTAGAGATTTCTGTTGGTGTAGAAATGCAATCTGATATTTGAGTCTTGTTCCTTAGTATGTGAAGTAGTGGTTTCTTAGTTTACAGTTTATTGATCTACTTCTTACTCACCTTTTGAGATTGCTCCTCTCTTAGCAACACCTAAAACAAACTAATGTGCTGGAAAATATACCAAGTTAGGAAATTAACTTTCAAGTTGTAAATCAGAGAAACTTGTCTAAAACTGGACTGTTGTTTGTGTTTTTGAAGTCTAGGAAGAGAAAAGGAGAGCTAAGTTACTAAGATTTAAATTAGACTGTTTTAATTAATTAAGGTGTAGGTCAGACTCTGGGAGCGTGGCTTTTATTCTTTCCTCGTCATGTATACGTTCAGCAAATGTTCAAAGGGAATAGGGAACAGCTGCACATGAGCAGTCCTTTAGGGGCTGAGGTTCCGTGGGCAAATGGGCTTAGGAAATGAACTCTCCTTCTTTCTTTAGTTCCTTCCCTGAAAGTGAGTATTTTATGCATCTCTCGTATATTATGATTAATATTAAATGTTTTAAACCTTATCCCTTATTTAATTAGTAATAGCATTCTTTTTTTAATTAGAAACTTTATAAACTAGCAATAAAAAATTAAAAATTGCTAAAATTACAATTACAGAGTTGCTAGAATCCTCACATATAGCTTCATTGGTGAAAATAAATGTAGCTAGCTAATTTGTAATTGTCTGTTTAAATATACTTTTAAGTTCAATCTAACAGATTAGCTGAGTTATAGGTGGCACATTCAGTACAAACATAATGATTCCCAAAGTACTGATTTCCTTGCTTCCTACCATTACCCCCATTCACCCCTCAACAAAGCAAAATCTACTGTTTTGATTTTTCCTTTAGTCCATTTCTTGACATTTATTTTTCTAAATTTGTTCATAAAGATATCGAGATGAATTTTTATTATTACCAAGCAGAGATTAGTCATTTATATACTTTGTTATAAATGCTTGTCCAGGTAGATTGTAACAAACTGCTGGTGGTTCCCTGCTTTTAACACATGTTTGAGTTACGATGACCGTGGTTTGGTTGGCTGGTTGGTTTTGGTGCGGGGAGTGGGGTGCCAGTTGGTGCATCTTACCTATGACCTACATAAGTGTTACAGTACCTAATTTAATGATGTTTTCATACCCAGAGATTCACTCACAGATAGTCAAAGATCAGGTTTTAAAATATTGCTGATAATAAGAGTCAATAATGAAGTATTCAACTTACATCCAAACCAACTGAAATTTTGCTGTGTTGTGTTGTCAAAGAAGAAACCTTGCAAAGTAATTTTTATGCAAAAGAGTTTTAAGATTTAGAAAGTTTTAAGATTTAGAAATTTTGCTGTGTTGTGTTGTCAAAGAGGAAACCTTGCACAGTAATTTTTATGCAAAAGAGTTTTAAGATTTAGAAAGTTATCTGAAGTAGCTGAAAAAAAGCCTAATGGACTTATTGAAGTTTTGAATGATTTTACCGTATAAATTCTACGTTTTGTAAGTTCTTGTGAGTTCCTGCTTACGCCAGAGCACGTGATTTCTCTCCTCCCTCCTTTTTTTCTACTGAACTACCCACAGGATAGCTTCCTGGTTGTGTCTCTAAGGGTAGTGACCATGTGTGGGCCTCTGCTTCCTCGAGAGCCCTTGAGTGGTGCCGACGGCACACTCAGCTGGGAACCACGTCTCAAGAATGATTCCTCCTCCATTGAGTACTGCGAGGAATGCAGCACCAGCCATCTCATCAACGTAATGATGATTAAATGTGGCCGTGGTTTGTTTGCACTGTTGTGTTAGGACATATTTTTCAGGGCTGTACTCATAGTGACCTGTGCTGCCCAAGTTTGCACCATCCTCTGTCAACTCAACATTTGAATTACTGTGTGCTTTAAAACTATAGGCGATGATTCCTTTCTGAGTGATTAGGCTACCAGCTGGCTAAACAGGCAGGTTTATTTAGACCTTAGAGATCACTCTGTAGAGATATGTAGATAGGACCTTTATTCCTTCTCATAACTTCTTGTGTTCCATTGGATGGTTTATTTAATTAGCTCCCTGTTGTCGACATTTCGATCATTTCCATCTTTACTACTACAGAGTCCCGTAATAAATAGCAAGTTGTCCCTAATTCTTGTGTGTTTTGCCACTATCTCTGAGAGAGAGATTCGTAGAACTGGGATTGCTGGGTCAAAGGATAAATGTGTATAGAATTTTACACAGATACTGCCAAATTGTCTCATTTGGAGTTGCACCATTTTGCATTCCCACCAGCAGTGTAAAATAAAAGCTAAGCGTGTTGCCTTTTGTCACAGAGTGGAGGGTTTTCTTGCCTGTACTCTTTATGGAAGCTGGCTACTACGCCTTCCTTCTGTGAGCAATGTAAACCAAATTACCTTCAGTCCATTCTAACTCATTGTAATCTTAGGATAGAGTAGAACTGCCCCACAGAGTTCAATGTTAGTAATCTTTACAGAAAGGAACCCTGAAGGTAAAATAGGCTGTGTACTGGCTGCTGATCACAAGATCAGTGATTCAAACCCCCCGGCTGCTCCTCAGGAAAATGTTGAGACCGCTTGGTCCTGTAAAGATACATAGTCTTGGAAACCTGGGGCGCAGTTCTAACCTATCTTGTAGGCTTGCTATGAGTTGGATTTTTCCTAGGTTTGAATCACCAAACTCTGTACCCATCATGCATCCAAGGGCTCCTGAGCAATGTAGACCCAAGCCCTACTGCCATTGAGTCTGTTCTGACTCACAGGGACCCTGGAAGAGAGTGGGACGACTGCTCCTTAGGGTTTCCGAGACTGACTTTTTATGGAAGCAGAGAGCCTCGGTTTTCTTTCTCAAGCAGGCAGTCTGTTTGAATTGCCAGCCTCAAGGTTAGTAGTCCATTGCTGAACCCTTTGTGCTAGTGAGACGTCTTGCTGTTGTTGTAAGGTGCCGTCCAGTTAGTTTCCACTCTTAGCCACAGCCCTGCACCAGCGTGACAGTGTGTAAGTTGTGAGCCGTTGTTGAGTCTGTCTCCCTGAGGGTCTTCCTCCTTGTCTTTGACTTTCAACTTTACCAAGCATGAAGGCCTTCTCCAGTTCTGGCAACATGTCCAAAGTATTTAAAAGAAGCTTCTAAAAAACTTTCTAGCTCTGCTTTTCCTAAGACAGCCGTGTTTGTTCTTTTGGCAGTCCATAGTAATTCCAGTGTTCACCAGGACCATGAGGCAAATATATCAGTTACTCTGCGGTTTCCTTATGCATTGTTCAACCTGCACGTGTGTATGAAATGATTGAAAACACTGGCTTTGGAGTCAGGCACACCTTGATCCTCAAAATGACATCCTTGTCTTCAACTCTTCAAAGAAGTCTTTGAGTGGTGGTTTGGCCCAGTGCAACAAATACATCATTAAATTTCCTGACTGCTGCTTCCTTGAGCATTGGTTGTGGATCCAGGCAAAATGAATGATCTTTTCTCCGTGTTTCACGTGATTTCTTGGTTTGTTTGAGTATTTTGGTTTTCTTTACATTGCGTCGCACTCCATACCAACGGCCGCAGCCTTTGCTTTTTCATCGGCAGGTGCTTCAAGCCCTCACTTTGCACAACCCAGGCATCTGTATAGCAAAGGTTGTTAATAAGCCCTCCTCTCCCCAAATTAAGACATAGCCGTGACCTACACTTAAAATGGTTTTTGTGTTGTTAATAGTAATAGGTACTACATACAATGTTAAAATAGATCTAAGTGCTGGTTTGTAATGTTTCCATCCCCCAAAACAAAAATGGGATTGATAAAGATAACTGATAATACAAAGCAATAATTGTTGCAACTTCTGAGTGCGGTGAGCTCTGACGTAAGAGGCAGAGTTTCGAGGGTGTGTGTGTGTGTGTGTGTGTCTGTGTGTCTGTGTGTCTGTGTGTGTGTACAGTTAGAGATGGATGGGCAGAAACTTGGATTCCAGTGGATGCTTGCATTCCACTTGTTCCTTAGAAAGGTTCCTTTGTCCTTTTAGAGCTGCTGCTGCAACACTGAAGTAAACCTATAAGAATATTAGGGTTTTATTGTGCTTTTGAAGAGATTGAATGTCCAAGCTATTTTATTAAAGAATTTGTCATTCGTCCTCTAACAGTTGTTGTATTTTCCTAAAGAATGTGTCAGGAGCTGTTATTAGACTGAGAAACAGACAAGAAATTTTTATGTGCCTTTGGGTTTATGTTGTTTAACGATCTATTTTAATCTTTATTGCAATCAAGTAGGTAAAGCTCTGCATTAGACGCTCAGTATTTATGTTTCCTGGCAGAAATTTGTATAAACCTCATGGAATTTTAATGCTCTTTGGGAAACAAAAGCCTAAGTCCAAATTCTTTTTCTTTCAGATGTTTTTTTCTAAGAAAAGAACTTAAGTTTCATAGATTGGTTTAAGAATACTGGAGTGTATGTATATATATACACATAAATATATGTGTATATGTGTTTATTATTTAGCAATTGGGGAATAATAAGATGAAAGTGTAGAGATAAGTTTGAAGTTAAGCCTTTACTTTGAGTCAGCCGTTTTCTGGACTGCCCTGCCCTTCTGGAGCTGAAGGGCAAGTGGGGTGGCATGTGTTCTGTGTGCACTCACGCTCTCAAAAGTGGGTGAGGGATCTAGAGGTCAGACCCTGGGGGTCTGGGTTTAAAGCCCAATGGACTGGACTGTATGCTGTTTTGAATGAATCTTCAGGAATGAATTCTTTTGAAAACCCTTTAATAAAAATAAGAGTAAGAACTCAGCATATTATTAGTCAGATTTCTAGTTCTGATAGAAATTTTTGGTTATGCATCTAGATTTCCATGATTAATTAGAGTATAGTGTAATATTATACTTGCGAAGGGAGGTGCTCTGACAGCTCCGTGGTTAAGCACTCGGTTGCTAACCCACCAAACACTCCATGGCAGAAGGATGTGGCAGTCTGCCCCTAGGAGCTTACAACCTTGGAAACCATGTAAGGCAATTCTTCTCTGTCCTATAAGGTTGCTGCGAGTTAGGATTGACTCAACAGCAACTGGTTTGGACTTTTGATTCTGCTCTGGATGGTGAAAAACTATACCCAACCGCTGACTGAAGGCTGGAGGGTCAAGTCCACCCGAGGCACCTCAGAGGAAAGTCCTGGCAATCTAATTCCAAGGAGTCAACTCAGCAACAAGATACCACCTCTCCCAGCTGTGGTGAAGGTGGGGCAGATCATTGCTTTATGGAGAAAGTAGTTTGTGGTAGGCACTCTGCTATAAATGACTGCACTCGATTGGAATCCATGTACTTCTGACTCCAAGCTCATGTTCTCTCTGATTCAGCACACTGAAGGAAAAAGGGAAAGGTAGGAGGGAGTCACAAGATTGGAGGAATTTGCTCAACTGGGTGCCAGACTGGACGTAGGGGGTAAGAGACCAGAGTGGGGAGAGACATGAGCCTGGCAGGGGATAGCCTGCCTGGGGGATGGGTCCTCTCCTGTATATAATTCTAGCTTGAGCTCCTATGGTATCCATGAAACTCAAAAAGGTATGAGGGAAACTAAAAAAAAAATCTCCTTTAGTAATGTTTCTTCACAACATTTTTGAAGCCCCTTCATGTCTGGTTTAAGGCATCCAGTAGGCACTTAGAACCCAGCATGCTGTGCTGGTGGTGGGAGTCTTGTTAGGAACACAAAGGAGCCAAGCAGGATCCTTGGCCTGCTTGGGGGCTGCCCTGTGCTTAGACCCTCAGTGCTTAGAACAGTGTTGCTGTCTGTTTACGTAACACGGCTGTGTGTTTCCTTCTCCAGTGAAGGTAGTTTATTTTAAAGACGTGATCATCTTGATTTATTCTTATGCATCTTCGTGTTGAGGTGACACCAAATATTCGATAAGGGCACTGTAGTAGAAAGCCAGTATGTTGAGTGTGGTTAGTTTGGGTGAGGCGGCCGACACTCGCCTGTGTGCCCTTGTACATTTCCTGCCTGGGGAATGTCTGTACAGAGGGTAGCTGACATGACCCCGAGCTTCCAGCCAAGACAACTTATTGAAAACAGCAAATCTAGAGATGTTTCTTTAGTAAATTTCTTTTAATATGTTTCATTTTTCTAAACCAGAAAAATTTATTATTAAAAACTAATTATACACTTGTAATTCAAGTCGTATTGTTCTTATGCTACCAGTAATGTCGTGCCTTGTGAGGAACCACAAACATGACCCTAATAGAAACGTTATTCTGAGACCTTCAGTGCCTTAAAGAATCATGATGGTGCAGTGAGTTAAACATTGGGCTGCGAACCGAAAGGTCAGCCATTCAAACTGACGAGCCGGAGGATGGGGCTTTCTGTTCCCATAGGAGATCCAGTCTCGGGGCTCCGCTGGAGCAGTGCTCTGTCCTCCAGACTCACCCGCTAGGCACCAGGACAGCCGTGGCAGCAGTGTCCGTTCACTCTTCAAGAGAAAGAGGATCCTGGTTTAGAATTTTTTTTAAAAAGGAAAAACATATTTGATGCCCTTTCAGAAAGGACGGCCAAATCAATCCAGAGGTACCTTTGAAGAAAGGTTTGACAAGATGTACTTGCAGGAAATTAGTCCTTGGCAACCCTGTGGAGCCCCATTCTAATGTGACACGCCAGGAATGGCCATGAGTTGGAATCAACCCTATGGCACCAGGTTTCTGAATCAGATGGAACAGCCACATACCTGAGTGTTGACGGTGTATGAGCAGGACTCGGTGTTTCAAAATGTTGGGTGGTGTCGAAACCCGTTACTGGTACATACAGGTGTCCTCCACTTTGCAAAAGCTGCTGTGTGCCAAGCCCCTTTGATGAAAGACCTACATGGACATAGTTTTCTCTAGCTGAACGAAATCCGAAGGTTTTCTATTTGACTAAAAAAAAAGGCTAAAGTGAAACTAGCATTCGGCTTTTTTAGGAAGTTAGGTCTTAACAGAGGAGCGATGAGAATGGCATCGCCAAGCTCCTTCCCTGGGGACCGGTACTCAGCATCTTACCCTCATGCCGCCAGAGCTTTGAACTGTGTGGACTCTGCGTTCATGTCATGTTAGGTCTTGGGTCTTATTTGGTATGATTTGGTACTTTATTTTTGGAGTCTGGGAATAGTACAAAAAAATTCCCATATAAATTAATGTTATTTGTGTCATCATTTTATACCATTTCTGCTTTTAAAGGGTTTCATAGAATACTACTTCCAGACAGCGGAAACCTGTAATAAGCACTCTAAATCTGACTGTGCCCAGTGGTGATAGCAGCACTGTCTACAATAACCAAAAGGTGTAAACAGGCTAAGTGCCCCCACAGATGAATGAATTTGCAAAGAATTTATATCCACATTTGCAGAGAAATGACGTTCTGATATATGCCACCACCTAGATGAATCTTGGAAATGGTGAGGGGCACTCCGGCGAAACTGAAGGAAGTACAGGGACGATACTGGACTGCTGAAAAGACAGATCTGTCTCGGAAGAAGTACAGCCAGTGTTCCTTGGGGCAAGGATGGGAGAGACTTTGTCTGACTTACTTTAGACAATCCCGAGAGAAGGACATCGTGCTTGGTAAAGTAGAAGGGCAGTGAAAAAGAGGACGGTCCTCAAGGAGATGGACTGACACTGTGGCTGCCAGTGGGGACAAGCACAGGACCGATTGTGAGACTGGTGCGGGCGCACTCAATGTTTTGTGCTGTTGTGTGTAGGGTCGCTGTGGGTTGGAACGTACTCAGTGGCGCCCAGCAGAACAGTACAAGGAAGGTCGGACACCGTCATTAGAAAGCTTTGAATACCTGCCATGCTCCTAAGTAATTACTTCCCCAATATTCCTGAGTTTTTGGCTCTAATACTGTATCCCATTATCCCTGTACACAAAACCAACACTGTATTATCTACTAACTTTTCCTCACACCCATCTTTCTGCTAAAGTCAGCCAGACTGTACACATCCTCTAGTCACAGTGCAGACATGACCTGTGAGGCCTCTGAGTGTTCTCCGAAGGCCGAGCTTCAGGAATAGACTCGGCACCTTTACAAAGCATCTCAGCCACAATGTTTCTGATGATCTAGTGGAGTTCTACACTTGAAGGAGGAATGCAAAACACTACAAAGCTTTGTAGCTTCACCAATACTTAGCCCATTATTCCTTGAGCCTTGTAGAAAATACTTGGTTAAATAAATCTAAATAAGAATTTTGCTGAATTTTTGTTGGCTTTTCCTAAGTAATAGAAGTTATCTCTGGTACCTTGCATTGTGCTGGTTTTTTGTTTTTTGTGTGTGGGAGGTGAAAAAAAGAGAAGACATACCAGCCTGTGGCAGTCTGGATGCGTGACTTCATATTTGCAGTAAATTCAGGTGGCAAAGCATGTTCATCTGTCAAATGGTTGGCTATCAAATTATGCTATGTGCTTAGCATAGTAGATGTGAGAGTGACAGTAAAACCAGTTACAAGCTTGCTTTTAATCATTTTATTGGGGGCTCTTGCAGCTCTTAAAACAATTTTATCAAACACATTTGTACATATATTGCCATCATCATTTTCAAAACATTTTCTTTCTACGTGAGCCCTGAGTATCAGCTCCTCTTATTTCCCCTACCTCTCCCACCCTTGTGAACCCTTGATAGATTATAAATTATTATTTTCATATCTTACGCCATTCGCTTTCTCCCTCTACCCATGTTTCTGTTGTTTACAAGTTTCTTATTAACTCTCAAACAACCTCTTTGGTGTAATATCACCTTAAAATTTACTTTTATTTCATAGCAGTGTTAGTAATGAAGCTTTGCCTCTAACAGTCAATAGACAGTGATTTAAAATCCTTGATGTTTGGTTCATATTCCAAAGCCAGAGGATTACAAAGTCAGAAAATGGATCTTACTGTGCTTTTTCTCCTATTTCATCATTTTTCAGATGAACAAAGGGCCCCAAAGTGATTGACTAGCTGGGTATGGCCTAAATGCCCCCGAATAGAGACAACACAGTAGCTAGAGCATGGGTTTTGATTGCACCTCTTCTCATATAACTTATTAAAATTATCATAGCATGCAGTAAATGAGGACATAGGTTATTATTGTATTTTCAGTTATTTGCTCATTTGTTTTGTATACGGGGGCGGGGGATCAGTCAAGACAGATTATATCTGTTGACAGGGAAGAAAGCTGAAGTGATGTGTCTAATGTCACATAAATGGGACTAGAACCTGGATTTCCAGTCTAGGGATTGCCCTTTTTTTTTTTTTTTAAACAATCCTTATTGATTTTCCACATTGTTGGCATTAGGATTACTTCCAAATTATTCCTACTAGAAAACTTATTTGTTAGAGCAGTCCTGAGGGTTTTGAGTCTCTTGCACATCTTTGAGAAGACCCAGGGTTCTATAATTAACTACTTTATTCAGAATCAGAATGGAAAGTAACCAGGGCATGGTCACAGACTCAGAGCATGTGCTCGCTGCCTCCCTCCACCCTCGTCCCCCTCAGGCACCGCCCGAGGTCTGTCTCTGTCTTTGCATATAGTCTGTGATTGTTGAAGATTGATTCTCCCCCCTATCAGTATAGAATTCTATGGAACGTTTTCATACTTTAACTTTTGTGGTCCTCTTTTATTTCCTGTAACTTTAAAAACACAAAAACTTCTATGAGATTTTCCTCCTTGATTTGAAATATGTCACCTATAACACTGTCTCCAATTTCTCTCCCCAGGACCCCTGAGCAGTGCCCAAGTGTCGTGTCGTTGTTGTCAGAGAGTTACAACCCACATGTGCGCTACGGAGCCGCGATGGCCCTGGGGATCTGCTGTGCTGGCACGGGAAACAAGGTGAAGCCCAGGGCCTTCCTGGCGCCAGACTGTTCCCCTCAGAACAGTTTATGTAACAGCTGTACAAGGACAAGTGTAGTCATCTGTAAGACTGAGCCGGCTTCTCAAAGCTCCCTGGGCCTCGGGACTGTCTTGTGCTGACGGCCAGGAGCCACTGTGGAATAAACCGGGGCTCGTACAGCTGTACCTTGAAATGGTGCCATTGAGTGTCTTTTTGTAAGCACCACTTACTTTAAATGTATATATATTTATATATATATATATATTCCTTCAAAGAACTACTCTGACTGAGCGGTTAGTTTCAGCTCTTCAATCTGCACAGCTAGTGTATGGTTAGAGGAGCACTGGTGGCATCGTGCTTATGCGTTAGGCTGCCAAACACAAGGTCAGAAGTTGGAAGTCATCAATGTCACAGCTGCTCAATAGGAAGACTTTCTACTCCTGTAAAGAGTTAACAGTCTCAGAAACTCACAGAGAGGGGCAGTCCCCATGTCTATTAGGCTTTGTTATAATCTGGAATCAACTAAGTGGCAGTGAGTTTTGTTTGAGTATATGGAAATAAGACCTGCGGCCCACAAAATCAACTCAGCTGATGATGTTCTTGTTTGGAAATGGATCATTTAAATTGCCATATGACTGTGTTTCCCTCTGGAACATAATTGAGGAACTTAGGAAGTTTGTGGGAAAATTCTATTTCTTTCTATGCCATTTTGCACAAACTTTCTAAAGCCTCCTCATAGGAGATAAACTGGTCTTTAAGTTATTAAAAAGGTAAAATAAAAAGCTAGATTAGGCAAGGTCACGATTTGGAAACCGTTCATCGTGAGTTTCACAGAGAAATGCACAGTGTATCTTCCGTTTCTTCAGAGGCCTATTGTTACCTCCAAGTCTGTTTCAACTCATTGAAATGCAGCTTATGGATATTTTTCTCCCTCGTTTCTCCAGGTCACATCTGTTCTGTAAACTAAGGAAAAATATAGTTAGCTGTCTTATTACATGTTCTCTCTCAGATCGGTAGTAGGCATTTATCTCACCCTTCATAAGTTACATGTAAATTAGACTCTTCATCCCAGATAACACTAAGCTCAACCCGCTATCTAGGCACAAAGGCTGTTTGAGACACAGCCTCTGAGAAGTGAATTCAATGAAAAAATGTTATTACATGTCCTAAACAAGTCTGTTTTATTTCTGGATCATGTGTGATACAGATATCAGTACCTAGCTGGCTGAAGTTCAGGTCTTTGGATTTGCTTTGTTTCTTAAGAATCTGAAGCACTTATTTAACATTAAGATACAGGTTTTTGGGGTTATGTCACATACATCACCTCAGAGGTCCTTTAACTTCTAAATGAGAGACTTGATTGTATCTTTCTTACAGAGTGTGGGAGGTGGGTGCATACTCTGGAACACCCCCCGCTGCGCAGTGCCATGTGGGTAGAGGGGATACTCTGTTAACTGGGAGCCAGGGGAGTATCTCTCACTCGTTCTGATTTTTAGGAAAAGAACTCCACATGGAAAACAGTTTTCCATAAAAGGACTCACTTTATTCTTCCTAAGGGTGCTTGATAAATGACACACTGAATTGGGAAATGACTTTAATCAGCACGTGATCCATTGTTCTGTCTCTCTCACATTTGTACCTTACCAGGGGCATTGTCAATGGCCCTTCTCAAATGTCCTAACAAAGTGTTACCTGCAACAAAAAAACCTTGACAAATACAGTGGACAAGGTTTGAGTTGTTTTATTTTTAAGCTCCATATACGCCTGAATCTACAGGAAGAGAGAGGTTCTGTGGTGCGTAGGGGCCCTCGACGTGCCTAACCACAGAGCTCTTCCTTCATAGAGCTGATGTTTTGGACAGTATTGGTAAACATTTTAGAAAAGTTTAACTATGAAATCAAGTCTAGTCCTCCTTGATTTAATATTAATTGCCTTTTACCCGCAAATATCATCTACAGTATTACTTCACCTAGTATTTGAAGGAAGTTGGCTACATAATGAGCAAAGTACAGATTTTGGCATCTGTGACTAAGTTTGCTACTTCGTGTGACTTTGGGCAAGTTACTTAACCTAACTCTGAACTTCTTTACTTATAAAATGAGATTTTAATGCCTATCTTTTAGGACTGTTGACTGGATTATTTAAAATAAATTCTATGAAGTACCTAATGCTGTGCCTAGAAAATAATGGGTGCTTATCAAAGTCTGGCCCCATTTTCTCTTCATTTCGTAGTGACCTCTTGTAGCCCAAGATTGAGGGACTCGTGAAATCCTATAGCCGAGGATTTCACCTACATCCATTATATTTAGACCATGTATATCCAGTTATGAACTGTTATATTTATAAGTGAAGTTTACTCGGCCATATTTACTTGGTTGGATGAAAGAAATCAGTATATCTTGACATAAAATATAATGAGTAACATGGAAATTCAGCTCTGTCATCTGAAAGTTTTTTTGTTTTGTTTTGTTTTTTAATCCTTTCAGGAAGCAATTAATCTGTTAGAACCCATGACAAATGACCCCGTGAACTATGTGCGGCAAGGAGCTCTCATAGCTTCAGCTCTCATCATGATCCAGCAAACCGAAGTCACTTGCCCAAAGGTGAGCATCCCAAGATTGTCCTGGGAGAACCGGGAGAGAGCTGGTTCCGGCACATGTTCTCTGGAGGACTTCAAGTTTCAGACACGCTTATCTCAGGAGTTGAAACACTTCTGGAGTAGGAGACTGCAGAAACCTTAAATATGTAATCCTCCTTAATTATATTTTTACATATTTAATTAATCACTGTAATTAAGTATATATGTATGACTTGAAAAATGAGAACATACGGGATGATCAAAGGAGCCCTGGGTTTTCTCCCTCATTAAGCAGATTCAGCAAACTTGTGTTTCAGCAAAGTAGACAGGGTAGGGATGGAGAAGAGAGAAATGTCTAGAACTAATTGATTACGCATTCTAATGTTAGGGAATTTTTTCATTCATTTAGTAACTCTGATTTTTGTTTCATTTGGCCAACTTTTAAAAAATCATTTTCAGGATTTACAAAGACTGAATTATTACAAAGACAGACTAAACTTCTTGTCTTTTAAAAAAAGTTACTTAATGTATTATATCTTCTAGAATAAATATCTTCCAAGCACAGGCCACATTCCTTTTTGTTTTTAAAAAGAGCAGCTATAATGTGAGTAGCTTCTGCATCTTTGATTTCTGCTTTTGATCTGCTCTGGAGGCTCTCCCACTGAGCAATGTCATTGAAGAAGCACGTGTAGGCCACTGAGCGCACCTCCTTACAGCCCTTTAGCGACACTGTTCCCCTCTGACCTCACACGCTGCTTTCATGTTACTGGAATTGTCAGAAAGACAAATGCTGCACCATCTTCCCATCCTCTGCTGTAGTGCTTCATGAATTTGACAGGCATAAGCTCTGCCCCACCGAAGTCCTTTGGGATGGGGCATTGGATAGAAATGGCCATGCGGTTGGACCAAATCTTCACTGGTGTGAATGCACAGAGTATGCGCTCCTCTTCGGGAAGGGAGTATCTGAATCTGAGCTGTGAGTTTAAACTGCTCACATAGAATTAGGCTGGATCACCTTTGCCTCTGACACAAGCTGCCTGTTAGGTAGCTAACTGTGGGTCCCAGTGACTATTAGAATAAAGTTATATATGATGGTGTGAACTCCAGAACATCTCTGAGGAAACACTATCCCTTAGATTGACAGCTGTACTCAGCTCATGAACTCTGGTTTTTCTTTAATCATTTTATTGGAGACTCATACAACTCTTATCACAATCCATACATATATCAATTGTGTAAAGCACATTTGTACATTCGTTACCCTCATCATTCTCAAAACATTTGCTCTCCACATAAGCCCCTGGCATCAGCTCCTCATTTTCCCCCTCGCTCCCCCTTCCCTCATGAACCCATGATAATTTATAAATTATAATTTTGTCATATCTTACAATGTCTGACGTTTCCTTTTACCCACTTTTCTGTTGTCTGTCTCCCAGGGAGGTTATATGTAGATCCTTATAATTGGTCCCCCTCTCTAACCCATCCTCCCGGTATCGCCACTCTCCGCAATGGTCCTGAAGGGATCATCCATCTTGGATTCCCTGTGTTTCCAGTTCCTATCCGTACCACTGTACATTCTCTGGTCTAGCTGGATTTGTAAGGTAGAATTGGGATCATGATAGTGGGGGATAGGAAGCATTTAGAAACTAGAGGTTTGTATGTTTGTATGTTTCATCGTTGCTACATCGCACCCTGACTGGCTCGTCCCCTCTTCACAACTCTTCTGTAAAGGAATGTCCAGTTGCCTACAGATGGGCTTTGGGTCCCCATTCCGCACTCCAACTCATTCACAGTGATATGATTTTTTGTTCTTTGATGCCTGATAGTTATCCCTTCGACACCTGGTAATCACACAGGCTGGTGTGCTTCTTCCATGTGGGCTTTGTTGCTTCTGAGCTAGATGGCCCCTTGTTTGCCTTCAAGTCTTTAAGACCCCAGACGCTATATCTTTTGATAGCCAGGCACCATCAGCTTTCTTCACATTTGCTTATGCACCCGCTTTGTCTTCAGTGATCGTGTAGGGAAGGTGAGCATCATGGAATACCAGTTTAATAGAACAAAGTGTTCTTGCATTGAGGGAGTACTTGAGTGGAGGCCAATGTCCATCTGCTACCGTAATACTAAACCTATAAATATATGCACATAAATCTATTTCACCATCCTTATTATATATAAATATATTTACATATGTACATGCCTTTATTTAGACCTCTATAAACGCCCTTTGCCTCTTAGCTCTTTCCTCTATTTCCTTTTATTTTCTTCTTGTCCCACCATCATGCTCAGTCTTCATTTGGGTTACAGTAATTCTTCGGTTCATGAACTCTTAATGTTTTAACTATTTTATGGTTTCCAGTTGCTAAGCAAAAATGATAGAGAGTTTTATGTACTACAGTTATAATCACTTTTTATGTTATCTCTTTTTTAATCCTAGCAAAGCAATTTGAGTATTCTTTTGGAGTGGTAGAGATTTTGCTGAAAAGAAAAACCTGCTTGCTAGCTCTGAAGAGAATTAAGTTAGTTACAGGATCCTAGTCACAGGGCTACAAACCAGTACATGCAATAGAGCAAACATCAAATGTTAATTTTTAATTTCATCAAGAATTATAACTTCTCAGAGACACACAAAAGAGACATTTCTCAGATAATTGGTGAGATTCACAATGGAAACTTTTAAGGGAATGTTTTACATAGCAATATTTCACATCCCTTTGCAGAATGCTATCTCAGCAGTCTGCTCTGCATTTCGTGGTTAGTTTAACTCACTAGTACATTCGTGCTCTGCTTCTGCTAGAAACAGAAGTCTCTCAGAGACACACACAAATCTCTGCATGATCACACACCACCTTAGGACGCCTTTGAGCCAGAGGTTCCCGTGTAAGCAACCACCTCTGTGCATTGTATTCACCATCTGCTCTTCTGAACTAATGCTACAGGCTTGGAATTGGATAATAGTTTTTAAAATGTGTCAGGAGCCAACTTTTTTTTATAGGAGACATCTTTTCTGCTTTGTAGTTAACTGTCTGTAGTTAACTGTACTTACAGGTCTTTGGAGCCATTTTCTCTCAACACCCTCACTCTCCTCTTTATGAAGGACTGATTTCATCCTGGTAAAATTATAGCACTCAGGAATGAAATCTCCTATAGTGACTATTTGAACATGTGCACGTGATGTATCACATACAAAACGAGAGAAATATCACATGTAAGAGCACACCTGGTATTTCTCCTTGCCTAATACCCTCTGGCCTAAAGCCTTGTACAAAGAACTTCCCAGCCACTCACTGGCCTTTCTGAATGAGGATCATATTTGGCCAAGCTTGATTAGCCTCTGCATTTCTAAAATAAATCATAGTTTGGGTAGATCAGGTTTTTATGAACCATCATGGTAACCTTAATAAGACTTCTATAAGGAAATATGTCCCTTGATACAAACAATTGACCTTATAAGGAAATTTAAACAGCATTAGACATTTATATCTTTATTACTGTACTGTTGCTTTAACTTAGGGCCCTGGAGATCAGTGAGAGGGTAGGGTTTAGTAATAAAAAGTATGAGGGACTGGGAAACCTGTAAACAAAATAATCCTAATACAATTGAGAAGGGGACTAACAGCATCCATTGGTATCCTGCCACTGTGGAAGCCCCCACAGCACCTGTGGGTAACGGTGATGCGATGGACTTTCTTATTGCCCAGAGGCAGGAATCAGACATGCCACCCTTCTTTAATTATTCTGACACAAACCTTTCCTTCTACTGCATTCTCTTTCTATGCTTTGCTGGGCTCGGTAATCCGTTGCAATGGCCACACAAAACTCCCAGAAATACACATAATTAAGGGGGTTTACTAGGAAAGTTAGTGCGTTACCACAAGTCAGGATCAGCAAACAGTAAAGGTGCAGGCATTGGTTCACAACAACAGCTCTCCTCATCCCGAAGCCAAGTCTGTCTGGTCTTCAGCCTCCACCATGTTGCTGCTTTGGCCTTTACCCCCTTGGGCCAGGAAGCCAGTCCTCCTTTTGCTATTTCTCACTGTCTGAGGCCAGAGGAGCAGAAGGAACCCAGATTCTTAGGAGTGCTCCTCTGAGTCTCCATGCCGCAGTCTCTGATGCATCTGGTCTTGGCAGAGCCCACCGCTTCAAACAGAGATCTTGACATGCTCTTCCACGTGGTCCTGCAGTTTCTCTCTGCGTCCCCGATGGCTCTTAGACATGGATAGCTTTGAGGGAGGTGTGGTTGTCTTTTAGCAGACCAAACCCCCTAGGAAGGGAAGTATCTTAAGTCAGACCCTCTAGTAGAGTTTAAAGACGCCTCCAAGGAAACTAGGAGTCTGGCTTATCTCACACCCTGTATGAAGGTCAGGGGTTGTTAGGAGCCATCAGGAAGTTTCAACTCAGAGTGACCCAGTGAACAACAGGGCAGTGCACTGCCCAGTCCTGTGCCCTCCTCACAATTGTTGCCAGTCACTGTGTCCGTCCGTCTTACTAGGGCCATTCTCTTTTCCCTCCCCTGGACTTTACCAAGCAAGATGTGTTTCTCCAGGGACTGATCTCTCCTGATACCATGTCCAAAGTACATGAGACAGTCTCACCATCCTTGCCTCTAAGGAACATTCTGGCTTTATTTCTTCCAAGATATTTGTTTGTTCTTTTAGCAGTCCAATAATCTTCACCAGCACCACAATTCAAATGCACCAGTTCTTTGCTCTTCCTTATTCTGAGTCCAAATTTCATATATTTTATATGAATTATATATATATATATATATATATAATGCAACTGAAAGTATGGCTTAGGTCAGGCACACCTTGGTCCTCAAAATAACATCCTTGCTTTTCAACACCAAAAAGGTCATGTGCCGCAGATTTACCCAATGCAATAGGTCATTTGATCTCTTAACTGCTGCTTCCACAAGCATTGATTGTGGATGCAAGCAAGACAAAGTTCTTGACAACTTCCATCTTTGCTCCATTGATCATAGTGTTACCTACGAGCCCTGGTCCTGTAGTGGATACATGTTGGTCCTGTAGTGGATACAAGCTCTTCAGTTCAAAATCACAAGCTGGTCCACTAAAGAAAGACAAGGCTTTCTACTCCTGTAAAGAATTATAATCTTGGAAAATCGGGCAATTTCTCCCTGCCTGTGGGGTCACTGTGAGTCAGCACCTACTCAATGGCAGTGTGTTTGTTTGTTTTATTTTTTGAGACCCATTGGCCCCGTTGTAAGGATTCTGTCTTCTTTACATTGAGTTGTAATCCACACCGAAGGCTGCAATCCTTGATCTTCATCAAAGTGTTTCAAGTCCTCCTCACTTTGCACAAGCAGGTTGTGTTATCTGCATGTTTCTGGTTGTTAGTTAATAAGCCTCCCTCCGATCCTGATGCTGCATTCTTCTTGATACAATGCAGCTTCTCTAATTACTTACTCAGCACACAGATTGAATAATGATGCACACCTTTCCTGATTTTAAGCCACACAGTGTTCCCTTGTTCTGTTCCTACAACTGCCTCTTGATCTATGTACAAGGCCGGGACTTAGCTCTACCTTAGTACTCTCAGCAGAAAACTCTCCACAGTGGGATCGTAACCAGAGGAATGGAGTCCAGAATGATAATCCTTCTAATTAGGAGTTATAGCTAAAAGGACCAAATTATTGACGATACCTCAGCATCAACAAGAAGATCTTGAAAGCTTGGAGATAATCTTCTTGGGCATGTTGAGTTTGAGATAGCTGCAAGGCAATTGGAAATAAAGAGCATTGGGAAAAATCAAAAGGGAGGAGAGATTTGGGTCTTAGTCACAAAGAAATGATGCGTGTCCACAGCCCATTCACTGCAATTGCAAAGTCCAAAATTCTGTGAAAATGGAACCAGGTGTATTTCTTTTCAAGAACTCAGTGGACTGTAAAACTTGACCTGCTTTAAGCTCATGTATACACTGTATTCCATGTAGTGTGACTAGTCAGACATTTTGTTACTTTAGTAAGTGATTGTTTATGATATATTTTCCCATATCTATGGGAGAAAGATGTGGCTTTTTATTCCCATAAAAAAATTACAGTCTGGAAAACCCACGGGGGCAATTCTGCCCTTTCCTATAGGCTCAAAGTTACCTTCCAAGTTGAAGATTAGGTTTTAAATGATAAAAACTCCTTTTTTTAGAGGTTTTGGCTCACAGGCTTTGTTGTGGGACACAGGCACTGTAACCATTAATTACAAAGAGGTTTGGCAGAGTGTATCTTTCCGATGCTGCACGTGTACTCACGCAGGGGGCAAAGTTACGGAAATTGGGGTTAAAAAGAGTGCTTGATTTAACATTAATGAAATATATTTGCTTTTGGATTTTTTCTAAATTAATGTCACTGAAGTGTTTTCCATTGAATTTCTTGCCTGTAATATACATACAACACTTTCTCCAGCATTTCTTTAGAAGTTCATGAGACAGTTTTTAAAACCTTTAGCAAATAAAATTTCCACCCTATATAAGGTAATGTCTGTGTTCATCTAAAATAAGTTCAGAATCAAAGGAATTTGACTTGTTGAACCGAGTAAAAGCACCAAACTCCAGGGCTTTAGAACTGGAAGGAGCTTTTGTAATGAGCTTTTTATAGGTGGAGAAAGGCAGACCTAGAGATGTAATTGACTTAATAACAGCTATGCCCATCAGGGAGTGGCAGTGTTAGTTTATGATTTTTCCCACCACATTCAATTGCTGCTTGTGAATAAAAGGTTGAGAACCACACCTAAGGGATGTTATTTTGTTAGCAATATTTAGGCTGAAGAGAGAACTGCTGGGACCTGTCCTCAGTGTGTTAACGGAGCCACGCTGACTGAACTTTGCCTGCCGTGCATTACCTCATGTAACGCTGACAATCCCCATGTCTGTGCATGTAGGTTTCCTAAAGGTGTTAACATCCCTGTAGAGGTGGCCAGCTTGGGCTTCTCAGAGCAGAGGCGGTGTTCCCAAAGCCTGAGTTGTCTGAGTCTGTAATATGAGGGTCCCCTGAAAAGTACCGCTGCTAGGGTTCCAGTTCATGTCTACACAGGTTTATTCCAAACAAGATCAGTGGATGACCGCAGACGAGTTCTCTCAGCTGTCCGTACCTGTATCTTCTCGCCATAAGTGTCTTCCCACACGAGGCCCTGGGCAAGCCTGGCTTCCTCGGGAATCCACTGGACCAATTAAATTCAAAGCAGAGAGCTCAGCTCAGAAGTGACCGTTTGGGAGTCCCAAAGGAGTGATAGTGATAGAACGCTGCGGGACAGTCACGGGGGCTTATTAGGAAGAAAGTGAAAACTGCATTCATCAGGAAAAGGCCAAGGAATCTGTAGTTTCCATTATAGCAGCGGTTCTCAACCTGTGGGTCGCGACCCCTGTGAGGATCCAACAACCCTTTCACAGGGATCACCCAATTCATCACAGTAGCAAAATGACAGTGATGAAGTAGCAACAATAATGTTATGGTTTGGAGGGGGTGCCCCCACATGAGCTCTATGAGAGGGTCCGCGGCATGAGGAAGGTTGGGAACCGTTCCTTATGGCAACGTGCCTGCCCGTTCTCTGAGACCTTCACTACAGCCCTGACCTCGCCCTTCAGAAGGAATGTGATTGGAGTCCTCCAAGCTACTAAAACTGTCCATTTTGGGTTTTTTTTAACTGGCTGTTTTCACATATAAATCGAGCACAAGATTTTCTTTTTTAGCACAAGATTTTCAAGGAAGGGTTAGAGAGATGACAAGGTTCCATCTTCAGAAGTATATAGACTTGGAGTATTCTTACCCTCAAAGAGAGAATACACATTCCATTTTTGTCCTTTTTTGGGGGGAGCGGGGGGCGTGATACTTACTCTGACTTGTCCTCAGAAAATTAATGTGTATGTATAATGAAAACCTATACTGTGTATGTGAGTACAGTGAATTCAAAATAAACCCACACAGCTTCGGTGAAGGGTGGTTTACTTTAAGGTAGGACTGAAGGCCTGTGCTGTTAGGAATCTGCAGGGTTGATGGGAAACAGAAGAGCAGTAATTCACAATGCAGTGAGAGGCAGCCTCGGTGTGCCCGTGGACTGGCTAAGCCTGCTGACTAACAGGGCTGTTAGAAGAATCACATTCAGCATTCCCTTGAGCCTGAGTCATCCACTGTGGAATGAGGATTGAAAACAACTGGTGCTCCCATCCCAGGTATGAAAAGTCATGCCCAAACCAAACCCCTTGCCAACAAGCCCATCCCAACTTAGTGTCACCTATAGAACAAAGTAGAATAGCACCCAGGGGTTTATAAGGTTAAAAATCTATATCTTTCTCCTACAGAGCGGCTGGTGGGTTCAAACTGCTGACCTTTTTAGGTGAGCAGTTGTGAGTGCTTCATGACTGTGCGTGCTACCAGGACTCCTTTAAAGTCATGGGGTTAGGACCCTACTGTGGAACTGTTACTTGGACCTGCTGGGCATTCACGTCTGGTCTCTAACCGTCTCTAAGCCTGGAACTCAGAACTGAGTTTTATTTCCACTGGAGTCATTATTCCCAGCTCTGAAATGGATCGTTTTTTCTTGTTCCTTCAGGTGAATCAGTTCAGACAGCTGTATTCCAAAGTCATCAATGATAAACACGACGATGTGATGGCCAAGTTTGGCGCTATTTTGGCCCAGGGTATACTGGATGCAGGTAAATGTTTTTAAGTCTTCAAAAAAAATGTTTAATGTAAGTTCAATGAAAGTTTATGTAGCAAGTTGGGACCCTGCGTAACAGTTTCTAGACAGCTTGCGCAGGGTCACTGGTTGTATTTTCTCGATGTGTCACGTTCTCATTAGTTCCCTTCCAGTTGTCCTGTGGGTCCCGGAACCCCGCTGCCCTGCTGTCTGGCCCTATGCCCACCCCACCCCCCCTTTGCCCCTCTTTGCTTTTGAATACCAGACTCCTTTTTTTTAAATCATATTATTGGGGGCTTGTACAACTCATCACAATCCATAGATTTACCCGTTGTGCCAAGCACATTTGTACATTTGTTGCCATCATCATTCTCAAAACATTTGCTTTCTACTTGAGCCTCTGGTATCAGCTCCTCATTTTCCCCCCTCCCTCCCTGCTCCCCACTCCCTCATGAACCCTTGATAATTTATGCATTTTTATTATTTTATCATGTCTTACACTGTCCGATGTCTCCCTTCACCCACTTCTGTTATTCGTCCCCCAGGGAGGAGGTTTTATGTAGATCCTTGTAATTGGTTCCCCCTTTCTAACCACCTTCCCTCCCCACTCCCAGTATGGCCACTCTCAGCACTGGTCCTGAAGGGATCATCCACCCTGGATTCCCTGTGTTTCCAGGTCCTATCTGTACTAGTGTACATCCTCTGGTCCAGCTGGACTTGTAAGGTAGAATTGGGATCATATAGTGAGGCACGGAGGGCCGGGCAGGGAAGCATTTAGGAACTAGAGGAGAGTTGTATGTTTCATCGTTGCTACACTGCACCCTGACTGACTCATCTCCTCCCTGCGGCCCTTCTGCAAGGAGATGTCCAGCTCAGGCTCCTTCTTTAAAAACGGTGAAATTAAATAAATAAACAGTGAAATAATCGCCTGTGTGACTGTCTGACATAGTGAGAACTATGTTTGGGGCAGTTCTTGAGAGAATGTGGAACCTACAGTTACTAGAGGTAATTAATTGCCTTGTGCCATTTGGGGTTCAGTATATGGTACTAGCTGCATCATCTGGAGAACTTACTCCCCTCTCCCTGTGCTGGGACACTCCAGTCTTCCCTGTGGGGTTTGGAGAAGTAAAACCTCTTGTAAGGTGCCTGCCACTTTGTGAGACTCAGTGAGGGTTGGCTGAATTTTTCTTGGTATGTATGAGATTTAAACAAGTTGACATTGAAAAATCTTTTAGGGGAAAAATTGTATTTTAGACAAATTCTTGTGGCCAAATCACTCGTGAAATGAAACACATGAAAACAGTTGCTTAAAAGCACAGCACACTGTGTGGTCAGGCGCCAGCGTGCACGCCCCTCCCCGCTGCCTAGTTCCCTCCCCTAAATATGACCTACCTTCCTAGGCAGAATTGTGGGCTTTCGGGCTTTAGATTTGAGGGATTCAACTTCTGGTCTGTTACGATGGGTGACATTTCAGCAGATTGATCACACACACTGCATGCCGTCATATGAAATAGAACCCTGTGCTGCTCTCACTGCCACCTGGCCCTCTGGGTTTCTGAGAGTACGTGTGGGACATGGAAAGCCTTGTCTCTCTCCCAGCACGTGAAGCTTCTTTTTAAATAGTCTCCCATGTGTAGTCTCCTTTTTAACCTGGAGATTTGCCTTTACATGCTAATTAGGTGCTGTTTTCTGAAGTACTTTTGCTTTTGTCTTAATTATTTGCTTTTTCTGACTTAGGACTTTGGTTTTCTTTTCTAAATCCTTCCCCCCACCTCACCCCCCAAGGATATGAAGCTTTCTTAATTCTTTTATTGGGGGCTCGTACATCTTTTATCATAATCCAAATATTCATCCAGTGTGTCAAACACATTTGCACATCATTTTCAGAGCATTCTCTTCCTACTTGAGTCCTTGATATCAGCTCCCCTTTTCTTCCCCTCCCTCCCTCTTTTCTAAAATTAAGTCTTTCAAGAAATTGAAGGTTTTCACCTTAAAATGTTAGGGTTAAGATACAAGTTACCTTTCTCTCTTTAATTTAAAGGCATTTCCATCCACTATGTATATTTTGGAGAGAGTAAGTGGTTGCATTTCTCTTGATCCCGCATACACGAGTAAAAGCAATATAGACGTTGCCATCCTACGTGTTCCCCCCTCGTTCTTCATCACCTTCCACGAGCTTAATAGTGCCCCCCCCCCATTGCCAGTGATTTTGCCCGCGCCCTCACCCTCACAGTTGTGTAGCCTTAGTTCCATGTGTCAGTGATCCCGCGATCACCACCGTATTGAGACTGAAGACTTAAGGTGACTGGGTTTGATCAGTAACTCAGTTGGTAAGCAGGGTTTAGGAGCAACGTCTTACTAGACTCCAGAATCTGGTTTTCTTTTGTCTTTGTGTTTTTTATTCTTTGCGCTGCCACTTTCTGAAGTGTTGCTCTTGTAGACTGACTGACAGCTCTTAACTGTACAGTACGACAGTGCTGACTGCTACTGGGTTCGTAACAGCTGGGGGAGGAAAAGCCATTGCTCTGTCTGCCTCGCTCCACTCTCCTCGGGCCCTCGCGCCCCTCAATTCTTCTCTAAGAGTGTCTGTCAGATTTGTCACAGAGGGGTCACACGCTGGTGCATTTTTTCCATTTCTCTTTTTATTTATAATGGCTTTTGATTTGCATAGAAAATTTGTACTTACCTATGATCTCAAAATTATTCTCTTATCCTTTTCTTCCCTGAGCTGATGTCCTTTCCTCCTCCAAAGTGACGCTGCATCTGTGTGAGGAGTGTTTGCAGGCTGGTCTGTGTCTCAGTAAAGAGAGCACTGCGGGAGAGGATATGGAGAGAGCAGCTTCAGGGAAGTTCATGAGAACTCACTCCGATTTGGTCTGTTGAAGGGAGAAAAGCCAAAAATTAAGAAGGTTTATGAATACAGTCTATAAAACTATAAACACTATCAATAGAGTAAACCTGCCCTTGATTATTAAATCTCAGCATACTAGAACAAAAGGCTCGTCCCTATGACTGAATAAAGATAGATTGTTGAAATAAGTAAAATCTAAATTCACAACTGAGGTCAGATAGCAAGATCTCGGCAGCTCACCTGTTCTGCCCTACCTAGCCACCACTGGTGTCTGGTTGCGTAGTGCCCATTGGCACCTGTTTTATATCTGTCATCATTTTTTCATGTTTTCTTTTGATTATCTAACTATCTACCTCTCTGGCTTCTTGGAATCTTTTCCAGTTAAACATTCTCAACATATATGAAGAATTCAGTAAATGTAGGCAAGAGTTTACATGGATAGTAAATTTGCATGCTTATTGGAAAAACAAAATTAAAGTATAGCTGATTGAGTCCCATCTACCACCCAAATTATAATTTTAAATGAAAGATCTTTAGTACAATACTAAAACCTAGATTATTTGGTTGAACGGTAGAGCCTGATTCTTAGAATAATTAAAATCATTTTTAGTTTATACACTTCATCATCACTTCCTGGCTCAAATAGCTGGGGGCAAGCAAGCATGAGGTGCTGAGGCAAAGAAGAGTGAGTGAGATGCAGACCACAGGGATTCAACCTCAGAATTTCAGTTGGGATCCTCACCCAGACAGACAAGTCCACGTATCATTTTCTCTTTTACAAACTAAAAGACTGGCATCGCAGAGCTCTCAAGTCTAGCACTAACCCTGTTACCAAACAGACCAGTGGTGGCAACACCACAGCCCATGGGCCAAATCCAAAGCAATGATGTGTTTTCTTTTGCCTTCCAAGCACAACTTTGAAGGTCAGAACCTAGTTTTAACACAAAGTAACCTAATATCCTAGTGGTATTGGGGAAAATTCATCCTAACACAAAGTAACCTAATATCCTAGTGGTATTGGGGAAAATTCATCTTGAATCCCTTAGTCCTACATCCTTCCTGTATATAGGGCAGGCGTTTTAGTTTGCTCCAGCCTGCACTGCTCCAGGCCTGGTTTTCAAACACTCTTAACACTATTTTCTGTACTCCCTCCAGAATAGGCTAGGAGGGCTGGCAAGAAGCAAGTGAGTAGGCCAGGTGTCAAACATAGTACCACCTTTATCAACAGCTAATTCAATAGAATGTGCCCTGATATCATTCATAATTTCAATAGTTTTTTTTCCTGCTTAATGCCTCAAACAAACAGTCTTTACCATTAAACATTTTTATGAATATATCATTGGTACAGGTTTCATTTAGGTATATGGTTAAAGCAAAAAGACTGAAAAGCCAACAGTTGGCATTTTTATCTTCTTGTTACTGTTTGCAAATATAATGTGCACTAAAATTTTACTTTGTACTAACTGATTGGGGAGCCTAATGGCATAGTCGTTACGAGTTGGGCTGTGATCCAAGAGGCCAGCAGTTCAAAACCACAAGGTGCTCTGAGGGAGAAAAATGAGGCTTTCTACTCCTATAAACAGTCTCGGAAACCCACAGGGGCAGTTCTACCCAATCCTACAGGGTTACCTTGAGTCAGAATTTATTCCATGGCAATGATTGACTAGCTTATTAAAAGCCTAACTATATTGTTAATATGGCATCACAGCTTATATATGTGAAAATAAGGCACTTCTTTTTCGATGTGTGTTTATATAGAAAGACGCCCTTGATTTGCATGAGTTTGGTTCAAGTGCAGCACTCTGGTTGTTGCAGACCCCAGACAGCTCACTCGCTGCCTACTTCTGAGGACTCCAGATTAGATTGTGTGATCTGGGCTCTTGAGCATTGTTACCAAGTATTTCCTCAGTGCGATACTCAGACACTGGGATTGTTGCTCTGTTGGACTGACGTGCCTGGTTTTCTTCTTTCCCTACAGGTGGCCATAATGTCACCATCTCCTTGCAGTCCAGGACTGGGCACACGCATATGCCTTCTGTGGTTGGCGTCCTTGTCTTCACCCAGTTCTGGTTCTGGTTTCCTCTGTCACACTTCCTGTCATTGGCGTATACCCCTACCTGTGTCATTGGCCTTAACAAGGATTTAAAGGTACGTTTCTGAAACATGAATTTTGTAGACCATCTTGTTCAGGGGAACACAAGGATTTCCATTTAATTTTAAAGGTGAATAGTGCTTAGAGTTTTCTTTTGTTTTAACTAGATATGCATAACTGTTTACAAGTATTTTCATTTCAAATGGAGTTATCTTGTTGAATGGAGAATTTGAGTATGCGATTCTTGCTACCTGTGTACTGTTGTGTAGCCTTACCTTTTCTGAGCCTCGAATTCTTTATCCAGCTGGGGAAAGTGATGTGAGAAGAGGCAAATTGTAGGTATGACGGGATTTGTGGAGTACTCTGATGAGTCCTGAGTCCTGTTTACTCCTGACGTCCACGGAGCTGTGAAAGGGCCTCAAGCAGATAAATGACCTAATGTTTTAGAAAGAGATGGCAGCAGAGACTCATTCTAGCGCCGTCACGGTAACACAGGCAGGGAACAATGAGAACCTTGGCTAAATCTTAGTGAGGAGTGAAGGGGTTTGGGTTTGTGGGTTCTGTGGTGTTAGAATGATGCATAAAAGTCATTAACATTAAGAGAGGAGCCTCTGGGTGGATGAGTGTCTCTTCGGTGATGGCCAGAACAAGTCCAGCAGTGAGGAGCAAAGAAATAGAAAAGACTGGAACTAGTCACTGAGTCAAAGTCTTAACTGCCGTGACCCCTTTTTAAAGAGGCGTGCGGTGTGTCTGTACTTCCATCTTCCTCGCCCTATGGTGACTCCCCTTCTTGTTCTGTTTCAAATAATTTTCAGAAGAAAATCTTTAGGGCACAGCTTGTCTGTCTGGTGGGACCGTTTCTTTTGCAGTTGCCCTGTGGCTGCTTCGGTGTTCAGGCTAATGTCACTGTTAGTTGCTTTTGAGTCGATTCTCACAGCAACCCCGCGTAGGACTTTTCAAAGTGACAGCCTGATTGGTAAATGGTGAGTCATCTTATGTCTTGAAATAAGAATGTTCTGATTTCCCTCCCAATCACTGACCCTTGACATTGGGTTGAAATGTCTGCATAATCTTCGGGGCTTTTCTCCCGGTAAACCAGGAGGATCTCTGTTTCACTCCTTACCATGGAAAAGATAAGCTCTTCCCGTCACCACTCTGCATCCATGCAACTTAGATAGTTAAAAACAAGTTCAAGTTAGGGAACTGTAGCATTGAGCAACAAGTAACAGAAAGATGCCTCTTCTAAGGGGTGCGTGCCTATGAGACCCCGGGGAGCGCTCTATATAGGCTCTGGTCAGGGTTGCGAGGGTGGCCTAGAGAAAGCCCATCAAAGGCAGGTGTGCATGTCCGCACTGGGTCTGTGAAGGCGATGGCCTCATAAAGAAGTCCCTCCAGAATGGCAGCTCTGCAGCTCTGCAGTGGAAGAGAAAAGAGCAGGCGCCCTTCAGAGGAAGGGATGCATGAGTGAAACGCCCTGACATTGAACATTGTCTCCTTTTCCATCTGTGTGCTGGCCAGGAGCCTAGAAGAAAACTAAAAAGGCCCAGAATACTCAAACCCCGTGTTTTTTGTTTAATGAATGGATGAAAAAAAAGCTTTTCTTTTTCAGATGCCCAAAGTTCAGTATAAATCGAACTGTAAACCATCCACATTTGCATATCCTGCTCCTCTGGAAGTACCAAAAGAGAAGGAAAAGGAAAAGGTGAGGTCCTTGTTTTGTGCTTCGGTATCACTGCCGTCGTCGCCACCTCACAGGGCAGGCACAACTGCCTGTGCGAGTCTCCCGGCCGGCCCTCTGCGGGAGTAGAAAGCCTGTCTTTCCCATGAGAGTGTTGGTGGTTTCCAGCTGTGCAGTCGGCAGCTAGCAGCCACACACACGGGCGCTGCGGAGTGTTTTATTCACGTTTGTCTTGATATTACGTGTACAATTAGTCATCAGACCCATGATACTTCATTATAAAATCTGACATTACAGATCCCGTGCTCCACGAATCACAACTTACAAATCCTTCCAGATATCATCAATCTTCTCCAACATAAATATGATTGTCTACATACTGCTCTGCGTCTTGTTTTTACTTTAACAGAATTTGGAAATTTTTCATGTGTGGGTCTTGTTTTTCTTGCACCCCTTTATTCTGCTGTTTATTTAACCAGTTCTTTATCCGATGGCCACTGAGGTTCTTTCTGAATTTCCACTGGTCTAAATGTGATGGAAATGAAAGTGTGTGTGTGTGTGTGTGTGTGTGTGTGTGTGTGTGTGTGTGTGTGTGTGTAAGAGAGAGAGAGAGAGTGAGGTTGGAATCCTACATGTGGAATTGCTTGATCATAAGAACTATACATTTTTTCTCATGGCTATCAGTCAGTCGATACTCCCACTACACTAGTGTGTGTTCAGTCAAAGCACAAAGAAGGGAAGAGCCGAGCCTGCCCTGCCTCTCCTGCCTCTCGAGTTGTGCTCAGACCAATTCTCTTGTTGTGACACCTGAGAGCTGGGAAAACAGCTCTTTCCCTCGGGACAATATTATACGTTAGCCAGCCAGTTGTTATTTGCTATGTATTTTGTGAGTGGCTATCTAGGATAATGGTGTAATGGACCCAATTTGGAAATGACGACTCCCCCTTGGACCACAGCGTCATGTTTGTCAGCGGCTGTGTTTCAGACCCACTCCTCATTTTGTAGTCTAAAATAAAGTCTGGCTTTACACCAGTGCTGTGTGGACTTTCAGAATGCCGCTCTCACCTTTTGAGCTCCATGAGGCCCATCATGGAGGACTAACTCCAGGCCAACCCCTCAGGTAGCTGCCACCAGAGCTCAGGGAAGTTTTGTGTTTTCCTTGTATCTATGCAAAGGAACTATTTATTTCCTTCAAACCCACGTGCAGGGCCGGCAGTTAGAGAGCAGCAGAGTTGTAGTAGACCGAGGCACCTGCGCTCAGTGGTAGCACATATGGGAATGAACGTCCTGCTTGCTTCCCCACCTACGCCCTGACCCTTATTCTGTATGACTTCACTGTGAAGGACGGAGTCCCCCTGGGCCATTAGGTTTGTATAGAGACACCGAATTAAAACTGTTTCCTTCCTTTAGGTTTCCACCGCTGTATTGTCTATTACTGCCAAGGCTAAGAAGAAGGAAAAAGAAAAAGAGAAGAAGGAAGAGGAAAAAATGGAAGTGGTGGGTGTAATTTGGTGTCCATATGAGCTGATGTGTTGATTCTCTCCATCATGTCCAGATGTGTCCTTAGTTGGGCATCAGGACACCTTACTCTTAGATTCTTTGAAATGAGTGGTTCTCAACCTTCCTAATGCTGCGACCCTTTAATACATACAGTTCCTCATGCTGTGGTGACCTCCAACCATAAAATTATTTTCATTGCTACTTCATAACTGTAATTTTGCTACTGTTATGAATCTTCAGGTAAATATCTGATATTCAGGATGGATTTTCCATTTTTAAAAATCGAACATTATTAAAGCATAGTGATTCATCACAAAAACAATTATATATTGTGAAATATTTATTTCTAATTACAAATAAATGAAATTTTGTCTTGAAGCATGGTGTAGCATGGGTAAACAGTCTTCACGCCGGGTAGGGTACTCGTAGGTGGGCGTATCTGCATGTGGGCTGACCTGCCTGGAGACGGATAGAGGAGCGGTATCTCAGTTCTTAAGACGATCGGAAATATGTGTTTTCCGATGGTCCTTGATGACCCCTGTGAAAGGGTTGTTTGACACCCCCTCCCCCCAAACAGGTCTCGACCCATAGGTTGAGAAACACTGTTTTAAATCATGATTGCAAGCATATATGACCATGTCATGTTAATTAAAACTTTTATCATTTATGTCCATGTGTGAGAAGACTCAGAACTTTAAAACTCACTGCCATTGTCGATTCTGACCCACAGTGACCCTATAGGACAGAGTAGAACTGGCCTCGCTCGTGGCTTCCCAAGGCTTTCCAAGAGCACAAATCTTTACAGGCGCCCAAAGCTTCATCTTTCTCCAGAAAAGTGGCTGGTAGTTTTGAACTGCTGAACTTGTGGTTAGCAGCCTGACACAAAACCCACTCTACCACCAGGGCTCCTTGTGAGAAAAATAGACTGCAAATCAGGACTGAGTTCTAGGAAGAAAGATGACAAAATAGGGTTTTCACACGATGAACAGGGAATGGTGAGGGAAAGCCCTTTCAGACAAGAGCTCAGTCAGCAGCTTTTCAAGCTTCAGTTCTTCTTCCTCCCGCTCTTCGGCTATAGGTTTTCTTGCTTGCTTAATGGACCCTCGCTTTCAGAGCTCTCCTGGTAGAAAACTTCATTCTTTAAACTTAAGGTGACTAGAGTGAACTTCTCCCTCTAAGTCTGATGTCACTCTATTTGCACTTCTGTGTGTACTACAACCTTTTAGAGCTACTGTTTGCTCGGTATGTATATCTGATACACTCATTGATGTGGAACAGACATGAAGCTTGGAGGTTGTTTATTTTTCTCCTCCCCTAGGATGAGGCAGAGAAAAAGGAAGAAAAAGAAAAGAAAAAAGAACCGGAGCCAAACTTCCAGTTCCTGGATAACCCAGCTCGAGTTATGCCAGCCCAGCTTAAGGTCCTAAGCACGACAGAGACTTGCCGATACCAACCCTTCAAACCAGTAAGTCATCAGTGACTCCTGACCCTATCCCAGGGACACCTTAATCCACAGGGCAATGGAGTCTTCACAGAGGGTACATTTCCAAAGCATCCTATGTCGGGCTCTTGATTCTGCTGCCAACAGATTGTGTAACCTTGGACCAGCTGTCTCTCTGCCTTTAACACCCTGTATGATAAGTGGCTATCACCTCCCCAACTGAGAGGAAAGTGGCAAAGATTAAACAAATTTATAATATTTATGCACAGGACTTAGAACAAGACCTAGCACTATTCAGGAAGTGGTGATCACCTTTACAATTGCACTAGTTTCATAAATTTTAGACTTAGTAAAGCATCTGCATATTATTTATTCCAAGGCAGAAAATTTCACATTAGAGACAAATACTGATGATGCTCCTATGTTTTAAGTTCCTGTATCTAGTAAATACATTCAGGGGTCCCCATATCCTCAGTCTGTGGCAAGGTTATTGACAAGATTTCTAGATCCTCATAGATGAATATGAAAGGTGCCCACACACCCCAATCCCCCCCCCAAAAAAAAAAAAACAACACAGAAAACACTCCACTGGGCAGCGCTCTCAGAGGAAGCATTTCCCTGCTAGGTGAGCATCAGGCAACTCACTCTGAGGTCTGGGAAGGTTCTCCCTGGTCACTGAATTTTTTCCTAAAAGCGATTTCTACGTGAGCTCGTTTTTGTGATGGCTGATTTAAGAGAACGGTGTGCAGCTGTGAAATTTTGTTTGCTGCTTGAGAAAAAGGCTGCAGAAACTGTTGTGATGTTGAACACAGCTTTCAAGGGTAGCGCTATGGGGGAAACTCAAGTATAAGAGTAGTTTTCTCAAAAAAAAAAACAAAACAAAAAAAAAAAAGAGTAGTTTTCTCATTTCAAAAAAGGTGAAATGCCTGTTGATGACAAACCTCATTCTGGACGTCTGTCAAAATGTCGACTCCCATGTACTTGTTCCACCGGGTCAGACTGTCAATCGGGCCTTCTATTTAGAGGTTCTGAAGAGATTGCTTAAAATTGTAAGACAAAAAAGGCCTGATATGTGGCAGTCGGGGGACTGGTGTTGCCACCGCTACAATGCACCTGCTCACACAGCCATCTCAGTCTCAGGGCGCCAGTTTTTGGCAAAATAACAGCATGCCTCTCTTGTCCCACACACTTTACTCACCTGACCTCGCTCCATGGGACTTGTTTGGGTTTTTTCCCTGCAAATTAAAGGACAGTGATCTGCTGTCAGCCATCCAAATAGATGAATTTGAAAACTGTTTCCAAGAATGGAAGTGCAGATTTCACAACTATATTAAGTGCAATGGAGAGTACTTTGAAGGCGATAGATTGTTTTGTAAAAATAATAATAATACATAGCTTTGGGAGAGAAGTTTTGGTTTTTAAGGGACAAAGGATTTGAATAGACATTTCTCCAAAGAAGATTCTCAAATGGCCAGTGAGCACATAAAAAGATCCTCAACATCATTGATTACTAGGTAAATGCACATCTTCTCACAAGAGAACAGACAAGCTTGGACAGAGCTGTGGGGACTGTAAACTGGTGCAGCCTCTGTGGGCGACAGTTTGGCAGCTCCTCAAAGTGCCCTGTAGAACCCCACATGACCCCATCACTGCCAGGTCTGTGTCCTTGGATAGTGGAAAAACTTGTTCACACCAGAGTATACCTAAATGTTTATAACGGTTTAATTCTTAATGGCCAAGCAGTGGAAACAACCCAAATATCCATCAGCTAGGACTGGACAAAAACTGTTGTTCACCTGTTGTGGTGGTGGTTGTTCACCGTAGAGTAGGTTCCAACTCGCAGTGACCCTGCCCTCTCCTGCACCGTCCGCAGCCATTGCTGTTTCCGCCATGTCGCTCCGTCTTGTTAAGGACCTTACCTCTTTCCCAGTGTCCCTTGACGTCATCAAGCATAATGTCCTTCTGTAGGGATTGGTCTCCTGATAATAGGTCCAAAGTCCATGATGCAAAGCCTCCCCATCCTCACTTCTAAGGAGCGTTCTGGCTACACTGCTCCCGAGACAGAAGTGTTCACTGATGATAGTTCGCTGTGCGTGCAGTGTTCTTTGCCAACACCTTAACTAGAATGTGACTGTAGATAACACATTGTGAACAACATTTCAACGAACAAGAATTCCAGAACACTTCGTTGTGCACGTACAGAACTTTTACACAGTACAAGAGGCAGTGGGCTGAACACAGTAAGGGACGCTGAAAATGATTTAAAGTTAGGACGGGTGTGCATCAGGATTGTGGCCTTTTCACCGTGTTACTCAGTCTGTATGCTGAGCAAATAATCCAAGAAACTGGACCCCGTATAAGGAGGACACAGCATCAGGAGGAGGGGAAGGCTTGTTAACACCTCACAATATGCAGAGAACACGAAGCCCTTACTAGTGCAGCCTTCCACCTGGCCCTCCGCACCTGGAGTTCCGTCATGGAAACAGATACGACTGACACGTGCCCCACTGTGTCTGAGCCTGGAAAGCACTGTGCTCACGGGAAAAAGCCAAACACCAGGACCACCTCTCGTGTGATTTCACTTCTGTAAACTATCCACAGGGGCAAAGGATAGATGTTGCGGTGACGAGGGGCTGAGTGTGCAGGGCATGGATGGTGACTTGGTTGCACGGTGTTGTGATTGCACTAAAAAATCACGGCGTTCCATATTGTGAGAGGGTGCACTTCATTCTGATTGAGTTGCCTCTGTGTGTGCGTGCACACGTGTGCACATCAGCTCACACCACCTTCCATAGTAGGGTCACCAAGTCCACCCCCCCCCTTTTAGATGCTGCGCTTGAAAGAAGCAGTGGTCGTTTTTCAGTGAAGACGGCATCCCCTCTCTCACCGTCGCGCTTAGACAAGTGGAGTATCACCTTTATCTTCATTTGTCGCCAGCCTTCCCCAAGAACAAAATGTCATGTCGCTTACTAGCTAGCTGCTTCACTCAAACTTTCTCACTAACATTTAAGGGATTGATAAACTTCAACCATCTACCTTTAAAAAGCTCTCTCTAGAGTTTGATTAGGCTGCAGGATTTGAATAGATAATTTTGCTTCAGTTGCGCCTAATCATACAGCGAGACCATGTTGTTTCCCAAACAGTAGCATGTTCGCTTGGCGAGTGTGGGCATTTTCTTCTATTTGGTGAAAAGATTTCTCTCCGCTTGGGCCTTCCTTTGGGATTTTTTCAGGCCACAGAGGAATAGGGAGGGCAGTGGCCATGTACACTCTGATTGTTCTTGGGAATAAAGGCAGGGCCCGTTGCTAAAATGGATCCTGTTCAAGAAAAACCCATTGTTTTGGGGAGAGAAGTGAAGGTGGATGTGTGTGTTGAGAGAAGGGGAACTGGCTAACATCAGTCTCAGCGTGGCAGGCAGAGTTCTGAGGGGTGGAAATCAGATTAGGTGGAACTGTCGTTATGCTTATGCATATGTGAATCATTGACTAATGTGCTGTGCTTTTCTTCCTTGCCAGTAATGTACTTTGGTAGAAATATGTTTTTTCCAGATGTGCCCTGCCACTGTTGACTGATTTAATTACAAAGGGCAGCTTTCCATTTCCTTTTACACAGGCAGCAAGTGAATAAGATTAGTGCCCTGGAGATGGGTGAATAGTTTGCTGTTTGAATTTACCTTCTGCTAATGTGTTTGGGAGAGGGCTTAATAGAATTGCTTCTACAGTGTGCGTCTCTTTTGTTTCTCGCGCATTTCTTCATTGCCTTGCATCCTAAGGGTTTGTAGGGCTGTGAGAGAACACTTAGATGTCTGGAATGTTTACTGAGATCTCTTTGTTGTTCTGAAACTGCCGGAGAAAAGTTGTCAGTTCATTTCCAGATTGTCTTTGTGTCCAAAGGGGTGGTCTTCTCCCAGCTGACCCACTGTGTGGTCCTCAAACCTTCATGCCGGAGCTTGTGAAAATGCAGATTCTGTTGATCCAGATGTCCTGGGTCTTATGCATTTCTAACCACCTCCTTTTGCTACTTGCTCGGGATTATACCTGGAGCAGTAAATCCATGGACAGCAAATTCCCTCAGACATACTGAGACCGCCAGTCAGGGCCATGGCCACGTAGTCCGTCCTGACTCATAGCAACCTTAGAAATGCCCCGTGTGGTTCTAAGTTGTAAACGGCTTGTGGAAACAGACTGGCCCATCTTTCTCCTGCAGAGCGACTGTGGGCTGAAACATTGGCCTATTCAGGTCGACGTAGAAATGGGACTCATCCAAGAGGGTAGCATCACATGCTCCAACATACAGAGCCAGTTATTGCATGTTGACATTGCTTACCTTGTTCAGTCATATTAACTAAGGGAATGGTCAGAAAGATCTGGTTCTCCCCGTTGTGTAGCTAAGCAATCTGGTTAAGGTCACACAGGCACAAATGCCAGGTTCCTGAGTCCCTGCTGGGAAGGCACAGTCCTCCTGCCTCGTAAGTGCCATTTGACAAGGATACACTCTGCAGCAAACCGAGCATATGCATGGGGCTCACGATTCTTCCCTCCCCCACCTGTGCCCACAGCTCTCCATTGGCGGCATCATCATTCTGAAGGACACCAGCGAAGACATCGAAGAGCTGGTGGAACCGGTGGCAGCCCATGGCCCAAAAATTGAGGAGGAGGAACAAGAGCCAGAACCCCCAGAACCATTCGAGTACATTGACGACTAAGGGCCGGAGGTTCAAGTGGAACGAGACTGAAGGTGAAGGGAAATGGCTTCCCCCGGGATTTCACATGTGTGTGTGCGCACGCAATCCCTGGCTCCCAAGCACACTCCTCGAACGTTTGTGTTTGTGCTGCTTAATCCATATCTACAAAACATTGTGAGCATGTCCCTTCTTCACCTCCTTTTGCTACATGACCCCCAAGTCCTCAGACCTCTGCCCTTAGTGCCCCCCAGTGCCATTCAGGGTGGTGGTCTGCGGTCTGTTTTCTGCTCCAGAAGGGGAGGTGCTTGCTTCAGAAGGTAAATCCGCCCCATCCTTTCATGGACGAAGTCTTGCTTTAAAAAAGAATAGATTTTATGAACTGCACAGTGGCTTAGTGGCAAGGCTGACTGACATTCTGTCGATCGCTCAGAGCCTGTCGACATCACTGGCCTCTGTCCAGAGGTTATAGTTTGCGTCGTTTGGGCTCTTTAGGTTCAAAAAGCCTTACCATTAGCTAAGTGACACTTTCAGCTGCTGCTGCTGCGGGTGCTCCCAAGTCGATGCTGACTCATGGGGACCCAGGTGCTCAATAGGACTGTCTGGGGTGAGGTCTTTCAAGCAGCACATCGCCAGACCTTTCCCCTGTGGGACCACCAGGTAGATTCAAACCTTGAACCCCCCAACCTCTGGATTCTCAGCCTAGTGTGTCACTGTTGAGCTGCCCAGGCACCTATTGAACACCTAGTTGGTCTAAGACTTGGGGCTTCTGGGCGGCTTGAGGACCAGACTACACACCAAGGCACCTGGGTGGTGGTGCAAATGGTTAGCACACTCGGGACTGACTGGAAGGTTGGAGATTGTGGTCCCAGAGTCTCAGGGGAAACGAACAGTGGAAACCCGGGGAGCAGAGTTCTGGTCTGACACTCCTGGGGGCCACCATGCTTGGCTCGACTCAAAGCAACTGGTTGTGTTTTTGTTGTTCTTTCTTTAAGACAACCCTACAAAGCGCCACCCCCTGGAGAAGATCACCACTGTGCGTGTTTTAATCGCTTGAAAGGAACTCTTCAGACGCAGAATTGGAATCACCTGATTTCACAAAACTCTTTCTTATGCCCATATCAAGGGACTTAACAAGTTTAAGGAGAAAATGCCATTATCTTTTCATTTCTTTTCATTCAAATTTCCCATGACTTTGAAACCATCTCTTGTTTAAAGAAACATAAAATCTAGGCAACCAAGGTTCTCAGATTTCTCCCTAGTCCCAATGCGTTTTCATACAAATAGGAATTGTTTTCTACTGTTAAATTAGATAAAAGCAATATCATTCATTACATTATAACCCAGTCTATTGCAACTCTAGTGTGATAAGTATTGCTTACAGTATGAATTAATGGAAGTTTTTGAAGAAAGACTTTAGAAAGGAGATTGAGGCGAAGGCCTGGGTCAGCTCCTGGTGGCACTCAGTGCCCTCCCTCATCCGTCTGTCCAGGCGCTTGATTGGAAACGGCTTTCAAGCAGGTTCCTGTTGGTTTTCAAATAGATTAAACAGTCGCGTGGTAACCAGAGTCTGAAGACTAATTCTCTTGGCACGCCAGGGCCATTCCCAGGGCCAGGACTGTGCTAGCAGTAGTCACGCAAGAAAAAGGAACACAGACTTTTAGAATAACCTTAGCTCCGCTCCCCCCCTCTCCCCTCCCCAGACTCAAGTGCGCATGTGAAGAAGATGGATGGTGCAGGCTCGTGTGGGACACGCGTGAGGCCCCTGAACTGAGACTGCTGCTCCGTGCGTGGATGCCGCCTCTGCGCTGCCCTTGGGTCTCTGAGTCTTCACTTGAAGAGAGGACATCTGACTGCTTCGTGTGTTCTTTCACAGAACTTGCTTTTCAAATAAATACATGAAAATCCTCCGCTGGACAAGGCCTGTCTGTCTGTTTTCACCCTGGGTTGTAAATATATATTAGTACTCTTTCCCCTCTCAACCTCAGATGCCTAAATCCAAGGAGCCTGTCCTTGGTTCCTAGAATGGGTTTGATTATAGACCAAATGAAAACCCCCAAAATCAAGCCTGACTTCTCAGCCCAAAACCAGGTCTGTTTTGCTAATCCCACATAGAAGAAGGTGCTTTCGGCCACGAGAAATGGCTGCTGAAGCAGCGGGAGTGGGTTTTCAGGTAACATTTGCCTGTGTCCTGCTGCCAGCCCCTGCAGGACGGTCGATACACACGCCAGTGATTCCCGGGCCAGTGCAGGACGGTCGATACACACGCCAGTGATTCCCGGGCCAGTGCAGGACAGTCGATACACACGCCAGTGATTCCCGGGCCAGTGCAGGACGGTCGATACACACGCCAGTGATTCCCGGGCCAGTGCAGGACGGTCGATACACACGCCAGTGATTCCCGGGCCAGTGCAGGACGGTCGATACACACGCCAGTGATTCCCGGGCCAGTGCAGGACGGTCGATACACACGCCAGTGATTCCCGGGCCAGTGCAGGACGGTCGATACACACGCCAGTGAGTGTGCTGCTTTTCTCTGTCAGGTCTAGCAGTGGACTTTTCTAAGTTGAATATTTAAATAACAATAAAATGCAGGAATTTGAAGTGGATCCAGTGCAATGCATTTTTCCAAGTACAAGCTTATCCTTTCTTAGATGCTAGGCTTGTGTTTGTTTGCGTGCGTGTGTGTGTGTGTGTGTTGGGGTGTGTTAGAGAGGGAGGAGCCCAGAGCACTTCAGGAATGCCCCTGCCCTCCTCCCTGAGGGGCTGCACCTCTCTCCGTCACCCCCTGTTTGACCCATGCTGGCAGACGTGTCAGGCCAGACTCTGAGCAGGTGGTCGTTTTGTTCATGGTGGAAACGGTGGTTCTGCGTGTGCTTGGCGTATGAAGTGGATCGTTTTGATTCACTAGGACATGAGACCAAGAGCTGGAGTTGTGCCTTGTGCTTCAGCCATATGTAGTAAAAGCAGCTGGCTTCCAACACTAAGGCGGAACTAACTGGCTCTGCTCCTACCTGGACTCTTGCCCTTTCCTACAGTCTGGCTAATTTAGGAAACCACCATTTGCATCTGGAGGAAAAAGCTATCCTTAATGGAAACCAACTCCTGAACAAGTCAGCCCTGACCCAATCATGGCCCCAGCCATGCTGTTGGGTCCAGCCGGAAGTTCTGATCCCAAAGGAGGTAAAACTCATTGGTTAATTTCATTGTGGCCCCTCCAGTGTAAATTCTTTGTTTCCTCGACATCAGATGAATTTATCAAAGATGATCTCATTTCCTAGCCTCTCATTAGCAATGTCCTTCCTCTTCAACCTCCAACCTCGCTGCATATTCAGACGAGAGCATTTCCCTTAATATGCAGCCTGTCTCAGAACAACAAGTCGCTCGGTGTCGTCATTGCCCCACATGGAGTCGCACAGAGGAGGGTGCAGCCAGTTCCTCCGAACTCGAGAGAGGGCAGAGGGAGCGATTCAGAATGACTGAAACCCTGGGACAGGATTAAACAGCTATGAACAGGGGCCACTTGGGTCCAAGTATGATGCCACTGTTGTTTTCTGGTGATAACTTCCTACGTGGCTAGGAGCTTCATAAGCCCTGGGAGATGTGTGTGAAGTAGAAGTGGGCAGAGTTGCAGGGGAACCGGATAGGGGCTGGGATTGATGTTTCCCACAGAAGGAGGACTGGTGGCAGGTATACCAGTCGCGTTTAGCGTTGACAGTGGGGAAGCACAGCAGTGGGGCACTGCGCTGTTAACTTCAACCTTCAGAGCTGCTGAATCCTAGAATCAGCTCCTCCTGCCTTTGAAGAATCCCCTCTCAGAGCTGTTAGCTGCTCTGAGTTTCCGCCTGTCTCTCACAATGGAAATGTCACTCCCTGTGGAGCAGCCTCTGAGCAAAGTTCACTCCCTCTTCAGATGCCTCTGGATTGTGTTCTTTGATTTACTTAGTGGACACAAGCCCACTGGCTCATCCATCCCATAATTCCACACCGTCACTTGGAGCCCGTATCCTGCCCATGCCTTCCATCGGAGCTCCTGGCACCCACACCGCAACACACTGCCAGCATTGCTTCGGTTCTGACTCATGGCGACCTGTCAGGACAGAGTGGAGCTGCCCCGTTGGGTCCCAGGGCTGTGTGGGGGTCACACTGTGAATCAGTGTGAGCAGAACACCCTCCTGAGGAGCCACCCACGGGCATCCATCCCCATCTGCGCTGCCACACAGACGACATATCCACCCACTCCACATCCGTCCAAGCAGCAGTGTCCTGGAAGGCAGTAAAAAACACTTCATGAGCTCAGGCAGGAGGACAATGACGAGGACAATGGCAGGGCCAGGCAGCCTTTCATTCTGTCGTGCTGGAGGTTGCGATGAACCAGGATCAACCCAACCAGACCTAACGAGGATCCTCGAGAGTTACGTGACTTGTTCAACATCCAGTCCTTCCAACACCGTGTTTCCAGTTAACCTTTCGATTAAGCTGGTCCCCGACATCTTAATTTTCAGAGCTTGTCTCAGTCAAAGGAGCAACAGAGCCCTTGCTTTATCGGTACTCTGCGTCTGCCTCTCCTGCCACACTCCTGCCCTGGTGCGCCCTTCCAGAACGTAAAAGCAAAAGCAGCACTTCCAATGCCCAGAACCCCAACACAGCCTGTTGGCAGTGGGCGCAACACATCTATTCACCGGGACCTGGCCGCTGCATTTGGTGTTTTCCAAATCAGTGAGTGATTTTTTGATGACAAAATTGCATCCAGGAAGTAATGACCTTTCAAGGCGTCGGGCATTGCTCAGACGTGGGACTTGGCAAAGAGTCGGAGAGATGCCCATGAGCTCCCACCCCCACAGCCTGGTGGTGTCAGCAGCCTTGATCTTGTGTCCTGATCTTGTCCTGGTATCTCTGAACCATGTTAGGAAAACTTCAGAGGTTTACAAGCGTCTACAGTTTCTGGCTTACTGTGGGTATGGACTTGAAGTTCCAAAATTAGGGTGGGCGATGAGCCCCCTGTGCCCCAGGCTTAGAAGCCTTCTGCAGGTGTTCACACACAACGTACCTCACTGCCAGCCCCAGATGCCTCGACTCCAACCCGCTCTGCCGAATGCTGCCCAATGAACTAGGCTTCACTGGTTTCTCATGCTCTGTTCCCCAGCCAGTGGATAAGTAAGCTCCTTAAGACCAAGTAATCTCAGGAACAATAGTGGGAGTAGTGATACCATGAGGGTAGGGGAGAGAATGGGAATCGATTGCAATGCTTGACATATAACCCCCCAGGGGGATGAACAACAGAAATGTGGGTGAAGGAAGAACTGGACAGTGTAAGATATTAATTTTTTAAAATTAATTTAAAATAATAATAAATTTAATTGTTAATATGTAAATAAAATATATTAAAATAAAAATAATGTACAGTTTATCAAGGGGTCATGAAGGTGGGGGAGGGAAAAAAGAGCTGATACCAAAGGCTCAGGTAGATGTTTTGAAAATGATGGCAACGTGTACAAAAGTGCTTGATTCAGTTGATGTATGGATTGTTATAAGAGCTATAAAGGCCCCTGATAAAATGATTTTTTTTTCTGTTAAAGGCCAAGTACCAAAATGCCCTCCAAAGTCCCTGCCCCGGTATTCCACCGTGTCTGCTGGTTCTGGATCAAATAGGTGCTTCAGCTTTGGGAACTCTGCATGCCACTTAGAAGTATCCCCGCCTACCCTCTGCCACACACACAGGCCACAGATGGTTGAGTGTCTGACTACTAGGCAATGGGTTGGCAGTTCAGATCCACCTAGAGAAAGATGCCGCAGAACCCAGGCCTTGCCATCTGTTTCCTCAAGGTCCCTGGGTGGGCATTCCTGTCGAGCGCAGGTCTGTGGCTGCAAATCAGAACTGATGGCCACTGACGGTCACAAGGGCACTTAGAACCTCACAGGCTGTGGTCCCCTCCCCCTGGCACATCAGCCCCAGGAAGACGGGGTGTTTATTTTCTATGGGACCTAGTCCCTGTGTGGTGCCTGGCTCACAGCGCAGGGGGCACCGAGAAACATGCACAGGGCGGCCAGAGAGGAGTGAGCGAATGGAAGAGGATGGCAAACGTTTGTGCACAGCCCTGTGCTCCGTGTGTGCTCTATCAGGCCCTTCCCTCTTCCCGAGGCGCTCTTGAGGATTTCACAAAGAAAATCATACTTCAAGTCCCTTGGAGGTTATGCAAATAGATTCAAACCCAGGTGTGATTACAAAACCTGTTTCTTTGCTTTTGGGTAACCACCAGAGGGAAGGTAGCAAGTTTAACAAGCCCCAAGATGATGCTACAGAGCCCTGGTGACCTGGTGGATTAGGTGTTGACCTGCTAATCACAAGTTCATCAGTTCAAAACCACCAGCTGCTCCATGGAAGAAAGATGAGGCTCTCTGCTCCTGTAACAACTTAACATCCTCAGAAACCCCACGGGGCACTTCTACTCTGCCCCACAGGGCTGCTAAGCATGTGGAGTTTGCTGCTGCTAATGATCCTGGGACCATACTGCAAAACCACCTCCCCACACAAGCCTGCATCCAGGAGCCCGGATTTCACCCGGGGTTGGAACACAGGGAGCAAACACTGCAGAGGCTCTCCACAGCCTGAGGGTGTGGACATCAGCCAAAGGGGTGTCCAAGGGGTAAGGTGGGCCTCCCCTCCAACAGAGCCCACCCTCGCTAGAGACAGCGCAGGAGGGTAAGTCCAAACGTATTGCTACGAGGATCCAGGTCACAGGTCATTCCAGTGTACTGACACACGTCTCTGTGGTCACTTCTCCCGGCAGACGCTCGTCTCAGTCCCTTGGGTGCCGTCCAAAAGGTCCCGTCTAAACAGTGACTTCTGAGATGCTCCGCTGGGCCAGACGTCCTTCCACTCACCTCAGGCAGAAAGGTCCTTTTAGATGGCAATGGCGACTGTTTGTTTGTGGGGATTCCCAAGGGGTCATCTCGATTGATTTTCTCCAAGCACATAGGATGGTCAGCAGGGCTTATGAAGGGCACATAGGATGGTCAGCAGGGCTTATGTTTTTTTTTAAATCTTTTTATTGGGGCTCATAAGGCTCTTATCACAATCTGTACATACATCAATTGAGCAAAGCACCCTTATACATTCGTTGCACTCGTCATTCTCATAATTCACCTTCCACTTGGGTTCCTGGAATCAGCTCGGTTTCCCTTTTTTTCCCCCATCCCCCTCCCTCGCCGATCCCACCCCTGATCCCTTGATAGTTTATAAATAATTATTATATCGGGCTTATGTTTTTGACAAAGTCCAAATCTGCGTTGATGAGGAAAAGAAAGACCAGGAAGTTGTGCGGAGGATATCCCCCTCCAATCCGACGAGGCCCCGGCTCATTGTTCAAGGGTGTTATTGGGAAACCTGGCCCCGTCCACCCACTGCCCTGATCTTGCTCTTGCAGCTTCGTTTTGTTCCTCAAACTCGAAGGAACGTCCAAAAGGAGTGTGACTCGAGTCCCTGAGGCGGCCAACCTGCTGTTTTGTCAGTGTCGGTCAGAGCACAGGACTCTTTGGGGAAGGGTTTGGGGGACCTGCACAGGCCTGGGTAGAGGAGATGTCAAGAAACAGGGGCTTCGCAGCTTGATGTGTTCGTTTGGTAAAAGGGCGATTGTGTGGCGAGACTTTTTGACCTCCGCTCCCATTTCCTTAGAGACATGACGTTGCGGGACGGAGTGGCAGAGAGCAGGAGGGCTGTCCTCCATAGTAGACCTGACAGATGATGGCAGGCGAAGGGCGCCCCCCATCTCCAGGCTCACTCACACTCCCCATAGCATGGCTAGTCCCCAGAGAAGACTGTGGGTTTGTGTAACTCACTCAGACGCTAATCCCACTCCTGGAGCCCGGTGACCTACCAGGGAGTCGAGAAATCCAGCCTTTCCCTTTTAGCTTCACCCTCCTAGTCTAGGTCAAGGCCTTGCTCCCAGAAGACATTGGATTAATGTGAGCTGAATAAATGAATGACAGGCTCTTTGGTCACAAGGCATGGCTCACTCTGGAGAGGCCCCACCGGGTTCCTAGGTGGAGACTCGTAGGAGTTTTCAGGGACTCAGGAAGAATGCTACATATCGTAACCACCTACCCAGGGGCCCTGGGCCCTGCAACTCCAGGCTTGAGCATAAGCACCCTGCCTCTCCTCTGTGCTCTGAGGGCGCAGCAGCAGCTGCAGCAGCAGTGGGGGAGGGAGAGGGTCTCGCTCCAGAGCCAGACAGGACCAGCGGGCAGAGTCCCCATCAGCAGCCTCAGCACATACGTGGGACCAGAGCAGCAGAGAGCCAGGAAAAAATGATTGCACTTGTCTTAAACTAATTGAATAAACATATATTTGCAATGGAAATAGTCTTTATGGGGAAAATGAGCTTGCTTCTTGGACTTCCTCACATTTATCTTATGGTTTAGAAATGGCTTTTAAAGAGGACAGAGCTTGGCACACGGGTAGTTAACAGAATAAGGAATAGTAATATCCTGGTTACAACACCAAAAGGAACATTATGAGTTCCAATGTTCTGAGCTCCAGGATGTAAGAGTGCATTCTAAAATTCACCCCCAGTGGGGCTCTCAGAGATGGGAGGGGAAAGGAGGCCGGTCAGGATAGTATCACAGTGCCCAGTGCTAATCTGCCTCACAGGGCAGGCAACAAACAGGTAGGAGGAGCCAGCACAGGAGGTAAGTCAGGCTGTGGGGGGGACAGGCCCCCAACGAGTCTACTCTGTGCACAGGTCGAAGTAAGTGAGACGCAGGCCAGGGCTGGCAGGTCCTCTTTACATGTCTACAGGGGCGGTTGAGTTCAGGGCTGAGGTTTTCTCAACAATATGGCAGTTGTCCCAGGTTGGCTGGGACTGAAGCAGTGGACCCTGTTCACCTGGGACCCAACTAAGTCCTCATGCGGCAAGGTCCTGGGTGGTCAGGCTCATGGCCCCCGGTATCCCAGTTCCTGTTATGTGATGACTCATGGCTTAGGCCAGTCTGGGTCAGGTGGCTTTCCCTGCCCTTGTCATTCCTCACTCAGAATCACGGCTCTAATTCATTAGGGGTACGGGGCGTCGTTCGTTCTGGCTGCTTCAAGCTGGACTGGGGGTGGGGGTTGGGGTGGTGTGGGCCCTGCCCACCACCGAGACTCTCTGACTGTCCCAAGGATGGCGTGTGTCGACCGATCTAGATCCTCACACTGGAGGGGATGTGTGTTAGTCCTCATTGACCAGAGAAACAAATCCAGAGACACTTATGTGTATAAGAAAGAGCTTGGTATCAAAGAGCAATTGTATATTGAGAAAACATCCCAGCCCAGTCCATATCAAGTCCATAAGTCCGATATTAGCCCATAAGTCCGATACTAGTTCATAAATTCTTCTTTAGGCTCATGCAGCACATGCAATGATGCCAAATGCAGGAAGATCACAGGCCAGTCGTGGATCCAGTGGCGGTGGAAGCATCTCAGTGCTGGGTTGGGTCTCCACATGGCTCCTCCAGCTCCAGGGCTCTGGCTGCCATCAGCATGGCTCCATGTGGCTTGTCAGCAGGAAAAAAGTCAATCAGAGAGAATGTGTGTCCCGCCTCCAGGGAGGAAGACAGGAGTTCCCAGAAT